>NC_058081.1:524705501-525305501 GCF_014858855.1 Bufo gargarizans
CGCACTTTATGCAGCAGCTCTGACATGTCGGGGTAGTTGTGAATGAACTTCTGCACCACCAAATTCAGCACATGCGCCAAGCAAGGGATGTGCGTCAAATTGGCTAGTCCCAGAGCTGCAACGAGATTTCGCCCATTATCACACACCACCAGGCCGGGCTTGAGGCTCACCGGCAGCAACCACTCGTCGGTCTGTTGTTCTATACCCCGCCACAACTCCTGTGCGGTGTGGGGCCTGTCCCCCAAACATATGAGTTTCAGAATGGCCTGCTGACGTTTACCCCGGGCTGTGCTGAAGTTGGTGGTGAAGGTGTGTGGCTGACTAGATGAGCAGGTGGAAGAAGAGGAGGAGGAAGCCGAGAAGGAGGAGGTGGCAACAGGAGGCAAAGAATGTTGCCCTGCGATCCTTGGCGGCGGAAGGACGTGCGCCAAACAGCTCTCCGCCTGGGGCCCAGCTGCCACTACATTTACCCAGTGTGCAGTTAGGGAGATATAGCGTCCCTGGCCGTGCTTACTGGTCCACGTATCTGTGGTTAGGTGGACCTTGCCACAGATGGCGTTGCGCAGTGCACACTTGATTTTATCGGATACTTGGTTGTGCAGGGAAGGCACGGCTCTCTTGGAGAAGTAGTGCCGGCTGGGAACAACATACTGTGGGACAGCAAGCGACATGAGCTGTTTGAAGCTGTCTGTGTCCACCAGCCTAAATGACAGCATTTCATAGGCCAGTAGTTTAGAAATGCTGGCATTCAGGGCCAGGGATCGAGGGTGGCTAGGTGGGAATTTACGCTTTCTATCAAATGTTTGTGAGATGGAGAGCTGAACGCTGGCGTGTGACATGGTTGAGACGCTTGGTGACGGAGGTGGTGGTGGTGGTGTTGGTGGTACATCCCCTGTTTGCTGGGCGGCAGGTGCCAACGTTCCTCCAGAGGCGGAGGAAGAGGCCGAGGCGGCAGCAGCAGAATAGGCCGAGGCGGCAGCAGCAGAAGAGGTAGCAGGGGGAGCCTGAGTGACTTCCTTGGTTTTAAGGTGTTTACTCCACTGCAGTTCATGCTTTGCATGCAGGTGCCTGGTCATGCAGGTTGTGCTCAGGTTCAGAACGTTAATGCCTCGCTTCAGGCTCTGATGGCACAGCGTGCAAACCACTCGGGTCTTGTCGTCAGCACATTGTTTGAAGAAGTGCCATGCCAGGGAACTCCTTGAAGCTGCCTTTGGGGTGCTCGGTCCCAGATGGCGGCGGTCAGTAGCAGGCGGAGTCTCTTGGCGGCGGGTGTTCTGCTTTTGCCCACTGCTCCCTCTTTTGCTACGCTGTTGGCTCGGTCTCACCACTGCCTCTTCCTCCGAACTGTGAAAGTCAGTGGCACGACCTTCATTCCATGTGGGGTCTAGGACCTCATCGTCCCCTGCATCGTCTTCCACCCAGTCTTGATCCCTGACCTCCTGTTCAGTCTGCACACTGCAGAAAGACGCAGCAGTTGGCACCTGTGTTTCGTCATCATCAGAGACATGCTGAGGTGGTATTCCCATGTCCTCATCATCAGGAAACATAAGTGGTTGTGCGTCAGTGCATTCTATGTCTTTCACCGCTGGGGAAGGGCTAGGTGGATGCCATTGGGAAACCCTGCCAGCGGAGTCTTCAAACAGCATAAGAGACTGCTGCATAACTTGAGGCTGAGACAGTTTCCCTGGTATGCATGGGGGTGATGTGACAGACTGATGGGGTTGGTTTTCAGGCGCCATCTGTGCGCTTTCTGCAGAAGACTGGGTGGGAGATAATGTGAACGTGCTGGATCCACTGTCGGCCACCCAATTGACTAATGCCTGTACCTGCTCAGGCCTTACCATCCTTAGAACGGCATTGGGCCCCACCATATATCGCTGTAAATTCTGGCGGCTACTGGGACCTGAGGTAGTTGGTACACTAGGACGTGTGGATGTGGCAGAACGGCCACGTCCTCTCCCAGCACCAGAGGGTCCACTAACACCACCACGACCATGTCCACGTCCGCGTCCCTTACTAGATGTTTTTCTCATTGTTATGGTTCACCACAACAACAAATATATTATTTGGCCCAATGTATTGTATTCAAATTCAGCGGGATATAAATTTGAGGCCTAGTATTTAGGCGCTGGGTGACCGGTATGGATTTAGTGACAGAATTAGACTTGGAAATGCACAGAAGCGTGTGTGTGAAGTTATTCTGAATGACCCTATGTGCACCTTCAATATGATCTACCCTTTTAGGGATAGATTTCAAATAGCTCTGATATAGCAGAAACGACTAAATTATGAAATTGCTAAATTGGGAATTGTATTTCAACCCAGAACAAAAAATGTGCTTTGACGGACACTAAATAACTTTCCCAGCCACAACAGGACAGCGGTAACGAGAGATTTAGCGGGATATAAATTTGAGGCCTAGTATTTAGGCGCTGGGTGACAGGTATGGGTTTAGTGACAGAATTAGATTTGGAAATGCACAGTAGCGGGTGTGTGAAGTTATTCTGAATGACCCTATGTGCACCTTGAATATTATATACCCTTTTAGGGATAGATTTCAAATAGCTCTGATATAGCAGAAACCACTAAATTATGAAATTGCTAAATTGGGAATTGTATTTCAACCCAGAACAAGAAATGTGCTTGAACGGACACTAAATAACTCGCCCAGCTACAGCACTAGGGACAGATTTAGCGGGATATAAATTTGAGGCCTAGTATTTAGGCGCTGGGTGACAGGTATGGGTTTAGTGACAGAATTAGACTTGGAAATGCACAGTAGCGGTGTGTGTGAAGTTATTCTGAATGACCCTATGTGCACCTTGAATATTATATACCCTTTTAGGGATAGATTTCAAATAGCTCTGATATAGCAGAAACCACTAAATTATGAAATTGCTAAATTGGGAATTGTATTTCAACCCAGAACAAGAAATGTGCTTGAACGGACACTAAATAACTCGCCCAGCTACAGCACTAGGGACAGATTTAGCGGGATATAAATTTGAGGCCTAGTATTTAGGCGCTGGGTGACAGGTATGGGTTTAGTGCCAGAATTAGACTTGGAAATACACAGTAGCGGGTGTGTGTGAAGTTATTCTGAATGACCCAATGTGCACCTTGAATATTATATACCCTTTTAGGGATAGATTTCAAATAGCTCTGATATAGCAGAAACCACTAAATTATGAAATTGCTAAATTGGGAATTGTATTTCAACCCAGAACAAGAAATGTGCTTGAACGGACACTAAATAACTCGCCCAGCTACAGCACTAAGGACAGATTTAGCGGGATATAAATTTGAGGCCTAGTATTTAGGCGCTGGGTGACAGGTATGGGTTTAGTGCCAGAATTAGACTTGGAAATACACAGTAGCGGGTGTGTGTGAAGTTATTCTGAATGACCCAATGTGCACCTTGAATATTATATACCCTTTTAGGGATAGATTTCAAATAGCTCTGATATAGCAGAAACCACTAAATTATGAAATTGCTAAATTGGGAATTGTATTTCAACCCAGAACAAGAAATGTGCTTGAACGGACACTAAATAACTCGCCCAGCTACAGCACTAAGGACAGATTTAGCGGGATATAAATTTGAGGCCTAGTATTTAGGCGCTGGGTGACAGGTATGGGTTTAGTGCCAGAATTAGACTTGGAAATACACAGTAGCGGGTGTGTGTGAAGTTATTCTGAATGACCCAATGTGCACCTTGAATATTATATACCCTTTTAGGGATAGATTTCAAATAGCTCTGATATAGCAGAAACCACTAAATTATGAAATTGCTAAATTGGGAATTGTATTTCAACCCAGAACAAGAAATGTGCTTGAACGGACACTAAATAACTCGCCCAGCTACAGCACTAAGGGACAGATTTAGCTGGATATAAATTTGAGGCCTAGTATTTAGGCGCTGGGTGACAGGTATGGGTTTAGTGCCAGAATTAGACTTGGAAATACACAGTAGCGGGTGTGTGTGAAGTTATTCTGAATGACCCAATGTGCACCTTGAATATTATATACCCTTTTAGGGATAGATTTCAAATAGCTCTGATATAGCAGAAACCACTAAATTATGAAATTGCTAAATTGGGAATTGTATTTCAACCCAGAACAAGAAATGTGCTTGAACGGACACTAAATAACTCGCCCAGCTACAGCACTAAGGACAGATTTAGCGGGATATAAATTTGAGGCCTAGTATTTAGGCGCTGGGTGACAGGTATGGGTTTAGTGCCAGAATTAGACTTGGAAATACACAGTAGCGGGTGTGTGTGAAGTTATTCTGAATGACCCAATGTGCACCTTGAATATTATATACCCTTTTAGGGATAGATTTCAAATAGCTCTGATATAGCAGAAACCACTAAATTATGAAATTGCTAAATTGGGAATTGTATTTCAACCCAGAACAAGAAATGTGCTTGAACGGACACTAAATAACTCGCCCAGCTACAGCACTAAGGACAGATTTAGCGGGATATAAATTTGAGGCCTAGTATTTAGGCGCTGGGTGACAGGTATGGGTTTAGTGCCAGAATTAGACTTGGAAATACACAGTAGCGGGTGTGTGTGAAGTTATTCTGAATGACCCAATGTGCACCTTGAATATTATATACCCTTTTAGGGATAGATTTCAAATAGCTCTGATATAGCAGAAACCACTAAATTATGAAATTGCTAAATTGGGAATTGTATTTCAACCCAGAACAAGAAATGTGCTTGAACGGACACTAAATAACTCGCCCAGCTACAGCACTAAGGACAGATTTAGCGGGATATAAATTTGAGGCCTAGTATTTAGGCGCTGGGTGACAGGTATGGGTTTAGTGCCAGAATTAGACTTGGAAATACACAGTAGCGGGTGTGTGTGAAGTTATTCTGAATGACCCAATGTGCACCTTGAATATTATATACCCTTTTAGGGATAGATTTCAAATAGCTCTGATATAGCAGAAACCACTAAATTATGAAATTGCTAAATTGGGAATTGTATTTCAACCCAGAACAAGAAATGTGCTTGAACGGACACTAAATAACTCGCCCAGCTACAGCACTAGGGACAGATTTAGCTGGATATAAATTTGAGGCCTAGTATTTAGGCGCTGGGTGACAGGTATGGGTTTAGTGCCAGAATTAGACTTGGAAATACACAGTAGCGGGTGTGTGTGAAGTTATTCTGAATGACCCAATGTGCACCTTGAATATTATATACCCTTTTAGGGATAGATTTCAAATAGCTCTGATATAGCAGAAACCACTAAATTATGAAATTGCTAAATTGGGAATTGTATTTCAACCCAGAACAAGAAATGTGCTTGAACGGACACTAAATAACTCGCCCAGCTACAGCACTAAGGACAGATTTAGCGGGATATAAATTTGAGGCCTAGTATTTAGGCGCTGGGTGACCGGTATGGATTTAGTGACAGAATTAGACTGGGATATGGCCAAAAAATAAACAGACTATTGCTGGTTAAATGCACTTGGTGTGACAGCTTCACCCTGATGTAGGCTTTAGCCAAAAAACAACCACACCATTGAGGGTTAAATGCACTTGGTGACAGGCGCAGCTTGCCCCTGATTTAGTATATGGCCAAAAAATGAACAGACTATTGCTGGTTAAATGCACTTGGTGTGACAGCTTCACCCTGATGTAGGCTTTAGCCAAAAAACAACCACACCATTGAGGGTTAAATGCACTTGGTGACAGGCGCAGCTTGCCCCTGATTTTGTATATGGCCAAAAAATGAACAGACTATTGCTGGTTAAATGCACTTGGTGTGACAGCTTCACCCTGATGTAGGCTTTAGCCAAAAAACAACCACACCATTGAGGGTTAAATGCACTTGGTCGCAGCTTGTGCTGGCGCACCACAAGACACAAAATGGCCGCCGATCACCCCAGAAAAATGTGACTGACAAACGGTCTGGGCAGCCTAAAAACAGTGAGCAATTGAGGATCAGCAGCTCAATGATCCACAGCTGCAGATCGATCAGTTAATCAAGTCCTTTGGAGGAGTTAATCTGCCTAATCTCGCCCTACTGTCGCAGCCGCAACCTCTCCCTACGCTAATCAGAGCAGAGTGACGGGCGGCGCTATGTGACTCCAGCTTAAATAGAGGCTGGGTCACATGGTGCTCTGGCCAATCACAGCCATGCCAATAGTAGGCATGGCTGTGATGGCCTCTTGGGGCAAGTAGTATGACGCTTGTTGATTGGCTGCTTTGCAGCCTTTCAAAAAGCGCCAAGAAAGCGTCACAAAAGCGCGAAGAAAGCGACGAACACCGAACCCGAACCCGGACTTTTACGAAAATGTCCGGGTTCGGGTCCGTGTCACGGACACCCCAAAATTCGGTACGAACCCGAACTATACAGTTCGAGTTCGCTCATCCCTAATTGCTACTAGATGGGTGAATAAACCATCCACTTTATTTCACAAATTTGGAGTGCTGCCTTTTTTCTTCTTCTATATATATATATATATATATATATATATATATATATAAAATACACTGCAGCACTTCCAGTAGGTGAAAATAGTGGGATCCTTTTATTCACCCATGCAACGTTTCGGTCCACTTGCTGGGACCATTTTCCCTTGCTGGGAGTCTTCTTCCCCTCTGCCAATTGGTGGTGATTTTCAGTGGGAACTGCTGCTCTACCAGATAAACCTTAGTCCTGCCAGTCTCCACGTGCCACTGATTTTAGGAAGGAAGAAGAGAGGGAATGTTACTGGCTGCTGTGCTATCCCCTGGACCATTTCCACCTCAAATTCCTGGGTCAGTAACAACAGGGTATAAAGCGGTGCTCAGGGGTAGATCTGGTCATTAAATATGTATTAAATATACACTCACCTAAAGAATTATTAGGAACACCTGTTCTATTTCTCATTAATGCGATTATCTAGTCAACCAATCACATTGCTTCAATGCATGTAGGGTTGTGGTCCTGGTCAAGACAATCTCCTGAACTCCAAACTGAATGTCAGAATGGGAAAGAAAGGTGATTTAAGCAATTTTGAGCGTGGCATGGTTGTTGGTGCCAGATGGGCCGGTCTGAGTATTTCACAATCTGCTTAGTTACTGGTATTTTCACGCACAACCATTTCTAGGGTTTACAAAGAATGGTGTGAAAAGGGAAAAGCATCCAGTATGCAGCAGTCCTGTGGGCGAAAATGCCTTGTTGATGCTAGAGGTCAGAGGAGAATAGGCCGACTGATTCAAGCTGATAGAAGAGCAACGTTGATGAAATAACCACTCGTTACAACCTAGGTATGCAGCAAAGCATTTGTGAAGCCATAACACGCACAACCTTGAGGCGGATGGGCTACAACAGCATAAGACCCCACCGGGTACCACTCATCTCCACTACAAATAGTAAAAAGAGGCTACAATTTGCACAAGCTCACCAAAATTGGACTGTTGAAGACTGGAAAAATGTTGCCTGGTCTGATGAGTCTCGATTTCTGTTGAGACATTCAAATGGTAGAGTCCGAATTTGGCGTAAACAGAATGAGAACATGTATCCATCATGCCTTGTTACCACTGTGCAGGCTGGTGGTGGTGGTGTAATGGTGTGGGGGATGTTTTATGGGCACACTTTAGGCCCCTTAGTGCCAATTGTCCATCCTTTAAATGCCACGGGCTACCTGAGCATTATTTCTGACCATGTCCATCCCTTCATGACCACCATGTACCCATCCTCTGATGGCTACTTCCAGCAGGATAATGCACCATGTCACAAAGCTCGAATAATTTCAAATTGGTTTCTTGAACATGACAATGAGTTCACTGTACTAAAATGGCCCCCACAGTCACCAGATCTCAACCCAATAGAGCATCTTTGGGATGTGGTGGAACGGGAGCTTCATGCCCTGGATGTGCATCCCTCAAATCTCCATCAAACGCAAGATGTTATCCTATCAATATGGGCCAACATTTCTAAAGAATGCTATCAGCACCTTGTTGAATCAATGCCACGTAGAATTAAGGCAGTTCTGAAGGCAAAAGGGGGTCCAACACCGTATTAGTATGGTGTTCCTAATAATTCTTTAGGTGAGTATAACTATAACCCCACTCAGCCATAGGAATGTACACATGTACTGCAGTACATGGATGTATTCTTAAGGATAAGGGGGGTTATAGTCATATTTAATATAAACACTGTTGAGGGACTGAACCATAATTAGTGTATATTGATATTTGTTTATATTAAATTTAACAATAACCCCCCTCATCCTTAAAAATGCATCGATGTACTTCAGGACCAGGATGCATTCTTAAGGATGAGGGGAGAGATAGTCACATAACATAACATAACAGTGCGTCATCCACGGAGTCCCCATAACAGTACCTCATTGGCAGATTCCCTCCATAACAATTTGTCAGTAGTAGATTCTACAAACAGTGTGTAAGCAAAAGATCCTTCATAACAGTGTAAAATATTATTCTTTTATCTTATTCAATATTTTAGCACACCTTTTGGTCCAAAATAGTTTTTTCTTATTTTCGTCTTCTAAAACCTAGGTGCGTCTTCTAAAGCAAAAAATACGGTGTATATATATATATATAAATATACAGTATATATACTATATTAAGACATTGAGTTTTTTAAAGATTTTTTATTTGAAAAATAAAAAGCAGAGGGACATAATTCTTTATTTACTTCACTTCATATTTCCAGCGTCTGATACATAATACAAACACATACAAAGGAAAGTTATGTGCGCTGAGTAATGGTTGCTAAGTGAAGGGCTCATAGATGGCGTAGGAGGGGGGGGGAACATAAAGTACAGTGAGTAATATAATGAATTGTAATTTTCCCGCTTTACTAGTGGTGCAGTCTGGTGTTATAGGGGAACCCTGCGGCTTGTCATACAGATATTACATATTCTCACCAAGGCACAGTGGATTACAGGATGTACTTAAGAAATTTACCGTTACCGGACATGCTCTTTTTACAGATCAAATTACAGCGCAGCATTGCCAGGATGATGAGGTCTAATGCTGTTGCTGTTAATGCCTCCTTACGGTTTACAGGAGTCGTGATTGTGTGATTGTGTTTAAGAGTACAGAAAACTGTAAAATGTCTTCTTCAAGGCGACTGAGCTTTCAATGACTGACTATTTTCATCTCCAATCTTTCCAATTTCTTGTATAAAAATGTCACGTAAACAGCTCTAGAAGTCTTAAAAGGAGCCCTAACAAGTTAAACTCAAAAAGTGAGAAAGAAATTACAGAGTAGTCCTTAAAGAGGCCCTGTCAGCATGATCAACCCTATTAAACCAGGCATACTGTTAATTTAAAAAATACATTTTTTTGTCTATATGCTAAATAGCTGCAGAGATACTGTATCTCTGAAGTTATTTAGCATACAGACAAAAAAAAGTTCTTATTTTAATCAACCGAATGCCTGGTTTAATAGGGTTGATCATGCTGACAGGGCCTCTTTAAGGACTACTCTAACTAATCAGTGTTTTTATGCAAATGATGTCACTTCCTGTTTGGCGCCATGGATATACATGAACACAGCTGGAGCACACCTCCTCTTTCATGGATGTAGAGAATGCAATTGTGGTTGTACGCGGGTTCTTGAGGGGGCCCAAAAACAACTCCGTCTGTGACCTATGAATAAAGCGGACATAGAGGGGCCTAGTTAAAATTTTGCTATGAGGTCAATGATTGTCAAGCTATAAGCATTAGAGATGAGCGAATCGAAGTTGATGAAGTGGAATTCTATCCGAATTTCAGGATAAATTCGATTGGCACCAAAGTCGAATTTCCTCACTCTTCGTGGTAACGAATCGCATTTTTTCCTAAAATGACTACTACACATAATAGGACATGTCACAGCTCTATAAATAGCATCAGCCATCTTGGATGCTGCCATTTTCCAGTGTACTTAGTGCAGGGAGAGACGTGAAAGGTGCTAGGGACAGTGCTAGGAAATACTTTCTTGTGCTGTAAATAGGTTTTACAAGTTCAGGGAAAGATCATTCAAGTTGTAGGGAAAGGATAGGGAGAACAGGGTCCAGTAGGGGAGTGTAAAGTCTGGGTAATAGAAGGGATTCTATTACACCTTACTGCACTAATTGAGGATTCAAATTTAAGTTCTACTGCTGCTTTTAGGTTGGCATTATATAATAGCTCAGTAATTCCAGCAAACCTTGCTTGTTATTGAGGTGCAACTGCTGTGTGATACAGCCATTTAGGGGTGTATTAATATGAACTATACGTACGTCTTATTAGCTGTTTTGCGGTGAATGTGCATTTCTTTATAGACATTTTTGTGGTGTTTGAAGAAAAAAAGTATGTGTTATTAGTTCTTCAGAGGGAAACGTACATTGTTTTATACACATTTTTGTGGGGTATTAAGAAAAAAGGTACAGTACAGACCAAAAGTTTGGACACACCTTCTCATTCAAAGAGTTTTCTTTATTTTCATGACTATGAAAATTGTAGATTCACACTGAAGGCATCAAAACTATGAATTAACACATGTGGAATTATATACATAACAAAAAAGTGTGAAACAACTGAAAATATGTCATATTCTAGGTTCTTCAAAGTAGCCACCTTTTGCTTTGATTACTGCTTTGCACACTCTTGGCATTCTCTTGTTGAGCTTCAGGAGGTAGTCACCTGAAATGGTTTTCACTTCACAGGTGTGCCCTGTCAGGTTTAATAAGTGGGATTTCTTGCTTTATAAATGGGGTTGGGACCATCAGTTGCGTTGTGGAGAAGTCAGGTGGATACACAGCTGATAGTCCTACTGATTAGACTGTTAGAATTTGTATTATGGCAAGAAAAAAGCAGCTAAGTAAAGAAAGCCCAGTGCCCAGTGTAGACAGTCCGCTTCGCAGGAGCTTACCTGCTCAAAAAGTAGTGGTGCAGGGGTTTACGGAGACAGCGGTAGCAGGCAGTCAATGCGGAGTGTTGGGGGGGGGGGGGGAAATGCCATACTCGGCAGTGTAGTCCTGATGACTAAGTTGCACAATGCATCGAGCAGAATAGACTTAGATGCCTAGAGTGATGCAGAGGCTAATGCGCTAATGATAGGAAGCAATACTACATTGTAGCCAGCCTTTATGAGTAGGTATACCTAGAGCAGCAGCTCAGGGTTCAGTGATAGTGTCCAACACTGTCAATTTGTTGTGTGTTGGAGCACAGTGTGTGCGGGTTTAGTTGAGTGGTTATCGCTAGGGATGAGCGAACTCGAACTGTATAGTTCGGGTTCGTACCGAATTTTGGGGTGTCCGTGACACGGACCCGAACCCGGACATTTTCGTAGAAGTCTGGGTTCAGGTTCGGTGTTCGTCGCTTTCTTGGCGCTTTTGTGACGCTTTCTTGGCGCTTTTTGAAAGGCTGCAAAGCAGCCAATCAACAAGCGTCATACTACTTGCCCCAAGAGGCCGTCACAGCCATGCCTACTATTGGCATGGCTGTGATTAGCCAGAGCACCATGTGACCCAGCCTCTATTTAAGCTGGAGTCACATAGCGCCGCCCGTCACTCTGCTCTGATCAGCATAGGGATAGGTTGCGGCTGCGACAGTAGGGCGAGATTAGGCAGATTAACTCCTCCAAAGGACTTGATTAATTGATCGATCTGTAGCTGTGGATCATTGAGCTGCTGATACTCAATTGCTCACTGTTTTTAGGCTGCCCAGACCGTTTGTCAGTCACTTTTTTCTGGGGTGATCGGCGGCCATTTTGTGTCTTGTGGTGCGCCAGCACAAGCTGCGACCAAGTGCATTTAACCCTCAATGGTGTGGTTGTTTTTTGGCTAAAGCCTACATCAGGGTGAAGCTGTCACACCAAGTGCATTTAACCAGCAATAGTCTGTTCATTTTTTGGCCATATACTATATCAGGGGCAAGATGCGCCTGTCACCAAGTGCATTTAACCCTCAATGGTGTGGTTGTTTTTTGGCTAAAGCCTACATCAGGGTGAAGCTGTCAAACCAAGGGCATTTAACCAGCAATAGTCTGTTCATTTTTTGGCCATATCCTACATCAGGGGCAAGCTGCGCCTGTCAGCAAGTGCATTTAACCCTCAATGGTGTGGTTGTTTTTTGGCTAAAGCCTACATCAGGGTGAAGCTGTCACACCAAGTGCATTTAACCAGCAATAGTCTGTTTATTTTTTGGCCATATACTACATCAGGGGCAAGCTGCGCCTGTCACCAAGTGTATTTAACCCTCAATGGTGTGGTTGTTTTTTGGCTAAAGCCTACATCAGGGTGAAGCTGTCACACCAAGTGCATTTAACCAGCAATAGTCTGTTCATTTTTTGGCCATATACTACATCAGGGGCAAGCTGCGCCCGTCACCAAGTGCATTTAACCCTCAGTAGTGTGGTTGGTCAAGCTGTCACACCAAGTGCATTTAACCAGCAATAGTCTGTTCATTTTTTGGCCATATACTACATCAGGGGCAAGCTGCGCCCGTCACCAAGTGCATTTAACCCTCAGTAGTGTGGTTGGTCAAGCTGTCACACCAAGTGCATTTAACCAGCAATTGTCTGTTCATTTTTTGGCCATATACTACATCAGGGGCAAGCTGCGCCCGTCACCAAGTGCATTTAACCCTCGGTAGTGTGGTTGGTCAAGCTGTCACACCAAGTGCATTTAACCAGCAATAGTCTGTTCATTTTTTGGCCATATACTACATCAGGGGCAAGCTGCGCCTGTCACCGAGTGCATTTAACCCTCAGTAGTGTGGTTGGTCAAGCTGTCACGCCAAGTGCATTTAACCAGCAATAGTGTGGTTATTTTTTGGCCATATCCCAGTCTAATTCTGTCAGTAAATCCATACCGGTCACCCAGCGCCTAAATACTAGGCCTCAAATTTATATCCCGCTAAATCTGTCGTTACCGCTGTACTGTTGTGGCTGGGCAAGTTATTTAGTGTCCGTCAAAGCACATTTTTTGTTCTGGGTTGAAATACAATTCCCAATTTAGCAATTTCATAATTTAGTGGTTTCTGCTATATCAGAGCTATTTGAAATCTATCCCTAAAAGGGTATATAATATTCAAGGTGCACATAGGGTCATTCAGAATAACTTCACACACACGCTACTGTGCATTTCCAAGTCTAATTCTGTCAGTAAATCTATACCGGTCACCCAGCACCTAAATACTAGGCCTCAAATTTATATCCCGCTAAATCTGTCGTTACCGCTGTACTGTTGTGGCTGGGCAAGTTATTTAGTGTCCGTCAAAGCACATTTTTTGTTCTGGGTTGAAATACAATTCCCAATTTAGCAATTTCCCAATTTAGTGGTTTCTGCTGTATCAGAGCTATTTGAAATCTATCCCTAAAAGGGTATATAATATTCAAGGTGCACATAGGGTCATTCAGAATAACTTCACACACACGCTACTGTGCATTTCCAAGTCTAATTCTGTCAGTAAATCCATACCGGTCACCCAGCGCCTAAATACTAGGCCTCAAATTTATATCCCGCTAAATCTGTCGTTACCGCTGTACTGTTCTGGCTGGGCAAGTTATTTAGTGTCCGTCAAAGCACATTTTTTGTTCTGGGTTGAAATACAATTCCCAATTTAGCAATTTCATAATTTAGTGGTTTCTGCTGTATCAGAGCTATTTGAAATCTATCCCTAAAAGGGTATATAATATTCAAGGTGCACATAGGGTCATTCAGAATAACTTCACACACACGCTACTGTGCATTTCCAAGTCTAATTCTGTGTCACGGACGGTGTACAGGAAACAAGGCAAAGCAACATGTATAAATGACTCGCTGGATCCAAAAGCTAAGGAACAAAAGGGAGACCCCTGCAGAAGACCTGGCACTTTACCTGGCTGCTCAGCCTATGCAAAGATCCTAATGGTGGAGGTTTGCATATCCACGAACCTTGACTATAAAGCCCTGAGCACCCTACAATAGTGAGGGGACACGACCACCGGCTCCCTACACAAGATACAGAGGGAGTCAGGGTCACCTGGGATCCAGCAAACAGAAAATAAAAGATAAAGGTACAACACTTAGCTTTGTAGCAGACAGGAGAACACGGTCAGCATGCACACACACTCCAGGAAGAAGTATAAGCCGCCCAGAAAAGCATTCTGGGGAGGAATTTAAAGGGAAGCAATTAGTCCAACACATGACAGCTGAGAGAGGCTAACGAGAGGAGGAACTGAATACCACAACACAGAAACTCAAGGAGGAGGTTCTGAAAGGCCTCTGTCAGAGCTTCTCAGCTGTCTGGTTGTGACAGTACCCCTCCCTCTACGAGTCGACTCCGGACACTCAGAACCCACCTTCTCAGGATGGGACCTATGGAAAGCCCTGATGAGACGAGAGGCCTTAATGTCCGTCACTGGGACCCACATCCTCTCCTCAGGACCATACCCCTCCCAATGAACAAGGTACTGAAGAGAACCGCGGACAAGACGAGAATCCACAATCCTAGAGACCTGAAATTCAAGATTCCCATCAACCATAATCGGAGGAGGAGGCAAAGGCGAGGGTACAATGGGTTGAACATAAGGTTTCAATAAGGACTTATGAAAAACATTATGGATCTTCCAAGTCTGAGGAAGATCAAGACGGTATGCAACAGGATTGATGACAGACAGGATTTTGTAAGGCCCAATAAACCTAGGACCCAACTTCCAGGAGGGAACCTTCAATTTGATATTCTTGGTAGACAACCACACCAGATCACCAACATTCAGGTCCGGACCAAGCACACGTCTCTTATCTGCCACACGCTTATATCTCTCACTCATGCTCTTTAGATTATCCTGAATCTTTTGCCAAATAGATGACAAAGACGAGGAGAATCTGTCCTCATCAGGTAAACCAGAAGACCCCTCTCCCGAGAAAGTCCCAAACTGCGGATGAAACCCATATGCACCAAAAAATTGTGACTTATCAGAGGACTCCTGACGACGGTTATTTAAAGCAAACTCAGCAAGGGACAAAAAAGAACACCAATCCTCTTGATTCTCCGCCACAAAACAGCGCAGATATGTCTCCAGATTCTGATTGACGCGCTCTGTCTGGCCATTCGACTGCGGGTGGAAAGCAGAAGAGAATGACAACCAAACCCCCAAGCGAGAACAGAAAGCCTTCCAGAATCTGGAAACAAACTGCGTGCCCCTATCAGAGACTATGTCTGAAGGAATACCGTGCAATTTGACAATGTGATCAATAAATGCCTGCGCCAGCGTCTTAGCATTGGGCAAACCAGGAAAAGGGATGAAATGCACCATTTTGCTAAACGGTCCACCACCACCAGAATCACAGTCTTCCCCGAGGAACGAGGCAGGTCCGTTATGAAGTCCATGGACAGATGTGTCCAAGGACGGGAAGGAATGGGTAAGGGAAGGAGAGGACCTGATGGCCGTGAATGAGGGACTTTGGCACGAGCGCAAGTCTCGCAGGCTGCCACAAAACCCTCAACCGACTTACGAAGCGCAGGCCACCAGAATCTCCGAGCGATGAGATCCAGTGTGGCTCTTACCCCCGGGTGCCCAGCAAGGACCGTATCGTGGTGTTCTTTAAAAATCTTGTGTCTTAAAGCGAGAGGCACAAACAACCTCCCAGGAGGACAAAGATCAGGAGCCTGTGACTGGGCTGCCTGCACCTCTGCCTCCAATTCAGGAAAAAGAGCAGAGACCACCACACCTTCAGCCAAAATGGGACCCGGGTCTTCAAAATTCCCGCCTCCCGGAAAACAACGTGACAGGGCATCTGCCTTCACATTCTTAACTCCAGGGCGGAACGTGACAACAAAATTAAACCTAGAAAAGAACAAAGACCATCTGGCCTGTCTCGGGTTCAGACGCTTGGCTGACTCCAAGTAGGCCAGATTTTTATGGTCAGTAAATACAGTAATAGGGTGTCTGGCTCCCTCTAGCCAATGGCGCCATTCCTCAAAAGCCAACTTGATGGCCAACAATTCCCTATCTCCCACATCGTAATTTCTCTCTGCGGAGGAGAGTTTTCTTGAGAAAAAGGCACACGGTCGCCAATTGGCAGGAGAGGAACCCTGAGACAAGACCGCCCCCACACCCACCTCAGAAGCATCAACCTCAACTATGAAGGGTAAAGAAACATCAGGTTGCACCAAGATGGGAGCGGAAGCAAAACTCTCCTTGATATCAGAAAAAGCCTTACGCGCCTCTACTGACCAAGAAGAAAAATCTACCCCCTTTCTGGTCATATCAGTGTGTGGTTTAACAATAGAAGAATAATTCAAAATGAACTTCCTGTAATAATTGGCAAAGCCCAAAAAACGCATCAGCGCCTTCTGATTCTCAGGAAGCTCCCACTCAAGCACAGCGCGGACCTTCTCGGGGTCCATGCGAAAACCAGAAGCGGAGAGAAGAAACCCCAGAAATTGAATTTCTGGAACCGCAAACACACATTTTTCCAGTTTCGCATATAATTTATTCTCCCGCAGGATGAGCAAGACCTGACGTAAATGTTCCTTATGAGTTTTGAAATCGGGAGAAAAAATCAAAATGTCATCCAAAAACACCAATACAAATTTTCCCATCAAATGATAAAAAATGCTGTTCACGAAATGCTGAAAAACGGCTGGGGCATTCATCAAACCAAAAGGCATAACCAAATTTTCAAAATGGCCCTCAGGGGTATTGAAGGCCGTCTTCCATTCGTCCCCTTCTCTGACCCTGACCAGGTTGTATGCCCCTCTTAGATCTAATTAGGAAAAGACTTTAGCCCCAACAACCTGGTTAAACAGGTCCGGGATCAGAGGAAGAGGATAAGGGTCACGAATTGTGATATTGTTCAGCTCCCTGAAATCCAGACAAGGTCTTAAAGAACCATCTTTTTTCTTAACAAAGAAAAAACCAGCGGCAACAGGTGACTTCGAGGGTCGTATGTGTCCCTTTCTCAGACTCTCAGAGATATAAGCACGCATAGCGATCCTCTCAGGTTGGGAAAGATTGTATAAACGAGATTTAGGCAGCTTGGCGTCTGGGATGAGATTAATAAGGCAATCGTACTCCCTGTGCAGGGGCAAATCCTGAACTCCACTCTCAGAGAAGACATCCGAAAATTCAGAGAGAAAAGATGGTACAGTCTTAGTAGCAACCTCAGAAACAGATGTCATGAGGCAATTCTCTCTGCAAAAGTCACTCCAACCATTTATTTGCCTCGCTTGCCAATCAATGGTGGGGTTATGCTTAGTGAGCCAGGGCAGCCCCAACACCAGAGGGGTAGGTAAACCGCTGAGGACGAAACATGACACATCCTCAACATGAGCATCACTCACAATTAAACGGATATTGTGAACTATGCCCTTTAATGATTTTTGAGAAAGTGGAGCGGAATCGATAGCAAAAACAGGAATATCCTTTCCCAAAGTGCGCACCTGGAAACCATGAGTTATCGCAAATTGATTATCAATGAGATTGACCGCTGCTCCACTATCCACAAAAATCTCACAAAAAATGTTCTTGCTCTCTAGCGCCACCCTAGCCGGCAGGACAAAACGGGAACTACAAGCAAATGGAAAACCTTCAATTTCCGCCTCAACCCTGCCAATAGTAACAGACGGAACATTTTTAAAAGATTTTTTCCTGTTTGTTTCTTTATTACTCCCAGAAAACTGCCTGAATCTCCTAGAGGGACAAATATTTGCCAAATGATTTATACCTCCACAACAAAAACAAACCCTCCCATGCGAGCTGAATCTTCTATTGTCAGAAGCAATCAACCCCAGCTGCATGGGCTCCTGCTCAGAAGGGGCTGACGGCGACTGAGACCCCTGCGCACAGAATGGGACCGCTGCACTGTCCTGGGACTGAGTATGACAGGAAGGGGACATCTCTCCTCTCTTTCTAAGACGCCTGTCAATACGAACGGCCTGAGACATAGCAGAGTCCAAAGAAATAGGCCTCTCATGAAAGGCAAATGCATCTTTCAATCCCTCTGAAAGACCATGGCAAAATTGACTTTGGAGTGCAGCATCATTCCAACCAGTATCAGCTGCCCATCTCCAAAATTCTGAGCAGTATATTTCTGCGGATTGTTTACCCTGGCATAATAGACGTAGTTTAGACTCAGCCGGAGCAATACGATCCGGATCATCATATATCTGACCCAGGGCTAAAAAGAATTCATCCACTGAACGGAGAGGCCGTGCCCCCTCCGGCAGCGAAAAGGCCCAGGACTGAGCGTTACCTCTGAGCAGCGATATAATGATCCCCACCCTCCGTTCCTCATCACCAGAGGAGTGGGGAAGAAGGCGAAAATGGAGTTTGCAAGCCTCTCTAAAACGCACAAAATTCTCACTACCCCCAGAGAACGTATCTGGGAGCGAGATCTTAGGCTCAGAACAAACTCCATGAACGCAAGCTGAACCGGTCACTTGAAGCTGAGAAAAAGTCTTACGGAGATCAGCTACCTCCAATGAAAGACCCTGGAAGCGTTCAGCCAAAAGTGAAACCGGATCCATGCTTGAGACGGTTATGGCGGCTTATAATGTCACGGACGGTGTACAGGAAACAAGGCAAAGCAACATGTATAAATGACTCGCTGGATCCAAAAGCTAAGGAACCAAGGGAGACCCCTGCAGAAGACCTGGCACTTTCCCTGGCTGCTCAGCCTATGCAAAGATCCTAATGGTGGAGGTTTGCATATCCACGAACCTTGACTATAAAGCCCTGAGCACCCTACAATAGTGAGGGGACACGACCACCAGCTCCCTACACAAGATACAGAGGGAGTCAGGGTCACCTGGGATCCAGCAAACAGAAAATAACAGATAAAGGTACAACACTTAGCTTTGTAGCAGACAGGAGAACACGGTCAGCATGCGCACACACTCCAGGAAGAAGTATAAGCCGCCCAGAAAAGCATTCTAGGGAGGAATTTAAAGGGAAGCAATTAGTCCAACACATGACAGCTGAGAGAGGCTAACGAGAGGAGGAACTGAATACCACAACACAGAAACTCAAGGAGGAGGTTCTGAAAGGCCTCTGTCAGAGCTTCTCAGCTGTCTGGTTGTGACATTCTGTCAGTAAATCCATACCGGTCACCCAGCGCCTAAATACTAGGCCTCAAATTTATATCCCGCTAAATCTGTCGTTACCGCTGTACTGTTGTGGCTGGGCAAGTTATTTAGTGTCCGTGAAAGCACATTTTTTGTTCTGGGTTGAAATACAATTCCCAATTTAGCAATTTCATAATTTAGTGGTTTCTGCTATATCAGAGCTATTTGAAATCTATCCCTAAAAGGGTATATAATATTCAAGGTGCACATAGGGTCATTCAGAATAACTTCACACACACGCTACTGTGCATTTCCAAGTCTAATTCTGTCAGTAAATCCATACCGGTCACCCAGCGCCTAAATACTAGGCCTCAAATTTATATTCAGCTGAATTTGAATACAATACATTGGGCCAAATAATATTTTTGTTGTTGTGGTGAACGATAGCAATGAGGAAAACATCTAGTAAGGGACGTGGACGTGGACATGGTCGTGGTGGTGTTAGTGGACCCTCTGGTGCTGGGAGAGGACGTGGCCGTTCTGCCCCATCCACACGTCCTAGTGTACCAACTATCTCAGGTCCCAGTAGCCGCCAGAATTTACAGCGATATATGGTGGGGCCCAATGCCGTTCTAAGGATGGTAAGGCCTGAGCAGGTACAGGCATTAGTCAATCGGGTGGCCGACAGTGGATCCAGCACGTTCACATTATCTCCCACCCAGTCTTCTGCAGAAAGCGCACAGATGGCGCCTGAAAACCAACCCCATCAGTCTCTCACATCACCCCCATGCATACCAGGGAAACTGTCTCAGCCTCAAGTTATGGGGCAGTCTCTTATGCTGTTTGAAGACTCCGCTGGCAGGGTTTCCCAAGGGCATCCACCTAGCCCTTCCCCAGCGGTGAAAGACATAGAATGCACTGACGCACAACCACTTATGTTTCCTGATGATGAGGACATGGGAATACCACCTCAGCATGTCTCTGATGATGACGAAACACAGGTGCCAACTGCTGCGTCTTTCTGCAGTGTGCAGACTGAACAGGAGGTCAGGGATCAAGACTGGGTGGAAGACGATGCAGGGGACGATGAGGTCCTAGACCCCACATGGAATGAAGGTCGTGCCACTGACTTTCACAGTTCGGAGGAAGAGGCAGTGGTGAGACCGAGCCAACAGCGTAGCAAAAGAGGGAGCAGTGGGCAAAAGCAGAACACCCGTCGCCAAGAGACTCCGCCTGCTACTGACCGCCGCCATCTTGGACCGAGCACCCCAAAGGCAGCTTCAAGGAGTTCCCTGGCATGGCACTTCTTCAAACAATGTGCTGACGACAAGACCCGAGTGGTTTGCACGCTGTGCCATCAGAGCCTGAAGCGAGGCATTAACGTTCTGAACCTTAGCACAACCTGCATGACCAGGCACCTGCATGCAAAGCATGAACTGCAGTGGAGTAAACACCTTAAAACCAAGGAAGTCACTCAGGCTCCCCCTGCTACCTCTTCTGCTGCTGCCGCCTCGGCCTCTTCTGCTGCTGCCGCCTCGGCCTCTTCTGCTGCTGCCGCCTCGGCCTCTTCCTCCGCCTCTGGAGGAACGTTGGCACCTGCCGCCCAGCAAACAGGGGATGTACCACTAACACCACCACCACCTCCGTCACCAAGCATCTCAACCATGTCACACGGCAGCGTTCAGCTCTCCATCTCACAAACATTTGAGAGAAAGCGTAAATTCCCACCTAGCCACCCTCGATCCCTGGCCCTGAATGCCAGCATTTCTAAACTACTGGCCTATGAAATGCTGTCATTTAGGCTGGTGGACACAGACAGCTTCAAACAGCTCATGTCGCTTGCTGTCCCACAGTATGTTGTTCCCAGCCGGCACTACTTCTCCAAGAGAGCCGTGCCTTCCCTGCACAACCAAGTATCCGATTTAATCAAGCGTGCACTGCGCAACGCCATCTGTGGCAAGGTCCACCTAACCACAGATACGTGGACCAGTAAGCACGGCCAGGGACGCTATATCTCCCTAACTGCACACTGGGTAAATGTAGTGGCAGCTGGGCCCCAGGCAGAGAGCTGTTTGGCGCACGTCCTTCCGCCGCCAAGGATCACAGGGCAACATTCTTTGCCTCCTGTTGCCACCTCCTCCTTCTCGGCTTCCTCCTCCTCTTCTTCCACCTGCTCATCTAGTCAGCCACACACCTTCACCACCAACTTCAGCACAGCCCGGGGTAAACGTCAGCAGGCCATTCTGAAACTCATATGTTTGGGGGACAGGCCCCACACCGCACAGGAGTTGTGACAGGGTATAGAACAACAGACCGACGAGTGGTTGCTGCCGGTGAGCCTCAAGCCCGGCCTGGTGGTGTGTGATAATGGGCGAAATCTCGTTGCAGCTCTGGGACTAGCCAGTTTGACGCACATCCCTTGCTTGGCGCATGTGCTGAATTTGGTGGTGCAGAAGTTCATTCACAACTACCCCGACATGTCAGAGCTGCTGCATAAAGTGCGGGCCGTCTGTTCGCGCTTCCGGCGTTCACATCCTGCTGCTGCTCGCCTGTCTGCGCTACAGCGTAACTTCGGCCTTCCCGCTCACCGCCTCATATGCGACGTGCCCACCAGGTGGAACTCCACCTTGCACATGCTGGACAGACTGTGCGAGCAGCAGCGGGCCATAGTGGAGTTTCAGCTGCAGCACGCACGGGTCAGTCGCACTACAGAACAGCACCACTTCACCACCAATGACTGGGCCTCCATGCGAGACCTGTGTGCCCTGTTGCGCTGTTTCGAGTACTCCACCAACATGGCCAGTGGCGATGACGCCGTTTTCAGCGTTACAATACCACTTCTATGTCTCCTTGAGAAAAAACTTAGAGCGATGATGGAAGAGGAGGTGGCCCAGGAGAAGGAGGAGGAGGAGGAAGAGGGGTCATTTTTAGCACTTTCAGGCCAGTCTCTTCGAAGTGACTCAGAGGGAGGTTTTTGGCAACAGCAGAGGCCAGGTACAAATGTGGCCAGCCAGGGCCCACTACTGGAAGACGAGGAGGACGAGGATGAGGAGGAGGTGGAGGAGGATGAGGATGAAACATGGTCACAGCGGGGTGGCACCCAACGCAGCTCGGGTCCATCACTGGTGCGTGGCTGGGGGGAAAGGCAGGACGATGACGATACGCCTCCCACAGAGGACAGCTTGTCCTTACCCCTGGGCAGCCTGGCACACATGAGCGACTACATGCTGCAGTGCCTGCGCAACGACAGCAGAGTTGCCCACATTTTAACGTGTGCGGACTACTGGGTTGCCACTCTGCTGGATCCACGCTACAAAGACAATGTGCCCACCTTACTTCCTGCACTGGAGCGTGATAGGAAGATGCGCGAGTACAAGCGCACGTTGGTAGACGCGCTACTGAGAGAATTCCCAAATGTCACAGGGGAACAAGTGGAAGCCCAAGGCCAAGGCAGAGGAGGAGCAAGAGGTCGCCAAGGCAGCTGTGTCACGGCCAGCTCCTCTGAGGGCAGGGTTAGCATGGCAGAGATGTAGAAAAGTTTTGTCAACACGCCACAGCTAACTGCACCACCACCTGATACGCAACGTGTTAGCAGGAGGCAACATTTCACTAACATGGTGGAACAGTACGTGTGCACACCCCTCCACGTACTGACTGATGGTTCGGCCCCATTCAACTACTGGGTCTCTAAATTGTCCACGTGGCCAGAGCTAGCCTTTTATGCCTTGGAGGTGCTGGCCTGCCCGGCGGCCAGCGTTTTGTCTGAACGTGTATTCAGCACGGCAGGGGGCATCATTACAGACAAACGCAGCCGCCTGTCTACAGCCAATGTGGACAAGCTGACGTTTATAAAAATGAACTAGGCATGGATCCCACAGGGCCTGTCCGTCCCTTGTCCAGATTAGACATTAACTACCTCCCCTTAACCATATATTATTGTACTCCAGGGCACTTCCTCATTCAATCCTATTTTTATTTTCATTTTACCATTATATTGCGAGGCTACCCAAATTTGAATGAACCTCTCCTCTGTCTGGGTGCCGGGGCCTAAATATATGCCAATGGACTGTTCCATCGTTGGGTGACGTGAAGCCTGATTCTCTGCTATGATATGAAGACTGATTCTCTGCTGACATGAAGCCAGATTGTCTGTTACGGGACCTCTCTCCTCTGCCTGGGTGCTTGGCCTAAATTTATGACAATGGACTGTTGCAGTGGTGGCTGACGTGAAGCCTGATTCTCTGCTATGACATGCAGACTGATTCTCTGCTGACATGAAGCCAGATTGTATGTTACGGGACCTCTCTCCTCTGCCTGGGTGCTGGGCCTAAATTTATGAAAATGGACTGTTGCAGTGGTGGGTGACGTGAAGCCTGATTCTCTGCTATGACATGCATACTGATTCTCTGCTGACATGAAGACAGATTCTCTGTTACGGGACCTCTCTCCTCTGCCTGTGTGCTGGGCCTAAATATCTGACAATGGACTGTTGCATTGGTGGCTGACGTGAAGCCTGATTCTCTGCTATGATATGAAGACTGATTCTCTGCTGACATGAAGCCAGATTGTCTGTTACGGGACCTCTCTCCTCTGCCTGGGTGCTTGGCCTAAATTTATGACAATGGACTGTTGCAGTGGTGGCTGACGTGAAGCCTGATTCTCTGCTATGACATGCAGACTGATTCTCTGCTGACATGAAGCCAGATTGTCTGTTACGGGACCTCTCTCCTCTGCCTGGGTGCTGGGCCTAAATATCTGACAATGGACTGTTGCATTGGTGGCTGACGTGAAGCCTGATTCTCTACTATGATATGAAGACTGATTCTCTGCTGACATGAAGCCAGATTGTCTGTTACGGGACCTCTCTCCTCTGCCTGGGTGCTTGGCCTAAATTTATGACAATGGACTGTTGCAGTGGTGGCTGACATGAAGCCTGATTCTCTGCTATGACATGCAGACTGATTCTCTGCTGACATGAAGCCAGATTGTCTGTTACGGGACCTCTCTCCTCTGCCTGGGTGCTTGGCCTAAATTTATGAAAATGTACTGTTACAGTGGTGGGTGACGTGAAGCCTGATTCTCTGCTATGACATGAAGACTGATTCTCTGCTGACATGAAGCCAGATTGTCTGTTACGGGACCTCTCTCCTCTGCCTGGGTGCTGGGCCTAAATTTATGACAATGGACTGTTGCAGTGGTGGCTGACGTGAAGCCTGATTCACTGCTATGACATGCAGACTGATTCTCTGCTGACATGAAGACAGATTCTCTGTTACGGGACCTCTCTCCTCTGCCTGGGTGCCGGGGCCTAAATATCTGAGAATAGACTGTTCCAGTGGTGGGTGACGTGAAGCCAGATTCTCTGCTATGGGACCTCTCTCCAATTTATTTTGGTTAATTTTTATTTATTTAATTTTTATTTTAATTAATTTCCCTATCCACATTTGTTTGCAGGGGATTTACCTACATGTTGCTGCCTTTTGCAGCCCTCTAGCCCTTTCCTGGGCTGTTTTACAGCCTTTTTAGTACCGAAAAGTTCGGGTCCCCATTGACTTCAATGGGGTTCGGGTTCGGGACGAAGTTCGGATCGGGTTCGGATCCCGAACCCGAACATTTCCGGGAAGTTCGGCCGAACTTCTCGAACCCGAACATCCAGGTGTTCGCTCAACTCTAGTTATCGCCATATATACACCCCGCTGATCTCCAGACACACAGTCTGCTCCCTGTGTGTGTACACAGTCCTAGGATCCGGTTTGAGTATATGACACAATGCTCATACCTAGTGTTAGTGTGATCCAGGGCGGCTTATAGTTTATTTATGTATTTACTTTAGTTGAATTGCCCACATTTTAATTATCAGAATAAAAGTTATACTTTAGCGACAGTTATTTCAATAGTTAAACGAGGTCTAAGCCATGCACCCTTCATGGCGCACGTGTTCAATTTGGTTGTGAAACGGTTCCTGAAGTCTTCCACCCATCTGCAAGACATCCTGAAAATGGCCACGAAACTATGCATGCACTTCAGCCACTCTTACACTGCAAAGCACACCCTCCATGAGCTGCAAAGGCAGAATGGCGTTCCCCTACATCCGCTGACGTTGGAACTTCACCATCCATATGTTGGACCGACTATATGAACAGAGAAAGGCCATTAATGATTTATTGATGATACAGGCAGACAGAGGCATTCCCCTGTGTAACTTTGATGTTAGGCAGTGGCAGGTCATGGGTAATGCCTGACGTTTGCTCTGGCCCTTTGAGGAGGCCACTTTATTTGTCAGTTGCCAGAACTACGGGATGAACAACATAATTCCACTGCTTCATGTTCTGGAACAGATGCTGTTAAATCTGGCTGCCCAGGGCACAGTAGACATTGCGACTACATCTAATGGCCACATGAGCCCTCTGGGGGCTGAACTAGAGGAGGAGAAGGAGGACATTCGAGCACAAGCAACGTGTAGAGAAATGGGTGGTTTTTCTACACAGGTGACAGGAGAGGAGGAGCAGGAGCAGCCGGAGGAGCTACAAGGCGATGAGGAAGATGAGGCAGAAGACCCAGATACATCTTGGCAGTATGCAGTAGAGATGGAGGCAGGGAGTCCCTCCGAGTCACTTTGCGCAAATGGCCTGATGCAGGCTCAGTTGCTTGCATAGTGACAGCCGAATTGTCACTATTCGGCAGAGGGATAACTACTGGCTCTCCACCATGTTAGACCCTCGCTACCGGTCCAAAATGGGGGCCTTTTTTACACCCAATGAGAGGGAGGACAAACTGAACTACTATCGAGACATCCTATGAAGTCATGTGGCTGTTGCCTATGTGCACCATCGCCCATCCTCACGCAGGTCTGACCGGGGGGGCCCTCTGCGCTCATCATGGCTGCTTAGGGGTGGTGGGGAGCAGGAGCAGTACCAGCTCCATCAGCAGCAACTTAAGTCTAGAGTCGCTGATGAGCAGTTTTCTTTACCCACCCTGGAGCTGAATCTGAAACAGCAGGTTGTGTTATACTTGGACTGCACCCTGCCACCCCACATCGAAGATTCCCTGGACTACTAGGCAGCTAAACTGGATTTGTGGCCGCAACTGTCTGAGTTTGCCCTAGACAAGCTTTCCTGCCCGGACAGTAGTGTGGCATCAGAGTGAGTGTTTAGTGCAGTGGGGGCCAGGGGCATTGCTAGAGTCTGAAGAGACCCGGGGCCCCCACCCCATGCAGCTACGCCCTCATCACCACTGGGGGGGCCTTCACAGTAGTTATCAACCCCTTTCAGCAGTCCCCCCTTCAGTGAATGGGGGACTGCTAAATGGGGTTAATAACTGCAGTGAAGGGCCTAGCCGTCTGGGCAACTCCACAGATCATCCATAACAGTGTCATCTACAGATCCCCCATAAGTGTCATCCACAGATCCCCCATAAGTGTCATCCACAGATCCCCATCAGTGTCATCCACAGATCCCCATCAGTGTCATCCACAGATCCCCCATAAATGTCATCCACAGATCCTCATAAGTGTTATCCACCACAGATCCCCATAAATGTCATCCACAAATCCCCATAAATGTCATCCACAGATCCCCCTAAATGTCATCCACAGATCCCCTCCCCGCCCAGCGCCGCCTCCTAGCCAATTTATTCACTTCACTTGCCTCTGTGTAATCTGGCACAGGCACTTTGGCAGATGCATCGTAGAATGAGGTGCGCTGGAAGACGGCGCATGCGCACATCGCTTGATGATGCCTCTTCCAGTGCGCCTATGCGAGATTATACAGAGGGAAGTGAAGTGAATAAATGAGTTAGAAGGTGGCGCCGCGGGCCTGGGCCCCCGCCGGCCCTGCATTTGGGGCACTGGACAAAACATCCGGGGCTCCAGCCCCGAATGTTTTGACCTAACGACGCCCCTGGTGGGGGAAATAGTTATCCAAAGGAGAACTTGCTTGTCCACCCACAATATGGAGAAACTGACCTTTGTAAAGATGAATCAGGTATGGATCGGCCAGGATTTCCACACACCAGTGCCTGATGCATCAGACTAGATAATCCATGTTGCCACACAAAATTTTTGTCAAAAGATACTTATTTCTTCTGGCTACCTGCTTCAGCTCCAATTCTAATGCTGCCACCCTCCTGATGCCATACACCTGCTGCCAGATGCTCCTACTACCACCCACCATATTCAGCTTGCACTGGTATTGCCCCCAACTTCCCCACTCTTTAAATAGGCCTCTTTATGGTCTCCAAATGCTGCTGCCACCTCACCATTCTGTGGTCTCCTCATGCTGCTGCCACCTCACCACTCTGTCACTGGGCCACTCTCCGGTCTCCTCATGCTGCTGCCACCTCAACACTGTGGTCTCCTCATGCTGCTGCCACCTCACACTCTGTAGTATCTTCATGCTGCCTCCAACTCACCACTCTGTGGTCTCCTCATGCTGCTGCTATCTCACCACTCTGTCACTAGGCCACTCTGTGTTCTCATGCTGCTGCCAACTTAATACTCTGTGGTCTCCTCATGCTGCTGCCACCTCAACACTCTGTGGTCTCCTCATGCTGCTGCCACCTCAAAACTCTGTGGTCTCCTCATGCTGCTGCCACCTCACTACTCTGTAGTATCTTCATGCTGCCTCCAACTCACCACTCTGTGGTCTCCTCATGCTGCTGCTATCTCACCACTCTGTCACTAGGCCACTCTGTGTTCTCCTCATGCTGCTGCCAACTTAATACTCTGTGGTCTCCTCATGCTGCTGAGACCTCACCACTCTGTGGTCTCCTCATGCTGCTGCCACCTCACCACTCTGTCACTGGGCCACACTGTGGTCTCCTCATGCTGCTGCCACCTCAACACTCTGTGCTCTCCTCATGCTGCTGCCACCTCAACACTCTGTGGTCTCCTCATGCTGCTGCCACCTCACCACTTTGTGGTCTTCTCATGCTGCTGCAACCTCACGACTCTGTTATTTCCACATGCTGCTGCCACCTCCACACTCTGTCACTAGACCTCTCTGTGGTCTCCTCATACTGCTGCCACCTCAACACTGTGGTATCCTCATGTTGCTGCCACCTCACCACTCTGTGGTCTCCTCATGCTGCTGCCACCTCAAAACTCTGTGGTCTCCTCATGCTGCTGCCACCTCACTACTCTGTAGTATCTTCATGCTGCCTCCAACTCACCACTCTGTGGTCTCCTCATGCTGCTGCTATCTCACCACTCTGTCACTAGGCCACTTTGTGTTCTCCTCATCCTGCTGCCAACTTAATACTCTGTGGTCTCCTCATGCTGCTGAGACCTCACCACTCTGTGGTCTCCTCATGCTGCTGCCACCTCACCACTCTGTCACTGCGCCACACTGTAGTCTCCTCATGCTGCTGCCACCTCAACACTCTGTGGTCTCCTCATGCTGCTGCCACCTCAACACTCTGTGCTCTCCTAATGCTGCTGCCAACTCAACACTCTGTGGTCTCCTCATGCTGCTGCCACCTCACCACTCTGTGGTCTGCTCATGCTGCTGCAACCTCATGACTCTGTTATTTCCACATGCTGCTGCCGCCTCCCCACTCTGTCACTAGACCTCTCTGTAGTCTCCTCATACTGCTGCCACCTCAACACTGTGGTATCCTCATGTTGCTGCCACCTCACCACTCTGTGGTCTCCTCATGCTGCTGCCACCTCAAAACTCTGTGGTCTCCTCATGCTGCTGCCACCTCACTACTCTGTAGTATCTTCATGCTGCCTCCAACTCACCACTCTGTGGTCTCCTCATGCTGCTGCTATCTCACCACTCTGTCACTAGGCCACTTTGTGTTCTCCTCATCCTGCTGTCAACTTAATACTCTGTGGTCTCCTCATGCTGCTGAGACCTCACCACTCTGTGGTCTCCTCATGCTGCTGCCACCTCACCACTCTGTCACTGCGCCACACTGTAGTCTCCTCATGCTGCTGCCACCTCAACACTCTGTGGTCTCCTCATGCTGCTGCCACCTCAACACTCTGTGCTCTCCTAATGCTGCTGCCAACTCAACACTCTGTGGTCTCCTCATGCTGCTGCCACCTCACCACTCTGTGGTCTTCTCATGCTGCTGCAACCTCATGACTCTGTTATTTCCACATGCTGCTGCCGCCTCCCCACTCTGTCACTAGACCTCTCTGTAGTCTCCTCATACTGCTGCCACCTCAACACTGTGGTATCCTCATGTTGCTGCCACCTCACCACTCTGTGGTCTCCTCATGCCGCTAAAGAAATTAAATGATAAGCAGCACTATAAATCCCAGCATGGGAATAAGAAAAATACCATTAAGAAGGATGATGGTATGATAGGAATCCTGGCCAAGGGTCCCAGCATGAAATAGGTATATATAGAAATCCGCAGCACTCCTCCAGAAGTAAAAAATCTGGTCTTTAATTTAAACTAGCAGCATAATACAGCGATGTTTCGACCACCTCCGGTCTTTATCAAGCTTGATAAAGACCGGAGGTGGTCGAAACGTCGCTGTATTATGCTGCTGGTTTAAATTAAAGACCAGATTTTTTTCACTACTGGAAGAGGGCTGCGTATTTCTATATATACTCCTCATGCTGCTGTCACCTCAACACTCTGTCATGGCCACTCTGTGTTCTCCTCATGCTGCTGCCAACTCAACACTCTGTGGTCTTCTCATGCTGCTGCCACCTTACTACTCTGTCACTGGGCCACTCTGTGGTCTCCTCATGCTGCTGCCATCTCACCACTCTGTCAATGGGCCACTCTATGGTCTCATGCTGCTGCCACCTCACCACTCTGTGGTCTCTTCATGCTGCTGCCACCTCAACACTCTGTGCTCTCCTCATGCTGCTGCCACCTCACACTCTGTAGTATCTTCATGCTGCCTCCAACTCACCACTCTGTGGTCTCCTCATGCTGCTGCTATCTCACCACTCTGTCACTAGGCCACTCTGTGTTCTCATGCTGCTGCCAACTTAATACTCTGTGGTCTCCTCATGCTGCTGCCACCTCACAGATCCCCCTAAATGTCATCCACAGATCCCCTCCCCGCCCAGCGCCGCCTCCTAGCCAATTTATTCACTTCACTTGCCTCTGTGTAATCTGGCACAAGCACTTTGGCAGATGCATCATCGAATGAGGTGCGCTGGAAGACGGCGCATGCGCACTTCGCTTGATGATGCCTCTTCCAGTGCGCCTGTGCGAGATTATACAGAGGGAAGTGAAGTGAATAAATGAGTTAGAAGGTGGCGCCGCGGGCCGGGGGCCCCCGCCGGCCCTGCATTTGGGGCACTGGACAAAACATCCGGGGCTCCAGCCCCGAATGTTTTGACCTAACGACGCCCCTGGTGGGGGAAATAGTTATCCCAAGGAGAACTTGCCTGTCCACCCAAAATATGGAGAAACTGACCTTTGTAAAGATGAATCAGGTATGGATCGGCCAGGATTTCCACACACCAGTGCCTGATGCATCAGACTAGATAATCCATGTTGCCACACAAAATTTTGTCAAAAGATACTTATTTCTTCTGGCTACCTGCTTCAGCTCCAATTCTAATGCTGCCACCCTCCTGATGCCATACACCTGCTGCCAGATGCTCCTACTACCACCCACCATCTTCAGCTTGCACTGGTATTGCCCCCAACTTCCCCACTCTTTAACTAGGCCTCTTATGGTCTGCAAATGCTGCTGCCACCTCACCATTCTGTGGTCTCCTCATGCTGCTGCCACCTCACCACTCTGTCACTGGGCCACTCTCCGGTCTCCTCATGCTGCTGCCACCTCAACACTGTGGTCTCCTCATGCTGCTGCCACCTCACACTCTGTAGTATCTTCATGCTGCCTCCAACTCACCACTCTGTGGTCTCCTCATGCTGCTGCTATCTCACCACTCTGTCACTAGGCCACTCTGTGTTCTCATGCTGCTGCCAACTTAATACTCTGTGGTCTCCTCATGCTGCTGCCACCTCACCACTCTGTCACTGGGCCACACTGTAGTCTCCTCATGCCGCTGCCACCTCAACACTCTGTGGTCTCCTCATGCTGCTGCCACCTCAAAACTCTGTGGTCTCCTCATGCTGCTGCCACCTCACTACTCTGTAGTATCTTCATGCTGCCTCCAACTCACCACTCTGTGGTCTCCTCATGCTGCTGCTATCTCACCACTCTGTCACTAGGCCACTCTGTGTTCTCCTCATGCTGCTGCCAACTTAATACTCTGTGGTCTCCTCATGCTGCTGAGACCTCACCACTCTGTGGTCTCCTCATGCTGCTGCCACCTCACCACTCTGTCACTGGGCCACACTGTGGTCTCCTCATGCTGCTGCCACCTCAACACTCTGTGCTCTCCTCATGCTGCTGCCACCTCAACACTCTGTGGTCTCCTCATGCTGCTGCCACCTCACCACTTTGTGTTCTTCTCATGCTGCTGCAACCTCACGACTCTGTTATTTCCACATGCTGCTGCCACCTCCACACTCTGTCACTAGACCTCTCTGTGGTCTCCTCATACTGCTGCCACCTCAACACTGTGGTATCCTCATGTTGCTGCCACCTCACCACTCTGTGGTCTCCTCATGCTGCTGCCACCTCAAAACTCTGTGGTCTCCTCATGCTGCTGCCACCTCACTACTCTGTAGTATCTTCATGCTGCCTCCAACTCACCACTCTGTGGTCTCCTCATGCTGCTGCTATCTCACCATTCTGTCACTAGGCCACTTTGTGTTCTCCTCATCCTGCTGCCAACTTAATACTCTGTGGTCTCCAAATGCTGCTGAGACCTCACCACTCTGTGGTCTCCTCATGCTGCTGCCACCTCACCACTCTGTCACTGCGCCACACTGTAGTCTCCTCATGCTGCTGCCACCTCAACACTCTGTGCTCTCCTCATGCTGCTGCCACCTCAACACTCTGTGCTCTCCTAATGCTGCTGCCACCTCAACACTCTGTGGTCTCCTCATGCTACTGCCACCTCACCACTCTGTGGTCTTCTCATGCTGCTGCAACCTCATGACTCTGTTATTTCCACATGCTGCTGCTACATCCACACTCTGTCACTAGACCTCTCTGTGGTCTCCTCATACTGCTGCCACCTCAACACTGTGGTATGCTCATGTTGCTGCCACCTCACCACTCTGTGGTCTCCTCATGCTGCTGCCACCTCAAAACTCTGTGGTCTCCTCATGCTGCTGCCACCTCACTACTCTGTAGTATCTTCATGCTGCCTCCAACTCACCACTCTGTGGTCTCCTCATGCTGCTGCTATCTCACCACTCTGTCACTAGGCCACTTTGTGTTCTCCTCATCCTGCTGCCAACTTAATACTCTGTGGTCTCCTCATGCTGCTGAGACCTCACCACTCTGTGGTCTCCTCATGCTGCTGCCACCTCACCACTCTGTCACTGCGCCACACTGTAGTCTCCTCATGCTGCTGCCACCTCAACACTCTGTGGTCTCCTCATGCTGCTGCCACCTCAACACTCTGTGCTCTCCTAATGCTGCTGCCACCTCAACACTCTGTGGTCTCCTCATGCTGCTGCCACCTCACAACTCTGTGGTCTTCTCATGCTGCTGCAACCTCATGACTCTGTTATTTCCACATGCTGCTGCCACCTCCCCACTCTGTCACTAGACCTCTCTGTAGTCTCCTCATACTGCTGCCACCTCAACTCTGTGGTATCCTCATGTTGCTGCCACCTCACCACTCTGTGGTCTCCTCATGCCGCTAAAGAAATTAAATGATAAGCAGCACTATAAATCCCAGCATTGGAATAAGAAAAATACCATTAAGAAGGATGATGGTATGATAGGAATCCTGGCCAAGGGTCCCAGCATGAAATAGGTATATATAGAAATCCGCAGCACTCCTCCAGAAGTAAAAAATCTGGTCTTTAATTTAAACTAGCAGCATAATACAGCGATGTTTCGACCACCTCCGGTCTTTATCAAGCTTGATAAAGACCGGAGGTGGTCGAAACGTCGCTGTATTATGCTGCTGGCTTAAATTAAAGACCAGATATTTTTCACTACTGGAAGAGGGCTGCGTATTTCTATATATACTCCTCATGCTGCTGCCACCTCAACACTCTGTCATGGCCACTCTGTGTTCTCCTCATGCTGCTGCCAACTCAACACTCTGTGGTCTTCTCATGCTGCTGCCATCTTACTACTCTGTCACTGGGCCACTCTGTGGTCTCCTCATGCTGCTGCCATCTCACCACTCTGTCAATGGGCCACTCTATGGTCTCATGCTGCTGCCACCTCACCACTCTGTGGTCTCTTCATGCTGCTGCCACCTCAACACTCTGTGCTCTCCTCATGCTGCTGCCACCTCACACTCTGTAGTATCTTCATGCTGCCTCCAACTCACCACTCTGTGGTCTCCTCATGCTGCTGCTATCTCACCACTCTGTCACTAGGCCACTCTGTGTTCTCATGCTGCTGCCAACTTAATACTCTGTGGTCTACTCATGCTGCTGCCAGCTCACCACTCTGTCACTGGGCCACACTGTAGTCTCCTCATGCTGCTGCCACCTCACAGATCCCTCTAAATGTCATCCACAGGTCCCCTCCCCGCCCAGCGCCGCCTCCTAGCCAATTTATTCACTTCACTTGCCTCTGTGTAATCTGGCACAAGCACTTTGGCAGATGCATCGTCGAATGAGGTGCGCTGGAAGACGGCGCACGCGCACTTCGCTTGATGATGCCTCTTCCAGTGCGCCTGTGCGAGATTATACAGAGGGAAGTGAAGTGAATAAATGAGTTAGAAGGTGGCGCCGCGGGCCCCCGCCGGCCCTGCATTTGGGGCACTGGACAAAACATCCGGGGCTCCAGCCCCGAATGTTTTGACCTAACGACGCCCCTGGTGGGGGAAATAGTTATCCAAAGGAGAACTTGCCTGTCCACCCAAAATATGGAGAAACTGACCTTTGTAAAGATGAATCAGGTATGGATCGGCCAGGATTTCCACACACCAGTGCCTGATGCATCAGACTAGATCATCCATGTTGCCACACAAAAATTTTGTCAAAAGATACTTATTTCTTCTGGCTACCTGCTTCAGCTCCAATTCTAATGCTGCCACCCGCCTGATGCCATACACCTGCTGCCAGATGCTCCTACTACCACCCACCATCTTCAGCTTGCACTGGTATTGCCCCCAACTTCCCCACTCTTTAACTAGGCCTCTTTATGGTCTCCAAATGCTGCTGCCACCTCACCATTCTGTGGTCTCCTCATGCTGCTGCCACCTCACCACTCTGTCACTGGGCCACTCTCCGGTCTCCTCATGCTGCTGCCACCTCAACACTGTGGTCTCCTCATGCTGCTGCCACCTCACACTCTGTAGTATCTTCATGCTGCCTCCAACTCACCACTCTGTGGTCTCCTCATGCTGCTGCTATCTCACCACTCTGTCACTAGGCCACTCTGTGTTCTCATGCTGCTGCCAACTTAATACTCTGTGGTCTCCTCATGCTGCTGCCACCTCACCACTCTGTCACTGGGCCACACTGTAGTCTCCTCATGCTGCTGCCACCTCAACACTCTGTGGTCTCCTCATGCTGCTGCCACCTCAAAACTCTGTGGTCTCCTCATGCTGCTGCCACCTCACTACTCTGTAGTATCTTCATGCTGCCTCCAACTCACCACTCTGTGGTCTCCTCATGCTGCTGCTATCTCACCACTCTGTCACTAGGCCAATCTGTGTTCTCCTCATGCTGCTGCCAACTTAATACTCTGTGGTCTCCTCATGCTGCTGAGACCTCACCACTCTGTGGTCTCCTCATGCTGCTGCCACCTCACCACTCTGTCACTGCGCCACACTGTGGTCTCCTCATGCTGCTGCCACCTCAACACTCTGTGCTCTCCTCAGGCTGCTGCCACCTCAACACTCTGTGGTCTCCTCATGCTGCTGCCACCTCACCACTTTGTGGTCTTCTCATGCTGCTGCAACCTCACGACTCTGTTATTTCCACATGCTGCTGCCACCTGCACACTCTGTCACTAGACCTCTCTGTGGTCTCCTCATACTGCTGCCACCTCAACACTGTGGTATCCTCATGTTGCTGCCACCTCACCACTCTGTGGTCTCCTCATGCTGCTGCCACCTCAAAACTCTGTGGTCTCCTCATGCTGCTGCCACCTCACTACTCTGTAGTATCTTCATGCTGCCTCCAACTCACCACTCTGTGGTCTCCTCATGCTGCTGCTATCTCACCACTCTGTCACTAGGCCACTTTGTGTTCTCCTCATCCTGCTGCCAACTTAATACTCTGTGGTCTCCTCATGCTGCTGAGACCTCACCACTCTGTGGTCTCCTCATGCTGCTGCCACCTCACCACTCTGTCACTGCGCCACACTGTAGTCTCCTCATGCTGCTGCCACCTCAACACTCTGTGCTCTCCTCATGCTGCTGCCACCTCAACACTCTGTGCTCTCCTAATGCTGCTGCCACCTCAACACTCTGTGGTCTCCTCATGCTACTGCCACCTCACCACTCTGTGGTCTTCTCATGCTGCTGCAACCTCATGACTCTGTTATTTTCACATGCTGCTGCCACCTCCCCACTCTGTCACTAGACCTCTCTGTAGTCTCCTCATACTGCTGCCACCTCAACACTGTGGTATCCTCATGTTGCTGCCACCTCACCACTCTGTGGTCTCCTCATGCCGCTAAAGAAATTAAATGATAAGCAGCACTATAAATCCCAGCATGGGAATAAGAAAAATACCATTAAGAAGGATGATGGTATGATAGGAATCCTGGCCAAGGGTCCCAGCATGAAATAGGTATATATAGAAATCCGCAGCACTCCTCCAGAAGTAAAAAATCTGGTCTTTTATTTAAACTAGCAGCATAAAACAGCGATGTTTCGACCACCTCCGGTCTTTATCTAGCTTGATAAAGACCGGAGGTGGTCGAAACGTCGCTGTATTATGCTGCTGGTTTAAATTAAAGACCAGATTTTTTTCACTACTGGAAGAGGGCTGCGTATTTCTATATATACTCCTCATGCTGCTGCCACCTCAACACTCTGTCATGGCCACTCTGTGTTCTCCTCATGCTGCTGCCAACTCAACACTCTGTGGTCTTCTCATGCTGCTGCCACCTTACTACTCTGTCACTGGGCCACTCTGTGGTCTCCTCATGCTGCTGCCATCTCACCACTCTGTCAATGGGCCACTCTATGGTCTCATGCTGCTGCCACCTCACCACTCTGTGGTCTCTTCATGCTGCTGCCACCTCAACACTCTGTGCTCTCCTAATGCTGCTGCCACCTCACCACTCTGTGGTCTCCTCCTGCTGCTGCCACCTCACCGCTCTGTCACTGGGCCACTGTGTTGACGACTCATGCAATTCCTCATGTGATTCCCACCCTAACCACTCTGTGACTGGGCCACTGTGTTGATGACTCATGCGATTCCTCATGAGATTCCCACCCTCACCACTCTGTGACTTTGTTGACAACTCATGCGATTCCTCGTGCGATTCCCAACCTCACTACTCTTTTACTGAGCCACTGTGTTGACTCCTCATGCTGTTGCCACCTCACCACTCAGTCATTGGGGCACTACTTGTTTCACTGTGTAACAGAACAGGTTCTGTAGAAATTTATGTGGCAACAGCTGACAATGGTGTAAAAGAAGTGAGCTTATTCTTGACGCTAACATTGACCTGTAAGGTTGAGTTGACACTTAAGTTATTTGGTCAGTTTTGGCCCGTAACTGACCAAATAAGTGAAGTGTGAAGTAATTCTAACAGTAACGTCTATCATCTATCTGTGTGTCATACTGACTCACAGTACTGTTTGACTAGCACAGCTCCCTATGCATCATGTTTCTGCAATTCACCGTGTTCTACACTACTATGCAGGCTCTCAGCAGCCAGGAAATAGCTGTTTTTTAACGTGATTCTTCACAAATAAATTCAGATCAAATCAAATCTTTTTGGAAAATTAGACGAACCGACCGAATCGAATTTTTGAAAAACATCTCTAATAAACATCTCTACAGTCTGTAACAATTTACTTATTGATCATAAACTGTGCAGCATTGCTCAATTTAAAGAGGTTCTCCACTATGGACCATCATTTTTGCCCCCAAAATAATCTTGTTACAGGGTGTCTTCCCATCCACATCAGTTGTAACCTGTAAAACAACCTGATTGTAAGTGTAACATTTTCCTGCATCACTCCCACATGAGGTATTACACACTTCCTATTAAAATTAACAGGCAGTATATGTAATGCATAGATGTGCTGGGACCTCCAGAGTGAGAGGTGCTCCATCAGTACTCTACCTATTCCCTAGTAGAGTATTTGAAAATACATTTTCCAGATCAGACACCCAATTTAATGGCATCAACAATGATGAATGTCTCCTCATTTTAAATGGAGAATTTATTAGTAAATCCTATTCCTGGGGCTGATGTTTGTGCAGGAATTTGGACTACTATAATTTACGTATATGACTTGCTGTTCCCCGTATGTTTGCTAGTTGTATACACATAACCCGCCACATCTACCCCTGAGATATTCAAACATTGGATTACACAAGCATATTGTGTGCGCTGCACTGGAGACACAGCATATTTCCATGGAAATGCCTTTATTCATTTATTTCATTATTTTATTCAGATGTTAGATTACAGCTATATAATTACACAGGGCCAAACAACGTGATGGGAGCAGCCAGCAGCAACCGAGATCGCTCCGCTTACAGACCAGCAGTGTCACCATCTCAGGTTCATAAAGAAAGGCTTTAAGTTATTACAGGGTAATTGTATATAATAAAGCAGGGAACATTATAAGCTGAGAACTCGCTCTCAGGGGACCAATCCAGCATATAAACTGAGACTGCACTTTTCTCTTTGACCTATTGATGCCTTTGAAATGATGGCTTCTACCAGGGGAGTGGGGGTGTCCTCGCACTTCTTAATTAGCTGCTAATTCTAGGGTCTGTATTGGATGAGGGACCTGTCAAATCTCTGCACAGAGCATGGAAAAATACAGCAAAATATACTTAAGGCACTGAGAGCCTGTCTCATGTATTCTGCGCAGAGTCATATGCAAGACATCAGTAGATGTCTATAGTAGAGATGAGCGAATTTTTCAAAAATTAGATTTGGACAATTCAGTGAATTTCAAAACAAGATTTGATTTGATCCGAAATTTCGTCGTTAGGAATCACATTAAAGTCAGCTATTCCCGGTTGCAGAGAGCCTGTATATTGGTGTAGAACACTGTGCATTGCAGAAACATGCATAGGTAGTCCTCTGTTGTAGTAGAACAGTTAGGCCCCATGCACACGGCCGTTGTTCGCGGCCTGGATCCCTCCTGAGAGCAGGAGCGCACGGCGTCACTGGTTGCTAAGACGCCGTGCGCTCCCTGCTGCCGCCGCAATACAGTAATACACTGGTATGATCTATACCAGTGTATTACTGTACTGTGCCGGCAGCAGGGAGCGCACGGCGTCATAGCAACCAGTGACGCCGTGCGCTCCTGCTCTCAGGAGGGATCCAGGCCGCGGTTCCACGGCCCGCACACGGCCGTGAACAACGGCCGTGTGCATGGGGCCTTACTTTGTGTCTGCATGACAGGCAGTTGACAGGTGTTACTCTTAGGGTCCATTCACACGTCAGCAATTCTGTTCCGCATTTTGCGGAACGGAATTGCGGACCCATTCATTTCTATGGGGCCGCACGATGTGCTGCCCGGATCCCGAATTGCGGATCCGCACTTCCGGGTCCACGATTTCGTTCCTGAAAAAAAATGTCCTATTCTTGTCCACAATTGCAGACAAGAATAGGCATTTTCTATTAAGTGCCGGCGATGTGCGGTCCGCAAAATATGGAATTCACATTGCCGGTGTCTGTGTTTTGCGGATTCGTGGATCCGCAAAACACACACAGACGTGTGAATGGACCCTAGAATCAGTTCACTATTCACTTTTTTGGTGAGTTACGGGTCCAAAACCGACCAAATAACTCAAGTTTGAACTTATCCTTATAGGTCAATGTTAGCAACAGGTATAAAGAACCATGAAGAGGCCCAAGATTGTATTATACAAGTGAAACTCGAAAAATTAGAATATCGGGCAAAGTTCATTTATTTCAGTAATACAACTTAAAATGTGTAAGTTGGTAAGGCTGATTAGTCAGCCTGCATTTGTGGGAGGGGCGGAGGCTCTTCATATACGAGCCGCACCCTCACTCACAGGCGTGTGTTCTCAGGTGCACAGGCCGCATGTTACCTTGTCCGTCCAGGTTCAGCCACGGCTGATACTATACTTTATGTTTTTTGTCTTGTTACCTGGATCGCCCAGGCCGAGTTAAATGTTGTATGTCACCTGGATCGCCCAGGCCAAGTTAAATGTTGTATGTCACCTGGATCGGCCCAGGCCGAGTTCAATGTTGTATGTCACCTGGATCGCCCAGGCCAAGTTAAATGTTGTATGTCACCTGGATCTCCCAGGTTCAGCTACTGCAGATACCATGCTATGTCATTTGTCTTGTTACCTGGATAGCCCAGGACAAGCTAAATGTTGGGTGACAACTGGACCGTTAGGTTCAGCCGCTGCTGATACTATGCTATATGTCATGTTTTGTTGTTAGAATAAGTCTCTGCCATACCCCACTCTATCGGTATATCGGGTTTACTCTACTCGCACCCAGAGCTGCGTTCACACGTCCTATACTACTACAGGTTCTTTCCAGGCCCATTTCAAGAATTGCATTCATGTTGTTGTTACATCTATGTTATGCTCCGTTCACAACCAGAGCTGCTATTATACCAAATTTCATGCTCTGCTTATACCCAGAGTTGTGTTCACACTTCTACTGCTACACCAGGTCGTATACCCCACTCACCAAAGCCGCTTTCCATGTCTGCTGTCACATCAAGTTAATATTCCGTTCACATCCAAAGCTGCGTCCGCATGTCTGCTTTTACATCTTTTCCTATACTCCATTCACTACTAGAGCTGCGTTCACGTGTCTGCTTTCGCATCACTTCAATACTCTGCTCATTTTCAAATTGCATTCATACGTCTGCTTTATACCATGCTTTTCATGTGCTACCCATACTCGGAGCTGCGCCCATACCATGTTTTTTAGGTACCACTCACATCCAAAGCTCCATTTACCCATTTGTTGTACTCTGCTCCCAATCAAAGCTGCATTCTCCTGTTCATTGCTACGTCATGGTTTTACTCAATAGTCTCACCGGGGCAGTCTGCACCCACCGCTCTGGTTCTTTAATCCTGGTTCATATTCACTCAGACTGGTCTCCTTTTAGTTCTGGTTCATATTTACTTAGATTGGTCTCCTGCCCCAGTTCACCAAACAGCTCCTCGGCAGAGGTCAGTCGGCCAATAGGAGTAAGTTTCCTGCTATGTTTTTTACAAGCTGTTCATTTGTTTGTCACGATAAGAGACTTCTCTTAGTGAACTTGCAATGCCTCAGGCTCTTGTTTTTCTCCCATCTGTTTCAATTTCATGTTTACGTTTTATGGTTCGCGGTGGTTAGTGTTTTATGTATGCACGTGCTTCGGATTACTAATGTCTATATTTTCAACGCCAGTTGGCAGTTATGTTCCTTAGGCCACCTTCCAGCCAATCCAATTATTCAAGTCGCTGCATATCCCATCAGGTCCGGGTAACGTTTTAATTACTTATCGTCACCGCAACGTCATCCCTCTGGCTTCGGGGGCCTCTGGTCGGGGGCCCTATGATTGATCCGGCCTCATGGCTCCGAGGGCCCCATGACCGTTTTTCATGTTTTGTTTTGTTTGTTAGGGGTACGACATGGTTGTAGGCTGGTTAGTGTCCCAGGTTTGCTGTTGGAGGGGGTCATGGTTATGCGAGTCCCCAAGGCATTCTGGTGCTGGCGAGTGGCTCTTCGCTTTTAGGACCTCACGATTGGCACAGACACTTGTAGTTCGCATGGCCATCTGATACTTTTTTCCACCATAAAAGTCTCGCACACATGGCTCCTGCCATAAGAGACTCGCATGCATGGCCCCTCCCATAAAGACTCGCACGCATGGCTCCCGCCATAAGGGACTCTCACGCATGGCTCCCGCCATAAGGGACTCTCACGCATGGCTCCCGCCATAAGGGACTCTCACGCATGGCTCCCGCCATAAGGGACTCTCACGCATGGCTCCCGCCATAAGGGACTCGCACGCATGGCTCCCGCCATAAGGGACTCGCACGCATGGCTCCCGCCATAAGGGACTCGCACGCATGACTCCCGCCATAAGGGACTCGCACACATGGCTCCTGCCATAAGAGACTCGCATGCATGGCCCCTCCCATAAAGACTCGCACGCATGGCTCCCGCCATAAGGGACTCGCACGCATGGCTCCCGCCATAAGGGACTCGCACGCATGGCTCCCGCCATAAGGGACTCGCACGCATGGCTCCCGCCATAAGGGACTCGCACGCATGGCTCCCGCCATAAGGGACTCGCACGCATGGCTCCCGCCATAAGGGACTCACACGCATGACTCCCGCCATAAGGGACTTGCACGCATGGCTCCCGCCATAAGAGCCTCACTGGAGTGGCTCTTGACTTAGAGGATTTCACAATTGTCATCGACATTGGTAGGTCATACGGCCATCTGATACTATTTTCCATGGCACACCTTTCAGAAGTTTTCTTTTGTTCATTTATATTTTACAGATTAGTACTTGCGGTACATTTCAGCCTCATTTCATTAAGAAGCTTTACCCCATGTCTTTGTCTTTCTAGGTTATCGAGTCCTGGTTGATTACTAAACCCGTCGGGTTGAGCCCCAATCTTTTCCCCAGCCGTCCTCAATTCTAAGGTTCGCACCCCGGTGGCTGCCTGGCCCCATGGGCCCCTGGTGGTTGCTTCGGCCCCATGGCTTCAGGGGTCCGACCAATGGTTGTCTGTCCACCTGTGCAGCTATGCTTTTGGTTTTGAATTACTCACATCTTTACCTGCTTGCCAGCTTATGTTATTTAGGTTTCATTTTAGTTAATGTCCGTTATTATCTCCATTTTCTGTCACGTTTCCCGTTGTCTTTTCAGGTTATGCAGTTGAATTCATGTTGGGGGTCACCTTTCACGTCGGTCAGGTCTCTTTCCTAACGATATTTCGTCTTGCATGTTATTCAGGCCACGTAGTTTATCTTAGGTATCGCCTGCCACATCGGTCAGGCTCATGGTTTAATTTCACCTGCACCTTATTCAGGTCACTTATTATAGTCATAATTTCTTGATTTAAAAAAATAAATAAAAAATCTGCCCCATGGCTTCGGGGGCCCGATGACGCCTTCGGCCCCATGACTTCGGGGGCCCGATGACTGTTTTCAGTCCTGCTGGGCTGATTGCCTGGTTGGTTGTCCATCTGTGCATCTGGGCTGATTTGGCCCGTATGTATCACATACATACCTGCTTCCCTAATTTCCTAATAATCCATATTGAGCGCTCACTTTATGTTTTGACTGCAAACTGGTCCGGTTCGCCCTACAGCATTATTGTCATGTCTTACGCAGATATTTCGTCTTGCTTTAATTGTTCATGCTTTCGTTCAGGTCCTGCCAGAGGAGGAACAAGTAGGGTAATTCCCTCTAGCATTTCAGTCTCTGATCGTATGGTCTCCGACCATATCTTGTCAACCAGGTCCCCGCGCAAAGTCTTTGCCTTTTTACCACGACTAGGAATTAATTTTCGCCGGTAGCTTCATTGCAATTGCATTCCCTTACTCATGGGAGGTCATAGACAGAATCTTGTATATTATGGCTTCGTAGCTTCTTTCCGCACTAACCTCAGACTCCCTACAACCACATTAAATCGGGTTTTGGACAAGGTTCAGCATTTCCTCACGGTAGAAGATTCAGATAGTAGGTCGGTCTTCACGTCTCAAGCATTAAAACAATTCTCAGGGGCACACAGTAGAACAACGCGCGGACCACGGCTAGCAGATAGCTGTTGTCTGGGGAACTATTCAAGGATTCTCTTCCTATCTACATAGTTATTTTTGGCCCTCATTCCTGCATAGTCTAAGCATTTATGTTTCGGTCCCACGATCTCTTGAGGCTAGGGAATTGCCAGTACTCCCTAGAACCAAAACTTTACAAGGTTCAGTTGGTTTTCATGATCCATTTCACAACATATTCCCGGTCCTCCATTCCGCTTTGGGGCAGTATTCGCAATATTGAGCATCATGTCTCTGGCCTTGTCATCCACAAGATGAGTTGTAGGTCTCCTTCTGGCCTTGCCTCATACACCCCAAATTTTTCGCTCTAGATCCCTGACACCTTGCAGTTGGCTTGGGGATTAGTTTGCACATGCCATCAGAGTTCCTTTTCTACCCTACTTGGCTTGGTTTTTGCCCACTTTTATTCCTACCCACGATCATGGCTTAGGGCACACAACAAGCCATTTAGTCAGGTTAGCTAAGACACGCCTAGCTGGGTTAGGTTGTTCCCGTTGTTTCTCTCCCTAGTGTTCTTCATATATCTCTTGGCCGTAGCCATGACCACAAGTTGGTAAGGCTGATTAGTCAGCCTGCATTTGTGGGAGGGGCCGAGGCTCTTCATATACGAGCCACAGCCTCACTCACAGGCGTGTGTTCTCAGGTGCCCCACCCTCCCTCCCTTATCTTCTAATTTCCACAGGGTATGCCCACTTATAGGCCTACCCACGATCATGGCTTAGGGCACACAACAAGCCATTTAGTCAGGTTAGCTAAGACACGCCTAGCTGGGTTAGGTTGTTCCCGTTGTTTCTCTCCCTAGTGTTCTTCGGATATCTCTTGGCCTTAGCCATGACCACAACTAATATATGAGATAGACTCATTACATGCAAAGCGAGATTTTTCAAGCCTTTATGTGTTAGAATTTGGATGATTTGGGCTTATAGCTCATGAAACCCCAAAGTCACAATTTTGAGGCCCCCTTTGCTCAGGGGATATGGATTAATTAGCTGACTAGAGTGTGACATTTTGAGCCTAGAATATTGAACCTTTTCATAAAATTCTAACTTTAAGCTGCATTAATGCAATTCTTTTTAATTAGTATTACTGAAATAAACAGACTTTTGCATGATATTCAAATTTTTCGAGTTTCACCTGTAGAGTGAAAGAGCGCACTCCTTTCTGTCAGCTAATTCCACATAGATTTCTACAGAACCTGTTCTGTTACACGCTGAAACAAGTAGTGGCCCCGTGATAGAGTGGAGAGGATGTCAGCAGTAAATTTGTGTTGACGTTGCTGTTTATTTTTCCCTTCTTCTGACCCGTCATAAGAACAACCCCCAAACAACCCCCTCTTTTGAGCGTCCACCTTCACATGGTCAGCATTTGGTCAGTAATCAGGGCCATCTTTGATGCGGGGCAGCTGCCCTGGGTCCAGTTGCTCCTGGGGGGCCCAAGGCAGCTGCCTCTTGAGCCCCGCTGGCCACTGGTGACGTGGGAGGCAGCGGCAGGGCACAGAGAGATGAGCGCTTCCATTGTGGAAGCTCTCATCTCCATAGTCTTCTGTATCGTCATCCTCAGGACAGTGATACAGATGGAAATGCTGTGGCGGGGCAGGGGAGGGAGAGGCGTCTCCCTTCCCCGTTCCTCTGATAGGCTGCAGGCAGCACGATGATGTCATTGCGCCGCCTGAGCCGTACAGCGCGGGACACAGGTTGAAAGAGGCTGGCATGGCATCGCATCGCTCCCAGCCTGATGGAGGTAAGTATAAGTGTTTACTTTTTTGATATAGTATTACTACTGGCACATGATTATGGGGGAACTTGTTACTGGAACATGATTGGGGAGCATCTATGGGCACTTGTTACTGGCACATAATTGGAGGCATCTATGGGGGCACTTACTATTGGCACATGATTGGGGGCATCGATGGGGGCACCTGTTACTGGCACATGATTGGGGGCATCTATGGGGGCACTTTTTTACTAGCACATGATTGGGGGCATCTATGGGGGCACTTTTTTACTGGCACATGATTGGGGGCATCTATGGGGTACTTGTTACTGGCACATGATTGGTGGGCATCTATGGGGCACATGTAACTGGCACGTTATTGGGGGGCATCTTTGGGGGCACATCTTACGGGTACACGATTGGGGGGAACTGTGGGGGCATCTATGGGGCACTTCTTGCTGGCACATTATTGGGGGCACTATGGGAGCATCTACTGAGGTCACAAAGAAGGGGTATTTTATACGGGGAAGGGGGAGAGGAATACTATGGAGGCTTCTACTAAGGCCACAAAGAAGGGGTATTTTATATGGGGGGCTCTGTATAGGGGTATTTTATACTGGGGCACATTATGGTGGGTACTACGGGGAAGGAGAGAGAGGAGTACTATGGGCTCATCTATGGGGGGCACTAAGAAGGGGTATTTTAAAGTGGTACATTATGGGAGGCACTAGGAATAAGAGGGAGAGGAGCACTAAGGGGCATTTACTAGGGGCACTATATAGGGGTATTTTATACTGGCAAAATATGAGGGCACTATGGGGACATTAGCTCAACTGGGGGTATTAAAAGGGGGTATTTTTTTGCACTGGCACATTATAAGGATAATTATTGGGGGGCATTATGATGGGCTTTATTACTACTGGGGGTCTATGGGGAACATGATTACTAGCATGGGCATTATGGGAGCATTATTACTTCTGGGGCACAGTGGGGACATGTTGGGGACATTTTGGGGGCACTGTAGGAGCACTATTACTACCATGTGTGCTCTAGCAGAGAATTATTCCTATTGGTGGGACTTTTGGGTGCAATGTTACTGTGGGGGCACCTTGGCACAGTATCAGCTTACCACAATTATTTTTGGGGGACGTTATGTTTACACTATTAGTGTCAGGATCACTATTTGAGAGGCACAGTTTTTTAGGGCACTGTGTGCCAATAATTAATGAAGGGCACTATCTGCATGGTACTACTACTATCAGGGGGTTTACCTGTTTCTGCAGTATAATATTGGGGAGCACAGCGGCACAATATTGGGGGTGATAGGATGATTTTTTCAGAAGATGGGAGGATGATGGAAAAGTAGTAAACTAAGTTTTTTTTTGTCAAACTGCAGAGACGAGAAATGGCTGTAAAATGGTGGTCTGGTCTGAAGGTCTGAAAGGAGAAGATGAGGAAAGAGAACATCTACATCAAAGAGACGTCACTGGATGTAAGAGGTAAGTGGCGCTGTATTACCCTGTATGTAGGGGTGGATGGAGGGGTTAGTAGTACAGTACTATCGGCACATTATAAAAAATTAAAAAAAAGTAATCTGCAATATACTATATATTTGTGTCAGAAGTTGTGCTTTTTTCATTTTTAGAATAATGATACAGCCATTTTATTTGATACTTTTGTACTTTTTCTATATATTAATGGACACTATAGTCACCAGAACCATAATAGCTAAATGTAGTAGTTCTGGTGTCTCTGCAAGCTTTTTAATGTGAACACTGCCAGATTTACATTACTGCCAAGGAACACCTCTAGTGGCCACTCATCATTATTAAAGTTTACTACTCTACGAGGTGTGTGAATTTCTTTGTGTGTGTGTGTGTTGTGGTGGAGGGCATGATTGCATGCTAGGGTGTGGAAAGGCGGGATCCAGGGAGCCAAAGTAAATTCTTGCCTAGGGTCCAATCAATATTAAAGATGGCCCTGTCAGTAATCCATCAGTATTGCTAAGGCCAAACAAAACAGGAGTGGATCCAAAACAGAGATGACATGTGATTGGAAACTTTGCATGTCTTCAGTGTTTTTTTTACCCACTCCTGCTTTACATATAATGAGTATATCCTGATGCAAAATAGAGACCGTGTGATACAGGTCTTACGGATGCTCCAAAGACTGGATCCATTGTGTTTAAAATGTTTCTGTCCTTCTGATGGATCAGAAGGGTAAAATAAAAGGGGGGCGGAGCCTGACTGCTAATGGAGGAAAACGCTTAAGATCGCTGCTGCTCCTCCACCGCAGTCCCTATCTGCAGCTTTTAGAGCCTTCATTCCAGCCTGAACATGGTGAAATATAGCAGAGACCAACGCCCAGAAGCCATGGGCCCCTCTCAACAGGCGAAAAACTCATTAGACATACATAAATTCCTGCAACAGAAGCCCGCGGGCTCCCTGCAGAAGTTACCCAAGATGGCGCCCAGAGATTCAGCCACGCCAGAAAGCGATGACGACTCAGACCTCCGTAGCAGTGATGTACTGTCACGGACGGTGTACAGGAAACAAGACAAAGCAACATGCATATATGACTCACTGGATCCAAAGCTAAGGAACCAAAAGGGAGACCCCTGCACAAGACCTGAGACTTTCCCTGGCTGCTCAGCCTATGCAAAGATCCCAGAGGTGGATGGTTGCATATCCACGTACCTCGACTATATAACCCCTGAACACCCTACAATAGTGAGGGGACACGACCACTGGCTCCCTACACCAGACACGGAGGGAGTCAGGGTCACCTGGGATCCAGCAAACAGAAAATAACAGATAAATGTTCAGCACTTAACTTTGTAGCAGACTGGAAAACAAGATCAGCATGCACACACACTCCAGGAAGTAGTATAAGCCGCCCAGTAATGTATTATGGGGCGGAATTTAAAGGTATGCAATCAGTCCAACTACATGACAGCTGAGAGAGGCTAACGAGATGAGGAACTGAACATCACAACAAAGAAACTCAAGGAGGAGGTTCTGAAAGGCTTCTGTCAGAGCTTCTCAGCTGTCTGGTTGTGACAGTACCCCTCCCTCTACGAGTGGACTCCGGACACTCAGAGCCCACCTTCTCAGGATGGGACCTATGGAAAGCTCTGATGAGACGAGAGGCCTTAATGTCCGTCACTGGGACCCACATCCTCTCCTCAGGGCCATAACCCTCCCAATGAACAAGGTACTGGAGAGAACCGCGGACAAGCCGAGAATCCACAATCCTAGAGACCTGAAATTCAAGATTCCCATCAACTATAATCGGAGGAGGAGGCAAAGGCGAGGGTACAATGGGTTGAACATAAGGTTTCAATAAGGACTTATGAAAAACATTATGGATCTTCCAAGTCTGAGGAAGATCAAGACGGTAGGCAACAGGATTGATGACAGACAGGATTTTGTAAGGCCCAATAAACCTAGGACCCAACTTCCAGGAGGGAACCTTCAATTTGATATTCTTGGTAGACAACCACACCAGATCACCAACATTCAGGTCCGGACCAAGCACACGTCTCTTATCTGCCACACGCTTATATCTCTCACTCATGCTCTTTAGATTATCCTGAATCTTTTGCCAAATAGATGACAAAGACGAGGAGAATCTGTCCTCATCAGGTAAACCAGAAGACCCCTCTCCCGAGAAAGTCCCAAACTGCAGATGAAACCCATATGCACCAAAAAATGGTGACTTATCAGAGGACTCCTGACGATGGTTATTTAAAGCAAACTCAGCAAGGGACAAAAAAGAACACCAATCCTCTTGATTTTCCGCCACAAAACAGCGCAGATATGTCTCCAGATTCTGATTGACGCGCTCTGTCTGGCCATTCGACTGCGGGTGGAAAGCAGAAGAGAATGACAACCAAACCCCCAAGCGAGAACAGAAAGCCTTCCAGAATCTGGAAACAAACTGCGTGCCCCTATCAGAGACTATGTCTGAAGGAATACCGTGCAATTTGACAATGTGATCAATAAATGCCTGCGCCAGCATCTTAGCATTGGGCAAACCAGGAAAAGGGATGAAATGCACCATTTTGCTAAAACGGTCCACCACCACCAGAATCACAGTCTTCTCTAAGGAACGAGGCAGGTCCGTTATGAAGTCCATGGACAGATGTGTCCAAGGACGGGAAGGAATGTGTAAGGGAAGGAGAGGACCTGATGGCCGTGAATGAGGGACTTTGGCACGAGCGCAAGTCTCGCAGGCTGCCACAAAACCCTCAACCGACTTACGAAGCGCAGGCCACCAGAATCTCCAAGCGATGAGATCCAGTGTGGCTCTTGCCCCCGGGTGCCCAGCAAGGACCGTATCGTGGTGTTCCTTAAAAATCTTGTGTCTTAAAGCGATAGGCACAAACAACCTCCCAGGAGGACAAAGATCAGGAGCCTCTGACTGGGCTGCCTGCACCTCTGCCTCCAATTCAGAAAAAAGAGCAGAGACCACCACACCTTCAGCCAAAATGGGACCCGGGTCTTCAAAATTCCCGCCTCCCGGAAAACAACGTGACAGGGCATCTGCCTTCACATTCTTAACTCCAGGGCGGAACGTGACAACAAAATTAAACCTAGAAAAGAACAAAGACCATCTGGCCTGTCTCGGGTTCAGACGCTTGGCTGACTCCAAGTAGGCCAGATTTTTATGGTCAGTAAATACGGTAATAGGGTGTCTGGCTCCCTCTAGCCAATGGCGCCATTCCTCAAAAGCCAACTTGATGGCCAACAATTCCCTATCTCCCACATCGTAATTTCTCTCTGCGGAGGAGAGTTTTTTCGAGAAAAAGGCACACGGTCACCATTTGGCAGGAGAGGAACCCTGAGACAAGACCGCCCCCACACCCACCTCAGAAGCATCAACCTCAACTATGAAGGGTAAAGAAATATCAGGTTGCACCAAGATGGGAGCGGAAGCAAAACTCTCCTTGATATTAGAAAAAGCCTTACGCGCCTCTACTGACCAAGAAGAAAAATCTACCCCCTTTCTGGTCATATCAGTGAGTGGTTTAACAATAGAGGAATAATTCAAAATAAACTTCCTGTAATAATTGGCAAAGCCCAAAAAACGCATCAGCGCCTTCTGATTCTCAGGAAGCTCCCACTCAAGCACAGCGCGGACCTTCTCTGGGTCCATGCGAAAACCAGAAGCGGAGAGAAGAAACCCCAGAAATTGAATTTCTGGAACCGCAAACACACATTTTTCCAGTTTCGCATATAATTTATTCTCCCGCAGGATGAATAAGACCTGACGTAAATGTTCCTTATGAGTTTTGAAATCGGGAGAAAAAATCTAAATGTCATCCAAATACACTAATACAAATTTTCCCATCAAATGATAAAAAATGCTGTTCACGAAATGCTGAAAAACGGCTGGGGCATTCATCAAACCAAAAGGCATAACCAAATTCTCAAAATGACCCTCAGGGGTATTGAAGGCCGTCTTCCATTTGTCTCCTTCTCTGACCCTGACCAGGTTGTATGCCCCTCTTAGATCTAATTTGGAAAAGACTTTAGCCCCAACAACCTGGTTAAACAGGTCCGGGATCAGAGGAAGCGGATAAGGGTCACGAATAGTGATACTGTTCAGCTCCCTGAAATCCAGACAAGGTCTTAAAGAACCATCTTTTTTCTTAACAAAGAAAAAACCAGCGGCAACAGGTGACTTCGAGGATCGTATGTGTCCCTTTCTCAGACTCTCAGAGATATAAGCACGCATAGCTATCCTCTCAGGTTGGGAAAGATTGTATAAACGAGATTTAGGCAGTTTGGCGCCTGGGATGAGATTAATAGGGCAATCGTACTCCCTGTGTGGGGGCAAATCCAGAACTCCACTCTCAGAGAAGACATCCGAAAATTCAGAGAGAAAAGATGGTACAGTCTTAGTAGCAACCTCGGAAACAGATGTCGTGAGGCAATTCTCTCTGCAAAAGTCACTCCAACCATTTATTTGCCTCGCTTGCCAATCAATGGTGGGGTTATGTTTAGTGAGCCAGGGTAGCCCCAACACTAGAGGAGTAGGCAAACCGCTAAGGACGAAACATGACACATCCTCAACATGAGCATCACTCACAATTAAACGGATATTGTGAACTATGCCCTTTAATGATTTCTGAGAAAGTGGAGCGGAATCAATAGCAAAAACAGGAATATCCTTTCCCAAAGTGCGCACCTGGAAACCATGAGTTATTGCAAATTGATTATCAATGAGATTGACAGCTGCTCCACTATCCACAAAAATCTCACAAAAAATGTTCTTGCTCTCTAGCGCCACCCTAGCCAGCAGGACAAAACGGGAACTACAAGCAAACGGAAAACCTTCAATCTCCGCCTCAACCCTGCCAATAGTAACAGACGGAACATTTTTAAAAGATTTTTTCCTGTTTGTTTCTTTATTACTCCCAGAAAACTGCCTGAATCTCCTAGAAGGACAAACATTTGCCAAATGATTTATACCTCCACAACAAAAACAAACCCTCCCATGCGAGCTGAATCTTCTATTGTCAGAAGCAATCAACCCCCAGCTGCATGGGCTCCTGCTCAGAAGGGGCTGACAGCGACTGAGACCCATGCGCACAGAATGAGACCGCTGCACTGTCCTGGGACTGAGTATGACAGGAAGGGGACATCTCCCCTCTCTCTCTAAGACGCCTGTCAATACGAACGGCCTGAGACATAGCAGAGTCCAAAGAAATAGGCCTCTCATGAAAGGCAAATGCATCTTTCAATCCCTCTGAAAGACCATGGCAAAATTGACTTCGGAGTGCAGCATCATTCCAACTAGTATCAGCTGCCCATCTCCGAAATTCTGAGCAGTATATCTCTGCGGATTGTTTACCCTGGTATAATAGACGTAGTCTAGACTCAGCCAGAGCTATACGATCCGGATCATCATATATCTGACCCAGGGCTAAAAATAATTCATCCACTGAACGGAGAGGCCGTGCCCCCTCCGGCAGCGAAAAGGCCCACGACTGAGCGTTACCCCTGAGCAGCGATATAATGATCCCCACCCTCCGTTCCTCATCACCAGAGGAATGGGGAAGAAGGCGAAAATGGAGTTTGCAAGCCTCTCTAAAACACACAAAATTCTCACTACCCCCGGAGAACGTATCCGGGAGCGAGATCTTAGGCTCAGAATAAACTCCATGAACGCAAGCTGAACCGGTCACTTGAAGCTGAGAAAAAGTCTTACGGAGATCAGCTACCTCCAATGAAAGACCCTGGAAGCGTTCAGCCAAAAGTGAAACCGGATCCATGCTTGAGACGGTTTTGGCGGCTTATAATGTCACGGACGGTGTACAGGAAACAAGACAAAGCAACATGCATATATGACTCACTGGATCCAAAGCTAAGGAACCAAAAGGGAGACCCCTGCACAAGACCTGAGACTTTCCCTGGCTGCTCAGCCTATGCAAAGATCCCAGAGGTGGATGGTTGCATATCCACGTACCTCGACTATATAACCTCTGAACACCCTACAATAGTGAGGGGACACGACCACCGGCTCCCTACACCAGACACGGAGGGAGTCAGGGTCACCTGGGATCCAGCAAACAGAAAATAACAAATAAATGTTTAGCATTTAACTTTGTAGCAGACTGGAAAACAAGATCAGCATGCACACACACTCCAGGAAGTAGTATAAGCCGCCCAGTAATGCATTATGGGGCGGAATTTAAAGGGATGCAATCAGTCCAACTACATGACAGCTGAGAGAGGCTATCGAGATGAGGAACTGAACATCACAACAAAGAAACTCAAGGAGGAGGTTCTGAAAGGCTTCTGTCAGAGCTTCTCAGCTGTCTGGTTGTGACATGTACAGGACAGAGGCGAGTCAGACCTCGCAGCAACATCCAAAGCCTTCTTTAAAGCAACAATAACCCAAGCTCTGCGCCCGTTACTCACCGAACTCGCTGAAATTAAGGCGGACGTTAAGCATATTGGTACTAAAGTTGAAGCCCTGGAGACCTCATGCACAGCCATCATATCGCACTCCTCAGCGCTGGAGGCCAGGTCAGTGGAACACCTCACCCACATTAACAAAGCATTGACCTTAATAGAGGACCAAGAAAATAGAAACAGAAGGCGTAATATAAGAGAGAAGGCACCTGTGCTATACGAGGGGTCTGAGCTGGTATTCTACCAAGACGTAGCCCAATCCATACTTGTAAAAAGGAGGATACTAAGAACCCTGCTTGAGCAACTACGTTGGAGGAACATCACATATTCCTGGCTCTATCCGTTTGGCCTCTCAATCTCACACAATGGCAAATGCATACGCGTCCATACCCCAGGAGACCTCGCTAAAGTCTGTCCGCTTCTCGACATCGAACCGCTAGACATACCATCATGGCTGCCAGCAGACACAGACATCTGCATACTGCAGAACCCGCAGCAGGATCCCTGGCTCTCAGCAACTAGGCACAAGCGCCCAAGACAAGGCCCGAAAGCCCTGCAAGACTCACATGATCCAGCTTGAGAGAGACTTTCGCCAACCACAGTCAAGATGTGACCATGTATGCAGTGTCCCCTCACCCTGAGGGACATGAGCCACTTGGCTCCAGTTATCACACGGAGGCGATTACACTGATTCTGGACGCTGTGATTCAAATCGCACTCAAGTTTTTTCAGGTTGTATATGCCTATACTGCTAATGCCAAATATGTAAACATGTGTTATGAATGTTCTCCTCAAGACATATTGAGATTGTTCCACTGCTGACCCCTCCTCCCCCTAGAGCATTATCCCTCAAAGGAGTCTAACAGTAAATACTACCCTGAGATGCCATGTACTTGATGATAGCTACCGTCTTTATTACATCCAGAACTGGGTCGTGATGCGAGTGTGGCCTCCGCATATAGGGTAGTATACGCAATCACGCATATCAGCTGTCAGTGGGGATCCACTGACATAAGTAACTCACCAGACCTTATACACAAACTAGAGAGCATATACTTGTATGCGCAGGCCTTCGCTCAAACCATGCCTATGATATTGTGTTAGTTATCATAAGTTTAAAATGTTCTTTATACCATGTTCATTTCTGTTTATATCTGCAGACATACTGCTGGTCAGGACAGTTTTTGTTTTTGCTAATACTTCCACCCCTGACCTTTTCCACCCCACCCCCCTCACCTTAGACACACTAGTGTTACTTGCCTCAAACCTATAGCCCTTATACTACCTAATTAATTTTAGTTTAGGTATATAAGAGCCCCCCCCACCTCGGTCACACATTACTTTCCGCATCCCCTATCGTCCTAGGGTTCTACTAAACTACCCACTCCGCGTTCAACCCAGAGTACTCCCACCCCCCCTTTACCAATGGATTACAACATCACTACTTTCAACGTTAAAGGCCTCAATTCACCTAACAAAAGAAGCCACATTTTTCTTCTGCTCCGTAAATTGAAATCTAACATCATCTTCCTACAAGAAACCCCCTTTAAATCACACTCCATCCCCAAGTTACCAAGCTCACCCTTCTCACAATGGTATCATAGCTAAATAACACTCCATCCCCAAGTTACCAAGCTCACCCTTCTCACAATGGTATCATAGCTGTAACCCCTCATCCGCATCCAGAGGAGTCTCGATAGCAATCCACAGATCAGTGCATCTGATTCTCAAGCAATCGTTCACAGACACGGAGGGAAGGCTCCTACTGGCCGAGGGCGAGATTGGTCCACAGACGTATACTCTAGCTAACTTCTATGTGCCAAATACAGGTCAAGTCCCTTGGCTACTGAAAGCTTTAGGCACGCTGCAACTCTTTGCAGAAGGAATAGTGATTCTGGGCACAGACCTCAATCTCGCCCTTGACCCCTTGGTTGACTCTTCTACCTCTAGGTCTCAGACCTCCACCAAACTCCTAAACAAACTGAGAGCAAAATTACAGGACATGCGTCTAGCGGATATCTGGAGACTGAGCAACCCGGGCACAAGAGACTACACTTTTCACTCCGTCCCTTATAACACGTTTCAGCGCCTAGATTATATTTTTGTGTCCACCTCAGCTCTCTCTCTCTTCTCCTCGGCCCAAATTGGTCTGATCACAGTCTCGAACCATGCCCCCTGTTGAGTACAATGCTTATTCTTACAGCTTCCCTGAGGAGAATGGGTATGGAGATTAAATGAATCTATTGGACTCTGAGACTAACCGCGAAAAAGTCAATCTACACTTAAGAGAGTTCTTCAAGAACAATGTATAGCCTCAAACATCACCATCTTTAATATGGGAGACGCACAAGGCCTACATTAGAGGTATACTAGTGGCTATGGGATCGAGAGAGAAGAGAGAGAAACAAAAGAAGATAGACCATATCCTTGATCAACTATCTAGTATTGAGAAGCTCAATAAAATCTCCTTTCTCCAGAGTAGACATGAATAGTTGCTAACCCTTAGACAACACCTTAAACAAATGCTAGAACAAAGAGTATCGAAACAATATCTGTATTACAAACATAAGCTTTACACCCATGGCGACAAAGGAGGTAAACTAATGTCATCTCTAATTAAAAATCAAGAGACAGAACATACATTCACAAAGTTAAAGATCCTGATGGACGTACTTGTACACAAACATCTGACATAGCCAGAGCTTTCCAGTCCTACTACAAGGACTTGTACAACCTACCGGACTCCTCAAATGCCCCCCACTCTCAAGCACAAATAATCAACTCCTTCTTAGTTTCACTACAGCTCCCCACAGTAGCCCAAGAAGAGGCGGCCTCCCTGATCTCCCCAGTGACCGAAGATGAAGTACGAAGGGTACTCCGCAGTTTTCCCCCTGGGAAGAGCCGGGCCCCGATAGACTTCCCCTTCTTCATTACAAAAAATTGAAGACACTCTACTACCACATCTAGTAGCCCTATGTAACCACTTACTATCTGGAGGAACCCTCTAAGCACAAGCTCAAGAGGCACACATCACACTTATACACAAAGAGGGAAAAGATCCACAATTTTGTAGCAACTACCGCCCGATCTCTCTCCTCAATCTGGACCTGAAGATTTGGGCCAAAATACTAGCCATGCGTATCAACTTTCTACTCCCACACCTCATAGAAAAAAGACTAAGTAGGGTTTGTCAAGCACAGGGTGGGGAGAGATAACTCATGCAAATTACTCCATATCATACATATGGCTCACAAATATAAAAAAAACACTGGCCTTACTAGGAATCGATGCTGAAAAAGCATTTGATAGAGTCAGTTGGGCTTTCATGGCGGCCGCCCTTCGCAAATTTCACTTTCCCCCAGGAATGATCTCAATTATTTTTACCCTCTACTCACATCCATATGCTAGGATTAAAATAAATGGCATGCTTTCCCCTTGCTTTAAAATAAGAAATGCTCACTTTCCCCTTCCTTGTTTATCCTAGTAGTAAAGACATTAATATAAAGTATTCGACAGAATCCACCTCTAGTAGGCTTAAAAATCGGACGCTCACACTTAAAATGTGTCACCTTCGCAGACGATTTACTGTTTCTGCTCTCCAACCCGCTAAGTGACCTTCCACTACTCACAACCCTGCTTAAGGACTTTGGTAGGTTGTCTAATTTCAAAGTGAATGTAACTAAATATGAATTGCTTAATATCTCAATACCAGCTAAAGACGTGGCCTTAGCTAAACAACACTCCACCTACCCTTGGACATCAACTGAACTCAAATACCTAGGAATTCAGCTGCCAAGTGACCCTCTCATAACCGAGCTAAAAAGTATTTTACAAAGCTATGACTTCCCTTACATATCATGGATGGGGCGTAAGAACTTACTAAAAACATACATAACCCCTAAAATATTATACACTTTAGCAATCATACCCATCTACCTACCTGCAACCTTCTTCAGCTCTATCAGGGCGCTTCTTACTAGATTCCTATGGAGGGGACGCAGACCCAGGCTACCCTACACCTTGCTTGTTAAGAAGAGGGAACATGGTGGAATGGGTCTACCAGACATTTTCTCATACTATAAAGCCACACACCTCAACAGATGGATATAACTCCTTAAGCCCAGCAAGCAGCTAGATTTATAAGAAGTAGCTCAACAGTCCCTGGGTTCTGACCTGTCGAAAACCCTCTGGGAACCCAAGGTGGGCCTGGTCCGGAGCCCCGGTTTTGACCCCTTACTAAAGGGAACGTGCCTAGTATGGTTAAATCTGAGGGATAAGCTGGCTCCCACCCCATCCCCTCTCCTCCCGTCAAACTTAATCCCCAGAGTTCTGACTAGCCTTGACTCATCATATCTGGAGCTCTGGGACAGTCTCGATCATATTCCAATAATGGAACTACTTAGTTCTGGTAAAGTCCCGACATCTGAAAAAGTTTTATCTCTTGCTCATTCTGTCTCCCTTACCCATTTACATTTGACACACTTCCAAAAAATCACTGAAAGGTTTATTATTTTTTTAAACAAATCTTTATTTAAGATCATCATCAGTTATGTGACAATAATAAAGTGCATATCGAATAATAAAACGATAACATAAACATAAAGGTACATCTTTGGTCTGATACAGATCATACATGAAACATTTGCAAGGTCGAAAGAAGAAAATCTACGCGAAGTACATATCATACTGGATGGCAAGCCAATTACACATACATATGTGATAACATTCACAGGAGCAAACCTACAGTTGAAGATAATGTTAGGATAGGACCTCTAAGGGTACTAATGACCTGTATTTCATATTGCTCGGGTTAAAAAGGTAGCCTCCTTCCAGCTGTTCACATGCGACATCGAGTTTCCCCTTACCTAAACTGTGGATGTGAACAGTACAAAGAAGATAATAGGTATTAATTACTGCTAGTAGGACTAGGTGCTGACGTAAGAGCATAGGCATTGTGACTATTAGCCTGCCATTTCAGCCATGGAGCCCACATCTGCAGATATTTATCATGGGATAGGGATTCCCAACTAGTCAACTCCTCCAACAAGCGGATCTCTTGAACCTTGTTAATCCAGTCAGTTAGCCTTGGTGTTTTATTGGTGAGCCAAAATACTGGGATCAGGAGTTTTGCCGCAGCTACTAAGGAGGATAATAGGGAATGTTTGGTGTGAATAAATTTTTCACTAGGTAAGTTCAACAAAACCACCAAAGGGGTCAGTGGTGACGTGGAGGGGACAATGTCTAGTACATACTTAGAGATCATGTCCCAGAATGGTGTTATCAAAGGACAGGTCCACCAGATGTGAATTAGAGTACCTGTCGCCCCTTTACACCTCCAGCACTGATCTGAGTGTGAGGGGTCCATGGCATGTAATTTGGCCGGCGTATTGTACCACCTAGTCACCAGTTTTTATGCATTCTCCTGGATCCTAATACATCTAGAATATCCATGAGAATGACAAAGGATCCTATCTACCGTACTATCATCAAAGGTGGTGTTCAGATCTTTTTCCCATTGGTAAATAAACCAAGGTCTGCAAGGACCTGTTTCTTCCAGTAATTTATTATATACCCTAGAGATAGAACCTTTTTTGCCCGCCTGTTGCAGTAAGCACACGTCATACCAAGTGGGATCAAGTTTGCTAGGTGTGCAGGCTAGATATAGAGTGCAAACTTTCAAAAACTGTGAGTAGTGTATGGGTGACCATGGAATGTGAGGGAAACTTGATGTCAGGCTTTGAACAGAAGGGACTGTCCGTTTTTTCAGGATATCTCCTATCGCCACATAGCCTAGCGCTTTCCAAAGGCCCAGATCATCTTGGAAACCCTGTACTACCAAGTATGGAACATAGCAAGTGGGGGTAAACGGAGATAGACATGGGGAAGTGCGTAAGAGTGGTGATATTTTAGACCAAGTGTTCATTATTCCCTGAAGAGGGTCTAGACCTCCCTTTCCTATGTTGTGATTCCTCACTAATTTAGGATCCCATAAGGTCGCCACACCATTAGGGCCTAGTAGGCTTCTGGCTATCTTGCAACCTAGTTTGGTGTTCGTAGGGTTACTAATTTCAGAGTGCAATCTGAGCTGAATAGCTCTATAATATGCAGCTACATCGGGAAGTCCAAAACCTCCTCTAAATACGGGTTTAGTGAGAACTTTATACGTCAACCTGGGTCTACAGCCACCCCATACAAATGAGGAAAAGAGTCTACGGATCCGTGTTAGGAATGACTGAGGGAGGGGAATAGGCAAAGTCTGCAGAGTATATAATATCCTAGGTAAAATGTAGGTCTTTAATAATTTTTTTCTCCCCAACCAGGATAGAAAGGAGATCTTTATGTCAGCTAACTGCTGTTTAATGCTGTCATATAATGGCGAATAATTCTGGAGGAATAACTGACCAGGGTCTTTGGTTACGTTGACTCCCAGGTATTTAATATGTGAGTTGTTCCATTTAAACGGGAAGTCTCTCTCTAATCGTGCCACAGATGAACGGGAGATGTTGATGCCCAATGCCGTGCATTTAGAAAGATTAATCTTAAAATTGGACAGGGAGCCGTACACATCTAGTTGTTTTAAGAGAGCCGGTAGTGCCTCTTCAGGTTTAGTAAAAAAGATGAGCATGTCGTCTGCGAACGCGGCAACAGTGTGCACATCCTTGCCTACTGTAAGCCCCTGGATTGCTGGGTCCTGTCTCAGAGATTGTATGAAAGTTTCTAAACACAGAATAAACAAGGCGAGAGCGGGCAACCCTGGCGCGTCCCGTTTGAAATCTTAAAGGGAGGTGACAAAATACCGTTCACTTGCACTTTTGCGGAGGGGTTAGAGTACAGAGACAGCACCGCCCCCACAAATTGCGGGGGAAGGCCAAATTTTAGCAGTGTGGCTTTCATGTAATCCCACTCCACTCTGTCAAACGCCTTTTCAGCATCGGTGCTGAGGAATATGAGTTTCTTCCCCTGTTTTAAAGCAAATTGTTGGGCTTGTAGGACGCTAAAGGTGCTGTCTCTGCACTCTCTGCCCCCCACAAAGCCTGATTGTCCAGGGGATATAATCCCCGGAAGTAGAGGGGAGAGCCTATTGGCCAGAATCTTAGCCCACAATTTCACGTCTGCATTTAGCAGGGAGATTTTTCTAAAACTGGAAGGGACCTCGATGTCCTTGCCTGGTTTTGGCAACACAACTATATGCGCCTCTAAGGCCTGATTAGTTATGGGAGTTCCACCTAGCAGGGCGTTAAAGAAGTTTACCAGTTGTGGACCTAAGACTCAGAAAAACTTTTTATAATAAGCTACTGTAAGTCCATCAGGGCCTGGGCTCTTACCAGATGGAGTTGTGTTTAGAACTTTTTTCACTTCAGCCAGAGTGACAGGGGCCAGCAATGATGATTTAGAAGAGTCGCTTAGGACCGGTAGATTCAGAGACTTTAGTAAATTTTCAATTTCCCCCCTGCACTCTATCCGTATACCCTCCCGTTCCTCCCCTCTAAGGTTGTACAGGTTATGATAGTAATCCCTGAAAATTTTTTATATTTTTCGGGCATCCGTCAAAACAGGCCCTTCCTGCGATTTCATGCGCTTGATGTAAACTTGGTCATCCCGTTTTTTAATAAGTGCGGACATTATTTTACCGCCCCTGTTCCCATGAACATAATGTTTATGTTTAACTTTCAGATAGGCCCTAGACGCCTTAATATTTAACAGCTCCTGTAGTTCTCGTCTCATGGCCTTCAACTCCTCATGGGCTCTAAGCGCACAAGAGCGTTTATGTGAGGCTTCTAGACTAGCAATGCGAGATAATAGGTCTGACAGTTTCCTCGCTCTTGTTCTGTTAATATGAGACCCCAGCGCAATAAACTCCCCCCTAATTACCGCCTTATGCGCCTCCCATAATATTGCATGGGACATATTGGGCGTTGTGTTGTTAGTGAAGTATTCCTGTAATTTTTGTGAGATGGAATCTACTCGGGTTTGTGAGTCTAGGAGGGTATGATTCAACCTCCAGGTCCACTCCCTAGCACACAACTCTGGAAAGCAAATGGCAAGGGAGACCGGCGCATGGTCAGAGATCGTGATATTATGGAGAGTAGAGGACTTGACTGCTGGCAGGTATTTTTCCTGCACAAAGAGGTAATCCAACCTGTGGTATGATTTATGAGGGTTAGAGTAAAACGTGTAATCACGTCTGTCACAATGCACCGATCTCCAAACATCGCTAAGATGCAGAGATCTAAGGTGTGTCTGAACTGACTTGAGAGCACGGAATGAGACGGCTGATTTCTGGGCAGAGGAGTCAAGCAGAGGGTTCAGGGTGAGATTAAGGTCCCCACCCACTAACAGCATACCCGCAGCAAATGGACCCATCTTACCCAACACATCCTTTAGCCAACTGACTGGTTTCACTTTTGGCGCATAAAGATTGCAGATCGTGACTATATGTCCTATCTCTCCTTTCAATAAAAGATATCTCCCCTCTGGATCCTTTACTTCAGAATGTAATGTAAAGGGGGGGCCTCGTTTGAAGCCTATGCTGACTCCTCTGGCCGCAGAACTGCTGGAAGTGGCGTGATACCAGACATTAAAAGGGCTGTTACCAAGGTTAGGAACATGCAAATGGGAAAAGTGGGTCTCTTGAAGGAGTATTATATCTGCACCGATCTTTCAGAGAACTTGGAATACTCTACTGCGTTTCTTAGGGCTGTTACAGCCGAGTGATGAGTCATTGGCCCAATGAGTCATTGGCCCACAAGCAAGAAGCAGGGAGGAATCATGTTTTTACTCGGCAGTTGAAAAATTTGTGCTGAAAATTCGCAATAAAAAAATCTCGAATATTCGAAATTATGAATATATATCACTATATTCTAAATATTAGCAAATTTTCGAATTACCTATATTCACGATAAAAATTTGCAATTCGAATATTCGTGATCAACACTATTACTGTTGTAGTTGGTTTATTTGGTGTTCTTCCATTCCTCACTTACCGTGACACCCAGTCACAGAGTGGTGAGGTGGCAACCGCATGAGGAGTCAAAACAGTGGCCCAGTCACAGAGTGGTGAGGGTGACAACCGCATGAGGAGTCCACACAATGGCCTAGTCACAGAGTGGGGAGGTGGGGAAAAACAGCAGTGGCAGTAACAACACAAGATGGTGGGTGGCAGGAGGAGAACATGGCAGCAGGTGTGTGGCATCAGGCGGGTGTCATCATCAAAATAGTGGTTGAAGCAGGTGGCCCGAAGAAACTGGTCTCGTATGACAAAGTTTAGGTGTGGCACCCAGAATGATCTAGTCTGATGCATCAGGCACTGGTGTGGAAATCACTTTCACAAAGGTCAGTGTCCCCACAATTTGTGTGGAAAGGCCAGTTCTACTTGGGGTAACTATGCCCCCTGCTGCACTAAACACCTGCTCTGATGCCACACTACTGGCCGGGCAGGAAAGCTTGTCCAGGGCATACTCGGCCAGTTGGGGCAAAAAATCTAGTTTGGTTGCCCAGTAGCCCAGTGGATCTTGGATTCGGGGTGGCAGAGTGCAGTTCAAGTATGCCACCTGGTTCAGGTTCTGCTCCATGTCTTGCTGCTGCTGGTGGGTGGTTTCCTAAGTAGGTGGGTGAAGAAAAGTGCTCATAAGAGACTCTAGACTTAATTTGCTGCTGATGGAGCAATCTTAGTGGAAAGTGAGCGCAGGGGCTCACCCCTGGTCAGACCTTCATAAGGAGGAGCGATGGCACACATAGGCAGCGGCCAACTGACTACATAGGATGTCTCCATAGTAGTTGAGTTTATCCTCAGAGGGTGGACAAAAAGGCCCCCATTTTGGAGTGGTAGCGAGGGCCTAACATGATGGTGATAATACGGCTGGCACTAAGCAGGCAACTTAGCATGCATCTGGCCATTTGCACAAGGGACTCAGAGTACTCCCTGCCTCCTTCTCCACTGCATACTGTCACAGTGTGTCGGGATAATCTGCCTGGTCTTCTTCATTGCTCTCTCTAGCTCCTCCTGCTCCTGTCACTTGTGCAGAAACACCACCCAATTCTGTATACATTGCTTGTGTGTGAATATTTTCCTCCTCCTCCAGTTCAGTCCCCACAGGGCTCAGGTGGATATGAGATATAGGCATCACATAGGGTGGCCAGAGGTCCGGTTTTAGACCGGACAGTCTGGCTTTCAGACTCCCTATCCTCAGTCTAGCGCAGGGCCTGGACGGACACAGGGATGTCCTTTTGAACAGCTCAGGCTCAGACAGCAGCACTGTGCTGTCTGAACGTGAGCTGCAGGGAAAAACGTACCCTCCCTCCCACTCCTGCAGCTGACACAAAGTTGATCTTACAGTCATTTTTTAAATCTCCATCGGCTGCGGAGTGGGAGGGGACATGGTCTAACCGGATAGGGAGCGTGGCTTAATGGAGCTAGGGGTGGGGTTTTACAGTCCGACTTTTCAGGGTGGCCTAAGTGGCCAAGCTAGCATCACATCTCCTGTCCACTGGCCAGCCAGATTTATCAGCATCTGCTCCAGGACATGAAGGAGTGGAATTATGTCATTCATCCCGTAGTCCTGGTGACTGACAAATAAAGTGACCTCCTCAAAGGGCCTGAGCAAATGGCAGGTGTCACACATGAGCTGCCACTGGCTAACGTCTAAGTTTCACAGGAGAGTGGTCCTATCTGCCATCATCATCAAGAAATCGTTTACGGCCTTCCTCTGCTCATATAGTCGGTCCAACATTTGGAGGGTGGAGTTACAACAGGTGGAGATTTTACATACCAGGCGATGTTGGGGAACGCTATTCTGCCTTTTCCAACTCAAGGAGGCTGCGCTTTGCAGTGTAAGAGTGGCTGAAGTGCATGTACAGTTTCCTATCTATTTTCAGGATGTCTTGCAGTTGGGTGACAGACTTCAGGAACTGCTTTACAACTAGATTAAAGAAGTGCGCTATGCAGGGCACATGGCTCAGCCCTACTTGACACAGCACCGACACAATGTTCTTCCTGATGTCGGCGACCATGGTTCCGATTTTAAGTTGCCAAAGAAACGGACAAGATTAAATTTCCTCTTGAAGAACGCGGAGCAGTTCCTCCCCAGTGTGCCCAGGAAAACTAGGTGCAGAACAGCGTGACAAGGTGGATGATGAGGAGGCAGAGGAGGACATTGGCACAGGACTCAAATCTTGAGAATGTGGAGGCGATAGTGCGTCCCCTGGCCAAGTTGCTGGTGTGGCTAGGCAGAAACCACAATTACCCAGTGCGTGGTAAAGGACATATATTGACCGAATATACAGATCCACATGTCGGCGCTGCCGTGAACTTTAGCAAACACTGACAGGCTCAAGGACTGGCCTACCTTCTGTTCAACATACGTGTGCAGGGCTGGTACAGCCTTTTTGGAGAAGTAATGATGGCTTGGGACTCTCCACCTTGGCTTGGCACAAGCCATCAGTTCTCTGAAAGGTGCAGAGTCCACCACATGGAAAGGGAGGGACTGTAGTACCAGCAACTTGGCCAGGAGCACATTCAGCTTCTGCGACGTTGGATCAGTGCATGCATACTGTTGTCTTTTTGCAATTGCCCCGATGAATGATTGCTGATGAAACGAATGACAAGGAGGAGGAGCAGGAGCATCAGGACCAGTAGATGCTGGTATGGAAACACAGTTCCCTTCTGCTGGAGAAGCTTTGACTGCTGGAGAAGGGGTGTGGGCCACTGGGTGATGTAGCAGTTGGCTGTACCACTACATTAGTGCCACAGTTTTCGCAGGCCACTTTATGGTGATGCTGCATGTGTTGATGCAGGGCCATGGTGCCAATATTGGGACCCTGGCCACGCATCACCTTCTGCTCACAGATTCTTCAAATGGCCATGCTCGCATCCTCCGGCAGAAGGAAATTTCCCACACCGCTGAGTTTGGCATTTTCCCCCCATCACCCCATACTGACTGCCTGCTGCCGCGGCCTTCTATGTAGCAGATGGTCTACCCCGGGCAGGTTTGGCTCCAGACCTCATACTGCTGCCACCCTGCTGACTCACGGCCATGCTACCACCCTGCTGGCTCAGCCGCTGCCTCGCGCACAAGCTGCCACCCTCTTCCCCTGATGATGATGAGGCTCCCTCTTCACCTGGCTATCACATGCGATCTGCTACATCGTCATCCACTACTGTGATCAGTATCAGGGTCCCGTGCCTGACCACTCGCAACACCAGCTCCCACACGAGTCTCATCACCGCTACTTGCCCGCCTACTGGAGGAAGCAGTGTATCTCTCCTCCACATCTTGGCTGGGCAGTATCTGCTGACTGTCCTCAAGAAGCTCGTCCTCGCTGAAAAGAGGAGCCAAGCCGACGGCATATAATACTTCTCAAGAAGAAGGAACAGAAAATGAAAGAAACAGGTTCAGGACAGGTGGTGACAAAGAGCTTGCTCCTGGCCATGCCAACTAAGCGTGGTGTCAGAGGAACCCACAGTACTCCTGCTGGGGGTGTCTTATGTCACTTAAGATGAAGTTGAAGACCGAGTCAACCATTTAAGGACAGCTGGGTTGTTGGTCAAAACACAACAGCTGGATGACACTGGCAGCTTTGGCCTGTCACTGCAACTGCTGCTACCAACACCCCCTTCTTCTGCTGCTACTTCTGTTAGCTCCAGAAACATGTTTGCGACTGCCTGTTCCCTTAGAAGAGCCTGTTACCTGTCTGTCAGACATACAGTACTGTAACAGTAATTTTAAGGGTAACATAGCGGTAGTATCAGACCTCAATTTCACCCCAATTACACAATTGTGGATTAAAAATTTACTTATGGAATAAGGAACGCAAACACCCTAAAATGTGTAGTATCAGGCTGCAGTTTTACCCCAATTACACAATTAGGGATTAATGGATATACTTATGTATAATAGAACTTGATCACCCCAAAAATGTATAGTGTCAGGCCGCAATTTTACCCCAACTACACAATTAGGGATTAACGGATATATTTATTTATAATAGAACTTGAGCACCCTATAATGTGTAGTATCAGGCCTCAATTTCACTCCTGAATTAAGGATGAATGGATGTACTTATATATATATATAAAAAATAAACACCCCAAAAATAGTATCAGGCTGCAATTTCACCCAAATTAGACAATCAAGGATTAACGGATTGAATTACATATAAAAGAACGTGAACATCCTAAAATCTGTAATATTAAGACTAGAGTTGAGCGAACACCTGGATGTTCGGGTTCGAGAAGTTCGGCCGAACTTCCCGGAAATGTTCGGGTTCGGGATCCGAACCCGATCCGAACTTCGTCCCGAACCCGAACCCCATTGAAGTCAATGGGGACCCGAACTTTTCGGTACTAAAAAGGCTGTAAAACAGCCCAGGAAAGGGCTAGAGGGCTGCAAAAGGCAGCAACATGTAGGTAAATCCCCTGCAAACAAATGTGGACAGGGAAATGAATTAAAATGAAAATTAAATAAATAAAAATTAACCAAAATCAATTGGAGAGAGGTCCCATAGCAGAGAATCTGGCTTCACGTCACCCACCACTGGAACAGTCTATTCTCAGATATTTAGGCCCCGACACCCAGGCAGAGGAGAGAGGTCCCGTAACAGAGAATCTGTCTTCATGTCAGCAGAGAATCAGTCTGCATGTCATAGCAGAGAATCAGGCTTCACGTCAGCCACCACTGCAACAGTCCATTGTCATAAATTTAGGCCCAGCACCCAGGCAGAGGAGAGAGGTCCCGTAACAGACAATCTGGCTTCATGTCAGCAGAGAATCAGTCTGCATGTCATAGCAGAGAATCAGGCTTCACGTCAGCCACCAATGCAACAGTCCATTGTCAGATATTTAGGCCCAGCACCCAGGCAGAGGGGAGAGGTCCCGTAACAGAGGATCTGGCTTCATGTCAGCAGAGAATCAGTCTGCATGTCATAGCAGAAAATCAGGCTTCACGTCAGCCACCACTGCAACAGTCCATTGTCAGATATTTAGGCCCAGCACCCAGGCAGAGGAGAGAGGTCCCGTAACAGACAATCTGGCTTCATGTCAGCAGAGAATCAGTCTTCATATCATAGCAGAGAATCAGGCTTCACGTCACCCACCACTGTAAGAGTCCATTTTCATAAATTTAGGCCCAGCACCCAGGCAGAGGAGAGAGGTCCCGTAACAGACAATCTGGCTTCATGTCAGCAGAGAATCAGTCTGCATGTCATAGCAGAAAATCAGGCTTCACGTCAGCCACCACTGCAACAGTCCATTGTCAGATATTTAGGCCCAGCACCCAGGCAGAGGAGAGAGGTCCCGTAACAGACAATCTGGCTTCATGTCAGCAGAGAATCAGTCTTCATATCATAGCAGAGAATCAGGCTTCACGTCACCCACCACTGTAAGAGTCCATTTTCATAAATTTAGGCCCAGCACCCAGGCAGAGGAGAGAGGTCCCGTAACAGACAATCTGGCTTCATGTCAGCAGAGAATCAGTCTTCATGTCATAGCAGAGAATCAGGCTTCACGTCAGCCACCACTGCAACAGTCCATTGGCATATATTTAGGCCCAGCACCCAGGCAGAGGAGAGAGGTCCCGTAACAGACAATCTGGCTTCATGTCAGCAGAGAATCAGTCTTCATATCATAGCAGAGAATCAGGCTTCACGTCACCCACCACTGTAAGAGTCCATTTTCATAAATTTAGGCCCAGCACCCAGGCAGAGGAGAGAGGTCCCGTAACAGACAATCTGGCTTCATGTCAGCAGAGAATCAGTCTTCATGTCATAGCAGAGAATCAGGCTTCACGTCAGCCACCACTGCAACAGTCCATTGTCATAAATTTAGGCCCAGCACCCAGGCAGAGGAGAGAGGTCACGTAACAGACAATCTGGCTTCATGTCAGCAGAGAATCAGTCTTCATATCATAGCAGAGAATCAGGCTTCACATCACCCACCACTGCAACAGTCCATTTTCATAAATTTAGCCCAGCACCCAGGCAGAGGAGAGAGGTCCCGTAACAGACAATCTGGCTTCATGTCAGCAGAGAATTAGTCTGCATGTCATAGCAGAGAATCAGGCTTCACGTCAGCCACCACTGCAACAGTCCATTGGCATATATTTAGGCCCAGCACACAGGTAGAGGAGAGAGGTCCCGTAACAGAGGATCTGGCTTCATGTCAGCAGAGAATCAGTCTGCATGTAATAGCAGAAAATCAGGCTTCACGTCAGCCACCACTGCAACAGTCCATTGTCAGATATTTAGGCCCAGCACCCAGGCAGAGGAGAGAGGTCCCGTAACAGAGGATCTGGCTTCATGTCAGCAGAGAATCAGTCTGCATGTCATAGCAGAGAATAAGGCTTCACGTCACCCAACATTGGAACAGTCCATTGGCATATATTTAGGCCCCGGCACCCAGACAGAGGAGAGGTTCATTCAACTTTGGGTAGCCTCGCAATATAATGGTAAAATGAAAATAAAAATAGGATTGAATGAGGAAGTGCCCTGGAGTACAATAATATATGGTTAAGGGGAGGTAGTTAATGTCTAATCTGGACAAGGGACGGACAGGTCCTGTGGGATCCATGCCTGGTTCATTTTTATGAACATCAGCTTGTCCACATTGGCTGTAGACAGGCGGCTGCGTTTGTCTGTAATGACGCCCCCTGCCGTGCTGAATACACGTTCAGACAAAACGCTGGCCGCCGGGCAGGCCAGCACCTCCAAGGCATAAAAGGCTAGCTCTGGCCACGTGGACAATTTAGAGACCCAGAAGTTGAATGGGGCCGAACCATCAGTCAGTACGTGAAGGGGTGTGCACAAGTACTGTTCCACCATGTTAGTGAAATGTTGCCTCCTGCTAACACGTTGTGTATCAGGTGGTGGTGCAGTTAGCTGTGGCGTGTTGACAAAAGTTTTCCACATCTCTGCCATGCTAACCCTGCCCTCAGAGGAGCTGGCCGTGACACAGCTGCCTTGGCGACCTCTTGCTCCTCCTCTGCCTTGGCCTTGGGCTTCCACTTGTTCCCCTGTGACATTTGGGAATGCTCTCAGTAGCGCGTCTACCAACGTGCGCTTGTACTCGCGCATCTTCCTATCACGCTCCAGTGCAGGAAGTAAGGTGGGCACATTGTCTTTGTAGCGTGGATCCAGCAGGGTGGCAACCCAGTAGTCCGCACAGGTTAAAATGTGGGCAACTCTGCTGTCGTTGCGCAGGCACTGCAGCATGTAGTTGCTCATGTGTGCCAGGCTGCCCAGGGGTAAGGACAAGCTGTCCTCTGTGGGAGGCCCAGGGGTAAGGACAAGCTGTCCTCTGTGGGAGGCTGCCGCGGCCTTCTATGTAGCAGATGGTCTACCCCGGGCAGGTTTGGCTCCAGACCTCATACTGCTGCCACCCTGCTGACTCACGGCCATGCTACCACCCTGCTGGCTCAGCCGCTGCCTCGCGCACAAGCTGCCACCCTCTTCCCCTGATGATGATGAGGCTCCCTCTTCACCTGGCTATCACATGCGATCTGCTACATCGTCATCCACTACTGTGATCAGTATCAGGGTCCCGTGCCTGACCACTCGCAACACCAGCTCCCACACGAGTCTCATCACCGCTACTTGCCCGCCTACTGGAGGAAGCAGTGTATCTCTCCTCCACATCTTGGCTGGGCAGTATCTGCTGACTGTCCTCAAGAAGCTCGTCCTCGCTGAAAAGAGGAGCCAAGCCGACGGCATATAATACTTCTCAAGAAGAAGGAACAGAAAATGAAAGAAACAGGTTCAGGACAGGTGGTGACAAAGAGCTTGCTCCTGGCCATGCCAACTAAGCGTGGTGTCAGAGGAACCCACAGTACTCCTGCTGGGGGTGTCTTATGTCACTTAAGATGAAGTTGAAGACCGAGTCAACCATTTAAGGACAGCTGGGTTGTTGGTCAAAACACAACAGCTGGATGACACTGGCAGCTTTGGCCTGTCACTGCAACTGCTGCTACCAACACCCCCTTCTTCTGCTGCTACTTCTGTTAGCTCCAGAAACATGTTTGCGACTGCCTGTTCCCTTAGAAGAGCCTGTTACCTGTCTGTCAGACATACAGTACTGTAACAGTAATTTTAAGGGTAACATAGCGGTAGTATCAGACCTCAATTTCACCCCAATTACACAATTGTGGATTAAAAATTTACTTATGGAATAAGGAACGCAAACACCCTAAAATGTGTAGTATCAGGCTGCAGTTTTACCCCAATTACACAATTAGGGATTAATGGATATACTTATGTATAATAGAACTTGATCACCCCAAAAATGTATAGTGTCAGGCCGCAATTTTACCCCAACTACACAATTAGGGATTAACGGATATATTTATTTATAATAGAACTTGAGCACCCTATAATGTGTAGTATCAGGCCTCAATTTCACTCCTGAATTAAGGATGAATGGATGTACTTATATATATATATATAAAAAATAAACACCCCAAAAATAGTATCAGGCTGCAATTTCACCCAAATTAGACAATCAAGGATTAACGGATTGAATTACATATAAAAGAACGTGAACATCCTAAAATCTGTAATATTAAGACTAGAGTTGAGCGAACACCTGGATGTTCGGGTTCGAGAAGTTCGGCCGAACTTCCCGGAAATGTTCGGGTTCGGGATCCGAACCCGATCCGAACTTCGTCCCGAACCCGAACCCCATTGAAGTCAATGGGGACCCGAACTTTTCGGTACTAAAAAGGCTGTAAAACAGCCCAGGAAAGGGCTAGAGGGCTGCAAAAGGCAGCAACATGTAGGTAAATCCCCTGCAAACAAATGTGGACAGGGAAATGAATTAAAATGAAAATTAAATAAATAAAAATTAACCAAAATCAATTGGAGAGAGGTCCCATAGCAGAGAATCTGGCTTCACGTCACCCACCACTGGAACAGTCTATTCTCAGATATTTAGGCCCCGACACCCAGGCAGAGGAGAGAGGTCCCGTAACAGAGAATCTGTCTTCATGTCAGCAGAGAATCAGTCTGCATGTCATAGCAGAGAATCAGGCTTCACGTCAGCCACCACTGCAACAGTCCATTGTCATAAATTTAGGCCCAGCACCCAGGCAGAGGAGAGAGGTCCCGTAACAGACAATCTGGCTTCATGTCAGCAGAGAATCAGTCTGCATGTCATAGCAGAGAATCAGGCTTCACGTCAGCCACCAATGCAACAGTCCATTGTCAGATATTTAGGCCCAGCACCCAGGCAGAGGGGAGAGGTCCCGTAACAGAGGATCTGGCTTCATGTCAGCAGAGAATCAGTCTGCATGTCATAGCAGAAAATCAGGCTTCACGTCAGCCACCACTGCAACAGTCCATTGTCAGATATTTAGGCCCAGCACCCAGGCAGAGGAGAGAGGTCCCGTAACAGACAATCTGGCTTCATGTCAGCAGAGAATCAGTCTTCATATCATAGCAGAGAATCAGGCTTCACGTCACCCACCACTGTAAGAGTCCATTTTCATAAATTTAGGCCCAGCACCCAGGCAGAGGAGAGAGGTCCCGTAACAGACAATCTGGCTTCATGTCAGCAGAGAATCAGTCTGCATGTCATAGCAGAAAATCAGGCTTCACGTCAGCCACCACTGCAACAGTCCATTGTCAGATATTTAGGCCCAGCACCCAGGCAGAGGAGAGAGGTCCCGTAACAGACAATCTGGCTTCATGTCAGCAGAGAATCAGTCTTCATATCATAGCAGAGAATCAGGCTTCACGTCACCCACCACTGTAAGAGTCCATTTTCATAAATTTAGGCCCAGCACCCAGGCAGAGGAGAGAGGTCCCGTAACAGACAATCTGGCTTCATGTCAGCAGAGAATCAGTCTTCATGTCATAGCAGAGAATCAGGCTTCACGTCAGCCACCACTGCAACAGTCCATTGGCATATATTTAGGCCCAGCACCCAGGCAGAGGAGAGAGGTCCCGTAACAGACAATCTGGCTTCATGTCAGCAGAGAATCAGTCTTCATATCATAGCAGAGAATCAGGCTTCACGTCACCCACCACTGTAAGAGTCCATTTTCATAAATTTAGGCCCAGCACCCAGGCAGAGGAGAGAGGTCCCGTAACAGACAATCTGGCTTCATGTCAGCAGAGAATCAGTCTTCATGTCATAGCAGAGAATCAGGCTTCACGTCAGCCACCACTGCAACAGTCCATTGTCATAAATTTAGGCCCAGCACCCAGGCAGAGGAGAGAGGTCACGTAACAGACAATCTGGCTTCATGTCAGCAGAGAATCAGTCTTCATATCATAGCAGAGAATCAGGCTTCACATCACCCACCACTGCAACAGTCCATTTTCATAAATTTAGCCCAGCACCCAGGCAGAGGAGAGAGGTCCCGTAACAGACAATCTGGCTTCATGTCAGCAGAGAATTAGTCTGCATGTCATAGCAGAGAATCAGGCTTCACGTCAGCCACCACTGCAACAGTCCATTGGCATATATTTAGGACCAGCACACAGGTAGAGGAGAGAGGTCCCGTAACAGAGGATCTGGCTTCATGTCAGCAGAGAATCAGTCTGCATGTAATAGCAGAAAATCAGGCTTCACGTCAGCCACCACTGCAACAGTCCATTGTCAGATATTTAGGCCCAGCACCCAGGCAGAGGAGAGAGGTCCCGTAACAGAGGATCTGGCTTCATGTCAGCAGAGAATCAGTCTGCATGTCATAGCAGAGAATAAGGCTTCACGTCACCCAACATTGGAACAGTCCATTGGCATATATTTAGGCCCCGGCACCCAGACAGAGGAGAGGTTCATTCAACTTTGGGTAGCCTCGCAATATAATGGTAAAATGAAAATAAAAATAGGATTGAATGAGGAAGTGCCCTGGAGTACAATAATATATGGTTAAGGGGAGGTAGTTAATGTCTAATCTGGACAAGGGACGGACAGGTCCTGTGGGATCCATGCCTGGTTCATTTTTATGAACATCAGCTTGTCCACATTGGCTGTAGACAGGCGGCTGCGTTTGTCTGTAATGACGCCCCCTGCCGTGCTGAATACACGTTCAGACAAAACGCTGGCCGCCGGGCAGGCCAGCACCTCCAAGGCATAAAAGGCTAGCTCTGGCCACGTGGACAATTTAGAGACCCAGAAGTTGAATGGGGCCGAACCATCAGTCAGTACGTGAAGGGGTGTGCACAAGTACTGTTCCACCATGTTAGTGAAATGTTGCCTCCTGCTAACACGTTGTGTATCAGGTGGTGGTGCAGTTAGCTGTGGCGTGTTGACAAAAGTTTTCCACATCTCTGCCATGCTAACCCTGCCCTCAGAGGAGCTGGCCGTGACACAGCTGCCTTGGCGACCTCTTGCTCCTCCTCTGCCTTGGCCTTGGGCTTCCACTTGTTCCCCTGTGACATTTGGGAATGCTCTCAGTAGCGCGTCTACCAACGTGCGCTTGTACTCGCGCATCTTCCTATCACGCTCCAGTGCAGGAAGTAAGGTGGGCACATTGTCTTTGTAGCGTGGATCCAGCAGGGTGGCAACCCAGTAGTCCGCACAGGTTAAAATGTGGGCAACTCTGCTGTCGTTGCGCAGGCACTGCAGCATGTAGTTGCTCATGTGTGCCAGGCTGCCCAGGGGTAAGGACAAGCTGTCCTCTGTGGGAGGCGTATCGTCATCGTCCTGCCTTTCCCCCCAGCCACGCACCAGTGATGGGCCCGAGCTGCGTTGGGTGCCACCCCGCTGTGACCATGCTTCATCCTCATCCTCCTCCACCTCCTCCTCATCCTCGTCCTCCTCGTCCTCCAGTAGTGGGCCCTGGCTGGCCACATTTGTACCTGGCCTCTGCTGTTGCAAAAAACCTCCCTCTGAGTCACTTCGAAGAGACTGGCCTGAAAGTGCTAAAAATGACCCCTCTTCCTCCTCCTCCTCCTCCTCCTGGGCCACCTCCTCTTCCATCATCGCCCTAAGTGTTTTCTCAAGGAGACATAGAAGTGGTATTGTAACGCTGATAACGGCGTCATCGCCACTGGCCATGTTGGTGGAGTACTCGAAACAGCGCAACAGGGCACACAGGTCTCGCATGGAGGCCCAGTCATTGGTGGTGAAGTGGTGCTGTTCCGCAGTGCGACTGACCCGTGCGTGCTGCAGCTGAAACTCCACTATGGCCTGCTGCTGCTCGCACAGTCTGTCCAGCATGTGCAAGGTGGAGTTCCACCTGGTGAGCACGTCGCATATGAGGCGGTGAGCGGGAAGGCCGAAGTTACGCTGTAGCGCAGACAGGCGAGCAGCGGCAGGATGTGAACGCCGGAAGCGCGAACAGACGGCCCGCACTTTATGCAGCAGCTCTGACATGTCGGGGTAGTTGTGAACTTCTGCACCACCAAATTCAGCACGTGCGCCAGGCAAGGGATGTGCGTCAAACCGGCTAGTCCCAGAGCTGCAACGAGATTTCGCCCATTATCGCACACCACCAGGCCGGGCTTGAGGCTCACCGGCAGCAACCACTCGTCGGTCTGTTGTTCTATACCCCGCCACAACTCCTGTGCGGTGTGGGGCCTGTCCCCCAAACATATGAGTTTCAGAATGGCCTGCTGACGTTTACCCCGGGCTGTGCTGAAGTTGGTGGTGAAGGTGTGTGGCTGACTGGATGAGCAGGTGGAAGAAGAGGAGTAGGAAGCCGAGAAGGAGGAGGTGGCAACAGGAGGCAAAGAATGTTGCCCTGCGATCCTTGGCGGCGGAAGGACGTGCACCAAACAGCTCTCCGCCTGGGGCCCAGCTGCCACTACATTTACCCAGTGTGCAGTTAGGGAGATATAGCGTCCCTGGCCGTGCTTACTGGTCCACGTATCTGTGGTTAGGTGGACCTTGCTACAGATGGCGTTGCGCAGTGCACACTTGATTTTATCGGATACTTGGTTGTGCAGGGAAGGCACGGCTCTCTTGGAGAAGTAGTGGCGGCTGGGAACAACATACTGTGGGACAGCAAGCGACATGAGCTGTTTGAAGCTGTCTGTGTCCACCAGCCTAAATGACAGCATTTCATAGGCCAGTAGTTTAGAAATGCTGGCATTCAGGGCCAGGGATCGAGGGTGGCTAGGTGGGAATTTACGCTTTCTCTCAAATGTTTGTGAGATGGAGAGCTGAACGCTGCCGTGTGACATGGTTGAGACGCTTGGTGATGGAGGTGGTGGTGGTGTTGGTGGTACATCCCCTGTTTGCTGGGCGGCAGGTGCCAACGTTCCTCCAGAGGCGGAGGAAGAGGCCGAGGCGGCAGCAGCAGAAGAGGCCGAGGCGGCAGCAGCAGAAGAGGTAGCAGGGGGAGCCTGAGTGACTTCCTTGGTTTTAAGGTGTTTACTCCACTGCAGTTCATGCTTTGCATGCAGGTGCCTGGTCATGCAGGTTGTGCTCAGGTTCAGAACGTTAATGCCTCGCTTCAGGCTCTGATGGCACAGCGTGCAAACCACTCGGGTCTTGTCGTCAGCACATTGTTTGAAGAAGTGCCATGCCAGGGAACTCCTTGAAGCTGCCTTTGGGGTGCTCGGTCCCAGATGGCGGCGGTCAGTAGCAGGCGGAGTCTCTTGGCGGCGGGTGTTCTGCTTTTGCCCACTGCTCCCTCTTTTGCTACGCTGTTGGCTCGGTCTCACCACTGCCTCTTCCTCCGAACTGTGAAAGTCAGTGGCACGACCTTCATTCCATGTGGGGTCTAGGACCTCATCGTCCCCTGCATCGTCTTCCACCCAGTCTTGATCCCTGACCTCCTGTTCAGTCTGCACACTGCAGAAAGACGCAGCAGTTGGCACCTGTGTTTCGTCATCATCAGAGACATGCTGAGGTGGTATTCCCATGTCCTCATCATCAGGAAACATAAGTGGTTGTGCGTCAGTGCAGTCTATGTCTTCCACCGCTGGGGAAGGGCTAGGTGGATGCCCTTGGGAAACCCTGCCAGCGGAGTCTTCAAACAGCATAAGAGACTGCTGCATAACTCGAGGCTCAGACAGTTTCCCTGATATGCATGGGGGTGATGTGACAGACTGATGGGGTTGGTTTTCAGGCGCCATCTGTGCGCTTTCTGCAGAAGACTGGGTGGGAGATAATGTAAACGTGCTGGATCCACTGTCGGCCACCCAATTGACTAATGCCTGTACCTGCTCAGGCCTTACCATCCTTAGAACGGCATTGGGCCCCACCATATATCGCTGTAAATTCTGGCGGCTACTGGGACCTGAGGTAGTTGGTACACTAGGACGTGTGGATGTGGCAGAACGGCCACGTCCTCTCCCAGCACCAGAGGGTCCACTAACACCACCACGACCATGTCCACGTCCGCGTCCCTTACTAGATGTTTTCCTCATTGTTATCGTTCACCACAACAACAAAAATATTATTTGGCCCAATGTATTGTATTCAAATTCAGCTGAATATAAATTTGAGGCCTAGTATTTAGGCGCTGGGTGACCGGTATGGATTTACTGACAGAATTAGACTTGGAAATGCACAGTAGCGTGTGTGTGAAGTTATTCTGAATGACCCTATGTGCACCTTGAATATTATATACCCTTTTAGGGATAGATTTCAAATAGCTCTGATACAGCAGAAACCACTAAATTATGAAATTGCTAAATTGGGAATTGTATTTCAACCCAGAACAAAAAATGTGCTTTGACGGACACTAAATAACTTGCCCAGCCACAACAGTACAGCGGTAACGACAGATTTAGCGGGATATAAATTTGAGGCCTAGTATTTAGGCGCTGGGTGACCGGTATGGATTTACTGACAGAATTAGACTGGGATATGGCCAAAAAATAACCACACTATTGCTGGTTAAATGCACTTGGTGTGACAGCTTGACCAACCACACTACTGAGGGTTAAATGCACTTGGTGACAGGCGCAGCTTGCCCCTGATGTAGTATATGGCCAAAAAATGAACAGACTATTGCTGGTTAAATGCACTTGGTGTGACAGCTTGACCAACCACACTACTGAGGGTTAAATGCACTTGGTGACGGGCGCAGCTTGCCCTTGATGTAGTATATGGCCAAAAAATGAACAGACTATTGCTGGTTAAATGCACTTGGTGTGACAGCTTGACCAACCACACTACTGAGGGTTAAATGCACTTGGTGACGGGCGCAGCTTGCCCCTGATGTAGTATATGGCCAAAAAATGAACAGACTATTGCTGGTTAAATGCACTTGGTGTGACAGCTTGACCAACCACACTACTGAGGGTTAAATGCACTTGGTGACGGGCGCAGCTTGCCCCTGATGTAGTATATGGCCAAAAAATGAAAAGACTATTGCTGGTTAAATGCACTTGGTGTGACAGCTTGACCAACCACACTACTGAGGGTTAAATGCACTTGGTGACGGGCGCAGCTTGCCCCTGATGTAGTATATGGCCAAAAAATGAACAGACTATTGCTGGTTAAATGCACTTGGTGTGACAGCTTGACCAACCACACTACTGAGGGTTAAATGCACTTGTTGACAGGCGCAGCTTGCCCCTGATGTAGTATATGGCCAAAAAATAAACAGACTATTGCTGGTTAAATGCACTTGGTGTGACAGCTTCACCCTGATGTAGGATTTAGCCAAAAAACAACCACACCATTGAGGGTTAAATGCACTTGGTGACAGCTTGCCCCTGATGTAGTATATGGCCAAAAAATAAACAGACTATTGCTGGTTAAATGCACTTGGTGTGACAGCTTCACCCTGATTTAGGATTTAGCCAAAAAACAACCACACCATTGAGGGTTAAATGCACTTGGTGACAGGCGCAGCTTTCCCCTGATGTAGTATATGGCCAAAAAATAACCAGACTATTGTTGGTTAAATGCACTTGGTGTGACAGCTTCACACTGATGTAGGAATAAGCCAAAAAATAACCACACCATTAAGGGTTAAATGCACTTGGTCGCAGCTTGTGCTGGGCAGCCTAAAAACAGTGAGCAATTGAGGATCAGCAGCTCAATGATGCACAGCTGCAGATCGATCAATTAATCAAGTCCTTTGGAGGAGTTAATCTGCCTAATCTCGCCCTACTGTCGCAGCCGCAACCTCTCCCTACGCTAATCAGAGCAGAGTGACGGGCGGCGCTATGTGACTCCAGCTTAAATAGAGGCTGGGTCACATGGTGCTCTGGCCAATCACAGCCATGCCAATAGTAGGCATGGCTGTGACGGCCTCTTGGGGCAAGTAGTATGACGCTTGTTGATTGGCTGCTTTGCAGCCTTTCAAAAAGCGCCAAGAAAGCGTCACAAAAGCGCCAAGAAAGCGACAAACACCGAACCCGAACCCGGACTTTTACGAAAATGTCCGGGTTCGGGTCCGTGTCATGGACACCCGAAAATTCGGTACGAACCCGAACTATACAGTTCGAGTTCGCTCATCCCTAATTAAGACGCAATTTTATCCCAAGAACACAATCAAGCATTAACAGTTTTAATTATATATAAAAGAAATGAACCCCCCCAAATTCTATAGTATCAGACCATAGTTTCACACCAATAATAGAATCAAGGATTACTGAAATTACTTATGTATCAAAGAATGCAAACAATCTAAATCTGTAGTATTAGAAGCCATTTTAGAAAAAATATGATTCATTACCACAAAGCGTGAGGAAATTCGACTTCGGGACTAATCAAATTTTTCCTGAAATTCTGATCAAATTCCACTTCATCAACTTCGCTTCGCTCAGCTCTAGTGTATAGGTATTGTGGCCGAAATTTACTAATGTGCAATTGGGCACATCTAAGGTTTCTACACCTCTTTCTGACATACTTTGCAAAGTGTAGGGCTTAGAGTAAGGGGGTGGAGGATCATGGCAAATGGTGCAGGACTTAAGATGTGCCCTTTTGGTCCAAAATTTAATCACAATTCTGACATAAAAATCTGTCTCACAATAAGGGTCCATTCACACGTCCGTTGTTTCTTTCCTGATCTGTTCCGTTTTTTGCGAATCTGTACCCAGGGCCGCCATCAGGGGGGTACAGCCGATACCCCAGTAAGGGGCCCAGACCCTGGGGGGGGGCCCAGCCAGTTCCAATTTAAAAAAAATATATAATCCTCTGACTGAGCCGATCCGTGTGAAGCCGCTCAGTCTGACCCAGCACACAATAGCAGAGCAGCTGGCAGCAGGGAGGGGAGGGACTCGGGAGGAGTGTAATCTGATCCTAGAGTGGAAGCTGCTTCTGCCAGCCCCTCCCCTCCCCGCCCACCAACCAATCAGAGCTGAGGCAAGGCAAGCACTAGCAGCTCTGAGTCTGAGTCACACACTGTACAGGGAGTCTAAGAAAGAATCGAATGAGTCACAGGTTAAAGGGTTTCTACCACATCGTTTTGACATAATTAGCGGTCAGACACTAGCGATCCGCTAGTGTCTGCTCTACCAAACAATGCTATTATAATAGCTTTTTGTGCAGCCGTTTCCATAAAAAACTAAAAAAAAATTGATATGCTAATGAGCCTCTAGGTGCTATGGGGGCGTCTTTTCAGCACCTAGAGGCTCGGTCTACCTTCACAAAATGCCGCCCAGCGCGTCCCTCCAGCCCGTCCATCTCCTCTAGAATGTGATCCTACCTCTGTCTTCGGTGCATCTGTCTTCGGCGCAGGCGCAGTGAATGTCTGACCGCTGCCTGCACAGACATCTCGGTCATCGGCGCAGGCGCAGTGGAGATGTCTGTGCAGGGAGCGGTCAGACATTCACTGCGCCTGCGCCGATGACCGAGATGTCTGTGCAGGCAGCGGTCAGACATTTACTGCGCCGAAGACAGACACGCACGGCGCAGGCGCGAGAATTCGTCCGCTGACTCAGAGGTAGAATCGCATTCCAGAGGAGATGGGCGTGCTGGAGGGACGCGCTGGGCGGCATTTTGTGAAGGTAGACCAAGCCTTTAGGTGCTGAAAAGACGCCCCCATAGCACCTAGAGGCTCATTAGCATATCAATAAATGTTAGTTTTTTATGGAAACGGCTGCACAAAAAGCTATTATAATAGCATTGTTTGGTAGAGCAGACACTAGCGGATCGCTAAATTTGTCAAAACGATGTGGTAGAAACCCTTTAAAAGAATCTAAAGATCCGACTTAGTTAGAGACTCATTCGATTCTTTGAGTTAAAAGAGCCGTGAGTCAGACTCTAGAACAGTTTACACTGAGGCTGATGCTTTTGTTGCAGCAGTGATAAGATTAAGGGACAGGAGCAGAGAGATAAGAGAAGTGACAGATGACCACGCAATCTGTTGCTCAGAAGCCATGAGATTTTAAGGCTACTTTCACACTAGTGGCAGGACGGATCCGACAGGCTGTTCACCCTGTCAGATCCGTCCTGCCGTTATTTCGCCGGACCACCGCTCCGTCCCCATTGACTATAATGGGGACGGGGGTGGAGCTCCGGCCCAGCACGTCAGTGCATGGCAAAAGGCCGCCGGACTAAAAGTACTGCATGTTCAACTTGTTGTGTGGTCTTTGCTCAGGGGTAAAATGCTAAGCTGTTTTCTGGATTATCCCACAGGGCCATGATCCTCCATCATTGTTATTAACCCCTCCCTTGCCAGCCCACCCAGCCCTATTTAGCTTTGTGTTCAGCTTTGAAAAAAATGTTTAGGCCATGAAGGGGTTAATTAAGTGTTGGAGGGGGTGGGGGTGTTATTGTGCATATTGTGTTTGGGATCCATTTAACAAGTTTGACCAGTTGGGTTTGAGAGTGGTTGAGTGTCATCCACAGATCCCTCATAACAGTGCGTCACCCACAGATCCCCCATAACAGTGTGTCACCCACAGATCCCCCAAAACAGTGTGTCATCCACAGATCCCCCATAACAGTGTGCCATCCACAGATCCCCCATAACAGTGTGTCATCCACAGATCCCCCATAACAGTGTGTCATCCACACATCCCCATAACAGTGTCATTCACAGATTCCTCATAACAGTGTGTCATCCACAGATCCCCCATAACAGTGTGTCATCCACAGATCCCCATAACAGTGTCATCCACAGATTCCTCATAACAGTGCGTCATCCAGAGATTCCTCATAACAGTGTGTCATCCACAGAGTCCCCCATAACAGTGTGCCATCCACAGATCCCCATAACAGTGTCATCCACAGATCCCCATAACAGTGTGTCATCCACAGATTCCCCCATAACAGTGTGTCATCCACAGATTCCCCCATAACAGTGTGTCATCCACAGATTCCCCCATAACAGTGTGTCATCCACAGATCCCCCATAACAGTGTGTCATCCACAGATCCCCATAACAGTGTCATCCACAGATTCCTCATAACAGTGCGTCATCCAGAGATTCCTCATAACAGTGTGTCATCCACAGAGTCCCCCATAACAGTGTGTCATCCACAGATCCCCATAACAGTGTCATCCACAGATCCCCATAACAGTGTGTCATCCACAGATTCCCCCATAACAGTGTGTCATCCACAGATTCCCCCATAACAGTGTGTCATCCACAGATTCCCCCATAACAGTGTGTCATCCACAGATCCCCCATAACAGTGTGTCATCCACAGATCCCCCATAATTGTGTCATCCACAGATTCCCCCATAACAGTGTGTCATCCACAGATCCCCCATAACAGTGTGTCATCCACAGATCCCCCATAACTGTGTCATCCACAGATTCCCCCATAACAGTGTGTCATCCACAGATCCCCCATAATTGTGTCATCCACATATTCCCCCCATAACAGTAAGTCCTCCACAGATTCCCCCCATAACAGTACGTCATCCACAGATCCCCCATAACACTGTAACAGTAAACCTTGTGCTTTTTTTTTTTTTTTTAAATGTGCCAGGGGAAGATTGCTAGGGCAGATTAGAACAGGTAGTGTAGTTAGTGTTAGTGGAGGGTCCTGCTTAAAAGAGTCTACCTTGTCGTGGTAGCAGGCTTCATATTATTTGGTCAAAAATGAATTCCTTACTGAAATCACTGATTATCACTTTTTACTGTCTTTGTAGTTGTAAAAAAATTATGAAATTGGGGGTAGGTCCTTGGGGGTGGAGGGGAGGTGGGGTCAGGACGGATTCTAAAGGGGCGGGGTAGGAGAGGGGGCCCAGGCCTTGAGCTGTGTAAGGGGCCCCAAAATTTCTGATGGCAGCCCTGTCTGTACCCATTCATTTTCAATGGGTCCTGAAAAAAAATCAGACATTGTGCTGTCAGATTTTTTTCAGGACCCATTGAAAATGAATGGGTCCAGATCTGGTCCAGATCTGTTCCGCAAAAAACGGAACAGATCAGGAAAGAAACAACGGACGTGTGAATGGACCCTTAACCAACCAATAGTTGGTATGGAGTCAGAGAGAAGCATCTATCCCTAAACCACATTTATCATTTAGCATGAGCCACTGTGATAAATCTGGTGCAGGTCTGGAAAGCTTGTCTATGCTTACCATTAGTGTTGAGCGAAATCGAAGTATCTGAAGTGGACTCCTGATCCGAATTTCAAGTGAAAATTCTATTCACTGCAAAGCCAAATTTCCTTGTGCTTCGTGGTAACAAATAAATTTTCCCTGAAATGACGGTAAAAAATATCAAACCTCATCCATTTGATCTCAAAGAGGCCACCGTGGCCATATTTATTGAAGATCCCACACGAAAGCGTGATGATGTCATCACGCACCATGCAGGATTTCATCAGAAGGCGAATTCGACAAAGCAGCAGAATCAATGTTTTCTAAACTTCGCTCATCTCTACTTTACCATCTACAGGATTAGTAAATCCAGGCCACTGCGTACTGCCATATGGTGCCTCCATATCATGCCTCCATCTAATGGAGCATGGCATAGTGTGTGTCTGAAGGTTGCTATGGATGACATAACACGATCTATAAAATAAAGTTTGGAGAGGGGTTTTGTATGATCAGCAATTTAAATAACAATAAAGTCCAGAGGCGGACATACCGCCTGGGCAGCCGATTCAGCTGCACAGGGGCCCAGCGTGGGAGGGGGCCCTCCACAGGACGCACAGACAGCTGATTATTCTAATGGTGAAGCAGAGAGCCGCCCGCTCCCAGCTCCACCATTCATAACTCCATCCAGCATGTAGAAGGGGCTCCCATGGCAATCTGCAGCTCACTGTCTTAAGTCCGAGGACGTGCTGTGCCGTCCACAGCTCTGAGCAGCAGGGCCTGGGCAGCCCGTCCTGAGCTGTATCTGTGATCGCCCTGCCTCCTGTGGCAGGCCTGTGCTGAGCCACTTCACGGTGTCGGTAGCTCCGCCCCGTCTAGTGATGACGGTAGCTCCGCCCCGTCTACTGATGACAGTAGCTCCGCCCACATCTAGTGGTGGCGGTAGCTCCGCCCCATCATGTGATGGTGGTCGCCCCCATCGGTCGCTTCACCCACATCTGGTCCTCTCCTAGCTTTTCAGCACCTTAGAGTTGGTGCTTAATGTGTGAGGCCTGCAGCAAACCAGCAACTCAGGAGAAAGTGAGTAAGGACTGGAGGTGGCCCCTGTGCCCACTGTCCCTGCCAGACACTGAACTTGACACTTGGTATGTTATTTCTTTTACTCCACCCATCACCCCTGTCCCCCTCTGGCCCTCCTGTGACTGGCCCTGGCCCACACTCATGTATTTTGCGGTCCGTGGATCGGCAAGATATGGATGTGGTCCATGTGCGATCCGCATATTTTTGCAGACCCATTGACTTAAATGGGTCTGCAGTCCGCATTTTGTAGAGAAGTATAGGACGTGTCACATTTTCTGTTTTGTGCAGAACGGACATACGGATATGGAAAGCATATAGAAGTAATTTGTTTTCTGCATCCGTATGTCTGTTCCCCAAAGGATAGAAAATGTGACATGTCCTATACTGGTCCCCAACATGCAGGCTAGTTAATGAGTCTGCAAAAAAAAGGTAGATGGCACACGGACGTCATCCGTAATTTGCAGATCACAAAATGCATATGGTTTGTGTCGTGTAAATTGGTTAAAAGTGTTGCTCAGGGGGTCATTTATTAAGACCAGCGTTTTAGACCCCGATCTTAATAACCCCTATATCTGGCGGTGCTTCCGCCGAAGTTATGGAGAGGTTCTAGATGTAGATCATTTTCTACCCCTAAACCAGGCGTAGAAAATGGTGAATGATACAGGCCTGTCGGCCCCTCCCCTTCCCCGTCTACTCATTTAGACATGGCGTGAGCGGGGAAAAATCGCAGATTGCGGCGACTGCACCTGAAATATAGGCGTATTTCAGGATAATAAATGACCCCCTCAGGTTCTTCTGATCAGACACAGAGAAAGAGCAAAAACATTTCCGACACCCAACAATTATCAAATCAGAAGGGTCCATGTGCGATACCTGCTGAGCGTGGCATGGTTGCTTTGTCTGGAGTCGGCAGATGGCATGCAGCGGTGTCTCTCCACGTGTGATGTCAGATTAAATCCTCTTTCAATAGCGAATTTTCCTACTGGATGCGATGTGTGTAGCAAATGCATATCATCCAGACTGATTCCAGACCCATTCATTTCAATGGGTCTGTGTAAGGGGGCACATATCAGGGCATAGTACTGTGAGGGGCACATATCTGGCATAACTACTGTGACAGGGCACAATGTGGATATTACTACTGTGTGCTGGCACAAATGGGCAATAATTACTGTGTGAGGGCATTAAGGGGGCATTAATATGGACCACAGGATCTGAACGGTCTCCACCATCTTTGATGCCCTTGATCACACCTTCCTCCTCCTGAAGGATCGGGAGGAGCTGACAATCTGGTGTGCCTTCTGCTGTCACACGTCACTATGTATTAATCTTTGCCTATGGCCTATATTTATTTCTGTATGTGTGGTTGCGGGGGGACGCAGACCCTCTGCTTTCTGTTTTCACCCCTAGGGGGCACATATCTAGATATCAGTACTGTGAATGGGCACATATCTAGATATCAGTACTGTGAAGGGGAACATATCTGGTCATAGCTACTGTGAAGGGGCACATATCTGGGCATAACTACTGTGAAGGGACACATATCTGGGCATAACTACTGTGAACGGGCAGATATCTGGACATAACTACTGTGAAGGGGCAGATATCAGGATATAACTACTGTGAGAGGCACATATCTGGGCATAACTACTGTGAGGGGCACATATCTGGATATAAGTACTGTGAGGGGCACATATCTGGCATAGCTACTGTGAAGGGGCACATATCTTGTCATAACTACTGTGAGGGGCACATATCTGGTATAACTACTGTGAGCAGTGGCGTACCGCCCATAGAGGCAGACCACGCCATTGCTATGGGGCCCGCAGCACTGGGGGGCCCGGAGCGCAGAGAAGGCCCCGCCCACACGTTAGAACGCAGCCGGCCAGCCGCAGCTGAATAACATAAGATTTACAGGGGGGCGGAGCGGAGGCCGGCAACTCGGCGAGAGGAGTGGGCAGGCGAAGTGAGGAGGGGCCGGGGGAGCGGCTTCAGTTGAGGTGCTCACTGTGACCTCCTGCGTCGGATCTCGGGAGATGACGCGATGACGCGGCGCGGGAAGGCACAGTGAGCGATCCTGTACCAGGATGCCACAAGCTGTCCTTAGAGAGGTAAGTATTAATTATTATTTTTTTATGTTCCCTAATCCCTACGTTCTACCCTTATTGCAGAGGCACTGGGGACAAGAGAAGGGGACCACTGACTGTACTCAGTCAGTGGACATCATAGTATTAATAAGAGTGGAGAGACGAGTCGACCATTATATTAATAATAAAGAGGGGGACATTATATTATTGATAAAGAGGGGGCCATTACATTAATAATAAAGACGGGGACATTATATTATTATTAATATAATGGCCCCCTCTTTATTAATATAATGGCCCCCTGGGCCCCTCTTTATTATTAATGTAATGGCCCCCTCTTTATTATTAATATAATGGCCCCCTCTTTGTTATTAAAGAGGGGCCCATTATATTAATAATAAAGAGGGGGCCATTATATTAATAACAAAGAGGGGGCCATTATATTAATAACAAAGTGGGGGCCATTATATTAATAACAAAGAGGGGGCCATTATATTAATAACAAAGAGGGGGCCATTATATTAATAACAAAGTGGGGGCCATTATATTAATAATAAAGAGGGGGCCATTATATTAATAATAAAGAGGGGGCCATTATATTAATAACAAAGTGGGGGCCATTATATTAATAACAAAGTGGGGGCCATTATAATATACAGGGGGAATAATATTATGGGGAATGGGGGACTATCTGTCTGGCTCTAGCACAATATTGGGGGGCAGCAGGATGAGTTGTTGAGACACCAGGAAGGAGAGGTTTATAGTAAAGTGAGGAACCTAAAAAATCTTTCTGTGAAACTCTGCAGAGACGAGAAGCGGCTGAAAGAAGGTGTCACGGCGGTCTTATCTCTGGATGAAGACGTTGAGAAAAGTCTACATCACAGGAGACGTCACTGGATGTAACAGGTATGGGGCGGCATTCTCCTGTAATAATATTATCCATGCACATATCTGTTTCTCGGTAGGGTAAGGGGTATATAGAATTTGACCCACACTGCCTCAGCCCGGCCCCAGAGTTCAGGTAACACTGTGTGTGTTCTGAATTCTGGGGCCTCACACCCATCTACATTATCTGTACTCAGAGAGTTATCACTGTGTTACATAGGACTGCTAGTGATCTACTACAGTATTTGTTAAAAGGGGCGTGCCCGGGGTAGGGGGGGGGGGGGGAGTAGGAAGAAAGCACACTGTCCTGAGAATTTTGGGGGGGGGGGCATTAGGGGATTAGGGGTTGGGGGGCTCATAGAGGACAGTGTGCTTTCCTCCTACACCTACTCCTTCCTAACAACCCCCCCCCCCCCCCGGGCATTTTGGAGGGCATTAGGGGTTGGATATTAACCCCTCTAACTCCTTGCTGCTAATGCTGAGTGTGCACATAGCCACCAAATGATATTTCACCAACCAGCCAAACCACCCCCCCACACACACACACACACACAAACACATGCGCATATGTGCACACTCAGCAGCAAGGAGTTAAAGGGGTTTGGGGTAAGAGAAGTGATGACAAAATGGCGCAGGTGGCAAAGGGGTTAAGATGTGGGGGATGGCTTACGTCCGGCTTTAGCACAGTGGACAGAGGCAGGAGGAGTGATACTCCTGCCCTGCACTCACTCAGTTGTGTGGCATACATATTGCGCCCTGTGTCCACTCTGCTAAAGCCTGGCAAGTGACATGCCCATTGTATAAAAATATAAAAAAATAAAAATGTTTATCCCTAACAGTTTCTGTAGGTCATGTATAAATTTATTTAATGGGGGTGTGGCATGGGAGGAGCCAGGTCAGGAAGTGGGAGGGGCCATGGTGGGTAGTGGGCGGGGTTAAGGGGCCCAATTCAGATTTTTGCTATGGGGCCCAGTGATTTCTATGTACGCCCCTGACTGTGAGGGGCACATATCTGGTATAACTACTGTGAGGGGCACATATCTGGCATAGCTACTGTGAAGGGGCACATATCTTGTCATAACTACTGTGAGCGGCACATATCTGGTATAACTACTGTGAGGGGCACATATCTGGTATAACTACTGTGAGGGGCACATATCTGGCATAGCTACTGTGAAGGGGCACATATCTTGTCATAACTACTGTGAGCAGCACATATCTGGTATAACTACTGTGAGGGGCACATATCTGGTATAACTACTGTGAGGGGCACATATCTGGGCATAGCTACTGTGAAGGGGCACATATCTTGTCATAACTACTGTGAGGGGCACATATCTGATATAACTACTGTGAGGGGCACATATCTGGTATAACTACTGTGAGGGGCACATATCTAGGCATAGCTACTGTGAAGGGGCACATATCTTGACATAACTACGTGAGGGGCACATATCTGGTATAACTACTGTGAGGGGCACATATCTGGTATAGCTACTGTGAAGGGGCACATATCTGGTATAACTACTGTGAGGGGCACATATCTTGGCATAGCTACTGTGAAGGGGCACATATCTTGTCATAACTACTGTGAGGGCACATATCTGGGCATAGCTACTGTGAGGGGCACATATCTGGCATAGCTACTATGAAGGGGCACATATCTGGGCATAACTACTGTGAGGGGCACATATCTGGTATAACTACTGTGAGGGGCACATATCTGGCATAGCTACTATGAAGGGGCAGATATCTGGTATAACTACTGTGAGGGGCACATATCTGGCATAGCTACTGTGAAGGGGCACATATCTGGTATAACTACTGTGAGGGGCACATATCTGGGCATAGCTACTGTGAGGGGCACATATCTGGGCATAGCTACTGTGAGCGGCACATATCTGGTATAACTACTGTGAGGGGCACATATCTGGTATAACTACTGTGAGGGGCACATATCTGGCATAGCTACTGTGAAGGGGCACATATCTTGTCATAACTACTGTGAGGGGCACATATCTTGTCATAACTACTGTGAGCGGCACATATCTGGTATAACTACTGTGAGGGGCACATATCTGGTATAACTATTGTGAGGGGCACATATCTGGCATAGCTACTGTGAAGGGGCACATATCTTGTCATAACTACTGTGAGGGGCACATATCTGGGCATAGCTACTGTGAAGGGGCACATATCTTGTCATAACTACTGTGAGGGGCACATATCTTGTCATAACTACTGTGAGGGGCACATATCTGGGCATAGCTACTGTGAAGGGGCACATATCTTGTCATAACTACTGTGAGGGGCACATATCTGGGCATAGCTACTGTGAAGGGGCACATATCTTGTCATAACTACTGTGAGGGGCACATATCTTGTCATAACTACTGTGAGGGGCACATATCTGGTATAACTACTGTGAAGGGGCACATATCTTGTCATAACTACTGTGAGGGGCACATATCTGGGCATAGCTACTGTGAGGGGCACATATCTGGGCATAGCTACTGTGAAGGGGCACATATCTTGTCATAACTACTGTGAGGGGCACATATCTGGGCATAGCTACTGTGAAGGGGCACATATCTTGTCATAACTACTGTGAGGGGCACATATCTTGTCATAACTACTGTGAGGGGCACATATCTGGTATAACTACTGTGAAGGGGCACATATCTTGTCATAACTACTGTGAGGGGCACATATCTGGGCATAGCTACTGTGAAGGGGCACATATCTTGTCATAACTACTGTGAGGGGCACATATATTGTCATAACTACTGTGATGGGCACATATCTGGTATAACTACTGTGAGGGGCACATATCTGGCATAGCTACTATGAAGGGGCACATATCTGGGCATAGCTACTGTGAAGGGGCACATATCTTGTCATAACTACTGTGAGGGGCACATATCTGGTATAACTTCTGTGGGGGGCAGATATCTGGCATAGCTACTATGAAGGGGCACATATCTGGGCATAGCTACTGTGAGGGGCACATATCTGGGCATAGCTACTTTGAGGGGCACATATCTGGATATAACTACTGTGAAAGGGGGCACATATCTGGGCATAAGTGCTGTGAAAAGGGGGCATAGTGTGGGCGTTACTACTATGTGCTGGCCTTGGGAGAAGTTAGAGGCGTGACCTAGTATGAAAAAAATATATAAACATATTGACCCATATTATCAAGATTTATTTTTTGTTTTGCACGTATATATTTATATCTGTATGGGTGTTTTTTTTTGGGGGGGGGGGGGGCCCAGGTACATACTTTGCACAGGGGTCCTCTGCTGTCTGTGTCTGCCCCTGATAAAGTCCCACATAAGAAAGAGTGACATGCCCCCTCCTGCTTTTGGGATAGGAGAGTTCAAGGGGTTTTCATTTTTCTGTAAATTAAACTTAATCACTGTATAATAAAAAAAAGTTCCACAACTTTTTATTATGCTAAATTTTTTAGCACAGTTTTCCAGATCTCTGCTTGCTGTGCGAGAAAAGGTGCATAATATATTTAGAAGCTGCCAACTACTACAAAGCTTGAGTAGCCCCTCTTGCCCTGTGTCTGTGGAGCAGGAGCAGGTCAGGTTCAGGTTTGGCCTCTAAGGCCCCTTTCACACAGGCGTTGCGGAAATATGTGCGGGTGCATTGCGGGAACACCTGCGATTTTTCCGCGCGAGTGCAAAACATTGTCATGCGTTTTGCACTCGTGTGAGAAAAATCGCGCATGTTTGGTACCCAAACCTGAACTTCTTCACAGAAGTTCAGGCTTGGGATCGTTATTCTGTAGATTGTATTATTTTCCCTTATAACATGGTTATAAGGTAAAATAATAGCATTCTGAATACAGAATGCATAGTAAAATAGCGCTGGAGGGGTTAAAAAAAAAAAAAATATTTAACTCACCTTAGTCCACTTGTTCGCATAGCCGGCATCTCCTTCTGTCTTAATCTTAGCTTTATGTAGCAACAAGGACCTTTGGTGACGTCACAGTCATCACATGATCTTTTACCATGGTGATGAATCATGTGATGACTGTGACGTCACAAAAGGTCCTTGTTGCTACATAAAGCTAAGATGAAGACAGAAGGAGATGCCGGCTACGAACAAGTGGACTAAGGTGAGTTCATTTTTTTTTAACCCCTCCAGCGCTATTTTACTATGCATTCTGAATTCAGAATGCTATTATTTTCCCTTATAACCAAGGGAAAATAATAATGATCGGGTCTCCATCCCGATCGTCTCCTAGCAACCGTGTGTGAAAATCGCACCGCTTCAGCTCTTGCTTGCGGATGCATGCGATTTTCACGCAACCCCATTCATTTTTATGGGGCCTGCGTTACGTGAAAAACGCAGAATATAGAGCATGCTGCGATTTTCACGCAACGCACAAGTGATGCGTGAAAATCACCGCTCATGTGAACAGCCCCATAGCAATGAATAGGTCGGTATTCAGTGCGGGTGCAATACGTTCAACTCACGCATCGCATCCGCGCGGAATACTCGCCCGTGTGAAAGGGGCCTAAATATAGGCAATTATTGCTTCCATTCAGACAGAAAGCAGACATGTTGCGAAACCAATTGCTTGGTCCTTTAAGAAAATTGGCTCAACATAGCAAGTGGGCAGACGGAAGGAAGATTTGATCCACACATTGTATCTGGACCATTTAAGAGACATAAGAACTGTCAGTTTTGGCGTATTGATTCATGAGATATACTTGGTAACTTCATCACATCTTCACAAGTTTAGTGTGCAATGTTGAGTTCTGCTAAGGTCTCATGCACACAACTGTATTTTTCATCCATGATCTATCTGCATTTTTTGCAGGTTGCACACTGACCCATTCATCACACATCCTTGTTTTTCCACTGGCCATGGGTCATGAATAGAGTTGAGTGGACACCTGGATGTTCGGGTTCGACGGGTTCGAGCGAACTTCACAAAAAAGTTCGAGTTTGGGACCCGAACTTGACCCCAAACCTGAACCCCATTGAAGTCAATGGGGACCTGAATATTTGAGCACTAAAATGGCTGAAAAAATGTCATGGAAAGGGCTAGAGGGCTGCAAATGCCAGCAAAATGTGGTTAAGAGCATGGCAAGTGCTCTGCAAACAAAAGTGGTTAGGGAAATGACTTTAAATAACATAAAATACGTAAAAATAAATAATAATAATCTTGATCTAGGAGGACGAGTTCCAAATGGAGTAGGGGGTTGAGGAGGCGCTGGATGTAGTAGTGTAGGTGGAAGCGGCGGTGGAGGAGGTAGCCTACACAGTATTTTGGTTTTAACTTTTTTTTTATTCTTTTAAATAAGGGTACCCCCCAAAACATTGGGAAATATAACCTGTGATAACCCTCTCCAGTCGTGCTAAACACACGTTCAGACAATACACTGGCTGCAGGGCAGGCCAGCACCTTCAAGGCGTAAAGGGCAAGCTCAGGCCATGTGCCCAATTTGAAGACCCAGAAATTGAAGGGGGCTGGCCCATCATTCAGTACGTGTAGGCGTGTGCATACATACTGCTCCACCATGTTGCACGTCCCCGTGATGTCCACGATCCAATTGGATATCTGCTCTATCAACTTTCGATGTTCTTTTATGCGCCTACCATGGTGATCACGGGTGGCGTGGATTCAGGGTTCCAGGCCGGAGATGGAGCCTGAGAAAGGGATACCACATCCAAGGGAGGTCAATGGATGAAATTAAATGTAATCAGGCGCAAATGTGGGACAAATTATTGAAGCGCAAATGTGGGACAAATTATTAAAGCGCAAATGAGGGACAAATTATTGAAGCGCAAATGTGGGACAAGTTATTGAAGCGCAAATGTGGGAAAACTTGTTAAAGTTTAAGCATTGAATGAAAGGAGGTGGCGCACATCAAGTAAAGAAGAATATCTGAAATTTTATTTCCTGTCACCTATGCAGAGCAGGGGTTTATTCATTTTTTTTTTACCTGTCTACTAGGTATAGCAGTGGTACATCACACAAAAAAATTGGTGAATTTCACCTGAAAATGTAACAGACAAATTTGTGAATTTTTTTAACCTGTCTAATAGGTATAGCAGTGGTACATCACACCCAAAAATTGGTGAATTACACCCGAAAATGTAACAGACAAAGTAGTGAAATTACATAAAATAAAATACGTACAAATAAAAAAAAAAAAACATTTGATTTATGAGGTGGAGGTCCATATGGAGTAGGAGTTTGAGGATGCGGTGGACGTAGCGTTGTAGGTGGAAGCAGCGTTGGAGGAGGACAAGGTAGCCAATACTGGCTAAACACACGTTCAGATAATACACTGGCTGCAGGGCAGACCAGCACCTCCAAGGCGTAAAGGGAAAGGTCAGGCCATATGCCCAATTTGGAAACCAAGAAGTTGAAGGGGGCAGACCCGTCATTCAGTCCGTGTAGGCGTGTGCACACATACTGCTCCACCATGTTGATGAAATGCTGCCTCCTACTACTATGTTCCATTATGGTGCTGGTTGTTGTGGCTTGCTGACAAAGCTTTTCCACATATCGGCCATGCTAACCCTGCCTTCTGAGGTGCTGGCGGTTAGAGATGTCCCGAACTATTCGCCGGCGAACAGTTCCCGGTGAATATCGCATGTTCGCGTTTGCCGCGGCAGGCGAACATATGCGATGTTCGGTCCGCCTCCTATACGTCATCATTGAGCAAACTTTGACCCTGACCTCACAGTCAGCAGACACATTCCAGCCAATCAGCATACCCTCCCTCCCACCGCCTATCAAAAAGCAAGGATAGCATCCATCTTAGATTAATTCTGAAGCTGCAGTGTCACAAAGTTGTAATCGCAATGCGATTAATACAGGTTATATTAATCGCATTGCGGTTACAGCTTAGAGCTGGGTTCCTAATGGTTATATTGATAGAATATAACGAAGATTGAGAATATAGTGCTATATTCGTTGTCAATTCTAGCAATACAACCATTAGGAACTCAGATCTAAGTTGTAATCGCAACGCGAATAATGCAGGTTATATTAATCGCATTGCGAATTCAACTTGTAGCTAAGTTCCTAATGGTTGTATTACATAGTAACATAGTACATAAAGCCGAAAAAAGACATTTGTCCATCCAGTTCGGCCTGTCACCCTGCAAGTTGATCCAGAGGAAGGAAAAAAAAAACCTGTGAGGTAGAAGCCAATTTTCCTCACTTTAGGGGAATATAACGAATATAGCACTATATTCTCAATCTTCGTTATATACTAGCAATAGAACCATTAGGAACCCAGCTCTAATTTGAATTCGCAATGCGATTAATATAACCTGCATTAATCGCATTGCGATTACAAATTTCTCAAATCCGAAACTACATTCTAGCATGGAGCCGTTCCCATGGTGATGGGGATGCTCCATGAGCACGGAAGTCGGCAGAAGCTCTAAGTTGAAATCGCAATGCGATTAATTCAAGTTCTATAAATCGCAGTGCGATTTCAATGTAGAACTTCTGCCGACTTTCGTGCTCATGGAGCGTCCTCATCACCATGGGAACGGCTCCATGCTAGAATGTACTGTCGGATTTGAGAAAGTTGAAATCGCAATGCGATTAATTCAAGTTCTATAAATTGCATTGCGATTTCAACTTACCACACTCTGCGTCAACTACGTAATTCTCCATGGGAGTTTTGTCATGGATCCCCCTTCGGCATGCCACAGTCCAGGTGTTAGTCCAACTTTTCCATCACTATTGTGGCCACAAAGAGTCCCTGTGGGTTTTCAAATTCGCCTTCCTATTGAAGTCTATTGCAGTTCGCCCGGTTCGCTCGTTCGCGAACATTTGCGGAAATTCACGTTTGCCTTCGCGAACGGAAAATTTTATGCTCGCGACATCTCTACTGGCGGTGCCCCAGCTGTCTGGGTGACCTCTTCCTCTGCCTGAGCCTTGTGCTTCCACTGTGCCCCTGCTGTCAGGTGGGAATGCCACCAGCAGCGCGTCTGCCAGTGTGCGCTTGTACTCGCGCATCTTATGATCACGCTCCAGTGAGGGAATTAAGGACAGTACATGGTCCTTGTAACGGGGATCCAGCAGCGTGGCCACCCAGTAATCAGCACAAGTTAGAATGTGGGCAACTCGGCGGTCGTTGCAGAGACACTGCAGTATGTAATCGCTCATGTGTGCCAGGCTGCCTAGAGGCAACGAAAAGCTGTCCTCTGTGGGAGGTGTATAGTCTGTGTCCTCTGCCATGAGCTAGTCTGGGTGCCACCCTGCTGTGAACATGGTTCCTCCTCCTCCATCTCCTCATCCTCCACCTCATCATCCTCCAGAACTGTGCCCTGGCTGGACAATTGTGTACCTGGCGTTTGTGGGTGCAGAAATCACCCTCGGAGCCACTTGTGAATGACTGGCCGGAAACCCTACAAAATGATCCCTCTTCCTCCTCCTGTGCCACATCCTCGCCAGCAGCGTTTTTTCAAGGAGGCATGCAAGTGGGATAGTAACCATAAGAACGGGGTTATCAGCACTGACCATGTTGGTGGAGTACTTGAAACAGCGCAACAAGGAACATAGGTATTGCATGGAGGCCCAGTCATTGGTGGTGAAGTGGTGCTGTTCCACAGAGCGACTCACCCGTGCATGCTGCAACTGAAACTCCACTATCGCATGCTGCTTCTCGCACAGTCTGGCCAGCATTTGCAAGGTGGAGTTCCACCTTGTGGGCATGTCGCATATGAGGCGGTGAGCGGGAAGGCCGAAGTTACGCTGCAGCATTGACAGGCAAGCAGCAGCAGGGTGAGAACGCCGAAAGCACGCACAGGTGGCACGCACTTTATGCGGCATCTCTGACATATCAGGGTAAATTTTAAGGAATCTCTGCACCACCAAATTCAGCACATGCGTAAGGCAAGGGATGTGCGTCAAACCGGCTAGTCCCAGAGCTGCTACGAGATTTCGCCCATTATCGCACACTAGCAGGCCAGGCTTGAGGCTCACTGGCACCAACCACTCATCGGTCTGTTTTTCAAGGCCCGTCCACAGCTCCTGCGCGGTGTGGGGTTTGTCCCCAAAACAGATAAGTTTTAAAACTGCCTGCTGTCGTTTACCCCTGGCTGTGCTGAAGTCGGTGGTGAAGGTGTTACGCTGACCGGATGAGGAGCTGGTAGAGGATGAGTAAGCAGAGTAGGAGGAGGAAGCAACAGGAGGCAAAGAGAAGCGCCCTGCAATCCTCTGTGGTGGAAGGACATGCACCAAACTGCTACCTGCCTCAGGCCCAGCCGCCACTGCATTTACCCAGTGTGCTGTTATGGAGATATAACGTCCCTGACCGTGCTTACTGGCTCAATTATCCGTAGTGAGGTGCACCTTGCCACAGATGGCGTTGCGCAGTACACTCCTGATTTTGTCCCCCACTTGGTTGTGCAGGGAAGGGATGGCTCACCTGGAAAACTAGTGGCAGCTGGGCACGACATACTGTGGGACAGCCACCTCCATAAGCCCTTTAACCTCTTCCGGACATAGGGCGTACAGGTACTGATCCAGACTAGGCCGCAATTAAATTTTTTTCCCCAAAATGGTTGTTTTTCAAATAACTGAATAGAACCACAGTATCTAAAGTGTGTATCTCAAAATGACATCTGCAGCAAAGGCTGGAAAACAAAATGCTTTGCCCATATTGGGTGTTTGTTTAATAACTGAATATGACAGCAGTATGTAACCCTTGAATTTCACACGTGCTGATGCAGAAAGGGCTATAAAATTGTGTATTTTGTCCAAAAAGGGTGTTTTAGTAATGGAAGAATATAACCACAATATCTAAAGCGTGTATCTCACACGGACTGATCCAGACTAGGCCGCAATTTAAGTTTTTTGCACAAAATGTCTGTTTTCCAAATAACAGAATATAACCAAAGTATCTAAAGTGTGTATCTCACACGAACTGATCTAGACTAGGCCGCAATTAAAGTTTTTTGCCTAAAATGGTTGTTTTTCAAATAACTGAATAGAACCACAGTATCTAAAGGGTCTTTCTCACACGTGCTGATCCAGACTGGGCCGGAATTAAAGTTTTTTGCACAAAATGGCTGTTTTGCAAATAACTGAATAGAACAGCAGTATGTAAAGGGTGTATCTCACATGTACAGATGCAGACTAGGCCACAATGAAAGCTTTTTGCCCAAAATGGTTGTTTTCCAAATAACATAATATAACCACAGTATCTAAAGTGTGTATCTCACACAGACTAATCCAGACTAGGCCGCAATTAAAGTTTTTTGCCCCAAATGGTTGTTTTCCAAATAGCAGAATATAACCACAGTATCTAAAGTGTGTATCTCACACGGACTGATCCAGACTAGGCCGCAATTTAAGTTTTTTGCCCCAATTGGCTGTTTTTTTAAATAATAGAATATAACTGTGGCGAAACCAACCTCGCCACGGTGTTTTGGAGGGGGCTGTTTACCAGCCTCCTGCCCTGGGATTATGGTCCCTTAAGTTATTGGGTCTTAAGGCACTTGGGACGGAGCCCTCTGTCCCTGGATTGCATCATTTGCCTTACTTGCTTGGATAGAGCACATGGGGAGAACAATAGATAGCGGCCATTTTAACTCACAGACACTGTTCTGACTCTTCAACACGGTGCTATCTTGCCTGTATTTGGTGCACAGAGACATCATTCAGTAGTTTGAAACTACCAAACAGGGGACACATTTATTAGTGACTATTTTCGGTATAACTTGTATATTTTCAGTGTAACTGTATCTTCCAAACTACTGAACGGATGTGGGTGAATTTTGGACATGTGGTTCACCCAGATCCCCCGGTTCTGAGGATATATTGGTTATTGGGTTATTGCATGTTTTGGGGTTCCTGTGATATGTTTTATAAAACTGTATTTCTCTGCCTTTGATAATTATATTCGTCATTGTGTTCAATGGTCATCATCGGCAGAGGGGAGGATTTTGTGTGGGTGTGTTTCTATTGTCCCATTGTGTGTTTAAATGGTGATGTCTGTCTTGTTGTCTCCACATGTGTATTGGCGATCTCCCTTTTGTCCTGAGAGATAATTGGATTGTCTTCGGTCGTCTCCGGGACAGAGGGGAGGAAACCATGATGCATTGTGGGGATGTGTTGTATCTGTCCTGTATCTGCAACAAACTGTAATAAAAACCAGGCTGGGTGTGCCAGCACTTCAGACCACTGCTGACCCTCAAGACGGAGCCTTGTCTCGTTATTGGGGGGATTCCCTGTATGCTGTTGGAGACTGATTGCCAGGAGTGTAAGCTGACTGTACGCTTTTCCTGTTCGTCTGCTGACAGCTATTTGCGAGGTTCCAGTTTGGAGTGCTATTTTGTATCCAGTTCGGGAGGTTGGTGTTCTGCAGTAGCTGTGCCTGTCTCTCGGAAAGGGGCATATCGCCTAAACGGATCTTAACCCCTTGTCTGCTGAAATGGTCTGTTACAATAACCACAGTATCTAATGTGTGTATCTCACACGGACTGATCCAGACTAGGCCGCAATTTAAGTTTTTTGCCCCAAATGGCTGTTTTAAAAAAAATAGAATATAACCACGGTATCTAAAGTGTGTATCTCACACGTGCTGGTCCAGACTAGGCCGGAATTTAAATTTTTTTGCACAAAATGGCTGCTTTGCAAATAATAGAATATAACCACAGTATCTAAAGTGTGTATCTCACAAGAACTGATCCAGACTAGGCCGCAATTAAAGATTTTTGCCTAAAATGTTTGTTTTCCAAATAACAGATTTGACAGGACCAGGGGGAAAGTGGTAGAAGGAGTCTACATTTCACCTAGGTTCCTGTCCTATATGTTCTAAAAAAGCAGCCAGGGAATTGACAGCAAGGCAAACTAGGTTTTCTCTTTGCAAGGGTTTTGTTAAAAAAAAAAACCTGGTTAGAAGGGCCTGGCTGCTTGGAGCAGGGAGAGATGGGTGGGTCCCTGCTCCAATTAGCCACTCCAGGTATTCAGGGCAACTGTGGCTAATCACCTTGGAACCTGAGTGTGCTATAAAAGGGCAAACAGCTCACTAGCTGATCTCTCTGCTCCTGGGAAGAACCCTACTGGGTGAGTGAAAAACAACAGTGTGTTTGGTTGATGGAGCTGGGCATAAGGCTCAGTTTCATGTAGTTAGGGACTACTGCCTGTTTAGACGTAGTGGCCAGACGGCCAGGTATTTCATTTGTTTTGAACTGTTTTGTTTAATATTTATTTTTCTGCAAAAGTCAATAAAACTGGCTGAGGCCAGTTGCACCATACTTCCTTGGACTGGACTATGTTTTATGTGCCTATAGCGCCCGTCTATCCCAGGAGACGGCGGTCCCGGGAGCTAATCCCATTACACAGAATATAACCACAGTATCTAAAGTATGTATCTCACACGGACTGATCCAGACTAGGCCGCAATTAATTTTTTTGCCCAAAATGGCTGTTCTCCAAATAACAGAATATAACCAAAGTATCTAAAGTGTGTATCTCACACGGACTGATCCAGACTAGGCCGCAATTTAATTTTTTTGCACAAAATGGCAGTTTTTCAAATAACAGAATATATTTACAGTATCTAAAGTGTGTATCTCTACGGACTGATCCAGACTAGGCCGCAATTTAAGTTTTTTGCCCCAAATGGCAGTTTTTTTTAAATAATAGAATATAACCACGGTATCTAAAGTGTGTATCTCACACGTACTGATCCAGACTAGGCCGGAATTAATTATTTTTTCACAAAATGGCTGTTTTTTAAATAACTGAATAGAACCACATTATGTAAAGGGTGTATCTCACACGTCCTGATCCAGACTAGGCCGCAATTAAAAATTTTTCCCCGAAATGGTTGTTTTTCAAATATCTGAATAGAACCACAGTATCTAAAGTGTGTATCTCGCAATGACATATGTAGCAAAGGCTGCAAAATAAAAAAAATTGCCCAAAACCGGTGTTTATTTAATAACTGAATATGACAGCAGTATATAACGATTGAATTTCCCATGTGCAGATGCAGCTAGGGCTGTAAAATAGTGTTTTGCACAAAAAGGGTGTTTTTAAAAACCCAGAAAATGATGGCTGTATTTCTAGCTTAAATTGCACACTGACTAATCCTGCAAAGGAACCAGATTTTGGATATTGCCAAAAAAGTGTGTTTTTTTACTAACAGAATATGAAAGCTGTATATAACGCTTGACTTTCACACGTGCAGATGCATCAAGGGCTGTAAAATAGTGTATTTTGCCAAAAAAGGGTGGTTGTAAAAACCCAGAAAATTATGGCTGTATTTCTAGCTTAAATTGCACACTGACTAATCCTGAAAATGCACCAGATGTTGTATATTGCCCAAAAAGTGTGTTTTAAAAAAAAAAAATGATTATTAGTGCAGTATTTCAAGCTTGGATTTGAATTTCACAAAAGTTCAGATGCAGTGCTGGTGCACAGAGCTTGCATAAAATAGCTGCCGCCAACGCCCACCAAACTGACAGACGGATAAAAGTTATTTTTTTCTGTCACTGGGCTCAGGGCAGGGTAAAAAGATTGTGCACTGCACCCGCACAACTAAATCTATGTAGATTGCTGAGTTCAATTGGAGTTCTGATCACAGATTCTGTCCTATTCTCTCCCTCAAAGCACCAGCAGCATTCTCTCCCTACACTAAGCACAGCAGAGTGACGTGCAGCGCTACGTGTCTCCAGTTTATATAGAAGCTGGATCACATGCTGCACTGGCCAATCACAGACATGCCACTAGTTGGCATGGCTGTGATGGCTTCTAAGGTCACACAGTTAAACGCTTGTTTAAAATTCCTAAAGTTCGGTACGGACCTGAACTTTACAGTTCGGGTTCGCTCAACCCTAGTCATAAAGTACCTTGGTCCATGATGCGGACCAAAGATGCCCATTCAATCAAGCCCATGGCTCTGTGAAAACCATTGAACATAGATGGCATCACGGACTATTGGTGGGAGTGCTCTGGAAACCACTTTTCAGCCAAATAGTATATATGTAATATGGGTTACACATGGATGTGCAATGAGCAGGAACGGGTACACTGACGCCACTTATGCAGTGGGTCAGGATATGGGTATAATAGTCTATAGTTTGTTAGTGACGCCAATTGCAGCGTGCGCAGGGTACAATCACAGGGCCCTTTAAGGTGTTATAACTCACGTCCTTGCTAACACATTGCTGCCACCTGCTGTGAACATGGAAATTACAGCAATTATCAGAGTTAACAAGGTTTTATGCACATCTGTGAAGATATAATGTAAAATTACATCAGATGACAAAGTGAAAGCTCTTAACAGATTGTAGCGGGGTAGAAGAGTTTAGTAACACAACTCTGGGGTGTTACATTACCCCTTACTTCGAGTTAAGCCGCCCTCAGTTTATGAATAAAAGGATAAAGTCTCTATTGAAAATACTTGTCCTCTCTAGCGCTGCAAATCCAAAAGACAATGTGAGAAAAGTCCGCTATGTAGGTAAATGTAGAAGAGGATTGCGCTGCAGGAAAGGAATCTTCTTGTAAATGTAAGTTCCCTTTTGAAAGTCTTAAACCAATGGGATCACAGGCCAACTTTACAAACCTTCACTGGTATGGAAATCTGTGGTATCGAAAAAACGCACTATGGTGTAGCGAGTTCAAACATCTAACGCACCATGTGAACAGGATATAATCACAAGATTCCAGATGGGTAAGTGCACGTAGAGATCTAAAAGGTGTTTCCTATAGGGTAAGTGCACGTAGAGATCTAAAAGGTGTTTCCTATAGGGCTCTGCTGAGAGGAGAAAACTATAGTGTAATATGCAAAGACACGGTGCACGCCTGCAAGACGATTGTACTCACAGAACTTCACTGGAATAATGCATGAAAGGATCCTGGCAAAATCTTCACAGGCAGCTGGGCAGATCGAACAGACGGAGGTCCAGGGGCGTCGGTATAGGAAATTTCGAATATCAATCAGCAGATTGAATACTCCTACACCTGGATGGCATCGGACCACAGCTTTCAGAAAGATCTCAGTAGAGGAATCGCAGATGTAATACGCACCAAAGGGTCAGATGAAAATATATTTAATATGTTTGATAAAAACAAAAAGTTAACAGCTAAAACTGTTTTAAAATATCTCTATAAAGCCCGACCCGGGTTTCGCAGTGATGCTTCGTCTGGGGCATTGATAGGTAACAAGATACCGCTGGGTTTTAAATAGCAGGAAAACCTCCCCCATCCCACGTCATGAGCATCCAAAAAAACTGGGAATGGAACAGACATACATAGACAGACTAAAATTGAACAAATAAAATGCAGCAAAAAGACAGAACCTAATAGACTGGCGAAAAATAAACATTAAAATAAGCAAGCATTAACGTCACACTCAATATTTAACCCTTGCGGTTGGATGGTGCCCAAAAGGAACATCCATTCCACCTCTTTTTTATTTATTAAGGCAATAAAGTCCCCTCCTCGAGTGGGGGTATGTACTAATTCTAATCCAAAAAACCGCAGACCTTTGGGATTTTTATTGTGATAAATCTTAAAATGTAATGAGACACTATGGGTCTCAAGACCCTTTTTAATATTACGGATGTGCTCCTGCACCCGAGTTTTGAGACTCCGTGTGGTCCTGCCGACATATTGGAGCCCACAAGGGCATTCCAACAGATAGATTACACCAACATTATTGCAGGAAAAACGGCCTCTGATTTTCAGGGTAGTATCTTTTGTTTTTTTAGTTGAAATGGTGTCTACAGATCTTGCTCGATCTTTTAGGTTGCGGTTTTTGCATGGTAAGCAAAAACCGCACCATGTAAACCTGCCTTTATTGGTACTAATAGGGTTTTTACTAGTGGCAAGACTGGCACTACGAACTAATTTGTTGGTAAGATTGTCGGCTCTTTTAAAAACTACAGGAGGCCTTGCTGGCAAGTCTTTTTTCAGAATAGGGTCATTTTGAAGGATATGCCAATTTTTTTTAATCATATTTTTAATACAGCCCATTTTGCTGTTATATTGGGTCAAAAATGTGTATTTAAAATCCTTAGTGAATTCTTTTTTATTCTTAATTGTCTGTGGTTTGGTATTGGTGCGTCTTTGTTCTATCTCATCCTTACAATTATCTAAAAATTCTTTTTCGTATCCTTTTTCCAGAAACCTATTTTTGACCATCTGTCCCTGTTCTCTATAGTCCTCCACCTTACTACAGTTTTTTGAGATGCGTTGGAATTGGCTTTTGGGAATATTTTTAAGCCATGATGGATGATGGCAACTCTTAAGCTCAATGTACGTGTTCACATCCACGCTTTTGAAAAAAGTCTTAGTCTTAAATCTGCCCTCTTCGATAAAGATGGTCAAATCAAGGAAATCTACAGCAGTAGCATTAATACTGCTGGTGAATTTTAAATTAAAATTATTGACGTTAATGCCTGCTATAAAGGCATCTAGACCCTCCCTCTCACCAGACCAAATGAGAAGGCAGTCGTCTATATACCTTCGCCACACTAATAGCTGCCCCCCTTCTTGATCTTTTTTGAGGATTTGATCAATATTCTCCCTCTCCCACATAGTCATAAAAAGATTGGCGAGGCTTGGGGCGAATTTCGCCCCCATCGCCACGCCTGAGTGCTGCAGATAAAAATTATCTTTGTAAAGAAAATAATTATGAGTGAGACAGAAAACTACACACTCCAAAATAAAACTTTTTTGATCTGACCCCATCTCTGGATCTTGATCCAATGCTTCCTGGACCCCTCTGATACCCAAAATTTGAGGAATACAGGTGTAGAGGGATGAAACATCAACTGTGGCCAACCACACTGGTCCATGCACCTCACCCATGTCATCCATAAGATCAATGACATCCGTGGAATTTTTGAGGTAAGAAGGAGCCACTGTCACATATTTTTGCAAAAAGAAATCTATATACTCAGATACCCTACTGTTCAGGGAATTAATCCCTGAAACAATAGGTCTCCCTGGTGGATTGATGGGATCCTTATGCATTTTTGGCAAAAAATAAATGACAGGAGTAACAGGGCATTTGAGGAAAAGGTATTCAAATTCTTTCTTATTTAACACTTCCTTCTCCAAACCCTTCTTTAGGATAACCTTCAGTTGTCCCTTGAACAGAACAAGTGGATTATTCTTCAAAACTAAATAGGTATCTGTCATGGAACCATGAACCAGACGTACAACAAGAGATAAGTGGAAATAAGAAGGCTTTATTGAAAATCAAGCTGTAAGCAAAAGTCCAAACGGATGGCTAAACCGAAGCAGGGTCTTGCGTAGCCAGAGGTCAGGAACCAGAAGGGTAGTCAGACGAAGCCAGGATCAGGAACCAGCGGGGTAGTCAGACGAAGCCAGGATCAGGAACCAGCGGGGTAGTCAGACGAGGCCAGGATCAGGAACCAGAAGCAGCAGCAGTCTTAGAAACATGTGAACACAGGAGGACCAAGCAAGGAACTGAAGCCACAGACCTCCTATATATATGAGCTAGGCATCCAGCTCCTCCCAGTGGGAAGGAGAAGCCGCAGGGTGGGAGGCTACAGAAACCCAGAAACCAAGATGGCTGCCAGCACATGTCAAACGAAGGAGAACAGCAAGAAGGTAAGACCATGACAGTACCTCCCCCTCAAGGGCCCCTCCTCCGCGGAGTAAGGAACGGTTTCTGAGGGAAGCGTGCGTGGAAGGCTCGGAGCAAAGCAGAAGCATGGACATCTGCGGAGGGAACCCAGGAACGCTCCTCTGGACCATAACCACGCCAATGGACCAAAAACTGCAACCGACCGCGGACCAGGCGTGAGTCCAGGATATTGCTCACCTCATATTCCTCACGATTGCCCACTTGGACCGGACGGGGCCGAGGAACCGAGGAAGTGAAACGATTACACACCAATGGCTTCAACAGGGAGACATGAAACACGTTGGAGATCCGCATGCCAGGAGGAAGCGCAAGGGCATAGGCTACCGGGTTTACCCTGCGAAGCACTCGGAAGGGACCAACAAAGCGAGGCGCCAGCTTGGGAGTGGGCACTCGAAGGTTGAGGTTGCGGGTGGACAACCATACACGGTCTCCGACCTGGTAGGAAGGAGCGGGCGCTCGTCTGCGATCAGCCTGGAGTCTCTGGCGCTGCGCAGAGACCTCAAGGGACCTCTGGATCTGTACCCAAGAAGCACGTAGGACGGAAAGGTGATCCTCCACAGCCGGAATATCCTGGGGAGAGAATACCTCCGGTAACACGGCAGGTTGGAACCCATAATTGACCATGAAGGGAGACGTCCCAGAGGAAGAGTTCACCGCCGTGTTCCTGGCAAACTCAGCCCAAGGCAGGAGGTCAACCCAATTGTCTTGGTGATCGGAGACATAGCAACGAAGGAATTGCTCCAAGGCCTGATTGGATCGTTCTGCGGCCCCATTGGACTGAGGGTGGTAGGCCGAGGAGAAAGAGAGATGAATCCCCAACTGGGAGCAAAAGGCGCGCCAGAACCTGGACACAAACTGACTCCCCGGATCCGACACAATCTCCTTGGGCAAACCGTGCAACCGGAAGACCTCCCTGGCGAAAATCGTGGCCAACTCTTGTGCAGAGGGTAACTTCTTGAGAGGAACACAGTGGCACATTTTGGAAAACCGATCCACAATCATGAGAATGACCGTATGGCCTCGGGATGCAGGGAGGTCCACAATGAAATCCATCCCCAGGTGTGACCATGGGCGCTCCCCGGTGGCTATGGGTTGCAAAAGGCCCAACGGAAGGTGCCGAGGGGACTTACTCTGGGCACAAACGGAGCATGCCGCTACATATGCGGCGATGTCGGAACGTAGAGAAGGCCACCAGAACAGAAGTGAAACAGCCCAGGACAGCTGATTCTTTCCAGGATGCCCCGCGGCCTTGGAGTTATGGTAGGTTCGCAACAACCGAGTGCGCAACTCCTCAGGCACAAACATCTGCCGTTGGGTCTCCCAGAGGGAGCACCAGATTGAGCCGCCAAAATCTGCTCACCCAGGGGAGAGGTCAGGCTGGTGCGAATGGCGGCCAGGATCTGATTCGGAGGTATGACCGAAGTCGGAATCGACTCCTCCCCGGACAGCTCGGAGTACTGCCGTGATAAGGCATCCGCTCTGATGTTCTTGGAACCGGGTAGGTAGGAGACCACGTAATTAAAACGTGACAAGAACAGAGCCCATCTGGCCTGACGTGGTGTCAATCTCTTGGCCTCAGAAAGGTAGGTCAGATTCTTGTGGTCCGTCAGGATGAGAACCGGAACCACCGAACCCTCGAGCAAGTGCCTCCATTCTTTAAGGGCCTGCACGATGGCCAATAACTCCCTGTCACCAATCTGATAGTTGCACTCCGCGGAAGACAGTTTCCGGGAGTAAAACCCACAAGGAAGCAGAGGACCCTCTGGTGTTCTACGCTGAGACAGAAGGGCGCCTACTCCCGTCTCAGACGCGTCCACCTCGAGGACAAAGGGCAACCCAGGGTTGGGATGCGACAGAATCGGAGCCGACACAAAGGCGGACTTTAGAGCCTCAAAAGCTCGGATGGCCTCGAGCGGCCAGACCTGGAAATTACTGCCCTTCCTGGTCAGATCCGTGAGAGGCTTGGCTAGCATAGAAAAGTCCCTGATGAACTTCCGATAATAATTGGCGAAGCCCAAAAAGCGCTGCAGGGCACGGAGACCACTGGGCTGGGGCCACTGTAAGACAGCCGAAACCTTCTCAGGATCCATGGAGAACCCCTCAGCGGAAATGATGTAACCTAAGAAGGTTACCTGGGATCGGTGAAATTCGCATTTCTCAAGCTTACCGAACAGCCTGTTCTCTCGTAACCGTTGCAACACTCGTCTGACATCCATAATGTGGGCCTCCATGGATTCAGAATATACCAAGATGTCATCCAAATAGACCACCACACACTGCTGCAACAGGTCACGGAAAACATCGTTGATGAGATCCTGGAAGACTGCGGGCGCATTGCACAACCCAAAGGGCATAACCAAGGATTCATAATGACCGGTCCTGGTGTTAAACGCGGTCTTCCACTCATCGCCCGCCTTGATCCTTACCAGGTTATATGCCGCCCTCAGGTCGAGTTTGGTAAAGACCGTGGCCCCTTTGAGGCGATCGAACAGCTCGGAAATCAAGGGTATCGGGTAAGCGTTCTTGATCGTGATGCGATTGAGACCCCTGTAATCGATGCAAGGCCTCAACTCACCGCCCTTCTTTTTCACAAAGAAAAATCCAGCCCCTGCCGGGGACGAGGATTTGCGAATGTGTCCGCGCGAAAGCGCCTCCCTCACGTACTCCTCCATGGCCTCATTCTCCGCTACCGACAGTGGATAGACTTTGCCACGAGGAGGAACGGCACCAGATTGTAACTCTATGGCACAATCGTATGGGCGGTGCGGAGGTAGGGCAACCGCGCGCACCTTATCGAATACATCCCGGTACTCTTCGTATTCAGGAGGCAACAGAGAGTCCGAGGAAGTACACAGCAACTTGACAGGCCCATGGATGCAACTAGCCCCACACTGCGGTGACCACGAGAGGATCTCGGCCGATCTCCAATCGAAAGTCGGATTATGCTTCTGGAGCCAGGGGTACCCCAAGACCACCGAGTAGTGTGGAGACGAAATCACCTGGAGACAGACCGACTCTCTGTGAACGGCACCAATGGCTATCCCCACTGGAAGGGTCTCATGAGTCACGTGTGGCGGCAGAAGGGGTCTGCCGTCTATCGCCTCAAGAGCCAGTGGGGAACCTCGAGGCTGCAGAGGAATGGAATTGGCGGCAGCGAACACACTATCAATGAACAAACCACCAGCACCAGAGTCCACCAACGCCTGGGTCGTCACCGAGCCCCCGACCCAGGAGAGGACAACAGTGATCAGTGGTTTGTCAACACGGGAAACCGGGGACGAGGAGACTCCACCCAAGATCTGCCCCCGACAGGATCTCAGGTGCGAGCGTTTCCCGGACGGTTCGGACATGCCAACCGAAAATGCCCACCGAGACCACAGTACATGCATCGGCCCTCGCGTCTCCGGAGTACCCTCTCCCCCTCGGACAGGCGAGCAAACCCCAGCTGCATGGGTTCACCCCCAGACAAGTCATCCCCAGGAGGCGTGGGAGGAGAGGGAGGCACGGGTGGGACAGCAAACGTAGGCGCCAATCTGTTAGAAGGCCTCCGCAGGCTCTCCTTAAAGGAAGGTCTCTCCCTGAGTCTGGTGTCAATCAAAATCAGGAAAGAAATAAGAGACTCGAGCTCCACTGGTAGGTCCTTAGCTGCAACCTCATCCTTCAAGGCATCCGAGAGACCATGAGAGAAAGCAGCGACCAGAGCCTCATTATTCCAGCCCACCTCTGCTGCCAGGGTACGAAACTCAATGGCGTATTCAGCTACGGATCGTGAACCCTGTCTGATGGACATAAGGAGCTTCGCAGCAGAGGCAGCACGAGCCGGCACATCGAATACCTTCCGAAGAGAAGCAACAAAACCGGAAAACTCGGCAACCACCGGATTGTTGTTCTCCCATAAAGGGCTGGCCCAGGCCAAGGCCTTGTCCGAGAGCAGCGAGATCAAGAAGCCCACCTTTGATCTCTCAGTAGGAAAGGCATGTGGCAGCAACTCGAAATAAATGCCCACCTGGTTAAGGAAACCTCGGCACTGAGTTGGCTCTCCCCCAAAGCGCTGTGGAAGGGGGGCAGAACCGGTCATACTCCGAGACACCGCAGGCGCAGCAACAGGTGTCGGGGTAGACTCTGGCGCAACAACCGGAGCGGCAGTAGGAGCGGGCCCAGGAGCGACAACCGACCCATCGGCAACGGAAGCGAAATGAGCCGTGCGTTCAAGCAGGGTTTGCAACGCCACAGCGAACCGACCCAACAGGTGATCCTGCTGATCAAGTCTGGCAATCAGCGTAGGTAGCGAGGATGGCCCTGTACCGTCAGAATTCATGGCTTGGTCCTAATGTCATGGAACCATGAACCAGACGTACAACAAGAGATAAGTGGAAATAAGAAGGCTTTATTGAAAATCAAGCTGTAAGCAAAAGTCCAAACGGATGGCTAAACCGAAGCAGGGTCTTGCGTAGCCAGAGGTCAGGAACCAGAAGGGTAGTCAGACGAAGCCAGGATCAAGAACCAGCGGGGTAGTCAGACGAAGCCAGGATCAGGAACCAGCGGGGTAGTCAGACGAGGCCAGGATCAGGAACCAGAAGCAGCAGCAGTCTTAGAAGCATGTGAACACAGGAGGACCAAGCAAGGAACTGAAGCCACAGACCTCCTATATATATGAGCTAGGCATCCAGCTCCTCCCAGTGGGAAGGAGAAGCCGCAGGGTGGGAGGCTACAGAAACCCAGAAACCAAGATGGCCGCCAGCACATGTCAAACGAAGGAGAACAGCAAGAAGGTAAGACCATGACAGTATCTTCATCAGAAAGCAGTCTATCCATTTCCCTAGTATATTGGTCAACATCCATTATGACAACTCCTCCCCCCTTGTCAGACGGTTTAATCACTATCGTATCATTCCTTTCCAGCTGTTTCAGTGCCTCCTTTTCCCCCCTAGAGAGATTTAGTTTTTTAGGTTTGTGATCTATCTTCTCTAATTCGTTTAGGAGGCTACATTTAAACGCATCAATGCACTCGTTATTTTTATTTTTTGGGCAAAATCTTGATCTACTACGTAGATCGGTATGTACGACCCCTGCAGTAGTCACAATATTTGCCGGCAGGGATGGTTGTGAATTTAAATGATACTTTGCTAAGTTCAATTTTCTGATGTATCTATGTATATCAAGGAATAGACTGAACTTATTGATGCCATTACTGGGTGCAAATTTTAATCCCTTCTGTAAGACCAATTTTTCTACTTTAGATAGCGGATGTTTGCTTAAGTTGAAAATTCCTATTGGCTCCCCTTGCTTTTCTTCCCTCCTGGGATGGGATTTCCGTCCCCTACCTCTACATCCTCGATGTAGCTTCTTTTTTGGGGCGTTCTGGTTGTCTCTTTGATTATTCTCTCCTGGGGGGGGGGGGGTCCCTCTGTATCCCCCGCATACCTTGATGGGGAAAATTCTGGCTCAGGTCTCTCTCATGTAAATCTGCTATGACTAATGACTTATCCTTACCATCCTCCATCCCTATTTGTTCAAAGGTATTCTGCCGTACACTAGTGTTCCTCCCAAATAATTCCGGAGGAATGGCTTGGTCTGGTTTAGCGGTATTTCCTCCACTGGTTTTTTATTATTTTTTATATTTTTTACAGGACTCCTACAATTATTAAAACTAAGTTGATCCCTGGTAGGGTATGTGGGAGCATGCCCGGACCTGGGTGGCTGTTGTTGCTCTCCATTATTATATGGACGCTGCCTATATCTTTTGTGATTGTAATTATTATAATTACCCTGATGGTAATAGGGTGTATGCTGGTTCCTACCCCCATAGGGGAAATATTGATTATCTCTACGTCCATTGGAATTATAGCCTTGATGCCAAACTTATAGCCAAATCCCTTTGGTGCGTATTACATCTGCGATTCCTCTACTGAGATCTTTCTGAAAGCTGTGGTCCGATGCCATCCAGGTGTAGGAGTATTCAATCTGCTGATTGATATTCGAAATTTCCTATACCGACGCCCCTGGACCTCCGTCTGTTCGATCTGCCCAGCTGCCTGTGAAGATTTTGCCAGGATCCTTTCATGCATTATTCCAGTGAAGTTCTGTGAGTACAATCGTCTTGCAGGCGTGCACCGTGTCTTTGCATATTACACTATAGTTTTCTCATCTCAGCAGAGCCCTATAGGAAACACCTTTTAGATCTCTACGTGCACTTACCCATCTGGAATCTTGTGAGTATATCCTGTTCACATGGTGCGTTAGATGTTTGAACTCGCTACACCATAGTGCGTTTTTTCTATACCACAGATTTCCATACCAGTGAAGGTTTGTAAAGTTGGCCTGTGATCCCATTGGTTTAAGACTTTCAAAAGGGAACTTACATTTACAAGAAGATTCCTTTCCTGCAGCGCAATCCTCTTCTACATCGCCCTCAGTTTATGCTTAGGAGGGGAGAAACCATCTCTGGGGTACCCAAATAAATACAAAGTGCTGCATGTAGTACACATATAACAGACAAAGACAAACATATAACGGCTACCCTGAGGTTTCTGCCTGCATGAGTAGGGCAGTATAACCAGTGAACCAAAGGTCTGCACAAAGTAATAACTACTGACTGACTTTGAAGTGTTCTGGATCCTAACACCAAAGAAAGCATGGGGGTGTCTTTACTCTGTAGTCCCACCATTATGTAATCAAATGCCTGCAAATGGAAGGGTAGCGTTATCCTGTATTCCCTTCCCTGCACCAAAGTCAAAATATAAGGCTTAAAGCACGATCACTATGGTGACTATGGGTAGCTAAAATGGCACTAAGGCTTGAGGTACCATACCTTAGGCAAAGGTACAGAAGGGTAGGTATTAGCATATCCATGGACTTCTGGCAGTCACAGGAGGAGGGCATGATAATCCCATGAAACTCCTGGAAGACGCCTCAGGATGGGAGAAATCCTGAACAAATAGCAAGCCGGAAGGAGGGGTAAAAAACTCCTCTAACCATTCCCAAAGCAGCGGCGTTACCTGTTAGTTACTGGACCTGCCAGGACTTATCACTTGGTCCTACCCTGGGTACCTATGGGTATATAACACCTGGTGTAGGCCATTAGTATTAATCGTCCATATAGGCCAGGGATGTCAAACTCGTGGCCCTCCAGCTGTTGCAAAACTACAACTCCCATCATGCCTGGGCATACTACAGCTATCAGGGAATGATGGGGGTTGTTGTTTTGCAACATCTGGAGGGCCATGAGTTTGACATCCATGATATAGGCAGTCCGTATAAAGGGAACAAGAGCTGTAAAGCAAGGCACACAAGAGTAAGTTGCTACATATCTGGTTAAGTCTAAAAGTAATTGCAATTTCACAATGAGTGACTGAGGTCACATTGTGGCATCTAGAAAAGAATACACACAATGGGCATATAATACTTGAACGTTACATAACATGTAAACTTTAGGCAAAATTAGTGCAATAATATCACAGTATAAATCACAAAGAGCTGAGGTATACGTTTGAGTCTTTACTTTGGGTGCAAGCTTTTAACGTTGCATAATCTGTAAAACAGTGCCAATATATTATGCATTCGTTGCAGTGCAATAATAATAAGCTCAAATATAGCTTGAGACCTTTTTCTTTTGAAGTGCTTCAAAGTTGAATCCTCTGGAAACAAAAAGTCACTTATAATCCAATAGGAATGATAGAGTTAATTGTAATCCAATAAAAATGGTAAAAAATGTCATGTAAAAGCACATAATATAGCAGCATATTAAGAACCATAGTTCCATACGGTTATCAAGTAACCTGAGAAAGGGGATAAAACTATGTAAACTTGGATGCAAAGGGTTGATGATGATGGGGGGAGTCCTGACAAAGGTGGCCATCTGGCTGAGGCTGCAACTTGAGGCAACGGGATAAAACAGAACTGGTCAACAGTCCCTCAGCTTTCAGGACTAGTCCACGCTGTGGCTTTTAAAAGTTTTTTTATTTTAGTAGGAAAGGGCATTTAGAGAAGGACGTCCAGGTCCTCCTCGCTGCTGGAGCTAATGAAGCGCATTAGGGGGCGCTCCTGCTTCTGGTAGCTTAGGGTTGCAGCAGTAGTGGTGCGCCACTGCCCTCTGGTGGTGTCCTTAGGTAATGGTTGTGCAGTCAGCCTGGCAAAGGTTGCAATAACCTGCTGCAGACAGGGATCCCTAGCCGGTGCAGAGGTGGTTAATACCTCCGGCTGATGGGGATCTGGCAGGCCTGGGGCAGCTTCCAAGGCAATATGTATGGCTGCACCCTGGGGTTGAATGTAAGCACATAATTATTAATCTGGCCCACCCGTAGTGTTGGTGGTGCGGCCAGGTCAGGGACGAGGGGCTTCGGTTCTGGCTGGGGTTGTTCCTTAAAGTACATCCTTCCGTCTGGGGCCTCCTGAATGCAGCCGACTCTCCCTGCAGAGCCTGGATCTTCCTGAGAGATCTCTGGGGTCAAGGCAGGGGACAATGGCTTGGCCAGCAGAGTCACACCGGCGGCGAAAGTGCCTTGGATGGAGCGCATGGGGATGTATTCCACCTGATCCCCACATACAGGTTGTGATGGGCCTGGGGCAAGTAAGAGCGCTTGACAGAACGGCGGCCCACAAATATTTCAGCCCCTGAAGGACTGTCTTGGAGGACGCCCACTTCTCTCTCTACAGCAAACCAAAGGACCGTCCCTGTGCGCTGGACTAGTTTTGGGTCACCTGGCCGGGGGTCATTTAGCACTTGTTTGACCCACTCTTCAATAGCCGATTTTTACTCCCACGTGGTCTGGACGTGATTGAGGCGTCCTGGCCTGGGGGTTTTTGCTCTGGGCAGCGGAGTGGATACTCCGGCCGCCTACACCACACCAGCAGGTATGTGTAGCGGAGCTTGTTCGGGCCTGCGAGGTGTGTCAGAGTCCACCGGGCACGATGCAGGGGCAGCTTCGGACCGGGCTGGGGCCTCAGGGAGTGTGACTGCTCCTACCTGGTGTCGTGGCCAGGCGGCCGGTTCCGGTGCCTCCTGGTGGTCATCGAGGCTGATCGCGGCTTGCTTCTGGGCGACGGTCATCTCCTCCGACTGGCTCTAGGACCGGGGCGTCGGTCGTCGGTGCCACGGTTGGTTCAGTCGGTAAGAAGGCAGAGGTGGTCATCTCCTCTGGTGCCTTGATAGCTGCTTCCGCGGGAGCAGTCTGGATGTCGGAGGCCATCTTGGGTGCAGAGTCAGCCGTCCCAGAGGGATCCACTGCCTCCGGGATTGTCGTCAGCGTTGAGGGGCCATTCTTCCGGACCAGCTGGGATACACGGATCTCCGGTGGGTACTGTTCGTACACTGGCGAGCATCTCTCCCCACATAGGTTGTAGGAGCGCCATCTTCTCTGCTGCTGCTCGCTTACTCAGTGTGGGGAATGAGGGTGGAACCCAGAGGGAGGAGTCTTCACTCCCTTGGCTCACATTGCAGAGTTCTTGGTGGGCAGACTTTATAGTTACCGCTTCTAGGGGGGCATATTCGCAATTTTCACGCTCTTGAGAGGGCGTTCTTGAGTTTTCCTGCTTCTGAAGGGCATGAAGAAGTGGCGCCATTACACGAATATGGCAAATTAACCCTTGGAGTGCTGGTGCGCACTGTGTAGCGCTTTCTGGCACAGCAATTAAGTCAATAAAGTCAATTTTTAGGGTTTTGTACAATCCTCAGGCCTTGTAGCAGTGTTAAACATGCAATTTGATCCTGTTAATGCACACAATTGGATTTGGTTCTGTTGGCACAGAGTTGGATCCGGTTATGGCAGGGATAGGCACACAATTCGATCTGACTCTGTTGGCACACAGCTCGATCCTGTTCGTGACGCCAAATTTGCAATGAGCAGGAACGGGTACGCTGACTCCACTTATACAGTGGGTCAGGATATGGGTATAATAGTCTATAGTTTGTTTGTGACGCCAATTGCAGCGTGCGCAGGGTACAATCACAGGGTCCTTTAAGGTGTTAAAACTCACGTCCCAGAGTAGGAATGCCAGAGTGGTGTAATGTCTCTGTATAGTGGTAATGGTTTCAATGGTGTCTCGTACCTGGGTACGACTGGACTCCTGGCTCACTAGCAATAAATTGAGTGCAATGTTAGTAGGAGTAATAGAGGGATTTTGCAGCAGAAATTGAGATCCAGACCTTTGGTTCAAACTTGTCTTTACTGATTGTAACTTTCATCCAAGCAAGATACAGCTTTAGTCTTAGGTCCCAGCAGGTATTGGCAATGGTTGGCAGGAATTTATCTTCTGCTCTATCAACCTGGAGCTGTCACGACCACGGGTATGGCCGTGACTCCTTGGGAGCCGCATACAGTTGCCCGCGGTTTGGGTAGTTGTTTCAACCGCAGCTTGAGGCATGATGTTGTTTGCCTCAAGTGCGGTTGCCGCGGACAACAGTGATGTGTGCAGTTCCCTTAGAGTTGTGTGCGTGTGTGGATGCACGTTTGTATGTCTGGTGTGCACTTTGACACTGTCCCTTCACTGTGGCTGCCCGTGGCAACGTTTGGTATGTTGTACATGTGGTGGCAGGGTCCCGGCCTTCGGGCTGTCTCCCAGGACGGCTGCCACCCATGTCGTTGCCTGCGGCAACAGCCACAGTGTGATCTTAGTTTGGTCACTTCCCCTTTATGTGTGTTTCCCTTCTGTGGTGCTGGAAGGGTTAACTCCCTTCCCAGTGTGTGTGTGTGATGTCACTGGGTGTGTCTGACTGTGGGGTGTGGCTTCTTGGCCTATATAGCCTTGGTGTTTGGCATGGCTCAGTAGGTTGCTTCAGTCATGCTTGGCTGGAGCAGCCTCCTGTGCATATTACCTGCCAGTGAGAGCCACCCCTGTGGTCATAAAAAGATATTGTCGTTATGTTTATGTCTTCTGTGTGTTGATGTTGTATGTTATGTTCTGTTGGGACCTTCCTATGTGATTTGGTGCACCTTAAGGTTCTGGATTCCTGTTTGCACAGGGATCCAGTCAGCAAGGCTGTGGCAGGTTGGTGGAACTACTAGTTCGCCTGCCATACCCGTAAGGCTGTAGGAGTTCCCCTTTTCCCAACAGCGAGACTCCTGCTCCTCCGTTCCTAGGAGGAGTAGGTAGTCTTACCCAGCTCCTAGCTCAGGGACCTGCGGAGGGTAAGTCAGGGCTCTGAGGTTCCTGCGCATGGGTCCTCCTACCTTAAAGGTCGGCCCATGCAGGTAGGAGTTAGGGTCAGGTTAGGGATGCTTGAGGAGGTGACCTGCTCCCTATCCTGTTCTCCTGGCCGAGCAGCCACAACATCATTTGGCATCGCACGGCTGAGGGTTTTCCCCATCCTCAGCCGTGACAGTATTACCACAGAGGCTTCTCATGTGGCGTTCCCTCGAAAGAGGGTGAAGCATGTACCACCGTCTGCGGAAGGGGTACATGCGCGCTCTTCGGAGGGAGAGCGTTCTGGGGGTTTCGCCTCTGACGGCGCGGTGAGTGGCGTTCCTCGTCATCCCTTCACCGTTGCCTCGTTTGGCGTCCCCCTGATTTTATTGCACTCGTGGTGTTTGTTTGGTGTGCGGTATGCACACCTTCGGAAGAGGGTGCAGCATGCAGTGCTATCCCCTTGTGGCCTGCATGCACGTTCTCCGGAGGGAGAATGTCCCGGGGGATCACCGTTAACGGCACGGTTGGTGGCTTATTCCCCGCCACCGTACCTTCCGTGTCCGTGTTGGTGATCCCTTGTCCCTCTCCATGTTCCCATCTCTGGTCGTTTGCTGGCAGCACTCCGTAAGTGGTCCGGCTGCGTGCCGGTTAGGAGTGTCTGCTGGCAGCGACTGGAGTGGGGACGTGAGTGGAGAGCCCCCTAGTCCATCTCTCAGTGGTTCTCTCCCCTGTGTCGCTGGTGCGGGCTGCAGGCCTCGTCGGACTGGCTAGTGTGAGCTGGGAGAGGATGCAGCTGACAGCGACTTTCTGGGAACCAGTTCTGAGAGTGGACGTCCCCTTCTCCCATCCCCTTGTGTTGAGTCCCTCACGTGTTTTTTTTGGGTGGGGGGGGCTTTGAGGGGTGGGAGTGTCACGGCCATGGTTATGGCCGTGACTGCTTGGGAGCCGCATACAGTTGCCCGCGGTTTGGGTAGTTGTTTCAACCGCAGCTTGAGGCATGATGTTGTTTGCCTCAAGTGCAGTTGCCGCAGACAACAGTGATGTGTGCGGTTCCCTTGGAGTTGTGTGCGTGTGTGGATGCACGTTTGTATGTCTGGTGTGCACTTTGACACTGTCCCTTCACTGTGGCTGCCCGTGGCAACGTTTGGTATGTTGTACATGTGGTGGCAGGGTCCCGGCCTTCGGGCTGTCTCCCAGGACGGCTGCCACCCATGTCGTTGCCTGCGACAACAGCCACAGTGTGATCTTAGTTTGGTCACTTCCCCTTTATGTGTGTTTCCCTTCTGTGGTGCTGGAAGGGTTAACTCCCTTCCCAGTGTGTGTGTGATGTCACTGGGTGTGTCCGACTGTGGGGTGTGGCTTCTTGGCCTATATAGCCTTGGTGTTTGGCATGGCTCAGTAGGTTGCTTCAGTCATGCTTGGCTGGAGCAGCCTCCTGTGCATATTACCTGCAAGTGAGAGCCACCCCTGTGGTCATAAAAAGATATTGTCGTTATGTTTATGTCTTCTGTGTGTTGATGTTGTATGTTATGTTCTGTTGGGACCTTTCTATGTGATTTGATGCACCTTACGGTTCTGGATTCCTGTTTGCACAGGGATCCAGTCAGCAAGGCTGTGGCAGGTTGGTGGAACTACTAGTTCGCCTGCCATACCCATAAGGCTGTATGAGTTCCCCTTTTCCCAACAGCTTGGCCATGGAGACTCCTGCTCCTCCGTTCCTAGGAGGAGTAGGTCGTCTTACCCAGCTCCTAGCTCAGGGACCTGCGGAGGGTAAGTCAGGGCTCCGAGGTTCCTGCGCATGGGTCCTCCTACCTTAAAGGTCGGCCCATGCAGGTAGGAGTTAGGGTCAGGTTAGGGATGCTTTAGGAGGTGACCTGCTCCCTATCCTGTTCTCCTGGCCGAGCAGCCACAACATCATTTGGCATCACACGGCTGAGGGTTTTCCCCATCCTCAGCCGTGACAGGAGCTTGCAGGAAAGGACGTATACTTTGTAGCTCTATACTGTGGCAGGAATTTGGCTTCTGCACTCTCTATCTTCTGCTGTATGGGGACTGACTAGCTGAGGAGGAATATGGCTTTTCCTGGGTCTCTGGACTTTACTCACAGTTATCTTCTCAGGGCATGCTTTCTTCCTGGAACTGGAGTTTATCTGCTTGCTTCATCCAGCTGAGGCTGTAGGGCTCAGGCTGGGGATGATGATCAATGTCTCAGCTGAGACAAGATCCTGGCTTTCTTCTCTATCTTAGGGAGCTCATGCTAACATGCACACTCTACCCCTAGCAGGGGGCGGACTACACTACCTCTAACTTCCTTTTCTCCCCATGCTGCAGGATATGGGTACAGCCCACTGTCATGGAACCATGAACCAGACGTACAACAAGAGATAAGTGGAAAATAAGAAGGTTTTATTGAAGAGCAAGCCGTAAGCAAAGTCCAAACGGATGGCTAAACCGAAGCAGGGTCTTGCGGAGACAGAGGTCAGGAACCAGAAGGGTAGTCAGACGAAGCCAGGATCAGGAACCAACGGGGTAGTCAGACGAAGCCGGAATCAGGAACCAACGGGGTAGTCAGACGAGGCCAGGATCAGGAACCAGAAGCAGCAGCAGTCTTGGAAGCATGTGAACACAGGAGGACCAAGCAAGGAACTGAAGCCACAGACCTCCTATATATATGAGCTAGGCATCCAGCTCCTCCCAGTGGGAAGGAGGAGCCGCAGGGTGGGAGGCTACAAGAAAACCCAGAAACCAAGATGGCCGCCAGCACATGTCAAACGAAGGGAACAGCAAGGAGGTAAGACCATGACAGTACCTCCCCCTCAAGGGCCCCTCCTCCGCGGAGTAAGGAACGGTTTCTGAGGGAAGCGTGCGTGGAAGGCTCGGAGCAAGACAGGAGCATGGACATCTGCGGAGGGAACCCAGGAACGCTCCTCTGGACCATAACCACGCCAATGGACCAAAAACTGCACCCGGCCGCGGACCAGGCGTGAGTCCAGGATATTGCTCACCTCATACTCCTCATGATTGCCCACTTGGACCGGACGAGGCCGAGGAATCGAGGAAGTGAAACGATTACACACCAGTGGCTTCAACAGGGAGACATGAAACACGTTGGAGATCCGCATGCCAGGAGGAAGCGCAAGGGCATAGGCTACCGGGTTTACCCTGCAAAGCACTCGGAAGGGACCAACAAAGCGAGGCGCCAGCTTGGGAGTGGGCACTCGAAGGTTGAGGTTGCGGGTGGACAACCATACGCGGTCTCCGACCTGGTAGGAAGGAGCGGGCGCTCGTCTGCGATCAGCCTGGAGTTTCTGGCGCTGCGCAGAGACCTCAAGGGACCTCTGGATCTGTACCCAAGAAGCACGTAGGACGGAAAGGTGATCCTCCACAGCCGGAATATCCTGGGGAGAGAATACCTCCGGTAACACGGCAGGTTGGAACCCATAATTGGCCATGAAGGGAGACGTCCCAGAGGAAGAGTTCACCGCCGTGTTCCTGGCAAACTCAGCCCAAGGCAGGAGGTCAACCCAATTGTCTTGGTGATCGGAGACATAGCAACGAAGGAATTGCTCCAAGGCCTGATTGGATCGTTCTGCGGCCCCATTGGACTGAGGGTGGTAGGCCGAGGAGAAGGAGAGATGAATCCCCAACTGGGAGCAAAAGGCGCGCCAGAACCTGGACACAAACTGACTCCCCCGATCCGACACAATCTCCTTGGGCAAACCGTGCAACCGGAAGACCTCCCTGGCAAAAATCGAGGCCAACTCTTGTGCAGAGGGTAACTTCTTGAGAGGAACACAGTGGCACATTTTGGAAAACCGATCCACTATCATGAGAATGACCGTATGGCCTCGGGATGCAGGGAGGTCCACAATGAAATCCATCCCCAGGTGTGACCATGGACGCTCCCCGGTGGCTATGGGTTGCAAAAGGCCCAACGGAAGGTGCCGAGGGGACTTACTCTGGGCACAAACGGAGCATGCCGCTACATATGCGGCGATGTCGGAACGTAGGGAAGGCCACCAGAACAGACATGAAACAGCCCAGGACAGCTGATTCTTTCCAGGATGCCCCGCGGCCTTGGAGTTATGGTAGGTTCGCAACAACCGAGTGCGCAACTCCTCAGGCACAAAACACCTGCCGTTGGGTCTCCCAGAGGGAGCACCAGATTGAGCCGCCAAAATCTGCTCACCCAGGGGAGAGGTCAGGCTGGTGCGAATGGCGGCCAGGATCTGATTCGGAGGTATGACCGAAGTCGGAATCGACTCCTCCCCGGACAGCTCGGAGTACTGCCGTGATAAGGCATCCGCTCTGATGTTCTTGGAACCGGGTAGGTAGGAGACCACGTAATTAAAACGTGACAAGAACAGAGCCCATCTGGCCTGACGTGGTGTCAATCTCTTGGCCTCAGAGAGGTAGGTCAGATTCTTGTGGTCCGTCAGGATGAGAACCGGAACCACCGAGCCCTCGAGCAAGTGCCTCCATTCTTTAAGGGCCTGCACGATGGCCAATAACTCCCTGTCACCAATCTGATAGTTGCACTCCGCGGAAGACAGTTTCCGGGAGTAAAACCCACAAGGAAGCAGAGGACCCTCCGGTGTTCTACGTTGAGACAGGAGGGCGCCTACTCCCGTCTCAGACGCGTCCACCTCAAGGACAAACGGCAACCCAGGGTTGGGATGCGACAGAATCGGAGCCGACACAAAGGCGGACTTTAGAGCCTCAAAAGCTCGGATGGCCTCGGGCGGCCAGACCTGGGGATTGCTGCCCTTCCTGGTCAGATCCGTGAGAGGCTTGGCTAGCATGGAAAAGTCCCTGATGAACTTCCGATAATAATTGGCGAAGCCCAAAAAGCGCTGCAGGGCACGAAGACCACTGGGCTGGGGCCACTGTAAGACAGCCGAAACCTTCTCAGGATCCATGGAGAACCCCTCAGCGGAAATGATGTAACCTAAGAAGGTTACCTGGGATCGGTGAAATTCGCATTTCTCAAGCTTACCGAACAGCTTGTTCTCTCGTAACCGTTGCAACACTCGTCTGACATCCAGAACGTGGGCCTCCATGGATTCAGAATATACCAAGATGTCATCCAAATAGACCACCACACACTGCTGCAACAGGTCACGGAAAACATCGTTGATGAATTCCTGGAAGACTGCGGGCGCATTGCACAACCCAAAGGGCATAACCAAGGATTCATAATGACCGGTCCTGGTGTTAAACGCGGTCTTCCACTCATCGCCCGCCTTGATCCTTACCAGGTTATATGCCGCCCTCAGGTCGAGTTTGGTAAAGACCGTGGCCCCTTTGAGGCGATCGAACAGCTCGGAAATCAAGGGTATCGGGTAAGCGTTCTTTATCGTGATGCGATTGAGACCCCTGTAATCGATGCAAGGCCTCAATTCACCGCCCTTCTTTTTCACAAAGAAAAATCCAGCCCCTGCCGGGGACGAGGATTTGCGAATGTGTCCGCGTGAAAGCGCCTCCCTCACGTACTCCTCCATGGCCTCATTCTCCGCTACCGACAGTGGATAGACTTTGCCACGAGGAGGAACGGCACCAGATTGTAACTCTATGGCACAATCGTATGGGCGGTGCGGAGGTAGGGCAACCGCACGCACCTTATCGAATACATCCCGGTACTCCTCGTATTCAGGAGGCAACAGAGAGTCCGAGGAAGTACTCAGCAACTTGACAGGCCCATGGATGCAACTAGCCCCACACTGCGGTGACCACGAGAGGATCTCGGCCGATCTCCAATCGAAAGTCGGATTATGCTTCTGGAGCCAGGGGTACCCCAAGACCACCGAGTAGTGTGGAGACGAAATAACCTGGAGACAGACCGACTCTCTGTGAACGGCACCAATGGCCATCCCCACTGGAAGGGTCTCATGAGTCACGTGTGGCGGCAGAAGGGGTCTGCCGTCTATCGCCTCAAGAGCCAGTGGGGAACCTCGAGGCTGCAGAGGAATGGAATTGGCGGCAGCGAACACACTATCAATGAACAAACCACCAGCACCAGAGTCCACCAACGCCTGGGTCGTCACCGAGCCCCCGACCCAGGAGAGGACAACAGTAATCAGTGGTTTGTCAACACGGGAAACCGGGGACGAGGAGACTCCACCCAAGATCTGCCCCCGACAGGATCTCAGGTGCGAGCGTTTCCCGGACGGTTCGGGCATGCCAACCGAAAATGCCCACCGAGACCACAGTACATGCATCGGCCCTCGCGTCTCCGGAGTACCCTCTCCCCCTCGGACAGGCGAGCAAACCCCAGCTGCATGGGTTCACCCCCAGACAAGTCATCCCCAGGAGGCGTGGGAGGAGAGGGAGGCACGGGTGGGACAGCAAACGTAGGTGCCAATCTGTTAGAAGGCCTCCGCAGGCTCTCCTTAAAGGAAGGTCTCTCCCTGAGTCTGGTGTCAATCAAAATCAGGAAAGAAATAAGAGACTCGAGCTCCACTGGTAGGTCCTTAGCTGCAACCTCATCCTTCAAGGCATCCGAGAGACCATGAGAGAAAGCAGCGACCAGAGCCTCATTATTCCAGCCCACCTCTGCTGCCAGGGTACGAAACTCAATGGCGTATTCAGCTACGGATCGTGAACCCTGTCTGATGGACATAAGGAGCTTCGCAGCAGAGGCAGCACGAGCCGGCACATCGAATACCTTCCGAAGAGAAGCAACAAAACCGGAAAACTCGGCAACCACCGGATTGTTGTTCTCCCATAAAGGGCTGGCCCAGGCCAAGGCCTTGTCCGAGAGCAGCGAGATCAAGAAGCCCACCTTTGATCTCTCAGTAGGAAAGGCATGTGGCAGCAACTCGAAATAAATGCCCACCTGGTTAAGGAAACCTCGGCACTGAGTTGGCTCTCCTCCAAAGCGCTGTGGAAGGGGGGCAGAACCGATCATACCCTGAAACACCGCAGGCGCAGCAACAGGTGTCGGGGTAGACTCTGGCGCAACAACCGGAGCGGCAGTAGGAGCGGGCCCAGGAGCGACAACCGACCCATCGGCAACGGAAGCTAAATGAGCCGTGCGTTCAAGCAGGGTTTGCAACGCCACAGCGAACCGACCCAACAGGTGATCCTGCTGATCAAGTCTGGCAACCAGCGTAGGTAGCGAGGGTGGCCCTGTACCGTCAGAATTCATGGCTTGGTCCTAATGTCATGGAACCATGAACCAGACGTACAACAAGAGATAAGTGGAAAATAAGAAGGTTTTATTGAAGAGCAAGCCGTAAGCAAAGTCCAAACGGATGGCTAAACCGAAGCAGGGTCTTGCGGAGACAGAGGTCAGGAACCAGAAGGGTAGTCAGACGAAGCCAGGATCAGGAACCAACGGGGTAGTCAGACGAAGCCGGAATCAGGAACCAACGGGGTAGTCAGACGAGGCCAGGATCAGGAACCAGAAGCAGCAGCAGTCTTGGAAGCATGTGAACACAGGAGGACCAAGCAAGGAACTGAAGCCACAGACCTCCTATATATATGAGCTAGGCATCCAGCTCCTCCCAGTGGGAAGGAGGAGCCGCAGGGTGGGAGGCTACAAGAAAACCCAGAAACCAAGATGGCCGCCAGCACATGTCAAACGAAGGGAACAGCAAGGAGGTAAGACCATGACACCCACTCTGCTAACAGAGGGGGAGCTAAGCTGGAATTAACTATTACAGCTTAGATGTACTAAACTGAACCTAAGTCCTTGCTAACACATTGCTGCCACCTGCTGTGAACATGGAAATTACAGCAATTATCAGAGTTAACAAGGTTTTATGCACCTCTGTGAAAATATAATGTAAAATTACATCAGATGACAAAGTGAAAGCTCTTAACAGATTGTAGCGGGGTAGAAGAGTTTAGTAACACAACTCTGGGGTGTTACAGATGTAATAAACAGACACACAGACCAACAAGGGACCCTTCAAGTATGAAACACTGACCATCTTGTCAGACGTTGTCACAGACACAAATGTGTGAAAAAGGCCTTAGGCGGGGCTACATGGCAATTTTGAGTGCCCCAACCAAGAATTGCAGTGAAGCATGGTAGCCATAGAAATGAATGGTGTCGCAGCACACCCCAGAATTGCAAAAAATCGAACCCTGATGAATTTTTTGCAATTCCGGGGTCGTGGTTGCTTCAAACTTGTGAGTCGCTCTATGAGCGCATTCATTTCTATGTTTGCAGTGCTACACAGTGATACTTGGTCATGCCCAAGATCGCTGTGTAGCCCTAGCCTTAGTTTGATGTTGTGGTACCTTTGGTTTGACAGGAACGAAACATCTGGTGATGTGCTTTTGGATCACTATGGTTACCAGACTACCTAATGACACTGACAACACTGATGACACTGATACAGAAGCCGCGCCTACCCCCCTGTAATTAGCCATGAGCTGGGCTTGAGCTTTTTAATGATGGATGGGCTGTGGTCCTCAAAAAGAGGATGCTCAGTGCAGAATGCAAGCACTGGCACACTGTTCTTATGTGATTGCTGCTGTAATGAAAACTCCACAAGGAGCTTCTTGATTAGGCAAAATACATCACAGGAAGAGTGGTGACATGTACAGTAAATGTGAAGGGACAGCTTTTCTATGTCAGGGGAGCAGGTCACTATTGTAGCCTCTGATTGGCTGCAGTGGTTATGTGTGTCCCCGCTCAGTCCTTGGTGCACGTGGGAGCAGAATTGCCGACCTGGCCCAACAGATCGGATCCAGCAGCGGGGATTAGGTGAGCATCACACCCACGCTGGGTTGGGCAGGTCAGCCACACTTTTAGTGTTAGATAACCCAAAGGGGTTGTGTCACTTCAGCATTTATCATATAGAGAAAATTAATACAAGGCACTTACTAATGTATTTTTATTATCCATATTGTCTCCTTTGCTGGCTTGATACATTTTTCCATCGGATTATACACTTCTCGTTTCCATGGTTATGAACACCCTGTAATCCAGCACCAGTGGCCGTGCTTGCACACTATAGAAAAAAGCCCCAGTTTCTCTGTTGGCCAGGACCACAGGTGCCCATATAGGCTGGTTCTTTTTCCTCTAGTGTGCAAGCACGGCCACCAATGTTGTATTGCAGGGTTGTCGTAACCATGGAACCGAGCAGTGTATAATGTGATGGAAAAATTAGTCTAGCCAGCAAAGGAAGCAAGATGGATAATAACAATACATTAGTAAGTGGCTTGTATTGACTTTCACTAAATAATAAATGCCATTTTCTGAAATGACACAACCCCTTTAAGGATGTCATAGGAGCAGTCAAGTGGCACTGCCAACCACAGATAAAAACTCAAGCTGTTTTGGCACCGAAACGCAGAAAACTGGCTTTGCATAATTTGAGAAGAATAAAAAAACAAAACATTGAGACCAGCCCCAGTGACAATCGACACGCAGATGAGGCTATAGATAATACACCTGCAAATCACTTTTTATTAACCTAAAGATTTTCTGTCATGAAAAAGAAGCTTCAACAAACAAGCGGACTGAAGCTGTCGGCAGCAAACAAGCACTAAGAGGCAGGAGGCATTCAAGAGGAAGTCAAACTTGATTGAAAACAGGGGAATTTCATTAGTTTCTTGTCTAGCTTCTAAAATAGGACTTTGCACAATGAGGTCCAGGCTGATTCACAGCTGAAGCAAGAAGAATCCACTGATCATTATTATGAGAGAAGGACCAGAGAAATAATTCCAAACAGAAATCTAGTGGTTTATTAAAGGGCTATTCCTGAGTCCACACATTCAGAAGTAAAAATTATGGGGAAGATTTATCATGAGGGGAATTTTTAAGTCAAATTTTCAGCAGTCATGTTGCTGTAATTTGTGCCAGATTTATTCAATAGCATAATGTCCGATAAATCTGGTGCATGTTTAACTCCTTAAGGACCTCGTCCGGCTGTCTGTCCCCTGTGTCACAACTGGTTTCTTCATGAGCAGCAGGGGCCCGGCTGTTACTGACACAACAACAACACTGATTCCTGTGGATTAACCCCTCATATACAATGGTCAGCGCTGACTGTGGAATATAGGATGTTCGCGCTCCCTCTCCTGATCAATCGGGTCCCCGTGGGTCCCCTCGGGGACCCTATGGCTGCCATGGCAGTCTCAAGCCTTTCAAAGGACTTGGAGCCCAGTAGCTGCAGAGACCTATATGGCCCAGTCCCCAGGCTGAGTCTCACAGGCAAACTATCAGTGTATTAGGCTGTGTAATACACTGATAAGGCAAATAAGTATAATACAGATGTATTGTACTGCATTGAAACAGGGATCAGACCCTGAAATGTTCAAGTCTCATAGTGGGACAAAAATAAAAAAGGGAAAAAAGTGTTTTTTTAACAATAAAAAAATAAAAGTTACGAGTATAAAAAAAAATGCCCCTTTCCCATTAAAAAGACATAAAAAAATTAAAAAAATAACATTAATATCACATGATCCACCCCGTCAGGTGAACACCATAAAAAAAATTTAATAAATAAAAAGCCATTATAAAAAGTATAATACTAAGTGTGATGAATACCACCCCTCGTGCCCGCTGACGTCAACCACGTCGAGCTCACGAGACCCGGTATGATCACAGGGTTTACAAAAAACGTGAAGTTATGCCCTCCAGAGGAGCACGTAAGGTCAGGCTGGTATAGTTTACACACACACCTCCTGTCCACGCGGGCACAGAGAGGCAACAAGCTGAGAGAGCCTTTTCACTGCCACAGTGAAAACAGCCCACACTCAGCCCAGGTAACTGCCACCAGTTTCTCGTTTGATATAAGCCCGGTCCGCTAATGGGATTATATAGGGTCAGAAACCTACGGGCGGTAGCTTATAACTAGGCCAAAACACGGACGTGGGGATTCGTGATCGAGATACAAGATAGCACAAGATTAAATTATAGATTTAATCGCTGTAAGAGCACACTAGATATAACACAATATACACAGACAATATATACAGTGGTCTGAGGTTACAGATACAGATTATATGGGTACAACAGGGTTAAGCAGTGTAAAAGTAAGTTACCAAGTATGATGAAAGTTCCTTGTGATGTCCTGAGCCGGAGGCCACACAAGGGGCTGTGATCTCCTGCTATTTCCTGGGTCCCTCTAAACACATGTGTAGGATGTGACCCCTCTTCAGAGAAAGACCGCGCCTACTTGCTGGCACCAGGCTTTTAACCTGTAGCCGGCCCAACGTGTTTTATTATTCAGTATTGGATTTATCTGTGTTATCGTATATTTATTCACACGCAGTAAATAAGCCTTCTTCATTCTCAAATTTTTTGGTCTTCAAGTTACGTTACAATTGGTGGCAGCAGTGGGATTTGAGTAAATGAATATACTTATTGTTGATAGACTGTTACATAGAGAGGGGGTAGTTTGGACGCTCCACTCTGAATGGGAATTAATAATCTGCAGGTGGATTATTGGGGTTTCACATGTTGTGCAAATTTGCTACGAGCTGTGAGTGGGGCTCTAGTAGGCTCGGTAGTAGCCTTTTTGAAAACTGAGCAGATTCGAATAAAAATCTGTAAGACTATGAAGGTAGTCTCCTGTGATGTTGAGGGGGGTTCTGAATAGTTGGAAAACGGTGTAGTGTCAAGATGTTAATTTATAACACTAGCAAGAGAAAAGCGCGCAAGTGTCCACAATGATTAGAACGATACCTGTGTTAAATGTTCAGAAATTTTGGTATCCCTATGCCATAGCATTAGAGATTAGATTTGTTTGTTTGTAACAAATAAGAGCAGAAAAGGATGGTAAGTGTGATAAGTATTGTACCTAGTGTGTGCCAATAGATGTGTGGCTAGCACTAAGAATATGAAGATGAAGGTGGTAGGAAAATATCTTTGTTGAAATGGTTCTGATTTCTAGTGTGTGGGAAGATACAGTATGTTGATCAGAAAGATTATATATTGTCTGTTATATGTGTAAAGTTGAATACGGTTAGAGAAGAAATGTGTCTTGAAGAATGCCCTGCCATTGAACAAGGGTTGGTGTGTATGGGATGTTTAAGGGATATAGACTCACACAGAATGTGGTATTTTATAACCCTAACCCTCTTCTAGTCTGATTGTATAGCTCTGTTTCTCTCTCCTTTTACTGAAGTCTCAAGAAAGTTGGATGAATTCTTGAGAGATCAGAGTCAGGAAAGGGGGACTGACAGCTGCATGTGTTCTGATCCCATCCCCCAGCCTTAACAGAAAAGACTTGTTAAGAGACATATAGTTTGCTAATTCCAAACATTCCTTAGATAAGAGATTTTGGATTCTGCGCAATGCCGATTGCTTTTTTAAGAAGGATCTAAAAGTGACTTGTTTGGATTGGAGGAGGTATGAAGTATCAGAAAGAGGAGTAAGGCTATTTTCACACTACTGTTATTCCTTTCCGGTATTGAAATCAGGTAAAGGGTCTCAATACTGAAAAAAAAAAAAACGCATCTGTTTTGTCCTAATTCATTCTGAATAGAAAGCAATCCGTTCAGTATGCATCAGGATGTCTTCCGTTCCGTCCCTTGTACGGTATTTGACCAGACAATAATACCTCAGTGCGTTATTTTTTCCATCCAAAATTCCGGAACAATACCGCACTTGCCGGATCCAGCATTAATTTCCATTGAGATTTATTAATGCTCCGGTACCAAGTGTTCCGGAAATTGTCCCGTTGCCGGGCCCGGTTTTCCGGTCTGTGCCTGCACCGGGATATAGGAGGAGCTGGTTTCGCAGCTTCCTGTTTGCTCCTTATTGTGCCAGCCTGTGAGGGAGGCGGAAGCACGCCATTGAAGGGGAGTATAATGTTTTTTTTATTGTGCAGCAATAAAAAACAATAATTATAAGCAGCTCCTATGTACTTATACATAGGAGCTGTATGTTATAAGTACATAGGGGATGATAGGAGTAGTAGTCCTAGGTACTGCAACTCCTAGCATCCCCTATGTGCTTATACTACTTGCAGCCCCTATGTACTATTGCATAGAGACTGCAGGCAGTATAAGTGTAACATCGCAGAGTGGTGTTACCACTACTGCACCCTGCTACTATCTCTAATGGGCTAATATAATGTCATCTTATGTATGTCTTTCCAGGTCCTTCACAATGTGCATTCCTAATCTGTTTGCAACTGTTATGTCCATGTAATATACCTGGTTCACCAACAAGTGGCAGAAAACACGGCAGAGCTGTACTTAGGTAGAATGGAGCTTTCCATTCCATTCTAACCCCCCTCTGTGGAGAAGTGGGCTAGCCCTATTTCCTGCAGGAAGGGGGCGGACCAATTAGTTCCAGTCTAGTTTACCCCTTGCTAGGGGAAAAATGTGCATGGGTACGTCTCTGCTGGACGTGTCCACGCCAGCCAAAGCACCTTAAAGGGGTTGTCCGGGTTCAGAGCTGAACCCGGACATTCCTTCATTTTCACCCAGGCAGAGCAAAGACATTATTTGGAGATCTGGTGATGTACCGGGCTCTCCATGGGGCTGCCAGGATGCTCAGTGACATCACTGTCACTGATGGGCAGGATTTAGCGCTGCCCTAGCAAGTAAAACGGCTAGGGCAGCGCTAAATCCCGCCCATCAGAGCCGTTGACGTCACCGAACACACTGTCGGGTGGAAGCTTCTGCCTGGCAGTGTGTTATGATAAACAAAAGAGCCCGTGCCTGCTCGATTTAGCGCAGGGCAAAGGGAGCGCATCGGGGCAAGAGATGTCGGGTTGTCTGTTGATGAGCGGCAGGTGCCATATTCGATTTTGACGAAATTCGCGAATATTTGATAGAATATTCGTTTTATATTCGTCGAAATCGAATATTCGTCATTATTCTAGTTATCGCGATTAATATGCGATTTAAATAATCGCGTATTGCGATTTTAACTTAAGGCTACTCTGCTATTGTAATAGCAATGCGATTAATTCAAGTTATAATAATCGACTTTCGATTTCAACTTGGCACTGCTATATTCCATATTCGTTAATTCCAGCCTAATATGGAATATAGCAGGTCCAAGTTGAAATCGCAATTCGATTATTATAACTTAAATTAATCGCATTGCGATTTCAACTTAGCACTGCTATATTCCATATTAGACTAGAATTAACGAATATGGAATATAGCATTACTAAGTTGAAATCGCCATGCGATTACTTCGAGTTATATTAATCGCATGGCGATTTCAACTTGGACCTGGTTTACTATATGGTTGGCTTCAATGGCTTGGTAGAATTAGCGAATATGACGAATATATTCGTTATATTCCACAAAACGAAGATAACGAATGTATTCGTCTATTCCACAAAACGAAGATAACGAAGTATTCTGCATCTTCGTTTTAGCTACCTATTGGTCAACTTCGCTAATTCTAGCAATCATATAGAAAAGTTTACTATAGAGACAGCTAAGTTTAATTCGCTATGCGATTATATGACTGCTTTTTTTTTTATAAATAGAATAATTACAATTATTATCAGGTATTATAATTATTCTATTTATTTTTTAAAAAGCAGTCGGATTTGAGAATTACGTTGAAATCGCAATTCGATTATTTCAAGTTATAATAATCGAATTGCGATTTCAACTTAACACTGCTATATTCCATATTCGTTAATTCTATCCTAATATGGAATATAGCAGTGCTAAGTTGAAATCGCAATTCGATTATTATAACTTGAAATAATCGAATTGCGATTTCAACGTAATTCTCAAATCCGACAGTACATTCTATCTCAAATCCGACAGTACATTCTAGTATATGGAGACGTTCCCATGGTGATGGGGACGCTCTATGAGCACGGAAGTCAGCAGAAGCGGCAACAGGCACTGACTGGAGCAGCCAGAAATCCTAAGGACAGGTAAGAACAACTTTAGGGAATTGGGAAAGGAAAAAATATAACAATTAAAAAATAAAAAAAATAAAGAATATTCAAAATATCAAATTTATAGCACTATATTCAAAATATTCGCGAATTAGCGAAGTACCGATATTCGCAAAAAAAATTCGATATTCGAATATTCACGCTCAACACTAGTTGTCTGAACCCGGACAACCCCTTTAAGCTCTGCTGGCCATGGAGGCCAAAGCTTGAAGCCTCAGGAGCCAGGAGGAAAGTTCCCTGGCATAACCTAGAGTCAGACTGCAAAGTGAAGTGCAGCATTCAGAAGAAGCTGAGTTATACAGCCAGCCTGTCAGTACAGCAGAGTCAGAGAGAAACAGATGTAGCAGAGTGGAGTTTGCCTGCCAGTTTCATGCTAAAGCCTGCTGGAACCAAGACAAAGCCTGTAAACCATTTTGGAGAAACGTTTAATCAAGTAAAGCTGCCATTGAACTTTATCTCAAGGTCTGGACTCAAGTTATTCTTTTATTTCTCATTTATTCCCCCTATTTATTGCTTTGGAGCCAAAGCCTGGGGTCCAGCGGTATCCAGGTAGGAGCACGGTGACACATATAAAGAGACATTTGGGCCGCACTATACCACTCGGCATTCCTACACCTAGGACGCAATATATATAGAGGGCCCTGGGGGGAGGCTGCCCATTGCATAAGTACATAGGGGATGCTAGGAGTAGTAGTCCCAGGTACTGCAACTCCTAGCATCGCCTATGTACTTATACTACCAGCAGTCCCTATGTACTATTGCATAAGGACTGCTGGCAGTATAAGTACATAAGGGATGCTAGGAGTAGTAGTACATAGGACTGAATGTACCTAGGATGCTAGGTACATCTTAGGTACATTCATGTCGCCGACATGATACGGTATGTCAAGTTGGATTATAGCAAGAACATCAAGCAGTGCTCAGGCGCCCGAAGTTCCTCAGGAGGCGGTGCCTGATGAGTCGGCCACTGCGGGCCCCTCTCATCCTGCTCATGCAACTGGTCAGGACTCCAATGTTCCCCTACCTCCGCCCCCTGGCGACGCAACGATGGCCCGATTAGCCCTATTATTTGAGGCCATCATGCGTCGCCAGAGGGAAGGTAGGAGCTGTCAAGCGGACTACGAGGATCTCACAAGGCTCGTTTACGAGTCCTTAATGGATCTCACAAATAGAATTGCCAGATTGGAGGATAAGTTACGTCGTCTTCAGGAGGGGGCAGTGTCACAAATGAGTCCAACTGTATTTGAATTCGTTAGTCCCTGTGATGGAACAGTTTACGCCCAACCAATTGTTTGAGGCCAGAAGACAAGTGGACTGCGCCTTGTGGCAGGTGCAACACCGCCCCACATCATTTCCCCCACCCCAGCCCTATCCCCCATCCCACACTTATCCCCCATCCCACACTTATCCCCCATCCCACACTTATCCCCCATCCCACACCTATCTCCCATCCCACACCTATCTCCCAACCCACACCTATCCGCCATCCCAGCCACCCCATACCCCTTCCCAGCTGACCCATCCCCCTGCACAGCCCCATCCCTGTCCCACTGCTATCCCAGTCACAAACTCCCAAGCTATTTTCTCACCCTTTTTCTCCTTCTCCTCCTCAATACTATCCTCCAACCTCTTTCACTACTCCCTCTTCCCTAGCTCGGCAAACTCCATCTCCTGCCCCATCCTCCACTTTACATACTCCCACTGTTGCACTTGCCCCAATGCACACTTATTTGTCCACAATGGCAGAACAGCAACAGGACAGAGGGGTCCTAACCTGAGCAATGCTCTCCACCCCCAATCTTTTAGTGCCCCCAGGCCTGTTTTTAGGCAACTTTAAATATTATTTTTCATTTACAGTTTTTTTTCTGAAAATTTGTATGTTTTTATAAAATGTTAGATGTTTTTGAAAATCTATTTGTCTTTGTTTGTTTTTTAAATAGGTTTTTTAAGTTGGGGATCAAAAATGGTTTCTTTTGTAGCTCCTCCAGTGTAGGGAGATGGAGGGCTCTAGTGCTCACATTTTCTGCCTACGCTGGCAGAGCGACACAAGTATTTTTTGCTCCTCCAGCATGGAGAGAGAATGTTATAAAGAGAAGACTAGTGTGGAGAAGAGAGGCCTGACATAATCTCCCAATGCTGGCGGAGCGACACAAGTATTTGTTGCTCCTCCAGCCTGGGGAGAGTATGTTAAAAAGAGAAGACTAGTGTGGAGAAGAGAGGCCTGACATAATCTCCCAACACTGGGAAAGCGACACGAGTATTTGTCGCTCCTCCAGCGTGGAGAGATCAATATATGCATAAAGACTCCCGTACATGGTATAAAAGAGTTTAATAAACTGAAACTAATTTTTACAAAACAGGTTTTGAAAATCAATAAACACAATACTGTATCCACCCACCCACATAACCACGCAACCAAACTGCATCTAGAATATATTCAAATTACATTAATATTTCCTGCCAGTCCACTCTTCCTGCAGCGGAGCAGAAATATTCAGCAAAGTCTCTCATCCTGGAAACTGCTACAGTGGTCCTTGGTCCAAAATTTTCAATACTTGCCAAATCGCTGTATCCAGGGATCTGTTTGGCATGTAGTGGTTCTTTTATGAGGAGGTAGTTGTGTAACACCACACATGCCTTTACTAACTCATAAACAGTTTCTATTTTTGTTGAATGGGTTTGGTGAAAATAAACCATTTAGCCACCAGAATGCCAAATTCCCATTCCACCATTCTTCTGGCCCTATTCAGAAGGTAGTTAACCTCTTCAGGACACAGCCTTATTTTAACCTTAAGGACCAGGCCTTTTTTTGCAAATCTGACCAGTGTCACTTTATGTGGTGATAACTTTAAAACTGCTTTTACTTAGCCAGGCCATTCTGAGATTTTTCGTCACATTTTGTACTTCATGACACTGGTAAAATTGAGTTAAAAAAAAATCATTTTTATTTATAAAAAAATCTAATTTACCAAAATTTGGGAAAAATTAGCAAATTTCTAACTTTCAATTTCTCTACTTCTACAATACATAGTAATAACTCCAAAAATAGTTATTAATTTACATACCTCATATGTCTACTTCATGTTTGGATCATTTTGGGAATGATACTTTATTTTTTGGGGCTGTTACAAGGCTTAGAAGTTTAGAAGCAAATCTTGAAATTTTTAAGACATTTTCAAAAACCCAATTTTTAGGGACCAGTTCAGGTCTGAAGTCACTTCGCGAGGCTTACATAATAGAAACCACCCAAAAATGACCCCATTCTATAAACTACACCCCTCAAGGTATTCAAAACTGATTTTACAAACTTTGTTAACCCTTTAGGTGTTCCACAAGAATTAATGGAAAATAGAGATACAATTTCAAAATGTCACTTTTTTGGCAGATTTTCCTTTTTAATATTTTCTTTCCAGTTACAAAGCAAGGGTAAACAGCCAAACCAAACTCAATATTTATGGCCCCGATTCTGTAGTTTACAGAAACACCCCATATGTGGTCGTAAACCGGTCTATGGGCACACGGCAGGGCGCAGAAGGAAAGGAAAATAGAGCTACAGCTGTATCACTCATGCAGCTTTCGGCCTGTGAGATCCAGGGGGCTGGATCTCACAGGCACGTCACAGGAAGGCATCGCGCTGCCTTCCATGCCATTGGGTCCCCCCTACAGCCGCATGGGGACCAGATGGCAACACTGATCGCCGCCACAAACCGCAGGTAAAGCCGCAAACTGCAGTTCTGAATTGACCTGCAGTTTGCAGTGATGGAGGCATCTAGATGTAATAGAGGCAACCATGAATAATACACGTTGCAATAGTCAGCAGGCCGTGTAGATCCAACCGAGTGCAATAATAAACCCAACCTCCATTACCCTGGTGTCCAAACCGTCCGAGTTTGCAGTTAAAAAGCTGGATTTGCATCACTTGGATAATCCATGACAGGTTATGATAAAACGACGGGCCCCAGTCCTAAATTTCCAACAAAATTTGAAAAAACGAGGGGTCCCCCCTTTTTCTATAACCAGCCCAGATTTAACCAACAGCTGTGGGCTGCCATTATCAGGGTGAGAAGGTCCAAATTTTTTGGCTTCTTCTCAGCCTAGTAATAACAGCTTGCAGCCGCCACAAGAGCAGAACCATCTAATAAAATGGTTTCACCATTGATGGCAACCCAGCTCTTCCCAGCACCCTTGGGGCTTCAAATACCGGGGTAATGGTGGAGTCTTTACTGTCAGCACTATGGTAAAAAAAAAAAAAAAAACGCTGACTGACAAGAAGACCCAGTCATAGTTATGGGAGCGTCTGTAAAGATCCACCCATTACTACCACTGCAAGAAATGAAATCCACAAAATAAATAGCCATGTCTGAAATTCCTTTATTGAAATAATTACTCCCCAACTACTGCCCTCATTAACTATTTTAATCATTAAATTCAACTTTACTCTTCTATGCTCTTCCGCGATTCTGATGTAGTCCAAGATACGACCTAAGAAAAAAGGAACAGATAACATTGAACATTCGATATCTATTACATTACTATACAAAGATTACAAAGTTGTGGTGCCAACAATTATAACCCCCATAATGCTAAGGCCGGGGGTTGTGGTGCCAAGTATTGTAACCCCCAACATAATCGTTGTCTATGGGGGTTGTGGTGGCAAGTATCATAACCTCCAGCATGTTCATTGTACTAGGGGGTTTTGGTGCTAAGTATCAGAAACCCCAGCATGCTTGTCATACTAGGGGGTTGTGGTGCCAAGTATCATGACCCCCAGCATACTCGTTGTACTAGGGGGTTGTGGTGCCAAGTATCATAACCCCCAGCATGCTCGTTGTCTGTGGTGGTTGCGGTGCCAAGTATCATAAGCCCCAGCATACTCGTTGTACTAGGGGGTTGTCGTGCCAAGTATCATAATCCCCAGCATGCTCATTGTCTGTGGGGGTTGTGGTGCCAAGTATTATAGCTCCCAGCATGCTCATGTATTATGATGTTGTGGTGCCAAGTATCATAACCCCCAGCATGCTCCTTGTCTGTGAGAGTTGTGGTGCCAAGTATTATAACCCCCAGCGTGCTTGTTGTACTAGAGGGTCGTGGTGCCAAGTATCATAACCCCCAACACGCTTGTTGTACTAGGGGGTTGTGGTGCCTAGTATTATAACCCCCAGCATTCTCGTTCTAACATCAGAGATCTGTCCTCATGAGCAGTTGAGAGTAGACTGACTGAAAGAGGGAGGATGTCACTGTCCGACCAGAAAGGATGGACTTAGATGACTTAGTGGGGATGGAGGAGGACAAGGTGGGCGTCCTTGTGTCCATCCCCTAGTTACAAGACACCCCATGAAAGATAAAAATTCCTGTGTTCCTTCATGAAACAAATTTGTCTATTCATTTCAACATCAAGGAAGGCTGGGTACTTCTGCAAAATGCCAAAAAGGCAAAGGGTATTAAGTGCAGAATACAAAATACAATACCTTTTGGTAAACCACAAAACAACATTGGGTATCTCATGAATAAATGTGATTTTAATGGTGCTGTGTTTTATTTTCTACAAGTATCATTAAAAAAGATATTCATGAATTGCTATTGTTTATATGTTTAAGGAAGAAGATGAGATTCTCTATTAGTTGTAAAATTGATATAAGTTTTGGTTTAAAGTATTATTAATATTGATACACAGATAATTAGACAAGGTTCAGAGTTTACCAGTTTATTTTGGTTTGGCAGTAGACCTCTATGGTACCACTCGAAAGTTTTATTTAAATACAGTATTGGACTAATAAAAGTTCAAGGACTTTTGCTTGTTTTATTTGATCTATTTGATGTGTGGGTGGAGAGGAAACCACCCTATCAATAGCTTTTCTTGACACAGAAAGAGTTTAAAATTATGGACTGAGCGGAACTGTTCCAAGTATATCTTCCCCAAGTTCAGGTTGTATCAGCTGTTAAACAGAGCCACCTCAGAAGTGTCTAGGGGCTGCCAAGTCAACAACACCAGGTGTGGTAAGACACGGTTTTTGGTGACCTAACTGTCATCCAACAAGAAAAGACTTCAACCACTGGTCTGCCATGCTGAAAAAGGCCTTGCTGCTGGTACTATGGCTGCCCAGGGGTGGACTTCATAGGTAATTGTCTACCCAAGACTTCCTGACTAACCAGCAGGGCTGATGCAACGATCTTCAGACCAGTGAGGGGAGGAGGTCCTAGTGTCAAAGGTCCTCCCACAGACAGGGTAATCGACTGTCTAACACCCACTGATAAGATGCACTGAGACCTGTCATTACACCTGCAAAACCTCTTCACATCAACACTAGGCTATATATGTAGAATATGTCCTTATGTTGGTTGGTGAAAATTATAGGTGGGACGACAAATCCATCGAATCCACGAATCTTGTTGGATTCGTGGGTTTCGTGGACTCGAATCCTGATGTAATTTGGTAAAATTCTAATCCGACGCATCCCGCAACGCTATATAACCTAATAATACACGGACGCCGCCATGCCACACAGCGCGGTGGGCGGGTGTATCAACAGAGGGAGGAGGGGCTGGGGGCCGACATCTGGATTAGGAATGACAGCAGGGACTGGTGCAGTCCCTGTATTCTAAGGCATCAGCCCTGCTCACTGTAGTAAAATCTTATCTAACCTGCATTGTTAAGATATAATAATTATGTGTAATACATCTGTATGTCACGGAAGGTGTACAGGAAACAAGACAATGCAAAATGAATATATGACTCACTGGATCCAAAACTAAGGAACAAAAGGGAGACCCCTACATAAGACCTGGCACTCTCCCTGACTCTGCTCAGCCTATGCGAACACCCCAATGGTGGATGATCGCATATCCTCGTACCTCGACTATATAACACCTGAACACCCTACAATAGTGAGGGGACACGACCACCGGCTCCCTACACTAGACATGGAGGGAGTCAGGGTCACCTGGGATCCAGCAAACATAAAATCACAAATGAATGTACAACAATTATCTTGTAAAAGACTTGGAAATAGGATCAGCATGCACACACACTCCAGGAAGTTGTATAAACCGCACACTAATGCATTATGGGGAGGAATTTAAAGGGATGCAATCAGTCCAACTACAAGACAGCTGAGAGAGGCTAACGAGATGAGGAACTGAAAACCCAAACAAAGAAAACTCAAGGAGGAGGTTCTGAAAGGTATCTGTCAGAGCTTCTCAGATGTCTGGTTGTGACAGTACCCCTCCCTCTACGAGTGGACTCCGGACACTCAGAGCCCACCTTCTCAGGATGGGACCTATGGAAAGCCCTGATGAGACGAGTGGCCTTAATGTCCGTCACTGGGACCCACATCCTCTCCTCAGGACCATAACCCTCCCAATGAACGAGGTACTGGAGAGAACCGCGGACAACACGAGAATCCACAATCCTAGAGACCTGAAATTCAAGATTCCCATTAACCATAATCGGAGGAGGAGGCAAAGGCGAGGGTACAATGGGTTGAACATAAGGTTTTAATAAGGACTTATGAAAAACATTATGGATCTTCCAAGTCTGAGGAAGATCAAGACGGTAGGCAACAGGATTGATGACAGACAGGATTTTGTAAGGCCCAATAAACCTAGGACCCAACTTCCAGGAGGGAACCTTCAATTTGATATTCTTGGTAGACAACCACACCAGATCACCAACATTCAGGCACACGTCTCTTATCTGCCACACGCTTATATCTCTCACTCATGCTTTTTAGATTAACCTGAATCTTTTGCCAAATAGATGACAAAGACGAGGAGAATCTGTCCTCATCAGGTAAACCAGAAGACCCCTCTCCCGAGAAAGTCCCAAACTGCGGATGAAACCCATATGCACCAAAAAATGGTGACTTATCAGAGGACTCCTGACGACGGTTATTTAAAGCAAACTCAGCAAGGGACAAAAAAGAACACCAATCCTCCTGATTCTCCGCCACAGAACAGCGCCGATATGTCTCCAGATTCTGATTGACGCGTTCCGTCTGGCCATTCGACTGCGGGTGGAAAGCAGAAGAGAATGACAACCGAACCCCCAAGCGAGAACAGAAAGCCTTCCAGAATCTGGAAACAAACTGCGTGCCCCTATCAGAGACTATGTCTGAAGGAATACCATGCAATTTGACAATGTGATCAATAAATGCCTGCGCCAGCGTCTTAGCATTGGGCAAACCAGGAAAAGGGATGAATTGCACCATTTTGCTAAAACGGTCCACCAGCACCAGAATCACAGTCTTCCCCGAGGAACGAGGCAGGTCCGTAATGAAGTCCACGGACAGATGTGTCCAAGGACGGGAAGGAATGGGTAAGGGAAGGAGAGGACCTGATGGCCATGAATGAGGGACTTTGGCACGAGCGCAAGTCTCGCAGGCTGCCACAAAACCCTCAACCGACTTACGAAGCGCAGGCCACCAGAATCTCCAAGCGATGAGATCCACTGTGGCTCTTGCCCCCGGGTGCCCAGCAAGGACCGTATCGTGGTGTTCCTTAAAAATCTTGTGTCTTAAAGCGAGAGGCACAAACAACCTCCCAGGAGGACAAAGATCAGGAGCCTCTGACTGGGCTGCCTGCACCTCTGCCTCCAATTCAGGAAAAAGAGCAGAGAGCACCACACCTTCAGCCAAAATGGGACCCGGGTCTTCAAATTCCCACCTCCAGGAAAACAACGTGACAGGGCATCTGCCTTCACATTCTTAACCCCAGGGCGGAACGTGACAACAAAATTAAACCTTGAAAAGAACAAAGACCATCTGGCCTGTCTCGGGTTCAGACACTTGGCTGACTCCAAGTAGGCCAGATTTTTATGGTCAGTAAACACGGTAATAGGGTGTCTGGCTCCCTCTAGCCAATGGCGCAATTCCTCAAAAGCCAACTTGATGGCCAACAGTTCCCTATCTCCCACATCGTAATTTCTCTCTGCGGAGGAGAGTTTCTTCGAGAAAAAGGCACACGGTCGCCATTTGGCAGGAGAGGAACCCTGAGACAAGACCGCATCCACACCCACCTTAGAAGCATCAACCTCAACTATGAAGGGTAGAGAAATATCAGGTTGTACCAAGATGGGAGCGGAAGCAAAACTCTCCTTTATATTAGATATTAGAAAAGGCCTTACGCGCCTCTACCGACCAGGAAGAAAAATCTACCCCCTTTCTGGTCATATCAGTGAGTGGTTTAACAATAGAAGAATAATTCAAAATAAACTTCCTGTAATAATTGGCAAAGCCCAAAAAACGCATCAGCGCCTTCTGATTCTCAGGAGGCTCCCACTCGAGCACACCGCAAACACACATTTTTCCAGTTTCGCGTATAATTTATTCTCCCGCAAGATGAGCAAGACCTCACGTAAGTGTTCCTTATGAGTTTTGAAATCAGGAGAAAAAATCTAAATGTCATCCAAATACACTAATACAAATTTTCCCATTAAATGATAAAAAATGCTGTTCACGAAATGCTGAAAAACGGCTGGGGCATTCATCAAACCAAAAGGCATAACCAAATTTTCTAAATGGCCCTCAGGGGTATTGAAGACCGTCTTCCATTCGTCTCCTTCTCTGACCCTGACCAGGTTGTATGCCCCTCTTAGATCTAATTTGGAAAATACTTTAGCCCCAACAATCTGATTAAACAGGTCCGGGATCAGAGGAAGCGGATAAGGGTCACGAATAGTGATACTGTTCAGCTCCCTGAAATCCAGACAAGGTCTTAAAGAACTATCTTTTTTCTTAACAAAGAAAAAAACAGCGGCAACAGGTGACTTCGAGGGTCGTATGTGTCCTTTTCTCAGACTCTCAGAGATATAAGCACGCATAGCGATCCTCTCAGGTTGGGAAAGATTGTATAAACGAGATTTAGGCAGTTTGGCGCCTGGGATGAGATTAATAGGGCAATCGTACTCCCTGTGCGGGGGCAAATCCTGAACTCCACTATCAGAGAAGACATCAGAAAATTCTGAGAGAAAAGGTGGTACAGTCTTAGTAGAAACCTCAGAAACAGATGTCGTGAGGCAATTCTCTCTGCAAAAGTCACTCGAACCATTTATTTGCCTCGCTTGCCAATCAATGGTGGGGTTATGTTTAGTGAGCCAGGGTAGCCCCAACACAAGAGGAGTAGGTAATCCGTTAAGGACGAAACATGACACATCCTCAACATGAGCATCACTCACAATTAAACGAATATTATGAACTATGCCCTTTAATGATTTCTGAGAAAGTGGAGCGGAATCAATAGCAAAAACAGGAATATCCTTTCCCAAAGTGCATACCTGGAAACCATGAGTTATCGCAAAATGATTATCAATGAGATTGACAGCTGCTCCACTATCTACAAAAATCTCACAAAAAATGTTCTTGCTCTCTAGCGCCACCCTGGCAGGCAGGACAAAACGGGAACTACAAGCAAACGGAAAACTTTCAATTTCCGCCTCAACCCTGCCAATAGTAACAGAGGGAACATTTTTAAAAGATTTTTTCCTTTTTGTTTCTTTATTACTCCCAGAAAACTGCCTGAATCGCCCAGAGGGACAAACATTTGCCAAATGATTTATACCTCCACAACAAAAACAAACCTTCCCATGCGGGCTGAATCTTCTATTGTCAGAGGCAATCAACCCCAGCTGCATGGGCTCCTGCTCAGAAGGGGCTGACAGCGACTGAGACCCCTGCGCACAGAATGAGACCGCTGCACTGTCCTGGGACTGAGTATGACAGGAAGGAGAGGTCTCTCCTCTCTCTCTAAGACGCCTGTCAATACAAACGGCCTGAGACATAGCAGCGTCCAAGGAGATAGGCCTCTCATGAAAGGCAAATGCATCTTTCAAACCCTCTGAAAGACCATGGCAAAATTGACTTCGGAGTGCAGCATTATTCCAACCAGTATCAGCTGCCCATCTCCGAAATTCTGAGCAGTATATCTCTGCGGATTGTTTACCCTGGCATAACAGACGTAGTCTAGACTCAGCCAAAGCAATACGATCCGGATCATCATATATCTGACCCAGGGCTAAAAAGAATTCATCCACTGAACGGAGGGGCCGTGCCCCCACCGGCAGCGTAAAGGCCCACGACTGAGCGTTACCCCTGAGCAGCGATATAATGATCCCCACCCTCCGTTCCTCATCACCAGAGGAATGGGGAAGAAGGCGAAAATGGAGTTTGCAAACCTCTCTGAAACGCACAAAATTCTCACTACCCCCGGAGAACGTACCCGGGAGCGAGATCTTAGGCTCAGAAAAAACTCCTTGAACGCAAGCTGAACCGGTCACTAGAAACTGAGAAAGAGTCTTACGGAGATCAGCTACCTCCAATGAAAGACCCTGGAAGCGTTCAGTCAAAAGTGAAACCGGATCCATGCTTGAGACGGTTTTGGCGGTTTATAATGTCACGGAAGGTGTACAGGAAACAACTAAGGAACAAAAGGGAGACCCCTGCATAAGACCTGGCACTCTCCCTGACTCTGCTCAGCCTATGCGAACACCCCAATGGTGGATGATCGCATATCCTCGTACCTCGACTATATAACATCTGAACACCCTACAATAGTGAGGGGACACAACCACTGGCTCCCTACACTAGACACGGAGGGAGTCAGGGTCATCTGGGATCCAGCAAACATAAAATCACAAATAAATGTACAACACTTATCTTGTAGAAGACTGGGAAATAGGATCAGCATGAAATCACACTCCAGGAAGTTGTATAAACCGCACACTAATGCATTATGGGGAGGACTTTAAAGGGATGCAATCAGTCCAACTACAAGACAGCTGAGAGAGGCTAACGAGATGAGGAACTGAAAACCAAAACAAAGAAAGCTCAAGGAGGAGGTTCTGAAAGGCATCTGTCAGAGCTTCTCAGATGTCTGGTTGTGACACTGTATTACTTACAACATTAAGTTCAGTAGCAGAGAGGAGAGAGGAAGCAGGCCGGGAAGGCAGGCGGGCGGCTCGTCACTCACTACGTCATGCGCCTGCGTCGCCAACTTTATGAATGAAGCAGGTGGCATGGGCACGTGACGTAGTGAGTGACACACCACCCGCCGGTCCTCCCAGCCTGCCTCCTCCCTCCTCTATGCTACAGAACTTAATGTTGTAAGTAATACAGATAGATTACACATGATTATTATATCTTAGCAATGCAGGTTAGATAAGATTATACTACAGTGAGCGGGGCCGGTGCATTAGAATACAGGGACTGCACCGGTCCCCGCTGTCATTCCTAATACAGATGCCAGCCTTCAGCCCCACAATGCCATCCAGAGATCCCCCATAACAGTGCCATCCAGAGATCCCCATAACAGTGTCATCCACAGATCCCCCATAACAGTGCCATCCACAGATCCCCCATAACAGTGCTATCCACAGATCCCCCATAACAGTGCCATCCACAGATCCCCTATAACAGTGCCATCCACAGACCCCCCATAACAGTGTCATCCACAGATCCCCCCATAACAGTGCCATCCACAGATCCCCCCATAACAGTACCATCCACAGATCCCCCCATAGCAGTGCCATCCACAGATTCCCCCATAACAGTGCCATCCACAGATCCCCCCATAACAGTGCCATCCACAGATCCCCCTCATAACAGTGCCATCCACAGATCCCCCCATAACAGTGCCATCCACAGATCCCCCCCATAGCAGTGTCATCCACAGATCCCCCCATAAGTGTTTGGATCACTTTGTTTCTTACACCATTCACAAAATTATTATGTACAGGATTAGTAGAATTCCAGATTCAAAAGATTTGATATTTTCGAGAACCTTTTCGGATTCGGATTTAAAAAAACATTTGATTCGTCCCACCTCTAATTAATTAATTCAAGTGGAAGAACCAGCGGTGGAATGTATTGTAAGGGTATTTTTAGGTACTAATTGGTTCTGTCCCTTTAATTCAGTTATTTTTTATTATTACAATTCTGTGTAATGATGTGGCTATTATGTATGTGATTTTTTTTGTGTAATCGTATATTTAATTACTTAGTAAATATATTTATTCACTCAGCCTGCGTAAGCTTATTCATTCTCAAATCTTTTGAATTCACGTTACATTGCACAAACATAAAAATGGACATATGGGAAATGTAAAGTAATAACTTTTATGAGGTATCACTACCTGCCTTAAAAGCAGAGAAATTCTAATTTGAAAAATTGAGAATTTTTCAAAATTTTCGGTAACTTTTGAATCTTTTAATAAATAAAGGTGAAATATATTGACTCAACTTTTCCACTGAAATACAATGAAACAATCTCAGAATGGCTTGGTTAAATAAAAGCATTCCTAAGTTATTACCACATAAAGTGACATGTCAAATTTCCCCAAAATGGCCTGGTCCTTAAGGTGAAAAACTACAAGGTCCTTAAGGGGTTAAAGGGAATGTGCCACTAATAACACTTATTCCCTATCCACAGGAATGACCCCCAGCTATAAGGAGCACAGGGTTACGGAATTGCTGCCGGACTGCCCCATAAGCCTGTAGAGGTGCTATATCAACATCACCCAGTAATAAGACAGTAACAAAATAACAATGAGTGTTATTAGCGGCACAATCCCTTTATATATGACACTTCACAACTCTAGTTTCAAAAAATCTAAAAATAGGGTTTCATTTGGGCTTATTTGTGCAAGAAATTTTGCACATTTTGTATTTTACATAACTCACTCCAGTGTTGAAACTGCTTCTCCTTACACTAGGATGCCATTCCACCGCTGCCACCACTGTAACAGATCTCCTGGCACCTCGACCTGGTACCTCTGTTGAGGGATGTTCCTAGTGCTTCCCGAGGACTCCAAGCACTCCACTCGAAACCGTAATCACCACAGGAACCAGGAACAGGAACAGCTCTTACAAGAGCTAGTAGTTATAGCCAGGGGATTATAGCAAATCTTCAGTGTATAGCAGTGTGTCGATCAGTTACCCAAACACCAGCCTCAAAATGATGAAGGGTAAACCAGGAACTCTTTATTGAACACACAAGCATTGAGTTGTATACACATTTTCCTTGAAGGGAGAGGAGACAACCGGTCTATGTTATGTCCTCAGTTCCCAAACAGGTCCACAGGGGTGGTACCCTTGTTGAAAAATGTGTATATAAGTCAATGCTTGTGTGTTCAATAAAGAGTTCCTGGTTTACTCTTTTACTTGAGGCTGGTGTTTGGGTAACTGATCGACACTGGGGATTGCTATACGCTGAAGATTTGCTATACTTCCCTGGCTATAACTACTAGCTCTTGTAAGAGCTGTTCCTGTTCCTGGTTCCTGTGGTGGTTATGATGTCGAGTAGAGTGCTTGGAGTCCTTGGAAAGCACTAGGAGCATCCATCAATGGAGGTACCCGGTTGGGGTGCAGGAGATCCATTACACATATAACTGCACCTCTGAACATCTAAAAAGCCCCTTTCTTTCCACTAATACACCCCTAAAAATGCTTTAGAATAGGGATGGCCAACCTGCGGCTCTATAGCTGTTGCAAAACTACAACTCCCAGCATGCCTAGACTGCCTACAGCTATCAGCCTACAGCAGGACATAGTGGGAATCATAGTTTTACAACAGCTGGAGAGCTGGACCTGTTTGGGAACTGAGGACATAACATAGCAGCCAATCCTTTACACTTTTACAGTTTAAACACAAAAACTATACATTCAACAGACACAATGGCATTGCCTGTGACGTACTCAATAACAGAATTGTTATTTGAGTTATCATTGTCTTTGACGCAATCAACAAAATACAATTACCAAAACACAATGGGCTCTGCCTGTGATACAATTACCAAACATAATGGGCTAACTTAATCACTCACAGGCAGAAAACATACATTTTTCCCCAACACACAGAAACCACCTCAAAACCCCACATATCCCCATAATTTATACATCCATAGATAGCTCTGATCTGGGTGAACAACATATCAAAAAATCACCCAGATCCGAGCATGGGTTCCCGAATTCCATGGAAGTCTGACCACAAGCATGGCTTTCCTGCCCAAAACAGTTCCACAGATTTAGACTGTGCGGCCGGTCTATCTTCTCCTTCAAAGTTACTATATAGGCCATAATCCTGAGGCAAGAGGCTGGCAAACAGGCCCCTCCAAAACCCAGTGGCAAGGTTATTTTCGTCACAATATGTTTTAAAGCCTTGTGGTGTATTAGTGGGAAAAAATTGCTTATTTGGCGTTGTGTGGTGAAGAGACAAAATTATAGCCTTTCTTGGGGTGTATTAGTGGAAAAAGCGTATTATTAGCCATTCAGTAATGCAGTTATATGTTCTGAAGCCTTTTTTGGGGTATATTAGTGGGGAAAAAGGGCTTATTTGCCGTTCAGCGGTGCAGTTATATGTTCTAAAGCCTTTTTGTGGTGTATTAGTGGGGAAAAAGGCTTGTTAGCTATTGTGCGGTGAAGTGACAAACTTGCAGCTTTTATTTCGATGTATTAGTGGAGAAAAATGTCATATTAGCCGTTCAGCGGTGCAGTTATATGTTTTAAAGCCTTTTTGTGGTGTATTAGTGGGGGAAAAAGGCTTGTTAGCCGTTGTGCGGTGAAGTGACAAAATTACAGCTTTTTGGGGGGTATATTAATTTCCTTTTTATTTATTTTTTTGATCTAACAATATGTCAGACAGAGAAGTGACAGGCCCGGCACAGGGGAGGGGCGGAGTCCTAAATGTTTCTGGCGCAGGCACAGGTCGCAGCAGAGTAAGAGGGAATGGTAGCAGGGGTCACTTTGAGAGGCCTGAGCTCCCAGTGTCATCCAGTGGTTGTGTCTTGACCAGCAACCTAGTGGTGCTTGAATGGTTGACTCGGTCATCCACTTCGTCCCAAGTGACATGAGACACCCCCAGTCAAGAGTCAGTGGGTTCTTCAGACACAACCCTTAGTTGGCATGGCCCGGGAGCAGGCCCTGTGCCCTCACCTGTCTTCAATCTGCCTCTGTCCTTTTCTGTTCCTTCAGCCAGACAAGTATTATATGCTGTGGGCTCAGCTCCACTATACAGCAAGGACGACCTACTAGAGGACAGTCAGCAGCTACTGCCCAGTCAAGATCTGGAGGAGACATACGCCGCTTCCTCCGGTAGGCTGGCAAGTAGTGATGAGGAAAGTGGCATGGGAGCTGGTGTTGCGAGCATTCAGGGTCCTGGCGAAGAGACCATTGAGTGAAGACATCAGTGATGTGCATACAGTACTCAATGATGATGTAGCCGATCGCAATTTGGAGCCGGGTGATGAAGGGTCTTCATTATCATCGGGAAAAGAGGTTGGCAGCTTGTGAGTGAGGCAGCGGCGGAGCCAGCAAGTCGGTAGAGTGGCTGAGAGTCAGCAGGGAGGCAGCAATTGGAGGTCAGGAGCCAAACGTGCCAGGGGTAGACAACCTGCTTCGCAGGAGCCTAACTGCCCCGGAAAGTAGTGGTGCAGAGGTTCACAGAGGCAGCGGCTGTAGCAGTCAGTCAGTGCAGAGTGTTGGGGGTAAAATCACCTACTCAGCAGTGTAGCAGTTTTTTGTTAAGCCGCCGAAGGAGGTGAACATGGCCATTTTTAGAATTTGTGGGCAGAAGGTGAAGCGTGGCCAGGGTTCCAATGTTGGCACCACGGCCCTGCGTCAACATAATCAGCATCATCATAAAGTGGCCTGGGAGAACCGCTGCTCCGATGTGGTGGACCAGCCTGCCGCAGCAACCGCCGCATCACCCAGTGGCACGCACCCGATTTCAGGCAGTCAAGGCTCCACCACCTCAGCCGAAGGGAGCTGTCTGTCCTTCCCATAATCTACCTGTCCTGATGCTCCTGCTCCTCGTCCTCCTACTCCTCATCACTCATTTCATCAGCAGTCAATCACCGAAGTGAGTGCCAAGAAACAGCAATCTGAGTGTGTTCATCCTATGGCGCAGAAGCTAAATGTGCTCCTGGCCAAGTTGTTAGTACTGCAGTCCCTCCTTTTCTAAGTGGTGGAGTCTGCACCTTTCAGAGAAATGATGGCTTGTGCTGAGCCAAGGTGGAGAGTCCCAAGCAGTCATTTCTTTGCAAAAAAGGTAGTACCAGCCCTGCACAAATATGTTGAACAGAAGGTGGGCCAATCCTTGAGCCTGCCGCAGGAACATGGCAGCGCCGACGAGTGGAGCTGTAACTATGATCAGAGACAATACATGTCCTTTACGGCCCACTGGGTAAATGTGGTTCCTGCCCAGCCACACCAGCAACTTGTCAAGATAACGCTGCTTCCACCTTCACGTTCTCATGCCGTTGGTCCTGCAACAGTGTCCGCCTCTGACTCCTCATCCACCACCGTGTCCTCAGCCTCCACTGCAGGGACAATTCACAGTGCTCCTCCAGAATACCACATGTGCATGACACAGCGGTGTCACGCTGTTCTACACCTTGTTTGCCTGGGAGAACGGAGTCACACAGGGGAGGAATTGCTCTGTTTCCTTCATCAAGAAATTGAATCCTGGCTTTCTCCTCGACAACTCAAAATCGGAACCATGGTGACCAACAACGGGAAGAACATGGTGTCAGCGCTGCGTCAAGAAGCACGTGTTAATTCTGGTTGTCAAGCATCTCCTGAAGTCTTCCACCCATCTGCAAGACATCCTAAAAATGGCCAGGAAACTTTGCATGCACTTCAGCCACTCGTACACTGCCAATCACACCCTCCTTGAGCTGCAGCAGCAGAATGGTGTCCCCTAACAGAGGCTGGTATGCAATGTTTTTACCTGTTGGAATTCCACCCTCCATATGTTGGACCGACTATATGAACAGAGAAAGGCCATACATGATTTCTTGATGATCCAAGCGGACAGGAGTAATCCCCTGTGTAACTTTAATTTCAGCTGGTGGCAGCTCATGCGTGACACCTGCCATTTGCTTAGGCCCTTTGAGGATGCCATGTTATTTGTCAGTTGCCAGGATTACGGGATGTTGTGGAAATTTTATTGGGATGTGTATTTAATATATTGTGTATTGTCATCATGTCTCTCAGTGTCAGGGTAAACCATTGGAGTGGATATCTTCCCGTGTATGTCTTGCAAAGGAACGTGCGTTTGTTGTCTCTAGTGCGCCTGATCAGCCGCTGGAGATAATGACGCTGTACTGTAAATAAACATGCATGTGGATCATAGTAACTTTATCTGGCATTGATCAGTGAGCAAGGCTGGATAAAGTTTGCTCCAGTGGTAATGTTAGATTATTGTATACATGTGTTTGTTAGCTGGCTATATTATTCTAAATGATGGTGTCTTGTCTTCCTATGTCATCACTTCCTGTATGTCATCACTTCCTGCATCCTTGTCTTGGGCCAACCCCTTTTACACCTTTTTGTGAGTAAATAAAAATGAACACACTGGGCAGGGCGAGGGAGTGCTCAGCAAGAATTCAATCAAGATGGTAACACCTGGATCTGTCTCTTACTGCAGCTGAGGGAAAATGGATTTACCTTTTTCCTTACATAAACTTTGATGCAAGCTGATTACAACTATTAATATTTCTACAACAGGGATGAACAACGTCATTCCACTGCTTCATATCCTGGAACAGATGCTGGTAAATCTGGCTGGTCAGGGGACTGGAGACGTGGCGCCTATATCTCAAGGCTACATGAGCCCTGTGGGGGCTGAACTGGAGGAGGAGAACATTGTAGCACAAGTAATGTGTAGTGAAATGAGTGGTTTTTATACACAGATGACAGGAGAGGAGGAGCAGGAGCAGCTGGAGGAGCAAGAGGGAGATAAGAAAGATGAGGCAGATGACCCAGGAACACCGTGGCAGTATGTAGTGGAGATGGAAGCAGGGAGTCCCTCCAAGTCACTTGTGCAAATGGCACGCTGTATACTCACTTGCTTGGGCAGTGACAGCCGAATTGTCACCATTCAGCAGAGGGATGACTTCTGGCTCTCCACCTTATTATCACTACCGGTCCAAAATGGGGCCCTTTTTTACACCTGCTGAGAGGGGGGACAAACTAAACTACTATAGAGACATCCTATGTAATCATTTGAAGCTGCCTATCTGCGCCATCCTCCATCCTCTCGCAGGTCTGACTGGGGGGGCCCTCTGCGCTCTCGTTCCACTGCCATGGCTGCTGTGGCGGGGTGGGGGTAGGAGCAGTACCAGCTCCATCAGCAGCAGCTTGAGTCTAGAGTCGCTAATAAGCAGCTTTCTTCACCCACCTAGTGAAGAAACTACTGTCACTACCAGAGCTTTGAGACGTTCTCATAGCTCTGTTTCCACACCCCTGTGATGATGTCACTACTAGAGCTAGGAGGAGTTCTCTTCCCTGTTTCTCCAGCCTCTGTGATGAGGTCTTTACTTTTGGTTTCCTTCCTCCCAGCTGTTCCTCCTGTGTTTGATTTCGCTGCCTTTAAATCACCCCTCCTCCTTTGTAGAGGTGCGGATTATACTCTTTTGAGCTGTATCTCTCGCTTGAGTGTCTTCACCTGTGTTACTTCTCTTCACTGGATCTGTGTCCTGCTGATGCGAGTACTTCAGATATCGTCTGCTGACTTCGGATCTGTTTGCACTGCGGCTGCAGCACCTCAGTTAAGTGTACAGACATTGTGTTTATCTGTTCTTTGCTTACTGGATCCGAGGCGACCTCGGTTCCGTCCATATACTGAGCAGGGCACCGGTGGCTGTGCCTCTTCCACTATTGTAGGGGTTTCAGTGGTCTTCAGCCTTAGGTACGCGGGCATGTCTCGATCTACCATTCGGATCCGGACATGCGCATAGCAGCTTAGGGAGAGCCTTTAGGGTCTGGCAGGGGTCACCCTTATTCCTCCCTAGAGTGGGTCCGTCAGTTGTTATTCTCTGTGTACACTCTTGTTGCTCATTTACAGCCGTGACAACTACTCACCAGCAGCAGCAGCTAGACCTGGAGCTGAACCTGAACCAGCAGGTAGTGGCACCCTGCCACCCCACATTGAAGATCTGCTTGACTACTGGGCAGCCAAACTGGATTTGTGGCCGCAACTGTCCGAATTTTCACTGGAAAAGCTGTCCTGCCCGGCCGGTAGTGTGGCAATAGAGCGGGTGTTTAGTGCTGCAGGGGCCATAGTTACCCCAAGGAAAACTCACCTGTCCACCCAAAATATGGAGCGACTGACCTTTTTCAAGATGAATCAGGTGTGGATCATCCAGGATTTCCACCCACCAATGCCTGATGCATCAGATTAGATTTCCATGCTGCCTCACCCAAACCTTGAAAAAAGAGACCGGTTTATTCTAGGTACCTGCCTCAGCTACTATTCTGATGCTGCCACCCGCCTGATGCCACACATCTGATGCCAAGTGCTCCTTCTTACACCCACTATCGTCAGAAGGGTACTGTTAGTGCCACCCACCTCCCCACTCTGTCAGCAGGTCATTCTGTGGTCTCCTGATGCTGCTGCCACCTCACCACTCAGGTCTCCTCATGCTGCTGCTGCCACCTCTACACTATGTCACCTTGCCAGTCTGTGGCCTCTTCATGCTGCTGCTTTCCCCTCCACACTCTGTCTTTGCACCAGTCTGTGTCCCTGCCTTTGGTTTGTGCTCTGACACTGTTGCCACACTTGCTGTTGCCTGCGGCAATGTGTTGCTGTGAGAGCATGCAGTGGCAGTTTCTTGGCATGCTGTTCCCGGTGGTAATGTGTGGTTTGGTATGCTTTGGTATGCCCTTTAAGTGGCTTCCTTCATCTGTCTGGTGTTGTAAGGGTTAACTTCCTTTCTAGTGTTTTGTGAACACTGGGTTTGTGTGTGTGGGTGTGGCTGCTTGGGCTATTTAGCCTCTGCTGGATGCGTGAAGTTCAGGGTTCCTCCAGCCTTGGTGTATGCTGGCGGTTTACTGTTCCTGGCTTTTACCATCTGTCCAGTGAGGGCCACCCTTGTGGTCATTGATGTTATTATGGTATCTCTTTCCCTTCTTATCTTTTGGTTTGCGTGGGTTATGTTGAGGGTGTTGTATGTCTTATGTTGTGTTACATGGCTGGTGATGTTTGGTGTCCAGCATGTTTGCTAGACATTCCCCTGTCTCACGTTTATTGCAGCTATGGGTGTCCTGGGTTCCTGTGTGGTTGTGGTTTGCGCTGTGTCCTGTAATGTTGGTGTGGACAGCAGCACTTGTGCACGGGTTCCAGTCAGTGTGTCTGTGGCAGGTAAGTGTGTTATGGGTTTCACTTACCTGCCAACTCCATATGCTGTATGTGTTCCCCTCTCCTTGCTGCCTGGCCTTAGATAGAGACTCCTATTCCTCCATGACTGGGATCAACAGGTCGCCTCTTCCCGGCTCCTTGGTGAGGGATTACCAGGGCGACTTAGGGTCTCTAGGAATCCAGAGTATGAGCCGTCCTACCATCGGGGTCCGCTCATGCGGTGAGGAGTCAGGGAGAGGATTAGGTACGCTGTAGGAGGTGACCTGCTCCCTTATTTCTCCTTTTGGCCAGGCTGATCCCCTTTTACCCTTTGACACTGCACGGTGGGGGGTTTCCCCCACTCCCCACCGTAACACTCTGTGGTCTCCTCATGCTGCTGACAAATCTTTACTCTGTGGTCTTCTCATGCTGCTGCCACTTCACCACTCTGTGGTCTCTTCATGCTGCTGCCACATCACTACTCTGTGGTCTCCTCATGCTGCTGCTACCTCAACACTATGTCACTGGGCCACTCTGTGGTCTCCTAATGCTGCTTCCAACTCACCACTATGTCATTGGGCCACTCTGTGGACTTCTAATGCTGTTCCCACCCTCCCCACTCCATGACTGGGCCACTATTTTGCCTTTTTGGCCTGGTTTAAATCATCATTTATTTTACCCTTCTTCTGACCTGTCAGAAGGATGGAAAAATGAGATGCAAACTGGTTCCTGTCTATGTAGCAGCTGTAAGGCCTGTATGGTCCCAACAGAATTGGCTTATGATTTGGTAGCCAAAAGCAGGAGTGTGTACAAAACACAGAAGACATGCAAATATTCCATTCACGTGTCATCTCTGTTTTTGATCCACACCTGTTTTTTTGGGCTTTAGCAATACTGATGGATTACTGACCAAAAATCTTGTTACATAACAATGGAAACTGTGAGTCAACAATCCAGCTATATATGAAACAATATATACGTTTCTAATGACTGAAATTTCCTTATGAGTCTGTTACTTTAAAATACAGAAAGCAAATGTATTGATTAGTCAAGTAACACATTTTTCTGAATATTACTTTTCATACCAACTGCCTACTGCCTACCTAGGAGCTTCCCTTTTTAAATTTTCCTAAAGTGCCTTTGAGTTCTTCCAACAAGTACCATTCAGTGAGTCTGAAGGGATCAACCAGCTGTTCTCTCTCGCTGGCTGAGCAATAACATAAAATAAAAGATTTCCAAGCTTTGTCTGTTTTTCTTTATCCTTGGTAGCTAGCAACTGTTCTATCCATAGTATTTTTTTACGGTCAAAACTACTTGGTTAGAATTCGGGAGGTGTGGGAGTAGCCAACTATCCAGCATGCATTTCTTTGCCGCCATGATAATGATATGTGCTATGGGAGGTAGATGTGAGCCAAGCCTCCCGCTGCATGAATGGAACAATGCCATTTTTCAGTCTATGGGACATATAAAATTGCTTGATCTTTTAATTATTGCATGAATGTCGACCCAAAAGGCCTTCAAATGAGTGCAGCTCCACAACCCATGGTACAAATCAGACTTTTGTTCTTGACATTTTGGACACTGTGTCTGTCTGTGTGGCATATGGATTGATGGTGGTAAATTGAATGCATAAAATGCCCTGTGCATGATTTTCAATTGGGTTTCCCTCCAATTTTCAGATATGACATGCTTTCTAAAGTCAATCCACCCATCTACAATCTCTCTTCCCACATCTTCTTGATCCAACTGCTTTGCCCAACTTTTATATATGGAGTGGATGGTCCTCGAGAGCAGCTTGGAGCTAACGAAGTGATATAAGTCTGAGATGGAATATTTATTATTGGAAGCAAGGAGAGTGTCAAAAGCATTTCGAGGGGCTTCTCTGGCAATATCTAACAATTTTGTCCTACAGTAGTGCATTATTTTCCGGTAGGGGAAATATTGGGGTCCCTGAAGATTACATTTTGTACTTATTTCTTCTAGTGTTAGCCATCTTGGTTCCTTATCATGAATCAAGTTCTCTACTTTGTTTATTCCCTTTTCTTTCCAGCTTTGGAACAAGCGACTCATATTTCCCTCCTGGATTTATGGTGAACCTCACAAGGGAAGATATTTAGAACATGAATAAGAAAGATTAAATAGTTTACGTGTTACTTTCCACGTAATAAGCGTGTTTCTGAAAAGGATAGAACGTTTTATCATTTGCGGGAGATTGGAAAACTTAGAGTGCATCAAGGCCATCAGGTCCCATGGAGTACCCATATCCTTCTCTAGTGTTAGATTTAAATAGTAATTAGTGTTTCTTTTCCAATCCAAAATATGACGCAATAGGCAAGCAAGATTATAACCCCTTATATTAGGGAAATTTACTCCACCATCTGTTTTAGGTCTCATAATTTTGTCTAGGGCAGGCATGTCCAAACTGTGGCCCTCCAGCTGTTGCAAAACTACAACTCCCAGCATGCCCTAACAGCTGTAAGCTATCCAGGCATGCTGGGAGTTGTAGTTTTGGAACAGCTGGAGGGCCGCAGTTTGGACATGCCTGGTCTAGGGCTATTCTGGGTCTCCGTCCTGCCCAAATAAACAAGACAAAATGTAAATTTAGTGCAGTAATATCTTTGTGTTTAATCAATACTGGTATCGTTTGTAAGGGGTACAAAAGTCTGGCAGAGCAAGACATCTGGACTAAGTGACATCTCCCCACCAAGTTGAGAGGAAGATTTGCCCACTTTCTCAGGTCGGAAAAAATCCTTTCTAGCAGAGGTTTGTAGTTCATATTGTATAGAGAGGCGGGAAGTCTGCCTATCTTTATCCCTAGATATTTAATATGGTCCGTTGGGAGCGCTATTCCATAGGTTTATGTAGTAAGTTATGTCTGCCTGTATTTCTATTTAGATCTAACAGTTCACATTTGGATAGATTCACTTTATATCCTGAATGTGTACCAAATTCTGTCAATGCAGAGAATATTTTTGGGATATGTGTGGTCGGGTCATCTAAAAATAAAATAATATCGTCAGCAAATAGTGCCAACCAAACCTCTTGGTCTTTTATTTTAATACCTCTGAATAGATCCGAGGTTTGAAGATATCGGGATAAGGGTTCAATAGCTAAATTGAATAGCAAGGGTGTAAAGGGGCAACCCTGTCTGGTACCCTTTTGTAAATCGAATGGCAGTGACAAGTATCCACCAGTGTGGACCCTTGTCTGGGTGTGCTTGCAAATATGGCTAAGTAGTTTTTGGAAAGGGCCTTTAAATCCCATCTTGTCCAACACTGACCCCAGCTAGCTTCATCTGACATTATCAAAAGCTTTCTCTGCATCCAACGTCAGCAGAGCTGGAGTCTCTCCCTGACGGGGCCAGTGTTGAACTCTGTCCAGAACCGTTCGTATATTCGTCACAGCCGCTCTACCCTGAGTGAACCCCACCTGCACAGGGCTTATTAATGAAGGCATGAAGGATCCCAATCTGTCAGCCATAATCTTTGACAGAATCTTTGCATTCACATTTATTAGTGAGATAGGTCGATAGGAGCCTGGGTGTAACTCGTTTTTATCCGACTTGAGAAGGAGTTTGATATAGGCTAAGGAGGCAGAATTAAACATTGAAGTTAGGGTGCTCCCTCTTTGCTCTTTTAGAATTTTATAAAATTCCCCCGTCAGCCCATCTGGTCCTGGTGCTTTGCATGACTTTTGTGCCCCAATGGCATCCAACACTTCCCTCTCCGTCACTGGGGAATTCAAGAGAGCCAGCTGTTCACTTGATACCTTAGGAATGTCTATCTGGTCTAATATTGTAGTTTGCAGTATGGGGTAATTTGTGTCAGTGTATAGGTTTTTGTAAAAATCAGCTAGGATTCTGTTTATACTCTGGGGGTCTGTGGTTATATTAACCTTTTCATCAGCCAAAGCCCCTATGTGAGTCACAGGAGTTTTATCTTTAGAGAGGCTTGCTAGTAATTTTCCCGATGTATTGCCATACCTGTAAGGAGTGGCCTCCCATTCTTTTCTATAGAAATTCTCTTTCTCCGCTGCCCACTGGTTAAAGCCTTGTTGGGCCTCCTTCCAATCTTGTACGTCAGCAGCTGAAGGGGATCTTATAAAATTGGCATATGCACAGCCTGATTTCTGGCTAGTCTGTTTGTACCTAGTCCACATTTATTTTTTCCTGCCCGATACATAAGAAATGATTTTGCCCCTTAGGACCGCCTTTGCAGTATCCCAGAATAGGTTAACATTTTCTCTATGACCCATATTATCCATGTCGTATTCCCCCCACCATCCTTTCAAAAGTGAGGCGAAGTTCTCATCTTTGGCTAAAAGAGATGGAAACCTCCATAAAATATCACTACCCTTTCTTTGTGTCTCTGCCATTGTCTGTACTAATGGGGCATGGTCAGAAATAACTATATCTTTTAGCACTGATGAAATGACCCTGGAAAGAAGGGTGTTTTGTACCAGCATATAGTCAATCCTGGACCAGGTGCCATGAGCATTTGAGAGAAACGAGTATTCTCTTCCCTCCGGATGCAGGTATCTCCATGTGTCTACCAGTCCTGTGGATTCTATAAACGTGCCCAGTATATTTTCGTATCTCGTCTTGTTAATATGTTTATGCGACAAAGGGTCTCGGCTCCTGTCAATATCCTGATTCACTACGGAGTTAAAATCCCCACCAATTAATTTTATTCCTGCTGTCTGGTCGCCTGAGTTTCTAGTTTAAGAAATAATTCCTTATTGTCGCTATTTGGCCCATAAACATTAAACAATTCTAAGAGGCCACATGGTGTTTCAATGGTCATGTGTAGTAAGCGGCCATCCCCATCTGGTGTGACAGCCAATACTTTATGTGGAAGAGAATTGTGTATTAAGATAAGCACACCAGCAGATCTACCCTGCGCTGGAGAGCCATAAACGGAACCTACCTATATCTCCACTTCTCCTCTCCTAGATTCCTGTAACAATGCAACGTCTGCTCTTAATCTATTCAAATGGCGGAGGACCATTATCCGCTTTTCTGGGGAGCGGAGTCCATTAACGTTTCAAGTGACTATACGCATTATTAATTATACAGGTAAAGGTGGATATAAGCAAGAGAATCTTAGATATATAGCACTTCCCTCTAATGTCATCCCTGACAGAAAATCTGTCTCTAGCTCCATAGGCATTTAAGTTGGTAACCAGATCCATAAAGTAGAGAAGTAAACAATTAGTTTCACAGCCAAAAAACTAATGCAATAACATATACTGAAACAGTATATCAACGAAAAGGGCCTTCCTTTGTATTAGGCTCCTTTTTCCTATCCTCCTAGTACTCATCCTATGTCTATCTCTGGACTTCACTTTTTTCTGGAATTAAGGTTCTACAATACTCCACTCCTCCCCCCTCCCAGATTATCGCTTACTGCACTCTCAAAGCCTACATTCTACAAAACGTTAATATAAGCTGGCAGTGAAATGTATAGACAGCATTTCTACAATATCAACATCATCATGCCCCCAATACTTATCAGTCCACTGTTAGGCTAGCATAGCGGTTCGACCTATGAGATCTCTGTCTCTTAGGGGATGATCTGGCTTCTGCGGCCTGAGGTCCCTTGTCCGGAATTTTTCTCCATTCAGTCCATCTCCTCTCCGCCGCAATAGGTGTCTGAGTGGCATGATGAGGACTACCCCTGTCCCAATCCTGGTGTAGGGTTGGCAAGTGTCTCTTGTTTAAGTTGCTGGTCGTGTCAGACTCTTTCCCAGATATCCAGCCTTGGGCCTTGGCATACTTCCATGCTTCTACTGGGGATTTGAAGATACACGGAGCTTCACCTGCAATTTGAATCCTCAATGTCGCAGGGTACTGTAATTGGAATTTTATCTTCTTAGCGTATAGCGTAGAGAAAATCATGCTGTATTCTCTTCTTCGTTTTGCCACATTTGCGGAACAGTCCGCAAAAATCTGCAGCTTTTCCCCATGTAATACCAGGGGAGATTTTCTGGAACTAAATACTCTCAGGACTTCTTTATGGTTGAAGTCAAGGACCTTGACTATAACTTGCCAGAGTCTATTCCCCTAAGCTGATGGCGTACTTGTTTACTTTGGAAGTACAGATTGGGCAGGTCCCACACGGTGAGCTCTTTCCACTCTCTTAAGGCCCGTCAGACCTAGGGCCGCTGGGATCTCTGCTTCACAAGTCCTGCAGTTGCGAAGGTTTCATGGATTCAGGAACCCCTAAGATTTGCAAGTTGTTCCTGCGCAACCTATTTTCCAGGTTTTCCATGCGATCACGCAGTATAGTGTTTTCGCGCGAAATAGCTCCCAATTTATTGTATGTCCATGTGGCTTCATCTTCCAGATCTACAATTCTTTTCTCCATCTCTTCCAGTCTAGAAGAATGAGATTCAACTTCAGCCCATATCTCCTGAAGTGAGGCTGACACCACCTTAATGAGTGAGTCTTTGATGTCTGGAACCAGATGTTTAGCTACTTCAATTGCTAGTTTCTTATAGTCCAGCAGGGTTCACAGACTTCCAGTAGATATCAGTCCCTGCTCTTTCACAAACAAGTCTGGGGAATGGGGTTCCTTCTCACATATATTCGCGTTATTTTCCCAATGTTCGCATCATTCCCGATTTTCGCGATGTTCGCGATTTTTCGATTTTCTCGATGTTCCAGCTTTTTTTGACTTGCACGATTTTCGTGACGTACACGGTTTTCTCGATGGTCGCGATCTTCTTAACCACCTCCCGACCGCCTAACGCAGGGATGCGTCCTGCGGGCGGCCGGGTTATTCCTCCGTCACGCATTTACGTGTCATCTCACGAGAGCTGAGATTTTGCGTGAACGCGCGCATGCGCGCGCGTTCACAGCAACGCGCAGCTGAGAAGTTGATCTACAGCCTGCCAGCAGCAATCATTCGCTGCCAGGCTGTAGATGCGATTTTTTTAACCCCAAAAAGGTATATTAGACTCTGTTTTGTTAACAGCGTCTAATATACCTGGTCCTCTAGTGGTCCCTTTTTCTTGGATCGATCTCCAGAGGACACAGGCAGCTCTGCAAGTAGAACTAATCACCACACTACACTACACCCTCCCCTGTCACTTATTAACCCCTTATTAACCCCTGATCACCCCATATAGACTCCATGATCACCCCCCTGTCATTGATCACCCCCCTGTAAGGCTCCATTCAGACGTCCGTATGTGTTTTGCGGATCCACGTATCCGCAAAACACAGACACCGGCAATGTGCTTTCCGCATTTCGCGGATCCGCACATTGCCAGAACTATATAGAAAATGCCTTTTCTTGTTCGCAATTGCGGACAAGAATAGGACATGTTCTATAGGCTCTACAAAAAATGCAGTGTTCGCCCGATCAGGCCCGATCTTGTGCGCACACTTGCGTTCACTCCGCCACACCGCAGTGATAGAATTTTTTTTTTCTGATCACTGCAAAAACACTGTAAAATCGCTGCGGCGCTATAAAGATCACTTTTGAGGGGTGAGTTCATGGAAGATTTATTTTTATTTTTTTGGCACAAGTTAGTGGAAATTGATTTTTTTTTTCCTTTTTTCTTACAAAGTCTCATATTCCACTAACTTGTGACAAAAAATAAAATCTTACATGAACTCACCATACCCCTCACGGAATCCAAATGCGTAAAAATGCCCTGTGAAATCCTAAAGGTACTCATTAGAATTTGGGCCCCTTTGCACATCTTAGCTGCAAAAAAGTGTCACACATGTGGTATCGCCGTACTCAGGAGAAGTAGGGCAATGTGTTTTGGGGTGTATTTTTACATATACCCATACTGGGTGAGAGAAATAGCTCTGTAAATTGACAACTTTATATAAAAAAATATTTCTCACACACAGTATGGGTATATGTAAAAAGACACCCCAAAACACATTGCCCTACTTCTCCTGAGTACAGTGATACCACATGCGTGACACTTTTTTGCAGCCTAGGTGCGCAAAGGGACCCAAATTCCAATGAGTACCTTTTAGGACGGCATTTTTAGACATTTGGATTCCAGACTTCTTCTCATGCTTTAGGGCCCCTAAAATGCAAGGCAGTATAAATACCCCACATGTGACCCCATTTTGGAAAGAAGACACACCAAGGTATTCCGCGAGGGGCATGGCGTGTTCATGTAAAATTTTATTTTTTGTCATAAGTTAGTGGAATATGAGACTTTGTAAGGAAAAAAATAATTTTAAAATAATTTTCCGCTAACTTGTGCCAAAAAAAGAAAACTTCTATGAACTCGCCATGCCCCTCACACAATACCTTGGGGTGTCTTCTTTCCAAAATGTGGGGTATTTATACTGCCCTGGCATTTTAGGGGCCCTAAAGCGTGAGAAGTAGTTTGGAATCCAAATGCGTAAAAATGCCCTGTGAAATCCTAAAGGTACTCATTGAAATTTGGGCCCCTTTGCGCACCTAGGCTGCAAAAAAGTGTCACACATGTGGTATTGCCATACTCAAAAGAAGTAGAGCAATGTGTTTTGGGGTGTATTTTTACATATACCCATACATATACCCATACTGTGTGTGAAAAATATCTCTGTAAATGACAACGTTTTAAAAATTTTATACAAAGTTGTCAATTTACAGAGATATTTCTCTCCCCCAGCATGGGTATGTGTAAAAATACACCCCAAAACACATTGCCCTACTTCTCCTGAGTACGCCGATACCACATGTGTGACACTTTTTTGCAGCCTAGGTGCGTAAAGGGGCTGAAAGTCCAACAAGTACCTTTAGGCTTTATGCCAGAACAGTAAACACACCCCACAAATGACCCCATTTCGGAAAGTAGACACCCCAAGGTATTCACTGAGGGGCATAGTGAGTCCGTGAGAGATTTGATAATTTTTTTGCCAGAAGTTAGCAGAAATGGAAACTTTATTTATTTATTTCTCAGAAAGTGTCATTTTCCGCTAACTTGTGAAAAAATATTAAATCATATATGAACTCACAATGCCCCTCCGCGAATACTTTGGGGTGTCTAAAATGAGGTCATTTTGGGGGTATTTATACTATCCTGGCATTCTAGCACCTCAAGAAACATGACAGGTGCTCAGAAAGTCATGAGCTGCTTCAAAATGCGGAAATTCACATTTTTGTACCATAGTTTGTAAACGCTATAACTTTTGCGCAAACCAATAAATATACACTTATTGGATTTTTTTAATCAAAGACATGTAGCACAACCAATTCTGACACAAACTTGTACAGAAATGTAATTATAGTTGAACAATTTTACCAGAAAAAGTTAAAAATACACTTTTTTTTAGAAAATTGCGGTCTATTTTGATTGATATCAGAAAAATAAAAACTGTCAGCAGCAATGAAATACCACCAAAAGAAAGCTGTATTTGTGAGAAGAAAAGGAGGTAAAATTCATTTGGGTACCAAGTTGCATGACCGAGCAATAAACCGTTAAAGTTGTGAAGTGCCGATTTGTAAAAAAGGGCCTGGTCACTAGGGGGTATAAACCTGTGGTCCTTAAGTGGTTAAGGTGCATTGTTTTCGTGATGTTCACAAATTTCTCGAAGTTCACGATTTTCTTGATGCACCCGATTTTCATGGTGTTCGCGAGTTTCTAGCTGTTCACGATTTTCTCTATGCCCGAGATTTTCTCCAAGTTCGCTATTCTCTTGATGCTCACGATTTTTGCTGTGTTCGCGATTTTCTTGATGTACGCGATTTTCGTGATGTTCGTGATTTTCGTGGCATTCGTGCTCTTCCGGCACCATATTGCCTTCACTTCCGTCTGGGCGATCTTGCATGTGCGCTGGCATGCCGCTGCTCCGGAGCAGATATCTCTCCATGGAGGAAAGTCTGGGGAAGGTAGGGAACGCGGAGCAACTGTTTGCGAGTGCCAGCCAACAGCTTTGTATGCAGTTTTGTGCTGTTCTGGGGAGAGGTTGAAGCAGAGCTCCTCACTACACCACCTTACATCCCAGCACCGGAACTGGAATTTGGTTAGTTTTAGCCCCATAACTACCAAAATAAGTGAAGTGTGCAGTGATTCTAAGAGGAACGCCTGTCATGTGCGTGTCATACTGACTCACAGTATTGTTTCAGTACCACAGCAGATTCCCTATGCGTGTTACTGCAAGGCACAGTGTTCCACACCACTATACAGGTTCTCTGCAGCCAGGAAATAGCTGTTTTTAAAGCGATTCACCACAAATAAATTCAGATTGAATCGAATGTTTTAGGAAAATTTGGCGATCCGGCCGAATCTAATTTTTGAGAAATTAGCTCATCTCTAGTCATCAATATCAGATCGGAGGGGTTCCGACTCCTGGCACTCCCACTGATCAGCTGTCCCCATTCACTTGTATGGGACGGCTCCGTCTGTTCAGGTGAATACTACAGAGCCATCCCATAGATGTGAATCAGAACGCCATAGTTGTAATTACACCTGCTCACCACTGCAATTGCTCAGCAAGCAGGTATAAGAAGCAGAGAAGGCATCTCTCATATCAGTACTACCTTCTCTTCAAACAGCTGATTGGTGGGCGTGCTGACCCCCACAGATCTGTGATTGATGACCTATCCTGAGGATAGTCATCAATAGTAAAAATCTACCAACTACTTTAATGACCACACTTTTTTAGGTTTAATGTTCCTAATTTGTTGAGCTGTCAAAGTAATTCTTATATTTTTTAGTTTATTTTTGGGAAAACTGTGCATAAATTAAAAAATATATATTATTTTCAAACGTGTAGCTTTTTTTAAAAATATGCAAACTCACACCAAAATAAATTAGTAAAATTGGCTCCCTATTTTATCTTGGCCATTTTAGTATATATTATGTATAGTTTTGCGTGAACAGGGTGACTATGGTGAAGGTTCTGTTTATGTGGGCATTTTTGTTTTTCTATTTCTATTTTATTTTTTTCACATTTTTTTCACATTTATTTTTGGCACATAATATGTCCGACAAGAAGTCATCAAAACACCACTGTGGGAGACTAACACTTGTTTTTTTTTTGTTTGTTTTTGTACTTTTCCACTGTAACTGGGGCATTCTACACAGGCAGAGTTGATCAGTGTCTCTTAGATACCTGGCGATCACATGATAGATCTTAGTCTACTCACTGCATAGTGTTCATCGAGCACTATGCATTGAGCACAGGAGAAAGCTGAAACGGCTTTTCCTCAGATCGTTGACTGTCGCTGACAACCAGAGACCCGACCTGCTCATGCCAGATTGCAGGAGCAGAAGCTTTAATCCTGCACTGTACATACTGTATATGGTGATCCGGATTAAAGCCCAGTATCAAGCTTTGTAAATACACAGCACTTGGTCATAAGAGGGTTAATTTTGGTCAGACGAGGGTTAATAAGGAGCTTTTTTTTTTTTTTTTTTTTGCTTGTCATATTTGTTATATTGGTTCCATCAGTTTGTACACCACCAGGGGATACAAACTGCAATTCAAAGTTCCAGGAATGGTGCACAGTACCACAGTAAAAATGTTGCAAAACCTTCTAACACACATCCTTACACACATTTTGCCAGTAGATGTTTTTTTTGCCATGATTTTGCCACATTTCTTAACCATTTTTCTGATGCTTTTTGCAAACAGTGTGTCTTTCTAACATTTTCTTCATGATGTTTTTCCCCTATAGAGATAATGTGAAAATGCCTAACAAAATTACAGCAAAAAAAGCATGCCCTTTGTTTCAAATTCCCCATCACCCTTCAGCTAACGTCTTGCCACAAAAGAGGCAACAAAAATGCATGTGCACAAAATGGCAGTGACAGCACAAAAGTTTAGAAAAATGGCAGCAAAAACCAATGTCTGAAAGCCTATATGTGTTGCATTTCCTACTCCACAGACAACATACTTACCAATGTTTAGGTTGGTAAAATCGGGGAAATCCTAAACCCCGCCCACGGGAATGCCCCGACCCCGCCTGATAATGACAGCATATGGGCGCAGTTAATGTTAGCCCTGTCCATTTTTGGCCCAGGACAGCCAGAATTTGTCGGGAATGTCTCTTAAAATCGGGACAGTTGTCAACTATGCAGACAATATACTGTAGCTAAACATCCTCCAGTTTTGTGGTGCATTACTTTACCTCCTTAAAATGAAAGATGTACCAAATTTGTCAAACATCCTGCAACATTTGATAAATTTGGCACAAAATATAGCAGTGAAAAACTGCATTTAAAAATTCCCTTCATAATAAATTTCTTCCAACACTTATGTCTTGAGATGTTAACTCAGCTTTCTGCCCCTTCGGTGACTTTTTTATAACGCAGTTGATAAATCTGGCTTAAATTTGCTCAGCAGGCTAACCATGGGCATTTTCCCACAGGCTTTTCAAAACTGGTGACTGGTGTAAAAATGTCTTGAATTATTTGTACAATTAGGCCCTCTTTTATATCTTCACACACACCTTCTGAGCTGAAAGTCCTACAGAAGGGTTTAACATTTTGTCCCACTTCCCAATTTGATGGTTTCCAATTAGAACAAGAACTCCAGAGATTCTATTGCACCATGCTCCTTAAGACCCATTTTGGTACTATGCAGACCTCCCCTGTCAAAATTTCCCCTAAAAGCAAAAGACATTCCTGCGCCCAGCATCATCTCTATTGATCAACTTGGCTTCCGGAATCCCAGCAAATTTATGTGCTCTGGAGACTACCATTGAATTGATCAATAGAGATGTTGATAAATTTCTAAAGAATCATAGACATGAATATTAATCTGTTCATAACAACTTTTCTCCAGAAGAAAAACACAATTAATGGAATCTCTAGACGGATATGGACATTTTCATTAAACCTGCAGACAAAGGGGGAGCTATTCTCATCATGGACAGTAGGGACTACAGGGAAGAATTAGAATGTCAACTTGTGGACTCTAAAACGTATGGCATACTCAGTAAAAAAAATCCACCTCTAGTATTCAATAAAAAATCCAAACTATACTCAACAAATATCTATTTCAGGGCACCATTGAAAAAAAAACAACAACACAGAGTTCCTCACCAATCACTATCCCATAACTCCGGAAATCTACATATTACCTAAAATACACAAATCTCTCAATAAGCCCCCGGGTCATCCAATAGTAGCATCCACTGACTCCATATTAGCACTCGTACCCATTTTTCTAGAGAAAAATAATGACAACCGTTGACCCAAAAAATAAAGTCATTCATCCTTGACACCAACCATTAAAAAATTTTTTTACAAATAATCTCACCTATCCCACCTAACAGTATTCTTGTGACGTAAGATGTCAACAACCTATATAATAGCATCAAAAACAACAAAGGCCTCTCTTCTACCAGATTTCTACTTGAATAATCCGTACACAGACAGGACACAATACACCTAGTTGTTGAACTTCTCAACATTGTACATAGGGACAATTTTTTCCTATACTATGATACCTTTTACCTACAGACATGTGGTACCACTATGGACGCAAGGGTGAGCGAACCAGTTCAGACCAAACTGGGTTAGGTCTGAACTTTGCTATTTTTCGGATGGCAGACGAACCTAAATATTTTCAGGTTCATTTAAGACAAATCCACTAAGATGGCGAGTAGAGCCATTTTAGTGTACATTTTGGCGGGGAAAAAAGCACTAGGGAGGAAGAAGAAGGGGTCTCACATGATCCTCAGAGGAAGTGGGAGGAAGATAGGCTGGATGAGCCAATCAATGCTGCAGCAGGCAGAGAGATGCCCTAGCATAACAAGCAGAAAGCCATTCTATGCTGGGCTGTGAATGAGGGTGGTTGGTGTAATAAACTTACCTGTCTGGGCTCCAGCGGTGCAATCCTCTCCTAGGTTGGATTCTAGCAACAGATGAGTGAATTGAAGTTGATGAAGTGGAATTTGATCCAAATTTCAGGAAAAATTTGATTCGTCCCAAAGTCGAATTTCCTTGTGCTTTGTGGTAACAAATTGTATTTTTTCTAAAATGGCTGCTGCACAAGGAAGTAAGAAGTCAGGGAACGAGGGATCACCCACAATGCCAAGCATGCAGCCAGCCAGCTTATCAGCAGCTGGCAAGCCCCTGTGATGTCATAGCCCTATAAAAAGTCTCAGCCTACTCGGTCTCCGCCCTTTTCCAGTGTACTTAGTGCAGGGAGAGACATGACAGGCACTAGGGACAGTGTTTAGGAAACAATTTATTCACAAAAGTAACTATTGAGCAGTTAAGGGAAAGGATAGGGAGGCATTATCCACACTCTAGCAAGAGAGCAGGGACCAATAGGAGAGTGTGAAGCCTGGTAATAGCTGCTCTTCTATTACACCTTGCTGCACTAATTGGGGTTACAAAGTGCTCTAATACTGCTGATTTTAGGTTGCTTGCTATAACGCTCCAACGGGTGTGGACCCGCTGTGCCACTTACCAGTTTGGCTGTGGGCCAAACTTGGGAGCGGCATCTAAGTGTTCCCCTGGTCTTCACCCTTTATCCCGCTCCAAGATGCGGAAGCTGGTCTTAGCTGCAAGGGAGACACCAGGTCGCTACCGCAAGAATGGTCCTGGTTAAGTGGCAGTTGGCCGAGCAGGCCAGAACGCCCTAGTGCAAGCACTGAGGATACAGGCAGGTGGAGCGAGCTGTCGCTGGATGGAAGAAACGCAGCAGCAGAGTCAGATGAAGCAGAGCTGAGTTGGTGATTAAGTGGAGCTGTTAGAACAGCAGAGCTGAATAGCTCAGGTGCAGCAGGTGTAACAAGCTGAACAGCAGACAGAGGCGTGGTCGACAATCCGAATCACACACTTTAGAGCAGTGAGGTACAGGAGGATCAGGCAGAGACGAGGTCAGGATACAGGAACTACGAGCTGGAACCTTCGCTTTTAGAAAACTACAATATTGCTCAGGCATCACAGGAAGGGGGAAGCACTCTTATGAAGGTGGTGCCTGGTCGGGATTGGAGAGAAGGCGGAATCAGGGGAGTGCACGAACCCTTAAAGAAACAGGACGCGTGCGGCTCCTACAAGGTGCAACTGAAGCTGTCGCCGCCTGCGACATTGCCGGAAAGCAGGTCCGGAGCCTGCAGCAGAGAGGTGGAGCCTTGTGTGCAGTTCGACTGAGGTACATAGCAGGATGCTCTGCTTGCTGGCGGCTACCAACTGCCATTGTTAACACTTGCTTTCTTTAGTACATCAGTAATTCCAGTAATCCTTGATTCTGTTATTGGGGTGAAATTGCGCTCTGATACTACAAGTGTTGGAGTGTTAATTTTGTATATATAAGTACACTCATCCATCCATTATTCTGTAGTGAAAGTGTGGTCTGATACAACCAGTTTTCGGGTGTATTTAGTTTATATACAGGGAGTGCAGAATTATTAGGCAAGTTGTATTTTTGAGGATTAATTTTATTATTGAACAACAACCATGTTCTCAGTGAACCCAAAAAACTCATTAATATCAAAGCTGAATATTTTTGGAAGTAGTTTTTAGTTTGTTTTTAGTTTTAGCTATTTTAGGGGGATATCTGTGTGTGCAGGTGACTATTACTGTGCATAATTATTAGGCAACTTAACAAAAAACAAATATATACCCATTTCAATTATTTATTTTTACCAGTGAAACCAATATAACATCTCAACATTCACAAATATACATTTCTGACATTCAAAAACAAAACAAAAACAAATCAGTGACCAATATAGCCACCTTTCTTTGCAAGGACACTCAAAAGCCTGCCATCCATGGATTCTGTCAGTGTTTTGATCTGTTTACCATCAACATTGCGTGCAGCAGCAACCACAGCCTCCCAGACACTGTTCAGAGAGGTGTACTGTTTTCCCTCCTTGTAAATCTCACATTTGATGATCGACCACAGGTTCTCAATGGGGTTCAGATCAGGTGAACAAGGAGGCCATGTCATTAGTTTTTCTTCTTTTATACCCTTTCTTGCCAGCCACGCTGTGGAGTACTTGGACGCGTGTGATGGAGCATTGTCCTGCATGAAAATCATGTTTTTCTTGAAGGATGGAGACTTCTTCCTGTACCACTGCTTGAAGAAGGTGTCTTCCAGAAACTGGCAGTAGGACTGGGAGTTGAGCTTGACTCCATCCTCAACCCGAAAAGGCCCCACAAGCTCATCTTTGATGATACCAGCCCAAACCAGTACTCCACCTCCACCTTGCTGGCGTCTGAGTCGGACTGGAGCTCTCTGCCCTTTACCAATCCAGCCACGGGCCCATCCATCTGGCCCATCAAGACTCACTCTCATTTCATCAGTCCATAAAACCTTAGAAAAATCAGTCTTGAGCTATTTCTTGGCCCAGTCTTGATGTTTCAGCTTGTGTGTCTTGTTCAGTGGTGGTAGTCTTTCAGCCTTTCTTACCTTGACCATGTCTCTGAGTATTGCACACCTTGTGCTTTTGGGCACTCCAGTGATTTTGCAGCTCTGAAATATGGCCAAACTGGTGGCAAGTGGCATCTTGGCAGCTGCACGCTTGACTTTTCTCAGTTCATGGGCAGTTATTTTGCGCCTTGGTTTTTCCACACGCTTCTTGCGACCCTGTTGACTATTTTGAATGAAACGCTTGATTGTTCGATGATCACGCTTCAGAAGCTTTGCAATTTTAAGAGTGCTGCATCCCTCTGCAAGATATCTCACTATTTTTGATTTTTCTGAGCCTGTCAAGTCCTTCGTTTGACCCATTTTGCCAAAGGAAAGGAAGTTGCCTAATAATGCACACCTGATATAGGGTGTTGATGTCATTAGACCACACCCCTTCTCATTACAGAGATGCACATCACCTAATATGCTTAATTGGTAGTAGGCTTTCGAGCCTATACAGCTTGGAGTAAGACAACATGCATAAAGAGGATGATGTGGTCAAAATACTCATTTGCCTAATAATTCTGCACTCCCTGTATATGGACTTCCATTCATCCTTGATTCTGTAGTGAAAGTGCGGTCTGAACCCTTCATCCATCTAAGTGTTGTAAGAGAGCAAATTCTTTTAACATATGGTCCCCAGATAGGGGACGTAGGAGATACAAAACTAATGTTTGTGCTATCTGGCATGCTGCATGATTTTGGTGCACGGGTGAAGAAAGCACGCTCCTCGGGCATAAAAAAAAAAAGATACTACAGGTGATCACACCATAAAGGCAGAGAAAAGATAACCCAAAAAGGGTTCACCGTTTAGGCTGCTGTTTGCCGAAGCAGAACACTTCTCTACACACTTTTAGGGTGGTCAAATTCTTTTACACTTAATTCAATGCGTTAATCAGTAGTTGCTGAGTTGGTGTTAAATAGCAGCCTGATACTACACGCTTTAGGGTGAGTTCACACTTCAGTTACTTGGTCAGTTATTTCCATCATGTTTTGTGAGCCAAAACCAGTAGTGAAGCCTATTCAGAGATTAGGTGTAATGAAAAGATCTGCACCTGTTCTGTGTTTTTGACCCAAACCTGGTTTGATACTACACATTTTAGTCTGAGTTCACACAGGCGTTGTGGGAAAAGATGTGGATGCGTTGTGGGAACATGCACGATTTTTCACCGCGAGTGAAAAGCGTTTTAATGTGTTTTTCACGCGTGTGAGAAAAATCTGCATGCTTGGTACCCAGACCCGAACCCAGACTTTTTCACAGAAGTTCGGGTTTGGGTTCAGTATTGTGTAAATTCTATTATTTTCCCTTATAACATGGTTATAAGGGAAAATAATAGCATTCTTTAATACCGAATGCTTAGTAGAAGGTCAATTGAGGGTTACATTTTTTAAATCATAATCAACTTATCTCCTCCAATTGATCGGGTAGCTGCCGGTCTCCTGTTCTTTCTTCAGGACCTGTCAAATGACCTGTAGTGACATCACCATGGAGATGGATCATGTGATGTATCATGTGATGAGCACAGTGATGTCTCCACAGGTCCTTTGACAGGTCCTGAAGAAAGAACAGGAGACTGGCTGCTATGCGATCAATTTGAGGAGGTGAGTTAAAACATTTTTTAAAAATGTAACCCTCAATTGACCTTCTACTAAGCACTCTGTATTAAATAATGCTATTACTTTCCCTTATAACCATGTTATAAGGAAAAATAATACAGTGAATAGACTTTCATCCTAGCAACCATGCGTGAAAATCGCACTGCACCCGCACTTGCTTGCGGATGCTTGCAATTTTCACACAGCCCCATTCACTTCTATGGTGCCTGCGTGAAAAAACGCACAGAGCATGCTGCGATTTTCACGCAACGCACAAGTGATGCGTAAAAATCATCACAGCCCTATAGAAATTATTGGGTCCGGATTCAGTGAGGGTACAATGCGTTCACCTGATGCATTGCACCCGCGCGGAAATTTCACCCGTGTGAACCCAGACTTAGGGTAATCAAATTCTTGGGGCCTAATACTACACTCTTTTAGAGGTGGTCAAATTCTTTAAAACTTAATTTGATGCATCAATCAGTAGTTCAGGAGTTGGTGTGAAACTGCGGCCTGATACTACACATTTTAGGGTGTTTAAATTCTTTTACACTTAGGCCTATTGCACACGACCGTATGGCTTTTTCAGTGTTTTGCGGTCCGTTTTTCATGGATCCGTTGTTCCGTTTTTTGTTTCCGTTGTGTTTCTGTTCCGTTTTTCCGTTCCGTTTTTCCGTATGGCATATACAGTATACAGTAATTACATAGATAAAATTGGGCTGGGCATAACATTTTCAATAGATGGTTCAGGAAAAAACGGAACGGAAACGGAAGACATACGGATGCATTTCCGTATGTGTTCCGTTTTTTTTGCGGATCCATTGACTTGAATGGAGCCACGGACTGTGATTTGCGGGCAATAATAGGACATGTTCTATGTTAAAACGGAACGGAAAAACGGAAATACGGAAACGGAATGCATACGGAGTACATTCCGTTTTTTTTGCGGAACCATTGAAATGAATGGTTCCGTATACGGACCGTATACGGAACGCAAAAAACGGCCAGTAAACGGGAAAAAAAAACGGCCGTGTGCAATAGGCCTTAATGTGATGCGTCAATCAGTAGTTGTGGAGTTTGGCGTGAAATTGCGGCTTATTGGTCTTTTACCCTTGCAGTTAATGTTACAGTACAGTATGTCTGACAGAAAGGTGAGGAGGAGAGATCTGCTGCTTCCTTCGGTAGGCGGGCAAGTAGCGAAGATGGGAGTCGATTGGGAGTTGGTATTGTGAGCAGTCAGGCATGTGGCCCTGAGACTGGTGAGGGTGACATCAGTGATGTGCATACAGTAGTGGATGATGATGTCGCCAATCGCACATGGGAGCCGGGTGAAGAGGGGGCTTCATCATCATCAGGAGAAGAGCGTAGCAGCTTGCGCATAAGACTGAGCCAGCAGGGTGGTAGCAGTGTGAGATCTGTAGCCAAATGTGCCCGGGGTAGACCGCCTACATGTCTGGAAAGAAGTAGCAGTGCATGGGTTCACGGAGGCAGTGGTAGAAGGCAGTCAGCACAAAGTGGTGGGGGGAAAATGCCATACTCGGCGGTGTGGGAATTTTTCATCAATCCGCTGGAGGATGTCAGCATGGCCATTTGCAGAATCTGTGGGCAGAAGGTGAAGTGTGGACAGGGTGCCAATGTTGGCAACACGACCCTGCATCAACACATGCAGCGTCACCATAAAATGGCCAAGGGAAACCGCGGCGCTAATGTAGTGGTACAGCCTGACGTAGCAACTGCTGCATCACCCAGTGGCCCGCACTTATTCTCCAGCAGTCAAGGCTCCACCACCTCAGCAGAAGGGAACTGTGTTTCCTTCTCATCATCTACAGGCCCTGATGCTTCTGCTCCTCCTACTGCTCATCACTCATTTTGTCAGCAATTGATCACAGAGGCGATTGCAAAAACACAACAGTATGTGTGAACTCATCCAATGGCGCAGAAGCTGAGCGTGTTCCTGGCCAAGTTGCTCGTACTACAGTCCCTCCCTTTCCATGTGGTGGACTCTGTATGTTTCAGAGAAGTGATGACTTGTGCCCAGCCAAGATGGAGATTCACAAGCAGTTATTTCTTCTCCAAAAAGGCATTACCAGCCCTGCACACGTAGGCTGAACAGAAGGTGGGCCAGTCCTTGAGCAAGTTCATGGCAGCAGTGACTTGTGGAGATGTAACTATGGTCAAGGATAGTATATGTCCTTTACGGCCCACTGGGTAAATGTGGTTCCTGCCCAGCCACACCAGGAACTTGGTCAGGTGACAGCATTGCTGCCTCCACGTTCTCCAGCTGTGAGTCCTGCAGTCCTGCACCAATATCCTCCTCTGCCTCCTTATGCTCCATCTTATCCTCAGCCTCCACTGCAGGTACAATTTAGAGTGCTCCTCCAGCATTTCACATGTGCAGGGCATGGCGGTGTCACGCTGTTCTGCACCTAGTTTGCCTGAGCCAACGGAGTCACACAGGGGAGGAACTGCTCCACATCCTCAATCAAAAAATCAAATCCTGGCTCTCTCCTTACCAACTTAAGATTGAAACTATGGTCAATGACAATAGGAAGAACATGGTATCAGTGCTACATCAAGGAGGGCTGAGCTATGGGCCCTGCATGAAGCATGTCTTTAATCTTATTATAAAGCAGTTCCTGAAGTATTCCACCCATCTGAAAATGACCAGGAATCTGTGCATGCATTTCAGACACTCTCACACTGCAAAGCACACCCTTCTTGAGCTGAAAAGGCAGAAAGGTGTTCCCCAACATTGGCTGATATGTGACGTTTTTCCCCGTTGTAACTCCACCCTCCACATGTTGGTCTGACTATATGAGCAGAGAAAGGCCATGAATGATTTCTTGATGATGCAGGCAGACAGGAGCACTCCCCTGTGTAACTTTGACGTTAGCCAGTGGCAGTGTAACAGTCATGTCCACACACACACACAGGGGGAAGGATAGTGATCACTGGGCTCCACCCTCACCCCTGGCCCTGCCTACTTGCCTCACGAGTCCTGATGACAGGGGACAACTGGACGACAGTGCCTTACTTAGGATATGTGCAGAGAAGACAGACAAGACAAAACACGGAACGGACCGGGTCAGAACCAAGAGAGCTACGCAGTACAAAGGATTAAGCAAAGAATGGTCAGAAAAAGCCGGGGTCAAATATCAGGAGAGTAGAGAAGTACCAGAGGAGTCCGCAAAGAGTAGTCAGGTGAGAGCCGAGGTCACAATACCAGGAGGGATGCGCAGTACAGGAGGAGCAGGCAAAGGATCGTCAGGGAACATGATCAGGTGAGTATTCAGCAGTCCAACAAATAGCCAGGAACCTAGAATTAACAGGCAACCTGTGGCCAGCAGGCTGCCTGTATTTATAGTGGGGCCTGAGGGTCAAGTGACGTGGCCAGCGTCACATGACCGACAGACAGACAAGTCGATCACCGAGTGATCAGCTCGGTGCTCAAGGCAGACCTAGGAGCAGGGAGCCTCCCAGCTAGTAAAGCCGCCCTGGGAACGAGGCCAAACACAGATCCTCACAGCTCCCAGAAGCTAAGCAGCAGGTCTGCGGCTGATGGGAGACCGAGTGCTCTTTTGGCGCCCCGTGACAGGCAGCTTATGTGTGACACCTGCCGTTTGCTCAGGCCCTTTGAGGAGGACACTGTATTTGTCAGTAACCAGGACTACGGGATGAACAACGTCATTCCACTACTTCATATCCTGGAACAGATGCTGCTAAATCTGGATGGACAGGAGACGTGGTGCCTACATCTCATGGCCACATGAGCCCTGTGGGGGCTGAACTGGAGGAGGAGGACATTCATGCACAAGTAATGTATACAAAAATGGGTGGTTTTTCTGCACAAGTGACAGGAGAGGAGGAGCTAGAGGGCGATGAGGATGACCAGGCAGATGACCCTGAGACACCAGGATGACCAGGCAGATGACCCTGAGACACCATGGCAGTATGCAGTGGAGATGGAGGCAGGGAGTCCCTCCGAGTCCCTTGCGCAAATGACCAGATGCATGCTGGTTTCTTGTGTAGTGACAGCTGAATTAACACAATTCGGCAGAGGAATGACTACTGGCTCTCCACCATGTTAGACCCTCGCTACACGTCACACTGACAGGGAGGATAAACTCAACTACTATTGAGACATCCTATGTAGTCAGTGGGCTATGTGCCTATGTGCGCCATTGCCCATCCTCGTGAAGGTCTGACCGGGGGGCCTCAGCTCTCATGTTCCGCTGCTGGGGGGGGGGGGGGGGGGGGGGGGGTAGGAGCAATACCAGCTCCATCAGCAGCAACTTAAGTCTAGAGTCTCTGATAAGCACTTTTCTTCACCCACCTAGTGAAGAAACCACCCACCAGCAGCAGCAGCAAGACATGGAACCGAACCTTAACCAGAAGGTGGTGGCATACTTGGACTACACCCTGCCACCCCAGATTCAAGATCCCCTGAACTACTGGGCAGCCAAACATGATTTGTGGCCACAATTGGCTGAGTTTAACCTGGACAAGCTTTTCTGGCAGGCCAGTAGTGTGGCATCAGAGCAGGTATTTACAGCGGGATGCATAGTTACCCCAAGGAGAACTCGCCTTTCTGCCCAAAGTGTAGAGAGACTGTCCTTTCTGAAGATGAATCATGCATAGATCAGCCAGGATTTCCAAACGCCAGTGCTTGATGCATCAGACTAGATCATTCTGGGTGCCACACCCAAACTTTGTGAAAAGAGACCCGTTTCTTCTGGCCACCAGCTTCAGCCACTATTATGATGCTGCCACCCACCTGATGCCACACACCTGCTGCCTCTACTGCCATGTTCTCCTACTGCCATCCACCATCTTGTGCTGTTATTGCCACTGCTGTTGCCCCCACCCTGTGACTGACCACTATGTTGACTCCTCAAGCAGTTGCCACCTCACCACTCTGTTATGGGGATACTGTGTTGACTCATCATGCATTTGCCATCTTCACCACTCTGTGACTGGGCCACAGTGTTGACTACTCATGTGTTAGCCACCCTCATCACTCTGTTACTGACCACTATATTGACTTCTCATGCGTTTGTCACCCTCACCACTCTGTGACTGGGCTACTGTGTTGACTCATCATGCATTTGCCACCCTCACCACTCTGTGACTAGGCCACAGTGTTGACTACTCATGTGTTAGCCACCCTCACCACTCTGTTACTGACCACTATGTTGACTTCTCATGCGTTTGCCACCCTCACCACTCTGTGACTGACCACTTTGTTGACTCCTCATGCAGTTGCCACCTCACCAATCTGTGACTGGGCTATTGTGCTGACTGCTCATGTGGTAACCACCCTCCCCACTCTATGACGGAGCTACTATTATTCCTGTTTGGCATTGTTGACATCACTATTTATTTTGCCCTTCTGATCTGTCAGAAGGATGAAAAATGAGAAACACAATGGATCCTATCTTTGTAGCACCCGTAAGGCCTGTATCACACTGTCCCTATTTTGCATCAGGATATGCTCATGATTTGGAAGTGAAAAGCAGGAGTGGGTACAAAACACAGAAGATATGCAAACTTTCCAATAATGTGTAATCTCTGTTTTGGATCCACTCCTGTTTTTTTTTGGCCTGAGCAATACCGTTTTTTCCCCATAACTGACTAAATAAGTGAAGTATGAAGAAAATGTAAGAATGATGCCTGTCATACAGACGCAAAGTAACTGTTTCACTACCACAGCGGACTACCTATGCATGTTTCTGCAATTCACAGTGTTCTACACCAATATTCAGACTCTCTGCAGCTGGGAAATAGCAGTTTTTTAATGTGAGTCCTCACAAATAAATTTGGATCGAAACAAATATTTTTGGAAAATTTGGTGAACCGTCCTAATCAAATTTATGAAAAGTTTGCTTATCTCTAAACATAACATTGCCATATATAATGAACAATTGCAGATATACAGGGAGCCCCTGAGGAGCCGGTGCAGAGCATGAAAGTGGTAGTAACCTGATGAGGTGTTGAGTCAGGTGTACTCCATCAGGCCATTGCTCTCCGGGTCATTTGTGCAGTGGAAATGTTGAAGAATCAGACCAGAAGTAAACATATAACAATCTCTCTTTACTTTTTGCTAAATATAACTTGTGGCCAATCCTGCAGTATTAAGTGCCATTTCTAGCACCAGATTAAGAAGTATGGTGGCTGGTAGGATAGCAATCTAATGGCACTTGCAGGCACTTATAGGTGTTCACTGCAATACAGGCTTGATGTTTGTTTGGCCTGTTGTTAGCTATGGGATGGTGTCTGAGCTATAGTCCCTAACCTTGCAGCAGTGCCTGTAAGGTTGAAATGTTGCCGATCACTCTTGACACACTGATGCTTTCTGTAAGCAGCATTATGTATTCTGAGTATCTTTCTGGAGTGATGGTCTCACAGGAGAACTGAGTCTGGTTTCTGTGAGTAAGAGCTCATGTGCTTCCTCTCCCTTTTCTCTGGACTGGAACTGCCCCTTCTGTCAGGAAACAGGAACAACCCACTCCAACCAAGAGGGGAAGAAGAGGGCTGTTAGCCCTTTTTCTGCTAACCATTCCTCCTCTTGCTAGAATAAACCACCAAAGCATTAAAATACATAACCTTACTATAAACAACTATTTACAATTGCAGATACCCCCAGGTCTGGGATACTGCACACACCCTATCTGGGGTATTGCTTATACACACTAATGCACTTATACACACATACAACACTAACCTTCTATGTCATGCAGGCAGTCTACTATATTACACATCGCCCCTCATCAGGACAGCTGTGGAAAAGATCAGGAGCACAGATAAGAGCAGCCTATCTGTGCTCCTGAGCAGAAATCATGCAAGGGACGGGAGACACGGTACAGACACGACTCTACTAACATCTTCTGAGTCCTGACCTGCTGCTTCTGCTCCTGTGAGTGCTTTCCTGTGAGTCTTCTCCCTCCTCTTCACACTGGCCCGACAATTCTAAGAAGAGGCTTATTGTTGAGGAAAGCCCTGCATACACTGTAAGTAATGATGTGCATCCTCCACTCTTCTGTGTCCTCATGTGCCAGGATGACCCCAGGCTAGATAGATAGATAGATAGATAGATAGATAGATAGATAGATAGATAGATAGATATTAGGTAGTTGATAGATAGATTCATGCTTGACGAATATACTGTAATGCAAAAACTCCAATAAAGTCTTGACAAACAGTTGTTTCAGAGGTATAAGGTGGAGATAATCTTGCATATTAATGCACATTTATGTTCGAACTAGACTTTGTGGAAAGCTACGTGACAAACAATATGTTCTCATAAAAGCAACCCCGAAGAAAAATTTGTCATACTGTATCTTTATCATTGGGAAAGCTAGGTGAAATCCTATGTAGCCACCTGTAAAACTCCCACACAGATTGACATCCAGCTTTTCCAGACCCCAGAACAGCAAATCTTTCAACTTAAGACTGTCTTTTCATATAAATCTATATGAATGAATCTGTAGATTGTTCTTCTTGTTTATAGTTTTGGATAAACCTCAGGCTGCTGTCACTCATGTGATCTACAGCATGTCATATACGGCCCCATGAGCAGAGGCAGAACGCAACTCAAGACAAATGCATATTAATATTCCAAACTTCTTATATAAATCACATGATGTAAGGAGCTCAGGGGTTACCCCAAGACACTTGTTCCTGCATCATATTCCTGTAACTTCTTCTTAGTCACGCATATCATTGACGTCTACAAGGATCATGGGGGATTGACTCATTAGGAGGAATATAACATTCCTATTCTGCTGCAAAGTTACAGCATGAACAAGTTAAAGCATAACTCCATACAAACTAAAAATTCAGGGGTGACTGTACTTATCTCAACTTCTCCCCATATCACCGTAACAGGGGTCGATGTGGCTAAGAGGAGCTGATTGCTTTAGTCCTCACACTGTAGAGCTGAGATAGCTTTCAATGTACTGCATGTTTTATACAGGAAACAAGGTAGTCACAGGGTCACCACAGGGGTAGTGGACCCTACAATCAGCTACTCATACTGTATCTCAGCTTCTTGTACAACTGCAACTATATTTTTATAGGGTGAGGACTACTGGGGCTTTTCACAAGGGCAGTGTCACGCTTTGGTGTGGGAGGGAAACACCACACCGAGCATAAGAAGGAAGGGTGGGGGGGGGGGGGGCAGGGAATCAGGCCTGAGAACTAGAGAAGGAAGATGGACACCTCCTAGTAAAACCCTAACCAAAATCCTGACTGTCTACCAGTATCAACAGACCCCAGAGGTAGGTGTGTTCATACGCAGGAATACCTAGCCCTATCTAGCCCTATAGGACCCTGGTACTAATGGCAGAGACGAGACTACCTGTACCTCCAAAAGGAAGGATGAAGAGGAGTCTCCTACAGGCCTAATACAAACAATACAGAAATGCAACACACAGAACCCAAACAAAATACAAAAGGGAAAAGAGACGTAACTTCAAAAGAGCTATGGAAGCATCAGGAACTCCGCCGAGATCCACACACCAGCTCTGCACAACTGAAACTGAAGCTATAAACTGCACAGCATTGTGAGACAAGCAACAATAAATAAGGAAGGTGAAATGACCACATTAGCAACACCTGAGGCAATGGGTGTGGCCATTACCAGAAACAACACAGACGCCCATTTATCCACAGGGAAAATCAGTCAGATCAAACCACGTGTTGCCAGTCTCACCGATCTCCTGCCACGGGAATGTCCGTTACAGTACCCCCCCTTCCACGGGTGACCTCCGTGCACCCACGACTGACCTTATCTAGGTGAGACCTGTGAAAGGCTTTCACCAAACGACTGGCATTCACATCAGATGCCGGTACCCACATCCTCTCCTCTGGTCCATAACCCTTCCAGTGAATAAAATACTGAAGAGCTCTACGGAGAACTCGAGAGTCAATTATCTTGGCAATCTGAAATCCCAAACTACCGGCTCCAAAGATTCAACGTATCTCTTCAACAAAGATTTGTGAAACACATTATGAATTTTCAGGACCTGAGGAAGTTCAAAACGAAAAGCTACAAGATTAATAATGGCAGTGATCTTATATGGACCAATAAATCTTGGACCCAACTTCCAAGAAGGCACCTTCAACTTAATGTTTCTTGTGGACAGCCACACAGAATCACCCACTCTTAGGTCCAGACCATTCATACATTTCCTGTCAGCCACACGTTTATACTTGTTGCCCATATTCATCAAGTTAGTTTCAATTTTCCACCATATAGATGACAATGATGATGAAAAACGTTCCTCTTCAGGGATACCAGAAGTATCAGAACCATAAAATGTGCCAAACTGCGGGTGAAACCCATATTCACAAAAAAACTGCGACTTACCAGTGGACTCCTGTCTACGATTGTTTATGGAAAACTCTGCCAAAGACAAAAACGAATGACCACTCCTCCTGATTCTCAGAGACAAAACATCTCAAGTAAGTCTCCAGACTTTGATTAGTGCGTTCCATCTGTCCGTTCGACTGAGGAAGAAAAGCCGAAGAAAAGAACAGTTGTACCCCCAGTCGAGTACAGAATGCCTTCCAGAATCTGAAAACAAACCATGTCCCATGATCTGAGACCACGTCAGAGGGAATGCCATGGAATTTCACAATGTTGTCAACAAACACTTGTGCAAGCATTTTAGCCTTAGGTAGGCCCGGCAACGCTATAAAGTGCACTATTTTACTAAAGCGATCAACTACCACCAGAATAACTGTCTTTCCTGAAGAATTAGGTAGATCAGTGATAAAATCTATGGATAAGTGAATCCATGGTCGGGCCAGGATGGGCAACGGAAGTAGAGATATGGAAGTATGTGTCACCTTAACACATACACAGGTACTACAGGCTGACACATAGTCCTCAACACACTTACGCAACCCCGGCCACCAGAATCTAGGAGAGATGAGGTCGGCAGTGGATCTACTCCCAGGGTGTCCCGTAAGAACCGTACAGTGATGTTCCTCAAACAACTTGTGACACAATTCCGATGGCATAAACAGCTTCCCAGAGAGACAAGAATCCCCTGGGCCTCTAACACCTTCACCTCTAGGTCAGGGTAAAAAGCAGATATCACCACCCCTTCCGACAGTATAGGACTAGGATTTTCAAAATCACCACCTCCAGGAAAACTACATGACAAGGCATCTGCCTTGACGTTCTCAACCCCAGGACAATAGGTGACAATGAAATTGAATCTGGTAAAAAACAAAGACCATCTGGCTAGTCTTGGGTTCAGTTGATTAGCCAACTCCAGGTAAGTCAGGTTTTTGTGATCTGTAAACACCGAGATCGGATGAATTGCTCCTTCCAACCAATGACGCCATTCCTCAACTTAATGGCTAGTAACTCTCTGTTACCCACATCATATTTTCTCTCTGCGGAAGAGATTTTTCTAGAGAAAAAGGCACATGGATGCCATTTACCAGGTGACGGGCCCTGCGATAAAACTGGTCCTACCCCCACCTCGAACGCATCCACTTCCACAATGAAAGGTTGTGATACATCCGACTGCACCAATATAGGGGCAGAAGAGAAGCATTCCTTAATCGCAGAAAAGGCTTGCAACGCCAAATCAGACCACACTGATCTGTCCCTTTCTTAGTCATGTCAGTTAAGAGTTTTACTATTGCCGAATAATTCTGAATACATTTTCGGTAATAGTTGGTGAACCATAAAAGCGCATAAGAGCCTTCAGATTTTCAGATCTAACCCAGTCCAATACAGCACAGACTTTCTCTGCATCCATTCAAAAACCTAAAGATGACAGCAGGTAGTCCAAAAACTGCACCTCATGTACAGCAAAAACACATTTCTCTAATTTTGCGTACAATTTATTGTCCTTTAGGATCTGTAACACCTGTCTAAGGTGATCCTGATGTGTTTCCATGTCTGGAGAACAAATTAGAATGTCATCCAAATACAAGACTACAAACCTCCCCAAAAGGTGATGAAAAATGTCATTCACAAAATGCTGGAAAACCGCAGGAGCATTGGTCAACCCGAAAGGCATGACCAGGTTCTCAAAGTGTCCCTCAGGAGTATTAAAAGCCGTCTTCCATTCATCTCCTTCCTTGATCCTAACCAGATTATATGCCTCCCTTAAGTCCAATTTGGAGAACACCTTGGCAACAATAATCTGTTTAAACAAATCGGGAATTAAAGGAAGAGGGTAAGGATCACGGACAGTAATCCGATTGAGTTCACGGAAATCCAGACATGGCCAAAGACCTTTGTCTTTTTTAACAAAAAAGAACCCTGTTGCCAATGGAGATTTGGAAGGTCTTATGTGTCCTTTACTCTAAGTCCAGCAATTAAATATAGGTTTTTAATAAATGGGTCAATAAAGAAGTACAAATTCCAGCTAAAGAGTCAACCCTTCCAAATGACGATCACTTCAGTTATTACATATTATTTATTATCTCAACACATATATCCAATGTCAATGGTGGGTCCACCGCCTATCTGGCTAACTGGGTTTAGCTGTGGTCAAGGACAATGTCCCTATTATGGACCCTATGCTAAGCCCTTTGCCCAGGGACGGCCCCTAGTGGTGGGGACTCCCTGTCCTCGAGCATAAGGCTAACAGTTCCTAGATAACCCTCACTGTTATGATGAGCCTATTCTGTGGGGGACCTCCATGGACAGCGAGACAGAACAAACACAAGATCAGTGCGCCATGTATACAACCCTAGTGATATGTAGATATCAAAAGGTACACGACGCACCGGACTAACTCATTAAAAGACACCCCGTTATAGGGGTGTATGCGGTCACCCAGATATATGGACCAAATCAATACAATACACTAGAACCCCAACGCGTTTCCCCCACGGTGTGGGATCATCAGGGGGTGAATGGATCTTTCCGTTTAATTAAATAATGATGTCTAGGAGATGCTGCGTCAGGTCAGCAGCATATAGCCTACATATCACACTGATAGGATAGAGGCCCAGATAATGGGACCACTCTATTGGTGAATATCTCTCACCATCCTTAGTGTGATACTGTCTGTTACTGCACAGATAGCAGTTCGAACTGGACCTATTAGTCTTGCACGATATTGTTAATGTTAGAGAGAATTGAAGGGAGCATCCGACATAATCTACCGTATATGCATAGTCATTGAGTACATAAATGCAGGACTTCAGAATAGGTTTCTGTGAAAGGAAACAGAAAAAATGTATATGTATAGTTGTATGTCATCTTCAGCACTAAATCATCACCTGGTAATTGTGTGCCCACCACCGTGCTAATCACACAGTATTTATGGGTGACTCACTCTGTCCAGGTATTTTGATGTCACTCCTTGTATAGTATGCCAACAGGGCACAGATTATGATATTATAGGACGAGCGTCCCTATATGGTATAAATATATAGCTGAAAAAGAAGGGAATATATATGTATACATATTTATTGTGTCTCCAGTCAATCTAAGAAACCACCACCATATGACTCTCATATTTATACGTGATGCTACCTCAGATAAATCCTTGATCACGCAAGTCTGACCCCACAGATATGGCGAGTGGATGGATGGAACCTAGGCATTCAAGACATTAAATAATGAGCAAAGATGTATCTGTACATCTTAGGCCGGTTCATAGTAGTCTTCGGAGGTTACTTACATCTATGTTGTCCTACGGTCCAGTCCTCCCTTGCAATCCCTGTGACGGTCCAGAGCCATTGTCTAGCTGTCCCTGCCCACTTTATAGCCCTCCTAATTGCCTCAGATGTATCGGCTACAGGTGTACTCTTGCTGCAGGCATGCGGTGTGAGCGTGCGTTCCAGCGTGGAACGCACCCCGACGGCGCAGCTTCCGATATCCAGTGTCTAGTGGGTGGAGTGCCGAGTCTGAGCGTGCGTTCCACAGTGGAACGCACGTGCACTTCCGCCCATTCGCATGACCATTTCCAGGTTCTTGTCACTATTCCTACATGTGGAGCGCACGATGCATTCGGTAGTTGAACCGCATCATGCACACTCTCCCACTTCGTCAGATCAGGTGCATATAGTGAAGGGAACAGATTTTATTATTGATGTTTGATATAGCAGGGTCAGTTTATTAATGATACAGCGGCCCTCACACTGCGGATAAAGTGGATCTCAATTTTTAATATGTATATCTATATACACATGTATCTCAAAATATCTGCTATCTTCTATGACATGTATATAGTGACTTGTTACATATATATATCGGTCATAGTCATACAGTCTATCGGTATTATCAGAGGGACTACACAGTGGGGTTAGGACATACAATAATGTATGAGATAATGTCATTATGGTTATTTTTCCCCGTAAAGATGCATCAGGGGAGACCGAGTACACAATGAATCCATTGTCATTCATGTGTTCTTTATAATCATATTTCGGCGCTTTACGCACCTGGTCCAGTTTAAGGGACAATCTGATCACTAGAGCCTCTACAGCTATAGGGGATATACAAACACACACATAAAGGGAATGAGCAGGAGGGGGGGGGGGAGGGATGGGGGGGGGAAGGAACCACAGATTAAGGATGTCCCAGGAATACGCGGAAAGGCCGGTAATTAAGGTTCAAATGGACATTTTAATTAGGGGTATATAGATACAGGCATCCCCTGTCGATACAGCATTGGCGCACAAGAATTGAGGGTCTCAGGGTCTTTCTTACATAGGTAGGATCAAAGGAAACACGAAAAGGTCAGCCTGTCATTAAGACCACGTGGGGACTGGGAACGGAATCTGTGGATCCATTGACTCTCCTTTTGCAAGATCCTTCTGTCCCAGTCACCCCCACGTGGAGGTGGAGGGATCACCTCAAGGACCGAGAACCGTAGAGACCTCACGTCACCCCCATGTATGGTGTTTATATGGGTGGCGACCGGTGTCGCCTCGTTGTTTTTAATGTCATTGACGTGTTCCAGGATCCTTTTCCTCAATTCCCTGATTGTCTTGCCCACATAATCCATGGGGCAGGAGCACTGACATATATAGACCACACCTTTTGATCTACAGTTAATAAAGTCCCGAATATGAAATAACCGACCTGTTGTTGAACAGGTAATTGTTTTGGCCGTAGATAGGAACTCACACGCTTTGCAGCTCCCGCATTTGAAGATACCCACTCGTTTTCTGTCCAGCCAGGTACCAGTTTTATGTGTCCTTTAGCCAACCTCTCAGTAATATGCTCTCTCGTGGCCAGTCTTTCAGGTTCCAAAAGGTTATACAACCTAGATTTTGGCAATTTAGCTCCGGGAATAAGATTGAAAGAACAATCATATTCCTGATGCAGAGGTAAATCCTGGCATCCACTCTCAGAAAACACATCGGCAAAATCAGATATAAAAGAGGGTAATATCTTAGTAGTTAAAACAGAAGAATATGTATTCAGACAATTGTCAATGCAATAATCACCACAATCCAGAATCTGTCTAGCTTGCCAATCGATGGTTGGATTGTGCTTGCTTAACCACGGTAAACCCAGAACCACCGGTGCTGGGAGACCCTCCAATACAAAGCACGAGATAAATTCTTGATGAAAGTCACCCACTCTTAATCTGATATCATGCACCACTTGAGATAAACACTTCTGAGCTAGAGGTGCAGAATCAATAGGAAAAACAGAAATGTTAATTTTTTCTAATGCATTCGATGACAAGCCGTGCATACGGACAAACTGAGCATCAATCAGGTTCACCCCGGCCCCGCTGTCGATAAACACCTCAATCCCCACAGTTTTTGATTCTAGCGCCACCTCAACAGCCAGGAAAAATCGGGTACTACCAGTAAAAGACAAACGCACATTTTCTGACTCTCCGCTCACCCCTCCAAGAGTCAGATGGGAATTAAATGTCCCTCTTTTTTCTTTCTACCATTGAATGCATGGACATACTCTGATTAAAATTTCCCTTTTGTCTGCAGAAAAAACATAGTCCCTTCCTATTAGCAGTATGCTTAAAAGCGGATCCAGAAGTACCTCCCCTTAATTGCATGGGTTCGTCCCCAGACATAAAACCAGGAGTAGCTTCACCCAAAGTGTCAGAGGAGGACGATACATCATGTGATAGTACGTCCTGAGAGTGGGGGTCCCTAGATCTCTCTCTCAGCTGTCTTTCCATGCGTATAGCCAGAGACATAGCAGCCTTCAGAGACACTGGGGTTTCATGAAAGGCGAAGGCGTCCTTCAGCCACTCTGATAACCCTTGACAAAACTAGCTATGGAGGGCAGGATTGTTCCACTCCGTATCCGTAGCCCACCTTCTAAACTCAGAGCAATAAGGCTACTTTCACACTAGCGTTCGATCGGATCCGTTCTGAATGGATCTGCTCATATTAATGCAGACGGTGGCTCCGTTCAGAACGGATCTGTCTGCATTATATTGTCAAAAAATGTCTAAGTGTGAAATTAGCCTGAACGGATCCGTCCAGACTTTTACATTGAAAGTCAATGGGGGACGGATCCGTTCGAAGATTGAGCCATAGTGTGTCATCTTCAAACGGATCCGTCCCCATTGACTTACATTGTAAGTCTGGACGGATCCGCACGCCTCCGCACGGCCAGGCGGACACCCGAACGCTGCAAGCAGCGTTCAGGTGTCCGTCTGCTGAGCGGAGCGGAGGCTGAACGCCGCCAGACTGATGCATTCTGAGCGGATCCGCGTCCACTCAGAATGCATTGGGGCTGGACGGAAGCGTTCGGGTCCACTTGTGAGCCCCTTCAAACGGAGCTCACAAGCGGACAGCCGAATGCTAGTGTGAAAGTAGCCTTTATCTCAGTGGAACGATCACCCTGACAAAGGCTGCGTAGCTTGCTTTTGGCTAGAGAGGTCCGATCCAGATGATCATAGATAAGACCCAAAGCTTCGAAAAATTCATCTACTGACCAGAGAGACTGCGATCCGGTCGGCAGAGAAAAAGTCCATGAATGCGCCATCCCCTTAAGCAATGAAATAACCAAACTGACTCGCTGTTTCTCATCCCCAGATGAGTGTGGACGTAGCCTAAAATACATTTTGCACGCCTCCCTAATCAAAATGAAATTATCACGTCCCCCAGAGAATCTGTCTGGGAGGGCAACTTTAGGTTCAAGACAGGCCTGGTAACCACCACCACTAGGATTAGCAGTCTGTGGCCTCTGCATCTGCGAGACGGTCGTGCGGAGGTCAGCTACCTTCAAAAACAGCCCTTGCAGCTGACCTGCCAGTGCAGCAATAGGATCCATGGTTGCACACAAACAAAAAATGACGGTTATGGCGGTTTATAGTGTCACGCTTCGGTGTGGGAGGGAAAAACCACACCGAGCATAAGAGGGAAGGCGGGGACAGGGAATCAAGCCTGAGAACTAGGGAAGGAAGCTAGACACCTCCTAGTAAAACCCTAACCAAAATCCTGACTGTCTACCAGTATGAACAGACCCCAGAGGTAGGTGTGTCCATACGCAGGAATACCTAGAGTCCTATCTAGTCCTATAGGACCCTGTCCCTCCAAAAGGAAGAACAAACAGGAGTTCCTACAGGCCTAATACAAACAATAGGGAAATGCAACACACAGAACCCAAACAAAATACAAAAGGGAAAAGAAAGACTTAACTAGGGGCTATGGAGTTTGAGTTTGATCTGAAGCCGTGTCTAATGTAAAGTATAAAATAAGAAGTCTTGTTTATGGGGAATCAATCAGTAAAAGTCTTACCTTGTGTTGAGGACCTTTCAGGAAACGTCATGAGGAGTGACTATTGATTGGGCAGTTGGATCATGTGATATGAAGTTTATAAATGGGAAGGGGCGGGGTTGAGCCCTTTTGGAGTAACGTGACCAATAGTGGGTGGAGGTGAAATTAGGTGAGTGCGTGATGAACGGTATAAGAGAAGTATGAGTGGTTTAAATTAAGAGGTTTTCTGAGAAATGCGGAACAAAAGCTGTGAAAAAGAAGGTATATGCAATATACAAATGCGGTCTAGAAAAAAGGAAAAATGTATTGATGAGGTTGTATATATGACAAGGCTGCGGTAACATAATAGTGAAAAATACACCGTATAATTGAAAAACTTCTAAGGAAAAAAAAATTCTAGCCAATTTTTGTATATAGTTGGTGTACGGTCGATACTGTTTTATGGTGAGATGAATTTTCCTATTAAGGATATGCTAAAGGTATTGTATTTCACTATGTATTTTAATATGTTTTGATTGGGATATGACTCCCATAGCTTGAGAATGGGAGATTGGGCTATTTAAAGGGCCCAGCTGTGGACATGCGCAGTTGTCGCCCCTGAGGAAGCCAGAGAGCGAAACCCGGGTCGGGCAGGAGTTTGAATTGATTTTATTACTGTGACATGCCTGTTATCTACCATTGTCTGTGAGTAGATAAAACCTTTTTTATCAACAACTAAGAGGGTACTTCACTATATGCCGGTCATTTAATCCTACAGAGGAGGCGGTCTGAGGAGGATCGAACCCTTTGAGAGAGGAGGACGAAGGCGAATACCCTGATTCTTTCACTTGTGCAGCGTTTGACTGAATCATAAGCAGAGCGGTTTCAAACCTTTTACAACTTGACTCTCGAGTGTGAATTACCCACCACACTACACCGGAACCAGCAGCGCAAGTAACTGTCCGTGTTCTGGGACACAGGACTGACATTTTCTATTTTATTTTATACAGCCCTAAAAAGGATGAAATCTGTTAGGAGAAATTGTATTCATTCTGGGGTCTATATTTATTTAGGGTGTCTGGTCTGATGTCTCAGAATGTATTTTTGTTGCAAAGACATTTCAGCAGCAAATTTTGCAGCAAGAAGGAGTAGCCGTCATGGCAGTCTGGGCCAGATGGAAAAGAAAATAAAAAAGAAAAACTTCACCTGTGAGTCACTGGATTTTTAGAGGAGCTGTCAATTAAAACATGGCTGTTTTACTAAATACTTTTATCCACAAAAAGTATACAAAAGGTATCAGTGTAGCCCAAGCCTAATATACAACTGGGTGTCACTATTTCTCTTGTCAGCAGAATGTGTTACCTACACAGTCTTATACTATCACTGATGAATAGACACTGAGGAATGGCAGCCAGTTGTTGAATGTAGCACAGAAAAGTGGTGTTGACTATAGTCACAGCACAGCAGGGCAGCAGTAGGGAACGGGGGCAAGTTTTGAAAGCATCAATGTCCTAATGTCAACTTTATCTGCCAATGGTCAATTTATGCAGCAGATGTTTTTCACAAAATGTGGATGAGATTTCCAAAGTATGTGTGTGCTCTCAGCTAAGCCCCTTTCCACATGTGAGCAAAGGCTCTCCTATACTGAAGCCTAAAGAAAGTTTGCTTCAAAAAACGGGTACCTGGTGCCCCTTTACTCTGATGGTGGCAAGGATACTTGGTCACCCGGGGGAAGGGGGGAGGACTTTCTCTGTTTCAAAAATTTTAAGTTGCTCTTTGTTTAATGAAAAGTTAGACAAATTTTGTAATATACTCTCAGTTCTTCACAGTCTTAAAATTCTCTGCTTGCTGTTATTAAATAGGATCCTTGCTCCCAGCAGATACAAAGTTATCAAGGTCAAGTGATGGAGACACAGGCGTGCGATTACAAGAAACATCTCTGATAACTGTACTGTAATGTGGAATGCACCCATGTGTCCATCTCTTAAATTTTAGCTATCAGTCCTGCTGTGGTAGTGGGGGTTTATTTCCCCACTTTTTGTGTTTTTATAAAGTTTTACCTTCTACTGTATATAAAATTTAGAATTTGGCTTTGGTTTTGTTTTCTTCTCCCTGTAAGGAGACTGTGGTTCACGAAGCAAATGTGCAAGATACAAGGAAAGCAAAGACACCGACACTTCTAAGAAAATAGGTAAGAAGTGCAGCAGAACGAGAGATATGACAAGCTTCAGGTTAATAACATGATCCTCTACTGAAAGAGCAGACAGCCCAGGAGCAGCAAAATGCTGTACAAAATATCATTCACCTTGAAGAAATGGTAAACTCTGTCCTCCCATTATGTCTTGCACAATTGCACTCCCCTATGTTAGCAGGACCTATATGCACGACTGATCGTAAGAACTTCCTGGTTCATGAGAAGAAGGCTAGAACTTCGGTGAAGACTGACACAGGCAGCTAAGTAGGATACAGAGCGAGGATTTCTGTGTAAACCTGGATGACAACCACTGTGAGCACTGGATAGCCAATATGGCCACCATCACAGGTCTAACACCTAGGCTTTTCAAGGTTCCAGAATATCAAATCCTTTGAGTCATGCAGTAAAATATATGTCATTTGTAACACTGATGTATATTATATGGAGTTTACAGCACTTAAGACTAATTCCATGGAACTTCCTCCACATTCCTCTACATTTATCGCATTATGCAGCTTTGAATTTATAAAATGCAATTTTAATGGAATTTTTTTTTAAAATAAATCACATGACACGTAAAACAGTAAAATAAGAATAATGGACGTAATAGGACTTGAAACGCGCTACCGTTCTGTCTAAAGCACTTATATTAACCTGTGATGGATGGCAGGGGTTCCAGGAACATATGTAATGTCTGACATAAACACTGAATATTTCTATAAATGAAGTACATAGGACGTCTGCGTGCAATGTATAATTTATTATAAAGATCTCAGTTCGGCACCAGAGTTTATTATGATGACAGGAATGTAATAATGAAAAATGTAATGTAGAAATAACCGATAGATCATCTACTAGATTATAGGATTACAATGTAACTATTGGGTAGCTGGTAAGGGTCTTTGTACTGCAGGAGCAGGGGATCTATAACTGCATAACCAGGCTGATTTGCTAATCAGGTGTCACAGACACTCCCGTGACAGGTGCCAGGAGATCAGAGAGACTGGCAACACGTGGGATAATCTGAAAGGTTCCTTGTGGATCATTTGTGTCTGTGTTGCTTTGGTAATGACCACACCTCTTGCAGGTGTTGTTGGTTTGGTCATTTAACTTCCCCTATTAAGGGTACTTTCACACTTGCGGAAGAGGATTCCGGCAGGCAGTTCCGTTCAGGATGGAGATAAGGGTGGATTCACACTAGCGTTAGGGATTCCGTTATGGCTTTCCGGTATAACATGGTTATAATGGAAAAAAAGGAATACCCAGACAGAATGCAAAACGGAAGCCTTTAACAGGCATTCCTTTAGCTTTCCGTCCTAATAGAAGCCTATGGGAAATCATAACGGATCCGTCTGGGTCCCGTTACGCAAGACAGAAAACAAAGTCCTGTCAACAGGACTTTGTTTTCCATCTTGCATAACGGGACCCCGACGGATCCATTTTGATTCCCATAGACTTCTATTAGGACGGAAAGCAAACGGAATGCCTTTTAAAGGCTTCCGTTTTGCATTCCGTCATAATACAAGTCTATAGGCAGAAGAACGTATCCGTCCTTCCGTCTTATGGATTCTGCGCAGACCTTTAAAAATGTGAAAAAGATAAATACCGGATCCGTTTTTCCAGATGACAACCAGAAAGACGGATCCGGTATTGCAATACATTTGTGAGACGGATCCGCATCCGGATCCGTCTACAAATGGTATCCGTTTGCATACAGATTGCCGGATCAAGCAGGCAGTTCCGGCAATGGAACTGCCTGATGGAATCCAGCAACGCTAGTGTGAAAGTACCCTGAGATCCGTTTTTTTAGATGGAAACAAAAGTACTGCATGCAGGACTTTTTTTCCCCTTCTTAAGGGTCCATTCACACGTCCGTAGTGTATTGCGGATGCGCAAATTGCGGATCCTCAATACACCTGGCCGGCACCCTTATAGAACTGTCTATTCTTGTCCGCGATTGCGTACAAGAATAGGACATGTTCTATATATTTCCGGAGCCGCGGACCGGAATATCGGGGGCACCCTTCGGAAATGCGGATGCGGACAGCACACTGTGTATTTTTTTTTTCTCTCTCTCTTCTTCTGATGGATCAGAAGAATGGAAAGCTAAATGGTGATGTGAATGCACCCTTACTGCTTAGGGTACTTTCACACTAGCGATGCTGGATTCCATAAGGCAGTTCCATATATATATATATATATATATATGTATGCAAACGGGTACCATTTGTAGACGGATCTGGATGCGGATCCGTCTCACAAATGTATTGCAATACCGGATCCGTCTCTCAGATTGTCATCCGGAAAAACATTTTTCTAGAACACTTAGGCATTAATGCATTTCAATGTAAAATAATGCCGGCATTCCGGCAACTGTTCCGGAATTTTGGACGGAGAAAATACTGCAGCATACAGCGGTATTTTCTCCGTTCAAAAAACGTACAGTGACTGAACTGAAGACATCCTGATGCATACTGAACGGATTGCTCTCTATTCAGAGTGCATTAGGATAAAACTGATTTTTTTTCCGGTATTGAGCCCCTAGGATGGAACTCAATACCGGAAAAGAAAAAAACGCTAGTGTGAAAGCACCCTTTTGGGGGTGCAGTTCATAGCTTCAGTTTCTGGACTTTAGGCTTGCTGGTTGCTGGATCTCGTTTGAGCTCCTGGCGCTGCCTTTGCTCCACGTGAAGTTAAGATTCATTTTCCCAATTTGTATTTTGTTTGTTGTATTTCCCTGTCTTTTGTATCTAGGCCTGAGGGAGACTCCTGTTCATCCTTCTGGTGGAGGGATAGGTTGTCTCAAGTCCTGTCACTATACTAGGGCCCTACAGGGTGTGTTAGGGCTCTAGGTTCCTGTGTATGAACTTTCCTACCATCGAGGTCAGTTCATACTCGACTTGAATTAGGGTTGTTCTAGGAGGTGACCTTCTCCTTTACCCTAGTTTCCAGGCCTAGTTCCTATCCCCTTTCCTCCCATGCTTGGTGTGGAGTTTTCCACCCACAGTGCATCTGTGACATAAGACCTAAAAAGTATGCTCAACACAGTGCTGCCTATTTGATAGGCTGTAATACAGTCTCCACAATACCACTACCAAAAGAATATGCATACATATAATCAGGGGATGGCTGGGACGGGGGGCAGGGAGGCAATTGCCCCCCAGGCAGCACAAAAAAAAGGCTGCTTGGCCATCTTTAACAAATTATATATATTTTTTTTATTCCTCAAGGCCGTACCACAGATCACCACAGGCTTCATATTCATATTCATCTGTATCGCCATCCTCAGGAAAGCGATACAGATGCCTATGGTGTGGGGCAGGGGAGGGAGAGGCGTCTCTCTTCCCTGTTCTTCTGATAGGCTGCAGGCACTAATGCCTGTGGCCTATCAGAGGCCAGCTCAGGCGGCGCAATGACGTCATTATCATTGCGTCGCCTGAGCTGGACAGCACACAGCAGGGACACAGGCCAGAAGAGGCCTGCATCGCATCACTGCTTATGGAGGTATTAATGTTTTGTCTATTTCTTCTTTGCGGGGGCAGCTGGCACTATGGGGGCATCTGGCATTTCTTACAGCCCCATTTTTTTTGGGGTGGCACTCTGGGGGCATTTATTTCTTGCCCATTTTGGGGAAACACTATGGGGGCATTTCTTAGTGGCACATTATGGTGGGGCCATGGGGGAGAGAAGCACTATGGGGGCTCTAAAGGGGCTTTTTTTATTAGCACACTATGGGGGGCACTATAGGGGAGAGCGGCACTATGGGGCATCTGTTGGCACTATAGGGGCATTATTTGGAGGCACTATGGGTAAGTGGGGGCTCTAAAGGGGCCTTTTTTATTGGCACATTATGGGGGGCACTCTGGTATCTGGTGGCACTAAGGGGGCATTTTTTACTGGTACATTATGGGAGGCACTATAGGGGAGAGCGGCACTATGGGGCATTATTTGCGGGCACTATGGTGGAGTGGAGCACTATTGGAGCATCTGGTGGCACTAAGAAGGGGCATTTTTTACTGGCACATTATGGGGGAGAGGAGCACTATAGGAGCATTTGCTGGGGGCACTAAGAGGGGGCATTTTTTTACTGGCATATTATGGGGGACACTATGGGGAAGGGGGAGATAAGCACTATGAGGGCATTTACTGGGGCACTATATAGGGGTATTTTATACTGGCATACATTATGGGGACATTAGCTCAACTGTGGGCACTAAGCAGGGGTATTTCATGTACTGTCATATTATAGGGAGAATTATTACTACTAGGGGGTATTATGCAGAGCTTTACTACTATTGGGGGGCAGTGAGGAACATGATTACTAGTATGGGCCCTATAGGGGCATTATTACTACTAACTGTGCTCTGGCAGATAATTATTTCTATTGGTGGGATTTTGGGGAGCACTGTTACTTTGGAGGGCACCCTGGCATAGTATCAGCTTAGCACAATTATTTTTGGGGGACATTAACTTCATACTATTATTGTCTGGGTGCAGTTATTTTTTAGAGCACTGTGTGCCAATAATTGTTGAAGGGGGAACTATACTGCTGAAACAGTCCCCCTGGAAATACTTCTAGGGGGACTGTTTCAGCAGTATAGTATTGGGGGTGGCAGGAAAGGGTGTTCAGAAGATGTGAAGATGATGGAAATGTGGGAAACTAATGTCTGTTTGTCAATCTCTGCAGAGACGGGAGATGGCTAAAATATCATCATAGCGGTCTGGTCTGAATGGAGAAGATAAAGAAAGGTGTCTACAACAAAGGTGACATCACTGGATGTAAGAGGTATGTGGCGCTATGTAGCAGAGGAAATGCTCTGGCTCCTCCCCCTGCCATTTGCAGAAGAGGATTCAGAGCTGGGTGAGGACGGCCGAAGGGGGCAGCAGGCCACGGGCGGGTGGCAGATGGTGGGGGGAACTACAGGCCTTGAGCAGGATCTGGGGAGGGAGGAGAGCGGAGGAGCTTCCTGGCTGTAGCCTGTTGTCTATTGTATAATGTGAAGCAGGCAGTGCAGCCAGTACACGCCCTCCCCTCTCCGTATGATGTGTAGAGACAGGCCGCAACTATAGAATTTCAGCTGTACAGTGTTTGTTGGGAGTGGCCTATTATATGAAGGAGGGGCTTTTAATAATGGATGGGGCTAAATAAATTGCACCGCGTTTTTCCATTCCTACAGGGCTTTTGCGTGCCGCATTTTTAAATATGAAGGGGGCTTTGAAAAATGGGCAGGCAAAAGAATTGGCGCAGCACGCTACACGTGCCACATTGGGGGGGCAGTAAATGCAATGTGTTCCTGTATAAAATAAAATAAAAGTCTGCAAAATAAAAATGGGCCACTGGATTTGCCCCCCCCCCCCCAGGACTAAGGCTGCCAGCCCTCCCCTGCATATAATTAAAAAATAAAATCGATAAGTATAATTAAAAATATTACATAAAAATTGAGTGATCATAGTGCAGCACCCCAGACCTGGGGGTATCTGCCAATGTTTGTAATGTGCTGTCACGTTATGTATTTTCATGTTTATACAGAAGTTGTCATGGTTGGCAGGAACAGGGCTAACCACCCTGTTCCTTTCCTTGGTAGGAGTGGGCTGGTCCTGCTTCTTGCCAGGACTTCCAGTCTAGCTAGAGAGAGAGGAGAGTTCCAGTCCTGATAGTGGGGGATGAGGAAGACATGTCAGACATGTCAGAACTCCCAGGAACTGTATGCCTCTGCTTTATCAACATTCCAGAGGGAAACTCAGGAGCCAGATCGTATTCTCCTGTGAGACCAACACTCTAGAGAGATCCGAAAAATTCAAAAGCACAGTTTCAAGAAAGCATCAGTGCGACAGTAAAGTGATCAGCAAAATACAGCTTTCCAGGCACTGCTGCAAGCTGAGGGACAACAGCTTGGAAACCACTACCTACCTAAACCATCGCTAGGCCAGACAAACATTAAAGGGGTTGTGTCACTTCAGCAAATAACATTTATTATGTAGAGAAAGTAATTACCAGGCACTTACTAATGTATTGTGATTATCTATATTGCTTCCTTTGCTGGCTGGATTCATTATACTATCACAGTATACATTGCTCGTTTCCAGGGTAGCGACCACCGTACAATCCATCAGTGGTGGCCATTCTTGTATACTATAGAAAAAAGCACCAACCTGGAGCCTACCTGTAAAGATACCGGAGGCAATTATGGGAGAACAGAGCGGCGCCCAGGTATAACAGTAAGTGCAGGGGGGTCCCTGGGCGCCGCTCTACATGCCTGTATAGTTACTTTAGAAGTTTAATTCTGGTGAAAGGTCCTCTTTAAGCCTTTACTACAGTGGACACTAAAATACACAAGTGCTTGTTAATTCCAACCTATTGCCATCCAACCAGCCACCATACCTCTTCATCTGGTGCCACTAGTTATATTTTGCACTAAGAAAAGAGACTGTTACACAATTACTTTTGGCCCTCAGGGAGCAACGGCCTGAGGGAGTACACAGTGACACAACACTTCATGAGGGCCACTACCACTCTCATCCATTACATTGGTTCCTCAGCAGCTCGCTGAATATTTTGGCTTCAAGAACAGGAATGGCTGAGGTCAGCTGACTCTCCCCTTCCCCTACCTCAGCTTTTATTCATTATTATGTAACTTAAATTATATTTTTCTTGAATGAAGATTATTTATTAATTCATTTTAAGTATTTGTATTTTCCCATACATTTTTGGTAGTGTTATTGTAGTTTTTCTATTGGAATTTTTTCGTGATATGGTATTAGGCCATTATTTCGTTTTTGATATGTGTTATATACAGGGAGTGCAGAATTATTAGGCAAGTTGTATTTTTGAGGATTAATTTTATTATTGAACAACAACCATGTTCTCAATGAACCCAAAAAACTCATTAATATCAAAGCTGAATATTTTTGGAAGTAGTTTTTAGTTTGTTTTTAGTTTTAGCTATTTTAGGGGGATATATGTGTGTGCAGGTGACTATTACTGTACATAATTATTAGGCAACTTAACAAAAAACTAATATATACCCATTTCAATTATTAATTTTTACCAGTGAAACCAATATAACATCTCAACATTCACAAATATACATTTCTGACAAAAACAAAACAAAAACAAATCAGTGACCAATATAGCCACCTTTCTTTGCAAGGACACTCAAAAGCCTGCCATCCATGGATTCTGTCAGTGTTTTGATCTGTTCACCATCAACATTGCGTGCAGCAGCAACCACAGCCTCCCAGACACTGTTCAGAGAGGTGTACTGTTTTCCCTCCTTGTAAATCTCACATTTGATGATGGACCACAGGTTCTCAATGGGGTTCAGATCAGGTGAACAAGGAGGCCATGTCATTAGATTTTCTTCTTTTATACCCTTTCTTGCCAGCCACGCTGTGGAGTACTTGGACGCGTGTGATGGAGCATTGTCCTGCATGAAAATCATGTTTTTCTTGAAGGATGCAGACTTCTTCCTGTACCACTGCTTGAAGAAGGTGTCTTCCAGAAACTGGCAGTAGGACTGGGAGTTGAGCTTGACTCCATCCTCAACCCGAAAAGGCCCCACAAGCTCATCTTTGATGATACCAGCCCAAACCAGTACTCCACCTCCACCTTGCTGGCGTCTGAGTCAGACTGGAGCTCTCTGCCCTTTACCAATCCAGCCACAGGCCCATCCATCTGGCCCATCAAGACTCACTCTCATTTCATCAGTCCATAAAACCTTAGAAAAATCAGTCTTGAGATATTTCTTGGCCCAGTCTTGACGTTTCAGCTTGTGTGTCTTGTTCAGTGGTGGTCGTCTTTCAGCCTTTCTTACCTTGGCCATGTCTCTGAGTATTGCACACCTTGTGCTTTTGGGCACTCCAGTGATGTTGCAGCTCTGAAATATGGCCAAACTGGTGGCAAGTGACATCTTGGCAGCTGCACGCTTGACTTTTCTCAGTTCATGGGCAGTTATTTTGCGCCTTGGTTTTTCCACACGCTTCTTGCGACCCTGTTGACTATTTTGAATGAAACGCTTGATTGTTCGATGATCACGCTTCAGAAGCTTTGCAATTTTAAGAGTGCTGCATCCCTCTGCAAGATATCTCACTATTTTTGACTTTTCTGAGCCTGTCAAGTCCTTCTTTTGACCCATTTTGCCAAAGGAAAGGAAGTTGCCTAATAATTATGCACACCTGATATAGGGTGTTGATGTCATTAGACCACACCCCTTCTCATTACAGAGATGCACATCACCTAATATGCTTAATTGGTAGTAGGCTTTCGAGCCTATACAGCTTGGAGTAAGACAACATGCATAAAGAGGATGATGTGGTCAAAATACTCATTTGCCTAATAATTCTGCACTCCCTGTATACAGTCTCCACAATGTCAAGCCCTAAAGTCTCCAAATAATAGTGCCATACAGTACCCAAATAACATTGTATATAATGTACCAAGGTGTCATATAATAACCTGACATTTATTCATATAACAGTACCTGCCACAAGGCCCACATAATAGTACCTGCTGCAGTGCGCATATGATAGTGCCTGTCACAGTCCCCATATAATAGTTCATGCCCCAGAGCCCCCATATTAGTCTTTTATACTATACAACACACTTCCGCCACAAGGCCCATGCAAATAATTTCTCTAAAATATTGTCAGCCATCATACTCTATCACCTATCCACATAAGCACATGCAAGCCGTCGATCAGCAAAATCCACATGTGGTCAGTGTACATGTCCATTCTGCAGAAGATAGAACATGTCCTATACTTGTCTGCAAAATGCAGACTGCAGACCCATTGAAGTCAATGGGTCCATACCAAAAAGCTGCATGCACACGGACCACAAAATGCTTACGGTCGTGTGCATGAGGCCTAATAGTGCATGCTGAATTGCCTACAACATATTATAGCATAATGATTGCGGTGGCAGTGCCTGTCCAGTGCCTATATATTGCAAACCACAGTGTCCTTGCTACAGAAACATCTCTAACATGTCATAGACAGACACAGGCAGTAGTAGCAACCTCACTATATAATGACCAGCCACATTATACAGCAGTGTCAGGCTGGTTGCTAGGAAACTGCCAGCGTTTTTTTGGGGAAAAACACAACAGTTTTTCTGGAAGTTTTTTTCATGTCGTTTTTGAGCCAAAGCATGAAGTAGCTTCAAAAGGAATTGACAATATAAAGGAAGGACTACGTCTTGCTGGATCCAGATGTGGCTTAAATTTATAAAAAACAAACAAAAAAAAACTGCATCAAAATCTGCAATAGTGTTGCTCCAAAAGAACTGTTATTGGGGTCCTTAAGGCTGGGTTCACACCTGAGCGTATTCGATAAGCGCTTTTTACAGGCGTTTTTATCGGGCGTTTTTAATGGGCGGAGACATGCAAACGCCCATTTAGGCGCGTTCCCGCTGAAGTCTATGGGCAGGAACGCGCGACAATACGCCCCAAAGAAGCTCCTGTACTTCTTGGGGCGTAGGGCGTTTTACAGCGCATTTGTACGCGCTGTAAAACGCTCAGGTGGGAACCATGCCCATAGGGAAACATTGGTTTTTGCCTGTTGAGCGTTTTACAGCGCGTAGGAACGCGCTGTAAAACGCTCAGGTGTGAACCTAGCCTAACTGTCACTGCTATGAGGGCTGTGTGACTGTCACTGTTATGGGGGCACTGTGACTGACACTGTTATGGGAGTTCTATGGCTGTCACTACTACTAAGGCACTGTGATTGTCACTGTTATGGGGGGCTCTGTGGCCATCGCTAATTGTGAGACACTATGGTTGTCACTGTTATGAAAGCACTGTGGCTGTCCATATTATGTGGGCACTGAGGCTGTCATTGTTATGGAAGCACTATGGCTCTCGAATTGTTATTATGGCACTGTAGCTGTCATTGTAATGGAGCCTCTTTGGCTATCACCATTATGGCGTCACTGTGGCGGTCATGGTTATGGGGACCCTGTGGCTGTCACTATTATGGAGGCACTGTGTCTGTTATGGGGGATCTTTGTCACTGTAATGGAGGCTCTGTGACTGTCACTATTATGGAGGGACAGTGTCTGTTATGGGGGCTCTTTGTCACTGTAATGGAGGCTCTGCGGCTGTCACTGTTATGGAGCCACTGTGTATGTTTCGACTGAGTTCACATCAGCATTCAGCCAACACATACTACAGTGAGCATATTCACTGCAAGCGTACTCTGGGCTGTTTGTCAGGTCATCCCATGTGTAGATGGCATCCTTGTAAGTCCCTCGCTACAATCTAGGTTTCCAGTATGCCCAGTTTTTAATTGACTTTGATATATGAACCTTTCTTAGTCAATGATTGAAATAAAACTTTATTATTTTTGTTTTTTGGTTTAAACTATCAAGCTGTGATTATACAGTAGTCTTTACCAATGAACGTATATCGCCTTACAACTTTGTGATTGAGCTTTCAGATTTTGCATCTAAATCCATTTTTTTCTGTAACATAAAGGGTTAACAGCCAAACAAAACTCAATATATATTACCCTGATTCTGCAGTTTACAGAGACACCCCACATGTGGTGGGAAACTGCTGTATGGGCACATGGCAGGGGGCAGAAGAAAAGAAGCGCTGTATGGTTTTTGGAGGGCAGATTTTGCTGGACTAGTTTTTAATGGTTTTTGAAGCCCCCCTGATTCACCCCTACAGAAGAAACTCCCAGAAAGTGACCCCAAATAGGATAAGGTGACAGTTTTATTGGTATTATTTTGGGGTACATATGATTTTTGATTGCTCTATATTACGTTTTTTGTGAGGCAAGTTAACAACAAAAAAAATGGCTGTTCTGGCACAGTTTTCATTTTTTGTTTTTTACAATGTTCATCTGACAGGTTAGATCATGTGGTATTTTTATAGAGCAGGCTGTTACGGACGCAAAAATATCAAATATGTCTACATTTTTGTTTCAGTTTTACATAATAAAGCATTTTTGAAATAAAATTATGTTCTTGTGGCTCCATTTTCTGAACACCATATTTTTTTATTTTTCTGACAATCGTTTTGTGCAAAGGATTTTTTTTTTACAGGAAGAGTTGACGTTTTTATTGGTACCATTTTTGGGTACATATGATTTTTTTAACCATTCAATATTACACTTTATGGGGCAAGGTGACCAAAAAATTGGTTGTCTTGGCACAGTTTCTATAAAAAAAATTACAGCATTCCCTGTGGGGGTAGGTCATGTGATATTTTTTATAGAGCAGGTCCTATGGACATGGCAATACCTAATATGTATACTTTTTCTTAATAAAAGCATTTTTAAAACAAAAAAATATGTTTTAGTGTCTCGATAGTCAAATGTTTTGCGGAATGAGGTGCCAGTTTGATTGGTACTATTTTTGGGGGGGGGGGGGGGGCATACGCCTTTTTGAACAATTTGTGTTGCACTTTTTGTGATGTAAGGTGACAAAAAAATGGCTTTTGTTGGCACTGTTATTTTATTTTATTTTTTACAGTGTTCACCTGATGGGTTAAGTTATGTGATATGTTTATACAGCTAGTTGTTACAGATGCGGCGATACCTAATATATCTACTTTTTTTTATTTATTTCACTTTACCACTATAATTTTAGAAACAAAACATGGATGTTTTAGTGACTCCATATTCTGAGAGCTATTCTTTTATTATTTGGTTGATTGTCTTATGTAGGGGCTCATTTTTTGTGGAACGAGGTGATGATTTGATTGGTACCATTTTAGGGGCATATGACTTTTTGATCACTTGGTGTTGCACATTTTGTGATGTAAGGTGACAAAAATGCTTTTTTTGTTGCAGTTTTTATTTTTATTTTTTTGCAGTGTTTATCTGATGGGGTATATTATGTGATATATTTATAGAGCTGGTTGTTGCGGACGTGGCAATACCCAATATGTAAGTTCTGGTGGATACAGCCGGGACCCGGCTATCAGTGACTGCTGGGCCCCCGCTCTGATTGGGCAAGTCAAATTGCAGCAAGTCACCTGCCACTATGACGTACTATTACATATGACATCATATATTACATATGACATCATATGTCATGAAGAGTTTAATCACACTTAGTAAATATATTTATTCACTTAGCCTGTGTAAGTTTATTCATTCTCAAATCTTTCGAATTCAAGTTAAGTTACACTTGGTGTCAGAAGAGTGGGATTTGAGCAAATGAATATGCTTATCGTTGATAGGGTGTTACATAGAGAGAGGGTAGTTGGGACCCGCCTCTCCGAATGGAAACCCGGGCATTCGCGGGAATTAATAATCTGTAGGCGGATTATTAGGGTTGCATGTGTTGTGTTTTTTAAATTGTAGAACTGAGCAGATTCGAATGAAAACTGACTTTGTGTAGTAAGAGCTTGCAGATTGTAGACATCTGAGCTCCTGTGATGTTGAGGGGGGTTCTGATGAGTTGGAAAAATGAATAGTGTCAAGATGCTAGTTTATGGAAAGTCTGCAATGATCAGAACGGCACTTGTGTTAATTGTTCAGAAATTTTGTCACCCTTAGGCCGAATGCACACGGCCGTTTTTCACGGCCGTGAGCGGTCCGTGGAACCGCGGCCTGGATTCCTGCTGAGTGCAGGAGTGCACGGCGTCATGGGTTGCTATGACGCCGTGCGCTCCCTGCTGCCGCCGCAGTACGGTATTACACTGGTATAGATCATACCAGTGTATTACTGTACTGTGGCGGCAGCAGGGAGCGCACGGCGTCATAGCAACCCATGACGCCGTGCGCTCCTGCACTCAGCAGGAATCCAGGCCGTGGTTCCACGGACCACTCACGGCCGTGAACAACGGCCGTGTGCATTCAGCCTAATGCTATAGCATTAGAGATTAGATTTGTTTTTTTGGTACAAGTGCAGTAAAGGATGGTAAGTGTGATATATCAGGGACTGTGTCAGTTAATATTGAATAAGTATTGTACCTAGCGTGTGCCAATAGATGTGTGGCTAGCACTAAGAATATTAAGGTGAGGGTGTTAGGAAAATACAGTATCTCTGTTGAAACAGTTTGGTTTCTAGTCTGTGAGAGGATATTTTGATGAGAAAGTTTAGAGCAAGTCTGTTATATGTATAAAGTTGAATATGGTTAGAGAACAAATGTGTCCTTGAAGAATGCCCTACCGTTAAACATGGGTTAGTGCGTATGGGCTGTTAAGGTATATAGACTCACACAGATAGTGGTATTTTATGGCCCCATCACCCTTCTAGTCTGATTGAATAGCTCTGTTTCTCTCCATTTGCTAAAGTCTCTGGAAAGTTGGATGAATTATTGAGAGATAGGAGTCAGGAAAGGGGGTCTGACGGCTGCGAGTAGGTTTATCCCATCTCCAGACTCGTTAGGAGACATACTGTATCCTTTGGCCCAAATATTCCTCAGATAAGGGAGTTTGTGCAATGCAAAAGAGACTATGAAGAAGGAAGGGGGTATGAGGAGTAAGACAAAAAGAGTCTAAGATTGTTGAAATGTAGGATGTGTTTAGTATGTGATGCAATAACTTTTTACAAGACACAGAAAAGTGAAGATTATTTAATAATTTTTCTTTCTTCTTTCAGAAGCAGCTAATTGTAATAAATTGTAATAAAGAAAAAAATGATATATGTGCACCACCAATTCAGTGATATAAAATGATTTGGTTATAACAATAAAAACAATAAAATAGTATTATCAATATATGCTTGTATGCTGTCTTGTTAAAAGATTTTGATTGATTACAGATTGAAGACAAAAATGTGTTGGAAAGAATGGCCAAACAGCAGTAGAGATTATCAACAATTCTGTGTGTGGTGTGTGTATCTGTTTTCAGGAAAGCTGTGTAGCTGAGAGCCATAAATAATTCAGTGTAGTGTGAATGGGTGAGACTGATCAATGCTCTGCAGAGCTGTGTGTGCAGTCTTCACTACAAATATAAGGATGTGGTTATGAGTAGAGATGAGCTAATCGAAGCTGACAAAGTGGAATTCCATCCGAATTTCAGGAAAAATTTGATTTGCGCCAAATTTCCCTGTGTTTCCTGGTAATTAATCAAATTTTTCTGGGAAGACAGGATCACTTATAATGCTATGCATGAAGTCAATCAACAGCCAGCCAGTCCTGTGATGTTACAGCCCTATAAATAGCATCAGTCATCTTAGATTCTGCCAGATTTACCAGTGTACTTAGTGCAGAGAGAGAAGTCAGCAGGCGCTAGGGACAGTGTTAAAAAAACTTCATTGTGCTTAAAAAATTATTTACACGTGCAGGGCAAGATTATTCAAGGTGTAGGGCGAGGTACTCAACTGGCGGACCGTGGTCTGAATCCAGACCGTGGTTGCCAGCTGTGCAGACCCCTGCATGTCACGCATTCAATTCAATCTGCGTCGTTAGGGCATAGATCCACTTGAATAGAATGGCGAAGCAGGGAGCAGTCAGCTCCCGGATTCACCATTCTGTGCTGCCAGCAGTCTAGCACATGCAGGCGCGATGTACTAACATCATCAACCCTGCTGCACTAAGACAGTAGAGCACAGAGCGGAGCGGCTCTGTTTGTCGGAGGAACGTGGGATAGGTGAGTTTTTACACCGGAGGCACTGCATAACCCTGTAGGGGCCAGTAAAGGGGACATAACTGTGTGCGGGGGGGCATCTAAGGGAGCATGACCCTTTGAGGGGACATCTAAGGTGACATAATGATGTGGGTTCCACTAAAGGGGGCATAACTGTGTGAGGGGTCACTAAAGGGGAATAAATTGTGTGGGGAGACCATAATCCATAAGGGGGTCCTCTCTGTGTTTGGGGGACACCTAAAAGAGCATCAAAAAGTGTGGCGGCACTTGAGGGACAGCACTGTGGGGACATAACTTTGTGGGAGGGTTTCTAAAGGTAAATAACTCTGTTGGGGTCCACTAAAAGGGGCAATAACTGTTTGCGGGGACACACAAGGGGAATAATTGTGTGTGGGAACATCTAAGTTGGCATAACTGGGTGGAGGACGACCCATGGTGACATACCTGAGAGAGTGCACTAAAGGAACATAACTTTTTGGGAGGGCATCTAAAAGTGCATAACTCTGTGGTGGTTCACTAAAGGGAGCATAAATGGGTGGGGAGGGACACTAAAGGGTGTACAATTATTAGGGGGAGCATAATCTATGAGGGGGACATCACTATGTGTGGGACTACTTGAGGGGGGCATCATACTGAGTGGGGGCCACTTACCAGGGCATTATATTGTGTGGAGTATACTTAAGGGGGCATCATACTGTGTGTGGAGCATATAAGGGGCATCACTTTCTGAGGGAAGCTTTAAGAGTGCATCTGTCACGACTGTTACTGATCCAGACAGGTCTGGGAGGAGAAGGTCGCAGCGACGTGCTACTCGCGATAGCTTGTGAGTTTGCTCCGTGGTTCAGGGTATGTCATCCGGGTTTTGCCTTGTGAACCTTTTTGTCCTGACTGGGAGTTTGTAGGCATCCTTCTCAAGTGAGTCCTGTCTGCCACTCCCAGCTACTATATTAGTTTCAGTTTCACTTGCAGTCATTGCCAGATATAGTCCTTACTTCCAGTGCTATTCTGATCTTTGAAGGAGATCGTTTGACGGTATTGCTGTGGTGCTCTGGTCTGTACTGTCGTTATTGGGATCACCTTCTCTGCTCGTGACTGGATAAGTCTATCTCTGCTGTAGATTGTTTGTTTGTTGCTGTCTTCCCCTGTTGTTCTCCTAAACATGAGTGATGGTGACTAGTGCTCCCATCTGCCTTTCCCCAGTCTAGTCTTGTTAGGGTGACTGAGGGTTTAGGCATCCTGCTCGCCGCACGGGTTCACACCCCGTCTAGGGTATCAGGGCAGACAGGTGCCAGTTTAGGGTTAGTCAGGGGTGGCCGTTCTATTTCCCATCTGTAGATAAGGGTCCCCCTTCCCCTCCGTCTGGTGCGACACGACTGCTGCTGGGATAGCGGTCGTGACAGCATCATAGTGTGTGTCTGGGAGGGGGCTTTTTAGAGGGCCTCATTCTGTGCGAGGGGCACCTAACAGATCACCCTGCTGTCAGGGGACACTTAGGGGTACCATACTTTATCATCGGGCACTAAAGGAATATCATACTGTCTAAGGGGCACTAAGGGGCATCATTATTGTTAGGAGGGCTCTGAAAGGACATTCTTACTGTTTGGTCAGCAGAAAGGAGATTAGTGGACTTAGAGGTGTGGCTTACTGTAAAAAAAAAAAAATTATAATTATGCAGTGCTACACACCACTGGTATTGTCCTTGCCTTTTTTTTTTTTTTTTTTTTAGCTCGGACCTTTGTCCTACAGCAGAATCAGGTATGTGGACCATTACAAAAAGTAGTTGAGTATCCCTGGTGTATGGAAAGGATAGGGAGGAATCATTCCACAGCATTTATGTTGAACAGAGTTCAGTAGGGGAGGTTACAGCCTGGGTAATAGGAACAATCCTATTATACCTTGCTGCACTGACTGGGGACTCAAATTGCCATTATACAGCTCTGTAATTCCAGCAAACCATTATTATTAGGGTCAAGTGCTGTTTGAAACAGGCATTAACAGGGTTTATTACAAGGAAATATTTCTATGTCTTATTTGCCCTTGTTCAGTTATATGTTCTAAAACATTTTTTGGCTTGTAAAAAACGGGCTTATTAGCAGTACTGTGGTGTAGTGCTAAAATGACAGCCCTTTTTGTCGTGTATTAGTGGCAAAAGTAAAATATATTTGCCATTCAGTTATATGTTCTAAAACTATTTTTGGCATGAATTAGTGGCACAAAAAGTATTTGCCGTTGTGTGGTGAAGTGAGAAAATTACAGCCCTTTTTGGTGTATATTAGTGGTAAATAAAGGGCTTATTAGCCGTTGTGTGCTGAAGTGAGAAAATTACATTTTTTTGGGGTGTTTTCATTTCCTTTTTATTATTTATTTGATCTAACAGTATGTCAGACAGAGAAGTGCCAGGCCCTGCACAGGGGAGTGGCAGAGGCCTAAATGTTTCTGGCGCAGGCAGAGGTCACAGCAGAGTAAGGGGCCGTGGCAGCAGGGGTCACTTCCAGAGGCCTGAGCTCCTAGTTTCAGGTCTAACTGTCAACCACCAAAATCACAATTTTCCCAAAGGAACTCGGCAGATCAGTAATAAAGTCCATAGACAAGTGCGTCCAAGGACAAGATGGAATAAACAAAGGAAGAAGTGAACCAGAAGGTCGAGTGTGAGCAACGTGCACAGGTCTCACAAGCTGCTACATAATCCTCAACACTCTTACGTACCCCAGGCCACCAGAACCTCCGGGAAATCAAATCAAAGGTGGACTTGCCACCGGGATGTCCCACAAGGACAGTATCGTGATGTTCCTTGAATACCTTGTATCGCAATTCAGCAGGAACAAACAACCTACCTGGGGGACAAGAATCCGGAGCCTCCTCCTGGGCTCCCAACACCTCCATCTCCAACTCAGGGTACAGAGCGGAAACAACCACCCCATCAGCCAAAATCGGAGCAGGATCCTCTGAATCACCTCCCCCGGGAAAACTACGAGACAATGCATCCGCCTTGACGTTCTTATCCCCCTGGCGAAAATTAACCACAAAATTGAACCTAGTAAAAAACAGTGACCATCTAGCCTGTCTAGGATTCATCTAGCCTGTCAACAGATTGCAGGTAAGCCAAGTTCTTATCAGTATATCAGTATATACTGTAACGGGATGAGACGCCCCCTCCAACCAGTGACACCATTCCTCAAAGGCTAATTTGATGGCCAGCAATTCCCTATCTCCTACACCATAATTCCTCTTGGCGACCGGAAGCTTCTTGGAAAAAAAAGCACACGGATGCCACTTGTCAGGAGATGAACCCTGCGACAACACTGCTCCAACCACCACCTCTGATGCATCCACCTCCACCACGAATGGCTGAGACACATCGGGCTGCATCAGAATGGGAGCAGACGCAAAACATTCCTTAAAGGGCTTCTGTCACCCCATTAAACCGTTTTTTTATTTTCTTTACTAATAATCCCTACACTGCGATCTCATCATACATAAGCTAATTAATGATTTTCGTTCAGTAGAATTTGTTAAAAATCGATTTGGGCGGCAAGTAGGGCGGCTACTTGCTGGTAGCAGCCGCGTCCTCCGATGGTAATGACGCCCCCTCTGCTTGTTGATTGACAGATCCCGTCCGCTGGCCCTTTCTCTGCTGGCCCTGCCTGTTTTGATTCAATATCTGGCGCCTGCGCCGCGGCCGTACCTCTCTTCAATCTGCGCAGGCGCACTGAGAGGCGGCCACCTGCTCGGCCGCTCCATCCTCAATGCGCCTGCGCCGATTACGTCCCATCTACACCCGGCGCAGGCGCATTGAGGACGGAGCGGCCGAGCGAGTTGCCGCCTCTCAGTGCGCCTGCGCAGATTGAAGAGAGGTACGGCCGCGGCGCAGGCGCCAGATATTGAATCAAAACAGGCAGGGCCAGCAGAGAAAGGGCCAGCGGACGGGATCTGTCAATCAACAAGCAGAGGGGGCGTCATTACCATCGGAGGACGCGGCTGCTACCAGCAAGTAGCCGCCCTACTTGCTGGTAGCAAGGTAATTTACATATTTCAAAAATCGATTTTTAACAAATTCTACTGAACGAAAATCATTAATTAGCTTATGTATGATGAGATCGCAGTGTAGGAATTATTAGTAAAGAAAAAAAAAAACGGTTTAATGGGGTGACAGAAGCCCTTTAACCACTTCAGCCCCGCTAGCTGAAACCCCCTTCATGACCAGAGCACTTTTTACACTTCGGCACTACACTACTTTCACCGTTTATCGCTCGGTCATGCAACTTACCACCCAAATGAATTTTACCTCCTTTTCTTCTCATTAATGGAGCTTTCATTTGGTGGTATTTTATTGCTGCTGACATTTTTACTTTTTTTGTTATTAATCGAAATGTAACGATTTTTTTGCAAAAAAAATGACATTTTTCACATTCAGCTGTAAAATTTTGCAAAAAAAACGACATCCATATATAAATTTTTCGCTAAATTTATAGTTCTACATGTCTTTGATAAAAAAAAATGTTTGGGCAAAAAAAAAATGGTTTGGGTAAAAGTTATAGCGTTTACAAACTATGGTACAAAAATGTGAATTTCCGCTTTTTGAAGCAGCTCTGACTTTCTGAGCACCTGTCATGATTCCTGAGGTTCTACAATGCCCAAACAGTAGAAAAACCCCACAAATGACCCCATTTCGGAAAGTAGACACCCTAAGGTATTCGCTGATGGGCATAGTGAGTTCATAGAACTTTTTATTTTTTGTCACAAGTTAGCGGAAAATGATGATGATTTTTTATTTTTATTTTTATTTTTATGCAAAAAAGTGTCACACATCTGGTATTGCCGTACTCAGGAGAAGTTGGGGAATGTGTTTTGGGGTGTCATTTTACATATACCCATGCTGGGTGAGAGAAATATCTTGGCAAAAGACAACTTTTCCAATTTTTTTATACAAAGTTGGCATTTGACCAAGATATTTTTCTCACCCAGCATGGGTATATGTAAAATGACACCCCAAAACACATTTCCCAACTTCTCCTGAGTACGGCGATACCACATGTGTGACACTTTTTTGCAGCCAAGGTGGGCAAAGGGGCACATATTCCAAAGTGCACCTTTCGGATTTCACCGGTCATTTTTTACACATTTCGATTGCAAAGTACTTCTCACACATATGGGCCCCTAAATTGCCAGGGCAGTATAACTACCCCACAAGTGACCCCATTTTGGAAAGAAGACACCCCAAGGTATTCCGTGAGGGGCATGGCGAGTTCCTAGAATTTTTTATTTTTTGTCGCAAGTTAGTGGAATATAAGACTTTGTAAGGAAAAAAGAAAAAAAAAGAAAAATCATCATTTTCCGCTAACTTGTGACAAAAAATTAAAAATTCTAGGAACTCGCCGTGCCCCTCACGGAATACCTTGGGGTGTCTTCTTTCCAAAATGGGGTCACTTGTGGGGTAAATATACTGCCCTGGCAATTTAGGGGCCCAAATGTGTAAGAAGTACCTTGCAATCAAAATCTGTAAAAAATGGCCTGTGAAATCCGAAAGGTGCACTTTGGAATGTGTGCCCCTTTGCCCACCTTGGCTGCAAAAAAGTGTCACACATGTGGTATCGCCGTACTCAGGAGAAGTTGGGGAATGTGTTTTGGGGTGTCATTTTACATATAACCATGCTGGGTGAGAGAAATATCTTGGCAAAAGATAACTTTTCCCATTTTTTTATACAAAGTTGGCATTTGACCAAGATATTTTTCTCACCCAGCATGGGTATATGTAAAATGACACCCCAAAACACATTGCCCAACTTCTCCTGAGTACGGCGATACCACATGTGTGACACTTTTTTGCAGCCTAGATGCGCAAAGGGGCCCAAATTCCTTTTAGGAGGGCATTTTTAGACATTTGGATCCCAGACTTCTTCTCACACTTTCGGGCCCCTAAAAAGCCAGGGCAGTATAAATACCCCACATGTGACCCCACTTTGGAAAGAAGACACCCCAAGGTATTCAATGAGGGGCCTGGCGAGTTCCTAGAAATTTTTTTTTTTTTTGCATAAGTTAGCGGATATTGATTTTTTTTGTTTTTTTCTCACAAAGTCTCACTTTCCGCTAACTTAGGACAAAAATTTCAATCTTTCATGGACTCAATATGCCCCTCACGGAATACCTTGGGGTGTCTTCTTTCCGAAATGGGGTCACATGTGGGGTATTTATACTGCCCTGGCTTTTTAGGGGCCCTAAAGCGTGAGAAGAAGTCTGGAATATAAATGTCTAACAATGTTTACGCATTTGGATTCCGTGAGGGGTATGGTGAGTTCATGTGAGATTTTATTTTTTGACACAAGTTAGTGGAATATGAGACTTAGTAAGAAAAAACAAAAACAAAAACAAACAAAAAATTTCCGCTAACTTGTGCCAAAAAAAATGTCTGAATGGAGCCTTACAGGGGGGTGATCAATGACAGGGGGGTGATCAATGACAGGGGGGTGATCACCCATATAGACTCCCTGATCACCCCCCTGTCATTGATCACCCCCCTGGTAAGACTCCATTCAGACGTCCATATAATTTTTACGGATCCATGGATCGGATCCGCAAAACACATGCGGACGTCTGAATGGAGCCTTACAGGGGGGTGATCAATGACAGGGGGGTGATCAATGACAGGGGGGTGATCACCCATATAGACTCCCTGATCACCCCCCTGTCATTGATCACCCCCCTGTAAGGCTCCATTCAGACGTCCGTATGATTTTTACGGATACATGGATCGGATCCGCAAAACACATGCGGACGTCTGAATGGAGCCTCAGGGTGATCACCCCCCTGTCACTGATCACCCCCCCTGTAAGGCTCCATTCAGACGTCCGCATGATTTTTACGGATCCATGGATACATGGATCGGATCCGCAAAACACATGCGGACGTCTGAATGGAGCCTTACAGGGGGGTTATCAATGACAGGGGGTGATCAGGGTGATCACCCCCCTGTCACTGATCACCCCCCCTGTAAGGCTCCATTCAGACGTCCGCATGATTTTTACGGATCCATGGATACATGGATCGGAGCCACAAAACACATGCGGACGTCTGAATGGAGCCTTACAGGGGGGTGATCAATGACAGGGGGGTGATCAGGGAGTGTATATGGGTGATCACCCCCTGTAAGGCTCCATTCAGACGTCCGCATGTGTTTTGCAGATCCGATCCATGTATCCATGGATCCGTAAAAATCATGCGGACGTCTGAATGGAGCCTTACAGGGGGGTGATCAATGACAGGGGGTGATCAGGGAGTGTATATGCGTGATCACCCGCCTGTCATTGATCACCCCCCTGTAAGGCTCCATTCAGACGTCCGCATGTGTTTTGCGGATCCGATCCATGTATCCATGGATCCGTAAAAATCATGCGGACGTCTGAATGGAGCCTTACAGGGGGGTGATCAATGACAGGGGGTGATCAGGGAGTGTATATGGGTGATCACCCCCCTGTCATTGATCACCCCCCTGTAAGGCTCCATTCAGACGTCCGTATGATTTTTACGGATCCATGGATACATGGATCGGATCCGCAAAACACATGCGGACGTCTGAATGGAGCCTTACAGGGGGGTGATCAATGACAGGGGGGTGATCAATGACAGGGGGTGATCAGGGAGTGTATATGCGTGATCACCCGCCTGTCATTGATCACCCCCCTGTAAGGCTCCATTCAGACGTCCGCATGTGTTTTGCGGATCCGATCCATGTATCCGTGGATCCGTAAAAATCATACGGACGTCTGAACGGAGCCTGACAGGGGGGTGATCAATGACAGGGGGGTGATCAATGACAGGGGGGTGATCAGGGAGTTTATATGGGGTGATCATGGGTGATCAGGGGTTCATAAAGGGTTAATAAGTGACGGGGGGGGGGGTGTAGTGTAGTGTAGTGTTTGGTGCGACTTTACTGACCTACCTGTGTCCTCTGGTGGTCGATCCTAACAAAAGGGACCACCAGAGGACCAGGTAGGAGGTATATTAGACGCTGTTATCAAAACAGCGTCTAATATACCTGTTAGGGGTTAAAAAAATTTGGATCTCCAGTCTGCCAGCGAGGGATCGCCGCTGGCATGCTGGAGATCCACTCGCTTACCTTCCGTTCCTGTGAGCGCGCGCGCCTGTGTGCGCGCGTTCACAGGAAATCTCGGCTCTCGCGGGAGGACGCGTATATGCGTCCACCCAGAAGAGCAGGGCCGCCGGCAGGACGCAATCCTGCGTACGGCGGTCCTGGAGTGGTTAATAGCCGAAAAGGCCTGCAATGCCTCATCCGACAGAGAAGTCAACGCCTTTCATAGTCATATAGGTCAGGGGTTTTACAATGGTAGAGTAGTTCAAGATAAATTTTCTATAATAATTGGTAAACCCCAAAAACCGCATCAAACCTTTCTGATTCTCAGGTCGGTCTCATTCCAGAACTGCCCGGACCTTTTCGGGGTCCATACGAAAACCAGAGTAAGAAAGCAGGTAACCCAGAAATGGAAGTTCCTGAACAGTAAACACACATTTCTCCAATTTGGCATACAATTTATTCTCCCAAAGGATCGACAAAACCTGTCTCACGTGATCCTGATGAGTCTTCAGATCAGGAGAGTAAATTAGAATGTCATCTAAGTAAATTACAACGAACCTTCCCACAAAATGGTGGAAAATGTCATTGACAAATCGCTGAAACACTGCTGGCGCGTTAGTTAACCCAAAAAGCATAACCAGATTCTCGAAATGACCCTCGTGTGTGTTGAAGGCCGTTTTCCACTCATCCCCCTCCTTGATTCTGATCAGATTGTAGGCCCCTCTTAAATCTAACTTGGAGAACACCTTGGCTCCAACAATCTGATCAAAAAGGTCAGATATCAAAGGAAGGGGATACAGATCACGGACCGTAATGCGATTCAATTCCCGGAAATCCAAACAGGGTCTAAGCGATCCATCCTTTTTCTTAACAAAGAATAACCCAACTGCAAACAGAGATTTAGATGGCCTAATATGACCTTTTGCCAAACTCTCGGCAATATACTTCCGCATGACCTCTCTTTCGGGTTGAGAAAAATTGTATAGCCGAGACTTTGGCAACCTAGCCCCTGGGATGAGATTAACCGGGCAATCATATTCACGATGAGGGGGCAATTCCTGAGCCCCACCCTCCGCAAATACATTGGCAAAATCTGAGAGATACTGGGGTAATACCGTAGTAGACACCCCAGAGAGAGAGGCACTAAGACAATTGTCCGAAAAAAAATTCACTCCAACCAATGATCTGCCTTGCCTGCCAATCTATAGTAGGGTTATTTTTTATCAACCACGGTAACCCTAAGACCATAGAAGCGGGCAAGTCCTTCATGACAAAACAAGAAATGATCTCCAAATGTGAATCACCCACCCTTAACTGAATACCATGAGCAATATAAGAGAGACTCCGTTGAGAGAGAGGAGAAGAATCGATTGCGAATACCGGAATCTCTCTTTCTAAGGTGCAAGTACTTAGGCCCAGATTTTGAAGAAAAAGATAATCAATAAGGTTTACCCCAGTACCACAATTAAGGAATACTTAAAAAAAAGTATTGAGTCTAGCGCCACCATAGCTGGAAGGAGAAAACGAGTATTGCAGGGAGATTGCATACTTGCTTGCTCCGGTAGCCCATTCACACTACCAAGAGTTAAGGATGTTTGTTTTTTCTCTTTATGTAAACCTCTTTGTGGTTCTTTATCATCAACACGCGATTTAACAAAAGGACAAGCATAAACAAAATGACCACTTTCTCCACAGTAATAACATAGCTTATGCAATCTACTAAAGTTCCTATTACCAGAGCGGAACAACACCTGACCTAGCTTCATGGGTTCCTCCCCTACCCCAGGATTATATGTCATAATACTCTGTGGAACTGGTGGGACGAAACCACTCACAGAAGGGATCCCTTGCGTGGAGGGGACCTTACACCTCTCTCTAATGCGTCTATCTAACCGTACAGCCAAAGACATAGCATTCTCCAATGTATCCGGGTACTCATGATAAGCGAGGGCATCTTTTAATCTCTCAGACAACCCCTGACAAAACTGATTATGAAGGGCAGGGTCATTCCACCCAGACTCCGTAGCCCATCTCCTAAACTCAACACAATACACCTCTGCAGAATGTTCTCCTTGCAACTTAGATTCTGCCATCGAGACCCGATCTGGGTCATCATAAATTAATCCCAAGGCTTTAAAAAATTCATCCACCGATCGGAGGGCCAGAGAACCGGTCGGTAGAGAAAAGGCCCAGGACTGCGCATCCCCTTTTAAGCAGGGAAATGATTATCTCTACTCTCTGACTCTCATCACCAGATGAAGACGGACGCAGATGAAAATACTGCTTGCATGACTCTCTAAAGTGGATAAAATCATCCACACACCCAGAAAACCGATCAGGGAGAGCAACCTTAGGTTCAAGGCTGGACTGACTCCCACCAGCAGAGCCATGAAGCAGAAAATTCTGACAAAGTGAAACTACATTGTGGAGGTCAGCTACCTCCCAAGTTAATTCCTGCATGCGATCAACCAATGAATCAATTGATTCCATATTAAAGCTGCTGAGAAATGGCAGTCTAGGTTTTGGAGGGTTATAATGTCACGCTGGACAGGATACAAGATACCACAGAAAACCACAAACCAGTGTCTAGGCCAGAAGCTGTGGATAAAAGGTCACCTCCTTACCAATCCCTACCAGCAATTCCTAGACTACTGTGCCCACGTTCAGACCCTGAAGGTGGGAATAAACGTGCCCCTGTGCCTAAGGCTGAAGATACCCTAAAATCCCTAAGATGGTGACAGGGGAAAAGAGACAGCCTGCTTCCTAAGGACCTGGAGGAGGCAGGCGTCTCCCTAACAGCCTAGACAGAACACACAAAAGAAAACCAAAACCAACTTATCTTGTCACAAAGCAGAAATGGCAAATCCTTCCTTCCTTCCACAGAGCAAGATAGAAGCTATAACCCGCACAGAAGAGGCGTGATTTAAACTCCTACAAACGACCCCACCCAGAGCACCTGAAGGGAGGCGGACACAGCTCAACTCCAAAACAAAAACAAAAAAACTACACACGTTTTGCTAACCTGGCAGACCTCCGCACATAATCTGAGCAGGGCATGACTCAAATATTGATTCTGGGGTTCTATATACCTGTTTTCACAAAATACTGATTGAGGGGTGCAATATACCCATTTCCACAAAATACTGATTAAGGGGTTTGATATACCTGTTTCCACAAAATACTGATTAAGGGGTGCGATATACCTGCTTCCACCCAATATTAATTCAGGTGTTCTATATACCTGTTTCCACAAAATACTGATTGAGGGGTGTGATATAGCTGCTTCTACAAAATACTGATTTAGGGGTTCTAAATACCTGCTTCCACAAAATACTGATTGAGGGGTGAAATATACCGACTTCCACCAATTACTGATTGAGGCCTGCGATATGCCTGCTTCCACAAATACTGATTTTCTCTAGGGACTTTTGCACAGGGTCATTTTGAAAATGACAGGCAGAGGAAGAGGCAGGCTGTTCCGCAGGGGTGGTAGGGGTCGGGCAGGTGCACCAGGCCGGAGCCTAAGTGGGAAGTTGGAGAAGGCGCGTGCGATAACTTAAAAGGGCGCACCAAATTTAGTTGAGTGGCTCACTCAGCCTTCCGCTTCTGCACCCTCATCCTCTGTCTCTGCACCCTCCTCACTCTCTGCTGTGTGCACCCCCACCACCATATCCCCTCCACTCGAGTCAGAGGAATTATTTTACCATCCATTCCCAGACTTTACCGATGCGCAGCCATTCTTGACATCGGCTGGGGAAGAGGAGGTAACAACGGACGACAGTAACCAGATCAGCCCAAGGAGGGTGGTCCCCACTGTTGCTGCCTACTCCGAGATCTCTAATGTCAGTGGTGGTGAAGGTGAAGATGTTGACGTGTCAATGGACGTCACGTGTGTGCCCACAAGAGAGGAAGAGGAGGGGAGTCCAGAGGGAGAGACGGAGCAGCAGATAGGGAGGAGAAAGAGGAGAAGCAGGCAGAACTCACAGTGCACAGGAGGCAAAAAGCAGACTGCAAATGTATCTGGAATGAGCCATCCACCATGCAGGGTCACATCTTGTGCTTCCAGGACACCGGCACATGGCTCCGCAGTGTGGGCTTTTTTTAACATGTCAGCTGCTTACAATAGTGTTGCCATCTGCAGCCTGTGCTGACAACGCATAAGTCACGGTAAGCCCGACACTCACCTAGGGACCACCACCTTAAGAAGGCACCTGGCCTCCCATCACCGAGCTCAGTGGGAGAAATGCTGTCAGAACCCACAAAGCCACACTCCCGGCGCTCCACTTTCTGCCTCTTCTCCTTCTCCTGTCTCCTCCCATTTGTCCTCCACTCCACCTTCCACCATGCCATCGTTGCGTTCATTTGGCAGAAGGCAGGCTTCCGTGGCCCAAATGTTCGAGCATAAAAAGTTGATGATGCCGGATGCTGGCTTGTCAGAACTGCTAGCCCACCGACTACTGCCATATAAACTGGTGGACTCGGAGGCCTTTAGAAAATTTGAGGCCATTGGCACACTGCAATGGAAAGTCCCCAGAAGGAAATATTTCTCCCAGAAGGGCATGCCAGAGCTATATGGCCAAGTTCAGCGACAATTGAATATATCTCTGGCACACAGTGTTGGTGTCAAGATACATCTGACCACAGACACATGGTCTAGCAAACACGGGCAGGGAAGGTATATCATTTTTACTGCCCACTGGGTGAACCTTCTGACGGCCATCAAGCATGTAACCCGTGGCAACCGTGTGGATTTGGTGTTACCGCCACGGATTGCATGCAGGCCTACCTCTTCTTCCCCTCCTCCATCCTCCGTCTCCTCCTCGGCTGGCTCACTGCTACCGCCTCTTCCGCTGCACCCTTTAAGCTCCCCAGAACCTATTCAACGTGCCAGGTGAGACCCCCGGTACAAACACAAAATGGCGGACATGTTACCAGCATCACAGAGGGATGGCAGAATGCAGCATTTCCAGGCCTTGCTGCGAGAGATGCTTCATTCTGCTGTTTCAGGCGCTGGCAGAGGAATTTCCACCCACAGCGAAACACGTGCGGGTACCAAACCTACCGCGCCTATGAGAAGAGGGCGGTTTGAAGATGTGTTGGTCACTTCGGATATGAGATCATTCTTGCAGCCAACCCATCAACAGCCGCACTCCGTATCCAGCTTCAGGGAACGCCTAGACCGACACGTGTCCAACTACTTGGGTTAACGGCCGATGTGGACGCTCTGAGAAGTGAGGAACCCCTGGACAACTGGTTGTGCAGGCTTGACCTGTGTCCAGAGCTGGCACAATTTGCCATGGAACTCTTGGCTTGACGCTCGTCGAGTGTCCTGTCCGAAAGGATGTTCAGCGCAGCAGGGGGGATTGTGACCGATAAGCGCACTCACCTAGTTCATAAATGAGGCATGGATCTCGGAGGAATTCAACACCTGTGACAGGTGAATGCAGTATTTTTGGGGCACTGGCATACAGTAAAATTGTTATCCACTGACCGTCAAATATACCTCCAGACACTTAACTCCTTAAGGACACAGGGCGTACAGGTACGCCCTTGTGCCCTGGTACTTAAGGACACAGGGCGTACATGTACGCCCTGTGTATTTTCGATCACCGCCGCGCGGCGGGCGGTGATCGGAACCCCGAGCCTGCTCAAATCATTGAGCAGGCACTTGGGGCAAATGCGCCGGGGGGTCCGGTGACCCCCCCATGTATGCGATCGCAGAAAACCGCAGGTCAATTCAGACTTGCGGTTTTCTGCGTTTCCGGGTTATTAGGGTCTCTGAAGACCCGATAACCCGGATCAGGATGGTGATGGTGGTGTGATTTTACCCCACGAATCACCATCCAGCGATCCTGAGTGGTGATGGTGACATCACCACTCAGGATCGCTTTCTGATTGGTCTGTGGGTGGTCCGGCGGCAGATTCAAAAGAGGCAGGCGCTCCTCTCTTCCTCCTTTTGTGTTCCGGAGCCGGAGGAGAGAGGAGCTGCCTGCACGTGTGTCTGCCATCGCTGCCAGCACCCCGATCTGTGCCCCCAGGACCCGATCTCTGCCCCCAGCACCCCATCAGGTACATAGGGACAGCTTAGGGAAAGTTTGGGTTAGGCAGGGAAAAAAAAGGGAAAGTTAGTTTGTGAACTTTGATTGCATCATCCTAAGATCCTAAGTTAGGGTGTCTGGGGTCCACAGCACAGCTGTGTGACCCTAGACCCCCCAGGGGAGTGGGGACATCCTATACCAGGCCCCACTTTACAGTACAGCCATGACACGCTCCGGGTTTGAGGCCATCCGGAAATGTCTGCATTATTCCGATAATGCAGCATGTCCCCCCCTAGGTGATCCTGCCCATGACCGTCTGTATAGATACGGCCGGTCATCGATCACTTTGGGGCCAAATTCATGGAGGACTATGTACCTGGAAGGGAGGTCGTGGTTGATGAGTCTCTCATTGTGTTCAAGGGGAGACTCATTTTCCGCCAGTATGTGCCCTCCAAGCGGGCAAGGTATGGCGTGAAGCTATACAAAATTTGTGAGAGTACCTCAGGGTACACTTACAAATTTTGTGTATACGAGGGGCGAGATTCCCGGATTCAACCCCCAGAATGTCCCCCCACTCTGGGTGTTACCGGGAAACTTGTTTGGGACCTTATGCACCCACTGCTGGATAAGGGTTACCACCTGTACGTGGATAACTTTTATACCAGTATCCCCTTGTTCCAGTCCCTTGCCGCCAGATCCACGTCCGCTTGTGGGACCGTGCAGAAAAATCAACGCGGCCTCCCTGCCCACCCCCTCCAGGTACCTATCCCTAGGGGTGAGACCCGTGCCCTTACCACTGGAAACCTGTTGCTGGTCAGGTATAAGGACAAGAGGGATGTCAATATGCTGTCCACAATTCATGGTAACGGCATCACCCCTGTCCCTGTGTGAGGTACCGCAGCAACGGTCCTCAAGCCCGATTGTATCGTCGACTACAATCGGTATATGGGAGGAGTTGATCTCTCGGATCAAGTCCTCAAGCCATATAACGCCATGTGCAAAACCCGGGCATGGTACAAAAAAGGTGCGGTCTACTTGGTACAGGTTGCCATGTACAACTCCTTTGTACTATCCCGAAGCGCTGGCAGCACAGGTACATTCCTCCAGTTCTATGAGGCAGTCCTCAAGGCCCTGATCTTTTCGGACCGGGAAAGAGCAGGCTGGAGTACATCGGGGACTTTAGGCGCCCGGATCGTCCCTGGCCAACACTTTCCAGGTGTGGTCCCCCATACTGGAAAGAAGGGACGAACCCAAAAAAAGTGCAGAGTGTGTCGCAGGAGGGGGATACGGAAGGACACGACTACTCAGTGCGACACGTGCCCCGATCAACCGGGCCTCTGCATTGACGGTTGCTTCAGGGAGTATCACACTTCCATGGAGTACTAAATTTATATCCCAATTTATCGGATAAAAAAACTGGTTCTCAGACTAGACACCCAAAAAAACTAAAATAATATATTAAAAGTAGACATATTAGGTATTGCCGCGTTGGTAATAATCTCCTCTATAAAAATGCCCCATGACCTAACCCCCCAGATTAACACGGTCCAGAAAAAAAAAAAGGTGCAAAAAAAGTGTTTTTTTGGTCACCTTACATAATAAAAAGTTTAATGGCAAGCGATCAAAAAGTCATATAGCCCCCAAAATAGTGCCAATAAAACCGTCGTCTCATCCCGCAAAAAATGAGCCCCCACATAATATAATCGGATAAAATAAAAATAAAAATAAATAAAAATGACTCAGACTTTAGCGATACCCCAAATTTTTTTTAGGTATTGCCGCGTCCGTAAGAATCTCCTCTATAAAAATATCCCATGACCTAACCCCCCAGATTAACACGGTTAAAAAAAAAACGGTGCCATTTCACTCCGTTTTTTCCGGTAACAAAACAAGGGTTAACAACCAAACAAAAGTTCAAATTTATTACCCTGATACTGCAGTTTACAGAAATGCCACATTTGTGGTCGTAAACTGCTGTATCAGTAAAAGGGAGGCTGCAAAAGGAAAGGACCGACATGGTTTCTGGAAGGCCGATTTTGATGGCCTTTTTTATTGACACATCCCTTTTGAAGCCCCCCTGATGCCCCCCTAGAGTAAAAACTCCCTAAAAGTGACCCAATCTAAGAAACTACACCCCTCAAGGTATTCAAAACTGATTATACAAACTTTATTAACCCTTTAGGTGTTCCTCAACAGTTAATGGCAAATGGAGATGAAATTTCAGAATTTCAATTTTTGTTTACCTTGCCTCACAAAAATGTAATATAGAGCAACCAAAAATCATATTTACCCTAAAAATAGTCCCCCCAAAAATGCCACCTTATCACGTAGTTTCCAAAATGGGGTCACTTTTAGGGAGTTTCTACTCCAGGGGTGCATCAGGGGGGTTGAAACAGGACACGGTGAATATTTTCAAATTTCATCCCCATTTGCCAATAACTCTTGTGCAACACCTAAAGGGTTAACTATGCATGTAAAATCTGTTTTGAATACCTTGAGGGGTGTAGTTTCTTTTAGGGCGTTTCTACTCTAGGGGTGCATCGGGGGGCTTCAAATGGGACATGGTGTAAATAAACCAGTCCATAAAAATCAGCCTTCCAAAAACCAAACGGCGCACCTTTCACTCTACTCCCTGCTGTGTGGCCGTACAGTAGTTTACGGCCACATATTGGGTGTTTCTGTAAACGGCAGAGTCAGGGCAATAAAGATACAGTCTTGTTTGGCTGTTAACCCTTGCTTTGTTAGTGGACAAAATGGGTTAAAATGAAAAATTAGAAAAAAATATGAAATTCTCAAATTTCATCCCCATTTGCCAATAACTCTTGTGCAACACCTAAAGGGTTAACAACGTATATAAAATCAGTTTTGAATACCTTGAGGGGTGTAGTTTCTTAGATGGGGTCATTTTTGGGTGGTTTCTATTATGTAAGCCTCGCAAAGTGACTTCAGACCTGAACTGGTCCCTGGAAATTGAGTTTTTGTAAATTTCAGAAAAATTTCAAGATTTGCTTCTAAACTTCTAAGCCTTATAACATCCCCAAAAAATAAAATATCATTCCCAAAATAATTCAAACATGAAGTAGACATATGGGGAATGCAAAGTCATCACAATTTTGGGGGGTATCACTATGTATTACAGAAGTAGAGAAACTGAAACTTTGAAATTTGCAAATTTTTACATTTTTTTTGTTAAATTAGGCTAAATAATTTTTTTGACTTCATTTTACCAGTGTCATGAAGTACAATATGTGACGAAAAAACAATCTCAGAATGGCCTGGATAAGTCAAAGCGTTTTAAAGTTATCAGCACTTAAAGTGACACTGGTCAGATTTGCAAAAAATGGCCAAGTCCTAAGGTGTAATAAGGCTGTGTCCTTAAGTGGTTAATCACTTGTTCTTTTCTGTCTGGTGAATGCCTAATGTTTTGGGGCCTGTACTCCACTGGCCTACAGTAAGGCCTCATGCACACGGACGTTTTTTTTCACGGTCCGCAAAACGGGGTTCCGTTGGTCCGTGATCCGTGACCGTTTTTCCGTCCGTGGGTCTTCCTTGATTTTTGGAGGATCCACGGACATGAAAAAAAAGTCATTTTGGTGTCCGCCTGGCCGTGCGGAGCCAAACGGATCCGTCCTGAATTACAATGCAAGTCAATGGGGACGGATCCGTTTGATGTTGACACAATATGGTGCCATTTCAAACGGATCCGTCCCCATTGACTTTCAATGTAAAGTCTGGAGTTCTGTTATACCATCGGATTGGAGTTTTCTCCAATCCGATGGTATATTTTAACTTGTAGCGTCCCCATCACCATGGGAACGCCTCTATGTTAGAATATACTGTCGGATATGAGCTACATCGTGAAACTCATTTCCGACAGTATATTCTAACACACAGGCGTTCCCATGGTGATGGAGACGCTTCAGGTTAGAATATACAAAAAAACTGTGTACATGACTGTCCCCTGCTGCCTGGCAGGTGCTGCCAGGCAGCAGGGGGCAGACCCCCCCCCCCCCTGTTTTTAACTCATTGGTGGCCAGTGGGCCCCCCCCTCCCCTGTTGTTAACTCGTTGGTGGCCAGTGTGCGCACCCCCCTCCCTCCCTCCCTCTATTGTAATAATAGCATTGGGGCCAGTGTGCGCGCCCCCCCAACCCCCCCCCCCTCCCTCTATTGTAATAATAGCATTGGGGCCAGTGTGCTATCATATCCCCCTGTAAGAGATCGGGTGCTGCCAGGCAGCAGGGGGCAGTCTTGTACACAGTTTGTAGTGTATTCTAACTAGAAGCGTCCCATCACCATGGGAACGCCTCTGTGTTAGAATATACTGTCGGATCTGAGTTTTCACGAAGTGAAAACTCAGCTCTGAAAAAGCTTTTATGCAGACGGATCTTCGGATCCGTCTGTATGAAACTAAAACCTACGGCCACGGATCACGGACACGGATGCCAATCTTGTGTGCATCCGTGTTCTTTCACGGACCCATTGACTTGAATGGGCCCGTGAACCGTTGGCCGTTAAAAAAATAGGACAGGTCATATTTTTTTCACGGCCAGGAAACACTGCTCACGGATGCGGCTGCCAAACGGTGCATTTTCCGATTTTTCCACGGACCCATTGAAAGTCAATGGGTCCGTGAAAAAAAACGGAAAACGGCACAACGGCCACGGATGCACACAACGGTCGTGTGCATGAGGCCTAAAATTGTTATCCACTGACCGCCTAATATTCCTCCAGCCACATAATCACTTGTTCTTTTCTGTCAGGTGAATGCCTAATTTTTGGGGCTCGTACTCCCTTGGCCTAAAATAAAAATCTTCTAGGCTCCAGCAGGGCACATTTTTGACAGTTTCCCTTTAAGACACAGAAAAATGGCCCCTGATTAAAATACATATTTTTTTGTGGGAATTTTTGCCATTGATCACCCACTGGTAAGGCACTGTCCATGTTGTGGGACTATTTGTGCACTTCTAGTAAGTATTTGGTGGCTGTAAATATGAGGTTTTTCAGGTTCGCCTGCCATTAAAGTGAATAGGGCCAACGGCGAACGCGCAGTTCGCGAACATTTGATCATAAACGCGCGTTCGCGAAACGTTCAGGCCAATGTTCGGCCATTACTACCAGTCACGCCTTGCTCTCAGCCTGGGAACAGGTCATCTGCTTGGAGCCCGTGAGAGCACATCAAGTGATACGGACTTTGCTGTTTTGTTTGGTGCCCGGTATTAGGCTGCCAATGGGTAAGTGAGGTCAAAGTGACAATAAAACTGGCTGAGGTCAGTTAATCAAATTTAATGCTGTTTGGACTGAAATTTCTATGGTGTGCCTGCTAAACTGTGCCTGTCAACCCAGGAGACAATAACCCCGCTGCCTAATTCCTTGCAATAAGTGCTGGTTTAATGTGTTATTACACACTGAATCGAATATTATTACTTGAAACATAGAAATAATTAGGGTTTATCAAAGTTTATTTAACTTTGGCAGAGGACCTCTATGGTACCAGGTAAGTGTTATTTAAATACAGTGTTGGACTTTTGTTTGTTTTATTTGATCAATTTGATGCAGGGGTAGAGAGGAAACCACACAATCAACAGCTTTTCCTGACATGGACTGAGTTTAAAACTATATATTCTAGCAAGTACATCCTCCAGGTTGTATCAGCCGTTTAACAGACACAGGACTGGCAACCTCAGTATCTAGCGGCTGCCCAAGTCAAGGTCACCGGGTGTGGTAACTGACTGTTACCCAAAAAGAAAAGACTTCAACCACTTGTCTGCCATGCTGAACAAGGCCTTACTGCTCGTACTATGGCTGTCTAGTGGTGGACCTCAAAAGTAATTGTCTGCCGAAGACTTCCTGACCAACCAGCATGGCTGATGCAACGATCGGCAGACCAGTAAGAGGAGGAGGTCTTAGTGTCAAAGCTCCTACTACAGACAAGGTAATGGAGGTCATTCACCTGAAAAACCCCTTCAAATAAATGAATATGGAAACACTAAATAAAACACAAAAAGGGCCATGCAGGTGTACAGAACATAAAGAAATGGACTTTGATATCCAAGAAGATCAGAAGTGAAGAAGACCTCAGTGAGAAACTTCTTGTTAGGCTACTTTCACATTCGCTTTTAGTGCGGATCCGTCATGGATCTGCACTGACGGATCCATTTAGATAATACAACCGTCTGCATCCGTTAAGAATGTATCCGTTTGTATTATCTTTAACATAGCCAAGACGGATCCGTCTTGAACACTATTGAAAGTCAATGGGGGACGGATCCGTTTTCTATTGTGCCAGTTTGTGTCCCCCAGTTTGGCTCAGTTTCGTCAGACAGACACCAAAGCGGAATGGAAACGGAACGGAGGTAAACGGATGCTTTCTGAGCAGATCTTTTTCCATTCAGAATGCATTAGGCAAAAACTGATCCGTTTTGGACCGCTTGTGAGAGTCCTGAACGGATCTCACAAACGGAAAACCAAAACGCCAGTGTGAAAGTAGTCTTAGTAGCCTTTTTATTTAGAGATCCAATGGTGGGAGAACCAGGCGTGGAATGTATTGTAAGGGTATTTTTAAGTACTGATTGGTTGTGTCCCTTTAATTCTGTTCTCTTTTATTATTACCATTCTGTGTGATGATGTGCTTTGTAATGTAGTACATATTTCCCATTGTACTGATAAGTACACATTCCTAAATTAATCTCAGAGACATACGTGATGCACAATGGAGGAGGGGCTCATGGGAAAAGCTGTCATCTGCGCTAACAATTAAGGGGGATTCCACCTGAAACTTCATCCTAGGTAGGATGTAAGTATTGATTTTCCCTATCTTTTGTACACCCTGGGGTCTTAGTCATGTGTTATAATGTGGTAGACAGCCATGTGTTATAGCATGGCCGACCGGACCCCCACCCTATATTTAGGCTAGTGATGTTTATTTACTTTTTATTAATCTATATGTGATTTGTTATCTCATGCTTAATCACAATTAGTAAATATATTTATTCACTTACCCTGCGTAAGTTTATTCATTCTCAAATCTTTTGAATTTATGTTAAGTTACAGCACCGGATCCGTTTTTTTGTGTCTGAAAAAACAGATCTGGCACCATTGACTTACATTGTGTTTGATGCCATCTTGATCAGTATCTTATGACACATACAAAAAGCTGCTTGCAGCAGTTTTGTGCCCAGCATGGGAACGCAACAAAACGGAACGGAATGCATTCTGGTGCACTCCATTCCAGTTTGTTCAGTTTTGTCCTAGTTGACAATGAATGGGGACAAAACTGAAGCATTTTCCTCCAGTTTTGAGATGCTCTGAGGGATCTCAAAACCGGAAAGGAAAATGCAGATTTGAAGGTAGCTTTATACAGGTGCAATTAAATAAATTAGAATATCATTAAAAAGTTAATTTGGTTCAGTAATTCAATTCAAATAGTGAAACTTATATATTCTATAGATTCATTACACACAGAGTGATCTATTTCAAGCGCTAATTTTTATTTATTTATGTTGATGATTATGGCTTACATCTAATAAAAACCCAAAAGTCGGTATTTCAGAAAATGTTAATATTATAAAGACCAATTAAAAAATTAAAAGTATGTAAAGTATTTGCACTCGGTCGGGCCTCCTTTTGCATGAATTACAGTGCGCGTGGCATGGAGACGATCAGCCTGTGGCACTGCTGAGGTGTTATGGAAGCCTAGGTTACTTTGATAGTGACCTTCAGCTCATCTGCATTTTAATGTCTGGTGTCTCTCATTTTCCTCTTCATGATACTCCATAGATTCTCTTTGGGGTTTAGGTCAGGTGAGTTTGCTGGCCAATCAAGCACAGTGATACCATGGTCATTAAATCAATTATTGGTACTTTTGGGATTGCAAGTCCTGCTGGAAAATGAAATCAGCATCTCCATAAAGCTTGTCAGAAGAGGGAATCATGAAGTGCTCTAAAATGTCCCGGTAGACAGCTGCGCTGACTTTGGACTTGATATGACACAGTGGACCAAGACCAGCAGATGACATGGCTCCCCAAAACACTAACTGTTAAGACTTCACACTGGACCTCAAGCAACTTTGTGGTCTCTTCTTGCTGTTGCCACCTCATCACTATGTCACTGGGCCACTCTGTGGTCTCCTCATGCTGCTGCCATCTCAGCACTCTGTGGTCTCCTCATGCTGCTGCTACCTCAACAATATGTCACTGGGCCACTCTGTGGTCTCCTCATGCTGCTGCCACATCATCACTCTGTGGTCTCCTCATGCTGCTGCCACATCACCACTCTGTGGTCTCCTCATGCTGCTGCCACATCAACACTATGTCACTGGGCCACTCTGTGGTCTCCTCATGCTGATGCCATCTCAGCACTCTGTGGTCTCCTCATGCTGCTGCTACCTCAAAACTATGTCACTGGGCCAATGTGTGCTCTCCTCATGCTGCTGTCACATCACCACTTTGTGATCTTCTCATGCTGCTGCCACATCACCACTCTGTGGTCTCCTCATGCTGCTGCCACCTCAATACTATGTCATTGGGCCACTCTGTGGTCTCCTCATGCTGCTGCCACCTCAACACTATGTCACTGGGCCACTCTGTGGTCTCCTTATGCTGCTGCCACCTCAACACTATGTCACTAGGCCACTCTGTGGTCTCCTTATGCTGTTGCCACCTCAACACTATGTCACTGGGCCACTCGGTGGTCTGCTCATGCTGCTGCCACCTCACCACTATGTCACTTTTTTAACTTTATTTGGTTTGCATAGTGCTGTTGCATTATGGATGTGGCTGACTCCTCAGTCATACACTCCTGACCAGCCTGAATTTAGCATTTTTGAAGTTTGGTATTTTTGTTCCTCCCTGAAGAAACACTGTTTTGAATAATAATTGGAAGGTTATTACTTTATGGTCACTATTACCCAGGTGTCCCCCAACCTGCATATCTGTTGTTCTGTCAGGTCTATTGGTGTGGCCGTCCCTCTAGTCGGATTCAGAACCAGTTGGGAAAGGTAGTTGTCTTTGGTTATTGCCAAGAACCTGTTTCCTTTATGAGATGTACAGGTTTCAGTTTCCCAGTCTAAATCTGGGTAGTTGAAGTCCCGCATAATAAAGGACCTCATTATGATTTGCCGCCTCGTCTATTTCGTTTAGAAGTAGATTTTCTGTGGACTCTGGTATATTAGTTGGTTTATAATAAACTCCTATTAGTATTTTATTATTATTTTTGCCTCCATGTATTTCTACCCACAGTGACTCCACATGTTCATGTCCCTCACTTATATCTTTCTGGATTGTGGGCTTTAGACAGGACTTTACATAAAGGCAGACCCCTCCCCCTCTCCGGGTTTGACGATCCTTTCTAAACAGACTGTAACCCTGTACATTAACTGCCTAGTCATAGCTATCATCCAGCCATGTCTCAGTTATTCCCACTATGTCATAGTCCTCCTCACACATCACTAATTTCAGTTGACCAATTTTATTAGTCAGGCTTCTGCCATTAGTATACATACAATTAAGAGGTTTATGTATATTTTCTACCCTACACCTTTCCTTATGAACTGTTCTAGTCCCTCTTTCCATTTCTCCCCCAGTCCCATTACCTCGCCCCCGATCTATTCTGCACTTCCGATCCTATAACATAATTACCCTCCTCCCAGTCGCTAGTTTAAACACTCCTCCAACCTTCTAGCCATCTTCTTCCCCAACACAGCTGCCCCTTCCCCATTGAGGTGAAGCCCATCCCTACAATAAAGCCTGTAGCTGACAAAGAACTCAGCCCAGTTCTCCAGGAACCCAAACCCCTCCTTCCTACACCAGTTCTTGAGCCACTTGTTTACCTCCCTAATCTCCCGCTGCCTTTCTTGTGTGGCTTGTGGTATCTGTGGTATTTCGTAAAATACAAACTTTGATGTTCTTGCCCTAAGCTTGTGATCTAAATCCCTAACATCATTTTAATGACGCTCCACCTACCTGTAACTTTGTCATTGGTTCCGATATGGACCATGACCGCTGGATCTTCTCCAGTCACTCCCAGTAATCTGTCAACCCGATCCGTGATATGTTAAACTCGAGCGCCAGGAAGACAACACACCGTTCGACGATCCCTGTCTTTGTGACAGATCGCCCTATCTGTTCCCCTAATAATGGAGTCTCCCACTACCAGCACTATATTCTAAATATTCGCAAATTCTCGAAGTGGCGATATTCGCAATAAAAATTCGCTATTCGAATATTCGCGCTCAACACTAGTGTTGAAAATCACCCAGTTACATACTCGATGTGCGATTCCAAGCGGGAAATTTGCTCACATTTTGAACAAAGATATGCACCCTCAAACGTCTGTTCCTGGACTGCATACATTAGACAAGATGTGCACTGGACTGCGCTGTCAATAATGGAACACATACTAAATGGGGATAAGTTTCTATGAGAAGGTAAGTTCTAGACGTCGTACATCTGGACTTCTCCAAAGCATTTGACACTGTACCACATAAAAGGTTAGTATATAAAATGAGAATGCTCAGACTGTGAGAAAACATCTGTATATGGGTAAGTAACTGGCTCAAAGATAGAAAACAGAGGGTGGTTATTAACGGTACACACTCAGATTGGGTCACTGTCACTAGTGGGGTACCTCAGGGGTCAGTATTGGGCCCTATTCTCTTCAATATATTTATTAATGATCTTGTAGAAGGCTTGCATAGTAAAGTATCAATTTTTGCAGAAGACACTAAACTGTGTAAAGTAATTAACACTGAAGAGGACAGTATACTGCTACAGAGCGAACTGGATAGATTGGAGGCTTGGGCAGAGAGATGGCAGATGAGGATTAACACTGACAAATGCAAGGTTATGCACATAGGAAGGAATAATGCAAGTCACCAGTACATACTAAATGGTAAAACACTGGTTAACACTGACATGTAAAAGGACCTAGGAATTTTAGTGAACAGCAAACTAAGCTGTAGAAACCAGTGTCAGGCAGCTGCTACCAAGGCCAATAAGATAATGGGTTGCAGAAAAAGGGGCATAGATGCCCCGTGATGAGAACATAGTCCTACCACTTTACAAATCACTAGTCAGACCACACATGGAGTACTGTGTACAGTTCTGGGCTCCTGTGAACAAAACAGACATAGCAGAGCTGGAGAGGGTCCAGAGGAGGGCAACTAAAGTAATAACTGGAATGGGTGGACTAGAGTACACTGAAAGATTATCAAAATTAGGGTTATTCACTTAAAAAAAAAAGACGGCTGAGGGGAGATTTAATAACTGTATAAAGATATTAGGGGTCAGTACAGAGATCTCTCCCATCATCTATTTATCCCCAGGACTGTGACGAGGGGACATCCTCTGCGTCTGGAGGAAAGAAGGTTTGTACACAGACATAGAAGATGATTCTTTACGGTAAGAGCAGTGAGACTATGGAACTCTCTGCCTGAGGAGGTGGTGATGGTGAGTACAATAAAGGAATTCAAGAGGGGCCTGGATGTATTTCTGGAACGTAATAATATTACAGGATATATCTACTAGAGAGGGGTCGTTGATCCAGGGAGTTATTCTGATTGCCTGATTGGAGTCGGGAAGGAATTTTTTATTCCCCTAAAGTGGGAAAAATTGACTTCTACCTCACAGGGTTTTTTTTTTTTTTTTGCCTTTCTCTGGATCAACTTGCAGGATAACAGGCCGAACTGGATGGACAAATGTCTTTTTTTCAGCTTGATATTCTATGATATTCTAATTTATTCAGATGCACTTGTATACCCACCAAGCCAGGTCATAATTAGCTACAAGCTGACAAAAGTAGAAAGTGGTCATTATAATGTGACTCTACTGTGTATGTAACAATTGGTGCACACTGGCAAATTACAACAGTGCCACTTTGCAACAGTGGGAAAGGGTCTGGGGGGCAGTGCAGGTACTCACCTCACCTCCCAAATAATTCACTATGCGGGAACTTCAGGGGTTGGGGATATTAAATATTCTATACATCAGGTGGGGGGGGGGGGGTGTATACATACAATTTCTTTATAGACATACATCAGGATTAGCGGTATAATGTATGGAAGCCCATACTGTGCATTGATAGTATATAGACCTACATCAGCCTGATGATGGTATATATGTGTACAGTACGGAATTCCAGATTCCTGTACAGAAAAATATCAAGACGATTATATGTACATATTATTATATACACGTTGTATACAGCTGGGGGTGTATAAATATACCTCAAGTTAGTTCCAACAACTTCCTATCTAGATGAAAGCATCAAGGGTGTATACAATAGATGGACATCAGGGTGACGTTCCATTAGTATAGAACTTCCTATGCTATAGATGGTGGAGGTTCCAGGTCTTCATGCACTCACAGCCCCCTCCCCGGCTACCCCTACAGAGCCCCCTCTCCCCGGTCTCCAGGTGTGTCCCTCCCAGTGCTGCCCCCTTGCCGCCGTTCCCCGCACATTATAAGGCGGCGCTTATTACCGGCTCCAGTCTACAGTCCAGCTCCGTCCTGCCCGGCTTATGGTGCCCGCTGCTGCCGGAGCATCTCCTCTGGTGCCGGGTGCTGTGTGCTGCCATGACCTAGATGACCGTGGACGGGATGAGTTTCCACAAGGAGGACGGCGTGAGCCTGTGCCAGAAGGCGCTGCAGATCGTGTCCGAGCTCTGCCTGGGGGGGCAGGTGGAGTGGGACAAGTGCACGGGCATCTTCCCCAGGACCAACGACGGAGCGGGCAGTACAGGTCAGTGCCACCAGCTGCAACAGGTCCTCCTGAGGGACCCAACAGTCGCAGCCACTGCGCCTCCTTGTCTGCCTGGACTTTATTCGGCTCTTTTCTAGCCCTTGAGCTCTATGACTTAGCACCAGCACCCTAAATTACCCTCTCCAGACCCCCTTAATCTGTTTGGGACCCCGACACATGCAGCCCCTGCACTCTGCTGTCTAGTGTGCTATCTCCCAGGACATTTTCCCTAACAGGCTGTCCCTTCTTGTGTCACACACCCCAACCGTCACCCCCTGCTCTCATGAATTGTCCTGGGCTCCATCTCCCCTCAGAATCCTCCTGTACCCAAATTCATGTTGGTATATGTCCCTCACCTCACTGACATCTCTTTTACCCTGTACCTCAGTACACCCAACACCTGCCCCTGCTATCCTAATTTAGCACGCCCTTTTCAGCCTTTGTCCCCATATTATATCCTTCTCCACACTATACCTAACAGCATTCCTCTGTTATCTGTCACCCTCTTATGCCCCAAACTGTAATTTATGTAACCCCAAACCTTGCTAACTACCTCCTATATCTTCCTGCACCCCAATACCATTCTTCCCCCTTTCCTCCTCCCATTTTTTCACTCTGTACCCTAATATACCCAACACCTACCCCTGCTATCTCCCTCCCCAATATACTGATATATCCCAAAATATGTAACACTAAGCCTTGTTATCCCCCTCTATATACTCATTCCTCCAACGTCCATCCTCACCAGTACTTCTGGAGATTAATTGTCCTGATTGCAACAAATTCTACTCTTCATACACAGTCTCCAGAGCTTCAGGAACCTAAGCCCTCCCATAACCCCTTTACACCCCAAAACCTCCAATCCTCTACAGAGTTCTCCACCTTTCTAACACCCCTCATCTCATCCTAAATCCCTGGTCCTCTGTATGTGGGTGCTTCCTGATACATGCATAGTCTCCTCACCATTCACATCTTGTTTCCCTTCCTTCCTATAAAGTTCAAGGATTAGCCAGACCTTGTAGACCCCAGTTAAGCCCCACTGCCTGCATCTCCCAGCACCCCAGTATATGTATTATCTGCTGCTTACTACCCACCATGCAGGTCCCCCAACAATATTCTCCCACTCAGAAGCAATCAAGTCCTGTTATGTATGATAACTACTTGATCTCCAAAACTTCATATAAACCCATTCAAGAGCTCTTTATAGATGACCGTTATGCTAATATCACATTATCCACCCCCTTTGATGACCATTATTCTACTACACCCTGAAACATGCATCCCTAGTTCCCCCAACATCCACTCCTTACGCAGGTCCATACGTAGTCTTTTACCAGTAGTTCTTGGAATCTTTTTTCTTTTAGTTCTATGTTCTTGTATGTGCGGTCCCCAGATCCTGAAACCTCATCATCCTGTCATCCTGTCTCCCATCACTGCCCCTCATCCATCACTTCGTCTTGTCATCCTTCCAGACTCCCCTCAACTGCACCCAGTATATCCCCAACCAACATTCCATCCTTCTAACCTCCCCAACCCTGCTCCACTTATCTGCCCATCCATCACTCCATCGTCCCATCCTTCCAGCCTTCCCACCATAGCTCTCCAGTATCTCCCTATCCATGAACCCATCTCCTCATCCTTTCAGCCTCCTCAACATTGCTCCCCAGTATTTATCCATCCATCAAACTCATCTCCTCATCCTTCCTGACTTCTCACCACTGCTGACCATTATCTCCACATCCATCATCACATCCTTCCCACCACTGCTTCAAAGTACCTTCTATTCATCTCCCCATCCTTCCAGCCTCCCTTCAACCACTCCACCATACCTTCCATCCATCACCGCATCTCCCCATCCTTCCAGTCACCCCACCACTGCACTACAGTATCTCCCATCTATCTCCCCATTTCTCAAGCCTCTCCTCCACTTCTCCACAGTACCTCCCATCCATTACCCCATCTCTCAAGCCTCTCCACCACTGCTCAACACTCCATAGTACCTCCAATCCTTCCCCCCATCCTTTTGGCTTCCCTTGCACTGCTCCATCCATCTTCCCATCCTAGCAGCCTCACCACCATCGCTCCACAGTACCTACCACCCATCTCTGCATCTTTCCAGCATACCCTCCACTGCTCCACAGCACCTCCAATCGATCACCCCATCTCTCCATCCTTCCCACCAATGCTCCACAGTATGTACCACCCGTCTCTGCATCTTTCCAGTTTCCCCTCCACTGCTCCACAGTACAGAACCTCCCATCCATAAGCCCATCTCCTCATCCTTCCAGCTTTGCCACCATTGCTCCAAAGTACCTACCACCCATCTTTGCATCTTTTCAGCCATCCCTCCATTGCTCCTCAGTACCTCCCATTCATCACCCCATCTCTCCATCCTTCCAGCCTCGCCTCCACTGCTTCACAGTACAGTACCTCCCATCCATCAGCCTATCTCCCTATCTTCCCAGCCTCGCCACCATAGCTCCACAGTACCTACCACCCATCTTTCCATCATTCCAGCCTCCCCTCCACAATACCTCCCATCTATCTCCCCATCCTTCCAGCCTCACCATCACTGCTCCACTGTACCTTCCATCATATAAGCCCCTTCAAGAGCTCTTTATAGATGACCGTTATAGATTACCATCTCCCCATCCTTCCAGCCTCCCCACCACTGCTGCACAGTACCTCCCAGTCTCAGTCAAGGATTGGATACATCTGCTGTTTGTCTGAGTGTTGGTACTGGGAAATTTCAACTTTCTTTTTACATTTTTGGAAACTTTGAAGAGTGCTAATTAATAGCAGATGCCATGGTCGTGGATGTATGCCAAGTTAGTGCATATCTAGGCACTTCTGTATATGCCAGATCTGCAGCCACTTTTTAGGGTATCCTCTTGGGCAGTCGTATGTAGCAGAAAAACTTATGACCCTTGATAAAGCTCAGGAGTTAAAACTGACATTTGTGCCTGCTTGGTATTCCAGCTAGGCTTCCAGTCAGAACCTCATTTGAATAAAGTATATTTTATTGCACAGTTGTCTTTACTAATTTTTATTAAGGCACCTTCTAGATGCTGGCCATGGCTAATTGTTAGAGGGCAGGTAACCCTATGGTGGCCAGCTTATGATAGCAGAACAACGTTATAAGAGGAGCAGCTGATATCAGTCACACATATGGATGGAAATGTCTCTCGGGTTCTCAGTACTGGAGATATGTGACCTAAAGCTTTCTGTCACTCACCCTACAGTCTGCTTCTCCCTAGTCTGAAATGGCTGGTAACAGGGAACAGTAAATAATAATAACCTGTATGGCAAATGAAGACAAGACAGTATAGATCTCATTGACTATGTTTGTGTAACAAGCCTACAGAATATGCTGGGAGTGATAGTTCTGCAACACCCTGTAGCACATCTACTGTACAGAGCAGTCCATCCTGTTGCTTTCCAGCGCACAGGCTGAGATGGCATGCTGGGAGTTTTAGTTTTCTTGCAGCATAGAGGTATAGCTTGTATAGAGGTATGGACCATAGGTTCTTCACAGTTATATCTAGAAGGAGAATATGTAGTGACGTTAGTTTTTGTGAATGAGCCAGAGAGTGAATGTGATTAGCTGCAATGTATTATCGATGTATCTCCCCCTAATGTTCTAAGTGCAGATATGTCTGGTGTCATAGAACGTTTATGAATGTAGCAAAGTCAGACATGAATGGAGCGAGGACTGGGCACAGAGAATTGTGGGAGTTTTTAGAATCTGCATTCAGCAAAGGGGGACCGAATTCCCTACACTAATGAGGACGATGATCAAGACTGAAACAGCCATATGTGGGTTTTATTCAATTGCTCGAAAAGCTACAAAGGCAGTTGGCATGTCCCCATCCCTCTTTTTCACTTTTGGCAGCAGCAGGTTGTCAGTGCATGTAAGGAGTCAACTGCTTGGAAGTCGGTCGTGGTTGTGTATTAAATGGACATTGAATAATGAATTGAAGAAATTGTAATAGAGGACTGTGACCTAGGGGTGGTCTTTTATGGGTGCCATCAGACAACTTTCAGCAATCAGTCTAATGGAGGTGGGGAGGATAGCATCGAGCTGAGCATGGTAGTGCCTTAAAGGGGTTTCCTGGGTGTTTATTATTGACCTGTCCTCAGGACAGATTATCAACATCTGATCAATGGAGGTCTGACTCCCAGGACCCCATCAATCAGCTGTTTGAAGAGACAGCAGCGCTCCATGCCTCTTCCTAGGCCAGTGACATCACATTCATCTGTCACATGGCCTAAGCACATCTCATTCCCATTAGAGTGAATGGGACTGTGCCGCAATACCAAGCACAGCCACTATTCAATGGATGGCACTGTGCTTGGTAAGCTTCAAACAGCTGATGGGTGGGGTTGTCGGTTGTTGGACCCCAACCGATCAGGTATTGATGATCTATCCTGAGGACAGGTTGTCAATATTAAACATCCAGTAAACCCCCTTAAGTCTCCCCTTTAAATGGGTTAATCAACAGGTATTATAGATGTAATGGTCAGATTTGGGGACTTTATGTGGCATTTTATGGTACCTCGATAACATGGCATATGATGCTGCATGCTACAATGTGTCTTCATTAGTGTTGATCGAGCATGCTCGGCACATGGCGGTATTTGGCCAAATACCGCATGTGCTCGAGCGCAATGCTCGAGTCTCCTCCCCGCATGTTTTTTGGCTGCTACGCATAAACGTGCAGGTAAGTACTGCCCTTCACTGTAATGCCGTAGCCATGTTGGCTACTGGCATTACAATGATTGGCTGGCTGGAACGTTTCATCGGGTGCTATATACCACCCGATGACACGTGTTCGGCTCAGTGTTAGTCAGGGAGAGCTGTGCTGAAGAAGGGCAAGATAGTGTAGGGAGTGAAATTTTCTTTTTTTCATTAGAAAAACTTGTCGGAGAACCAAAAGTCCTTTTAAGGATTATGGTTGTGTGTGGCAGCAGCAATATATATTTTTAGCGCAACCTGCGCTAAATTGCTGAAAATTTACAGACCCAAAAGTCCTTTTAAAGACTATTGTTGTGTGTGGCAGCAATATCTATTTTCAGCGCAGCTTGTGTTAAATAGCATGCAATAGTTAGGCCGCTACAGACAGCGACATTATCTGCACTACATCTCCTGTGTAACGTGACATCCAGTGTACGTTTTCCGTAGATGGTGTCCACTGCGGACAGTGACATTAGCTGTGCTACATCTCCTGTGTAACGTGTGCACATCCCAAAAATTTGTCCCATAACATCACCAATGCCCTGACCACGCAGTTACTGGGAAGGTCCACTTAACGACTGACACATGGACAAGTGCTTTCAGCCAGGGACACTAAATTTCCCTGACGGCACACTGGGTGAATGTTGTCGAGGCCGGGAGTGAGTCGTACCCTGGGATGGCACAGGTGTTACCCACGCCAAGGATTGCGGGCCCTACTTCCATCAGGGTTTCCGCCACCACCTACTTTAGTGGCTCAAACCACCACTTCTGCTCCTCCGCCTCCTCCTCCACTTCCACCTCAAAATTATCCTCTTGCAGCACCAGTCAGCCATCAGTTGGTAGCAGTATAGCACTGCAGTGGGGAAGCGTTAACAGGCCGTGCTTAAGCTGATCTACTTAGGTGACAAACAGCACACCGCCGCAGAGCTGTGGCAGGGTATAAGAAACCAGACTGAGCTGTGGCTCTCGCCACTCAACCTACAACCAGGCATGGTTGTGTCTGATAATGGCCGTAACTTGGTGGTGGCTTTGGAGCTCAGCAAGCTCACACATATCCCATGCCTAGCCGATGTCTTCAACTTAGTGGTTCAGCGCTTTCTCAAAACCTGCCCCAATTTGCCTAAGCTAATGGTGAAGGTGCTCCTCATGTGTGCCCATTTACGCAAGTCAATGACAGTTTCCGCTGGTCTGTCAACACTACAATTGCCAGCTCACTGACTGTTGTGCGACGTGAGCACGTGCTGGAACTTCACGTTTCACATGTTAGCCAGGCTTTGTGAGCAGCAGAGGGCAGTAGTGGAATGCCAGATGCAACATGGTCGTCGCCTTTCCAGTCAGCTTCCGTTCTTCACAAGCGAGGAGTGGGCATGGACATCTGACCTCTGGGAAGTTTTAAGAAACATTGAGGAATCAACACAAATAGTTTGTGGCGATAACGCTATTATCAGCGTCACCATCCCACTTCTGTGTCTACCCAAAATGCTCGCTGCTCACAATTAAGGCCGACGCTTTGCATATAGAAGAGGTGGAAATGGGGGGAAGACATTACACAGGGTGATAGCCAGACCACCCTCAGTTCGTCTTCTCAGCGCAAATTGGATGATGAGGAGGAGGAGCAGGAGACGGTTGCTTCCGCTACAGATGGTAGTACCCATGGAAGTTTAATTCCATCTGTTCAGCGTAGATGGGCAGAAGAGGAGGAAGAGGATGAGGAGACTAATAGTCATCCTCCTGATGATGACAGCAAAGTCTTGCCTGTTGGGACTCTGGCACACATGGCTGACTTTATGTTAGGCTGCCTTTCCCGTAACCCACGCGTTTTATGCATTTTGGTCAACACTGATTACTGGTCTTACCCCCGCTACAAAGAGAACTTCTCATCTCTCATTCCTGTGGTGGAGAGGATGAGCAAAATGGTGCAATACCAGAAGGTCCTTGTGGCAAAATTGCTCCAAAAATTTCCAGCTAACAACGCTGGCGGCAGAGTACGTAGTTCCTTGGGCAACCGAGGAGGGGAGACGAGGGGAACACACAGTAATTCCAACAGAGGCAGGGCAACACTCACCAAAGCCTGGGACAGTTTCATGACACCCCGCCAGCACCCTCACCCTGATTCGCGGCCTAGTGTCACAAGGAAGGAAAAATTTTGGAAGGTGGTGAAGGAGTACGTAGCAGACCGTGTCAGCATCCTCAATGATCCCTCTGTGCCTTACAACTACTGGGTGTCCAAGCTGGACACGTGGCACGAACTGGCGCTCTATGCCTTGGAGGTGCTGGCCTGCTCTGCCACCAGCGTTTGTCAGAGCGGGTATTTAGTGCTGCTGGGGGCATAACAACTGATAAGCGCATCCGCCTGTCATCTGAAAATGCTGACAGGTTGAGTCTTATAAAAATGAACAAGGCCTGGATTGCCCCTGACTTCTCTACTCCACCAGAGGAAAGCAACTGAGCATAAAGGCACTTTAAATGTTTTTTGTATAATGTACTGAATACACTGTATTCCTATGCACCCCTTCCACCACAAAAAAGGGTACATGGTTCAATCTTCCTTTTCTCGTCCTCCTCCTCTTCCATCATATCAACATCTTATTAGTCTGCCCTCGCTCCTAATGTTGTAGAGGATCAGCTCATCAGCAGGCCCTCAACTACAATCTTTTAGAGGGCCAGTTCACCTTCAGGCCCTCACATATAATGTTTTAGAGGGTCAGCTCACCAGCAGGCCCTCACCTTCAATCTTTTAGAGGGCAAGCTTACCTGCATGCCCTCGCATATAATTTTTTAGTGGGTCAGCTCACCTGCAGACCCTCGCATATAATGTTTTAGAGGATCAGCTCATCAGCAGGCCCTCACCTATAATCTTTTAGAAGGTCAGCTCACCTTCAGGCCCTCACATATAATGTTTTAGAGGGTCAGCTCACGAGCAGGCCATCACCTTCAATCTATTAGAGGGCCAGCTCACCTGCATGCCCTCGCATATCATTTTTTAGAGGGTCGGCTCACCAGCAGGCCCTTGCCTACAATCTTTTAGAGGGCCAGATCACCTGCAGGCCCTTGCATATAATGTTTTAGAGGATCAGCTCACCAGCAGCCCCTCACCTAATCTTTTAGAGGGTCAGCTCACCTGCAGGCCCTCGCGCATAATTTGTTCAATGGTTAGCTAAGCAGCTGGCACTCGCCCATAATTTTTTTCAATGGTCAGCTCAGCAGCAGGCACTCGCCCATAATTTTTTTGATGCTCAGCTCAGCAGCAGGCACTCGTCCCTGTTTATGAGAGTCAGCTTAGCAGCTGGCCCTCGCCCGTAATGTTTTAGAGGGTCACCAGCAGGCCATTAATCATAATTTTTCAAGGGTGTATGATGCCCTCCTTTATGTGTAATAAAGGGTTTATTGGAGTGCCAGTTCCTTGTAATTTTTGGAAGCCCTTTCACTTAGTGCATAGGCTTTATGAGTGTAGGAGTCCCACTACATGAACAATTGTACCACAATGTGAATGAGGACCTCCATTATGTGATATACAGGTTGTATTGGATTGCCTCTTCCGTGTAATTTTTGGCAGCACTTGCACTTTATATACAAGTAAAAAATCTTCGGTTTGGTGCGTATTATTGTCAGTCTGTAAAAGTGGCGTACCACTCGGACTACATCGTTCCCAGCAGCAACTTGGGAGTCCAAGATGCATTCAGACATCCTCCTCATGCTGTTCACAAACCATTTTGGTGGTGTTTCCATCAATTTCTGACCTTTTCTTATAAACCAGACACCCTCCCCTCATCAGAGCAGGGTTCCTGGTTTAATGCTCTGGTTCTCCCATAGACTTCCATTGTGCTTCGGTGCTCAGTAGAGCACTCAAGCATCCCGAGGTGTTCAACCCGAACACCTGAGCACTTTGGTGCTCGATCAACACTAGTCCTCATCTTGCCCATGGAGGTACACAATGTACAGAATGTCTATGACTGCGTTTATGTCCATAGTAAATGTTATTCTGCTTTTCAGACTCCTGGATGTCACATTATGCAGTCACACTCTCCTGTGCTGCTGTGTTTCTAGGTTGATTTTACCATTCAGGAATCTAGGAAAGCTGGGCCAACTGAGTTATGAATTGAGGACTCTGCAGCTTATTAGATATATAGAGGCAATTCATTGTGATCGGTGGCCTGGAATAATCCTCTCTCTGTACAGATATTCATCATATGATGAAGTGACAGGGCGGCTTTGTGCCGGTGACACCGACGCCCGTGGATCAGTGGCTGTTTGATATATTGAATGACTTTTCTCTGTTATTAGGACCCAACATACATGATTTATTTGTGAATTATATTCTCGGCTGCTATAGAAACAGAAGCTGTTTTTGAGGCGATGCTCAATGCTAGAAACTGATGTTCTGTCATCACAGGGAAGAGTTACTTACCCTTAAAGGGGAGCTCTGCCTCTGTGCGTAAATAAAATTGTTCACACAGCATATGTGCTGCCGATGTGACTAGCTCACAGAAGATTTTTTACATTGGATACAGTAATAAACCCAGAGCCATGAGAAGTATTAACGCAAGATGGATATTTTAGCCTCTGGATGGCAGTAAGAACATTCCTATCATATTCTATGACTAATGTAAAAAATGAAAATCAGGCATAATATAGTACATGATAACCTCTTTCCAACAAAGCTAGAACCAGCCCTGCATGTACCTTATATGGATCCAGAGATCTCCCCATTCATTGCTCTGCTAGATTTATATCAAGCTGTCAGCTCAAGGGGAGTGTCTTTTCTACTGCAGATTAAGGAGGCGTGTCTCAGCTCTCCCTATCACAGCTCAGGAGGCGTGTCTCAGATCTCCCTATCACACAACTCAGGAGGCGTGTCTCAGATCTCCCTATCACAGCTCAGGAGTCAGTTGAAGGATGAAACTGAGCATGTGCAGCCTTCTCAGTGAGCAGGTTAAAGAAATAAGAAAATAAACAAACTGCAGGTGGCGCTATAGAGATGCATTTTATTGAATAACTCAGGGTCTACGCAAATTTTTTTATTACATGTAATTACGAAAGTATTCAGATCCCGATGCTGGTTTGAAAACTGTAGAATATTTTTCGTGGGACAACCACTTTAAGCTTAATTACATGAAACTTGAAAAACCTTTTGAGGGTAGGTTCACACATAGGTGATTGCTGGCGGTCTTCTGCTTTTTTGCATTTTTAGTATTGTTTTTTTTGGTGTGTGGACATGTCCTATCTTTGGCCCTATTTTGTGTATCGCGCCGCAATGCGGGGTGTACACGTGACTGTGATCCGCAGCCACCCAGCTTTTCCAGATACAGATGAAATTCTATTTACAAGCTTCTTGGCTGGAGCTGTCACTGGGAAAGCTGAGTGACAATATGGCTGCCGTTATCGCTTGGCATTGCCACCCATCTGTCCTTACTTATTGGCAAATGGTACAGAAGTGGAGGTGGGTTGCTGCATAACTAGGCACATCTACTGTCAAGGAAAGTTGGGTGACAAACCTTGCAATCGCCATATTGGTTGCCACTCAGCTTTCCCACAATCAGAAGTAGCTAAACAAAGGACTTAGGCTACATGCACACGACCATATGTGTTTTGCGGTCCGCAAATTGCGGATCTGCAAAACAAAATGGATGACATCCGTATGCCATCCGTTTTTTTTTTGAGGATCCATTGTAACAATGCCTAAAACGGACAAGAATAGGACATGTTTTTTTTTTTTTGCGGGGCTATGGAACGGACATATGGGTCCGCATTTTTTGTGGACCCATTGAAATGAATCGGTCCGCATCCTATCCACCAAAAAAAAAAAATACGGAACAGACACAGAAACAAGCAACATTTGTGTGCATGTAGCCTAATACTTAGGCCTCATGCACACGACCATATGTACGTATGGTCATGTGCATGAGGCCTTAAGAGGACATTCCTTAAAGGGAACCTATCACCGGGATTTTGTATAGAGCTGAGGACATGGGTTGCTAGATGGCCGCTAGCACATCCGCAATACCCAGTCCCATAGCTCTGTGTGCTTTTATTGTGTAAAAAAAAACGATTTGATACATATGCAAATTAGCCTGAGATGAGTCCTGTCCCTGAGATGAGTCCAGCGTGTAGGAGCCCAGCACTTCCCCGCATCCTCAGAATCTCCTCCTTGCTCCCTGACGTCAGAAAGCTAGAGCGCCGTAATCTTGCAATGCGCAAGCTAGCGCATGCGCAGTTCCTTCCCTGAGGCTGATGCCAGCACAGGGAAGGAACACTATGACGACACTGCACATCGCGAGATTACGGCGCTCTAGCTTTCTGACGTTGGGGAGCAAGGAGGAGATTCTGAGGATGCGGGGCAGTTCTGGGCTCTTTCACGCTGGACTCCTCTCAGGGACGGGACTCATCTCAGGTTAATTTGCATATGTATCAAATAGTTTTTTTTTACACAATAAAAGCACACAGAGCTATGGGGACTGGATATTGCGGATGTGCTAGTGACCATCTAGCAACCCATGTCCTCAGCTCTATACACAAAATCCCAGTGACAGGTTCCCTTTAATGCACAGTAGTGCTTTGGTGACCAGTACGTGCACAGCATTAAAGGGGCTTTTATTTAATGTTCCATGGATCCATTCAGGTTGTCATGGCAGCAAAAGTAATAATGAGACCTTGCTGGGAATGTGACATTCAGCTACCATGCTGATGTCATTTAGGGTTAACGTATAGATACTATGGGAATTTCTGCCCCTATGAGTTCAGCGCTTAAGCTGATCCTAAGGAGCTGCCATAGCAACGGTTAAATGAGAGCCGGTACCTATAGAGACATGGAAAATAGAAATCTACATGGGATTGGAGCTCAGTTTTTTTTTTTTATCTTCAGCTGGACAAGATACTAAAAGTCAACTCCCACATTTCAGTAGGTGTGGAACCACTGTGCCAACCAACCAGTTTGGCTTTGGGTGTTATCCTTGCAGTCCCCTGATTTTCAGCCTTTAAGCTGTATACAGGGATCTAGTCTTTGCCACATGGGAACCACAAGCCGCTAAATCTTTAAATAGTCCCAGGGTAGTTGGCTGCTGACCCAGGGGGTCAGAGACACCAGTGCAAGGCATCGTGGGATAGTCAGGAAACAGGCTGAGATCAGGGCGGGCAGAGGTCATGCAAATCTTTAAAAATAATCGAAGGTCAGGGCAGGTAGCAGAGGGTCAATATGGTACACAGGCAGAAGTCGGGTAAGGCAGCAGAGGGTCAGATTTGGTAGACAGACAGAGTTTGGTACACGTGAAGACAGATAGGAATAGCACACCTTCACTAGGAAACTAACAAGATGGAGCAACTCCAAACTTCAGAGACCCTCCCATCGAAGATTCCATAAAGGGGGCTTTCTGGTAAAAAAGTTATTGCAGCATGGCCCCTGAAACAGAAGATTCATACTTACCTGCTCCATACCACTCTGGTGGTCCATGTAGCCCCTGCTTTCTTCATCCTTTGGTCCCGGAACTGTTTACATCTGGCTGGCTATCGGGCATGGTCACATGCATGGCACCAGACAATAACTAGCTTCAGAAGTGATGTGGCCACAAGAAGCACGTCACGGCTGAAGCCAGTCATTGGCTGTAGCAGTGCATGTGACCATGCCCAGCCAGCCAGATGTAAACTGTGCTGGAACCGTAAAATGAAGAATGCGGAGGACAGGTGAGCAGATACAGTGCTGCCCATAATTATTCATACCCCAGGCAAATTTTGACTTAAAGTTACTTTTATTCAACCAGCAAGTAATTTTTTGACCTTTGCAAAAGCTCATCTGGACAAAGAAGACTTCTGGTCTTTTGTGTTATGGTCAGTAGAAAAAAAAAATTGAATTGTTTGGTCACAATTATGTTTCCTTCATTTGGTGTAAAAAAGGAGAAGCCTTCAACCCAAAGAACACCATCCCCACTGTCAAACATGGTGGTGGGAACCTAATGCTTTGGGGTGTTTTTCACCCAATGGACCAGGGAAACTAATCACAGTAAACGGCACCATGAAAAAAGAGCAATACATGAGGATTCTCAACGACAACATCAGGCAGTCTGCAGAGAAACTTGGCCTTGGGCACCAGTGGATATTTCAGCATGAAAATGACCCAAAACACACAGCAAAAGTGGTGAAGAAATGGTTAGCAGACACCAACATTAACGTTTTGGAGTGGCCCAGCCAGAGTCCAGACTTGAATCCAATTGAGAATCTGTGGAGGGAGCTAAAGATCAGGGTGATGGCAAGAAGACCCTCCAACCTGAAAGATTTAGAGCTCATTGCTAAAGATGAATGGGCAAAAATACCTGTGGAGACATGCAAAAAGCTGGTCTGCAATTATAGGAAGCGTTTGACTTTATTGGCTGTAATAGCCAATAAAGGCTTTTCTATTGATTATTGAGAAGGGTATGAATAATTTGGGACTGGACACTTTTTGCTCAAATGTAAATAAAAGCTGTGAAATGTTTTTTTTCCACCATAATGCCTCTTGTCAGTGTTGTAGCATGGGTTGCCAGCACCCGGGGCGAGCCATGTATGGCGCCCCCTCCCAACCTGTGGACACGCCCCTTTTACAGATAATGTAGCATTACTATATAACACCACAGATAACATGGTGACCATTCTCTAAGTACAGATAATGTAGTAGATGGGTATAAGGCCCCAGAATTCAGAACACGCACAGTGTGAGCTGAAGTCTGGGGCCAGGATGCAGCAGGGTGGGCCAAATTCTCAATCCACCCCCGAACCCTACCATGAAACAAATATGTGTTTGGACATTACATACATCACTACAAAATATACAGTATAATACAGCACCACATACCTCATCCATCCAGTGATATCTCCTGTGATGTAGACTTTCCTCAACGTCTTTATTCGGAGATAAGACCGCCATGACACCTTCTTTCAGCTGCGTCTCTACAGAGTTTCACAGAAAGCATTTTTAGATTCCTCACTTTACTATCATCCTCCCCTCCTTGTACCTCAACACTGTTATCCTGCTGCCCCCCAATACTGTGGTAGAGCCAGAAAGATAGGAGGACCAGAGTTGAGGCACACTCATATATACTTATATTACAGAGGGGCCATTATATATTATAATAATACAAGGGGGCTATAATATATACTAATAATACAGAGGCGGCCATTATATATTCTAATCTGTGTGGAGGGGGCATAGAGGAGGCAAAACCACTGTGTAGGGATGAGCGAATTTCGTGTTATAAAATTTGTTTGTGCTTCGTTTGGTAGTAGAAGCAGAGTTGCATTATGGATTCCGTTACCACAGACCATAACGCAATTCTATGACGTAGAATGCATAACGGAATGCCTTTAGAGGCATTCCCTTATTCCTTTCGTCATAATAGAAGTCTATGGGCTGCATAACGGATCTGTCCCGTTTCTGTTATGCAGGAGAGGACTCCCCTGCATAATGGAAATGGGACGGATCTGTTATGCAGCCCATAGACTTCTATTATGATGGAAGGAATAACGGAATGCCTCTAAAGGCATTCCGTTATGCATTCTACGTCATAGAATTGCGTTATGGTCTGTGGTAACGGAATCCATAATGCAACTCTGCTTCTACCACCAAACGAAGTGTAAACAAATTTCAAAATCTGAAATTCGCTCATCTTTACCACTGTGTGGAGGGGGCACAGAGGAGACAAAACTCACAGTGTGGAGAGCGCACAGACGAGGCAAAACCACCTTATGGAGTTAAAAGGAGTCTGTCATCAAAGTTTCACCTTTTTAACCCTTCCCATAGCTTTCTAGCAGCCTTACAGTTACTAAAAACTTTATGAGCAATCCTGGACTTATAAAACCGGCAAAAAACAACTTAGTAGTATATGCAAATGAGATCTCGCAAGTGCCCAGGGGCGGCGTTACCCTCGTAGATGCCCAGCTAGCTCAGCCTTATCGTCGCTTCCCCCACCCATTCTTTCCCTCTGACCGCCCATCTACTTACTACTTGTTTCGCTGAGATCCCACGCCTGCGCACTCAGTCCATTAATTACTGTGATGCCGCACAAGGAATGGGCATCGCAGCCGACGGACTTAGTGTGCAGGCGTGGGATCTCGGCGAAACAAGAAGTAAGTAGATGGGCGGTCAGAGGGAAAGGATGGGCGAGTGGAGGGAAAGACTGGGCGGGGGGAAGCGACAATAAGGCTGAGCTAGCTGGGCACAGCATACTGTAAGTGCCTGCACTCTCCCTGCTCTGGACGCTGCTCTGCTTCTGCTTACAGCCCTTTTCCTGCATCTGGCTCAGTCTGTAAGGGGCGGGAGGAAGCGGTCACATGATCTTATGACATCATTCCCTCTAAGAAGCCAATACATTCTAGACCTGTCCTGAAGCCTATGAGGCAGAATGGAAATGTCTGCCGGGCGCCCCCTGCAATTTGGCGCCCGGGGCAAACCCCCCCCCCCACGCTACGCCCCTGCCTCTTGTACATCATCTTATTATCTTTTGGGAGTCACCTATGTCATTTCCCATCAAAAAAATGACTTGCTGGTTAAATAAAAGTAACTTTAAAGGGTTTCTATCACTTCGTTGCACATATTTAGCTGTCAGACACTAGTGATCCGCTAGTGTCTGCTCTGCCCAACCATCCTAATATAATTGCTTTTGGGGCAGCCGTTTTGCTGCAAAAAAGAACTTTTATTAATATGCTAATGAGCCTCTAGGTAGCTCATTAGCACCTAGAGGCTCCATCTACCTTCAGAAACTGCCGCCGCCCAGCGCGTCCCTCCAGCCCGCCCATCTCCTCCTGAATGCGATCCTCCTTGTGAGCGTCTTTATTCGGCGCATGCGCAGTGAATGTCTGACAGCTTCCCTGCTCAGACATCTCCACTGCGCCTGTTCCTCGGAGCACTATGGCGTCATCGCGCATGCGCAGTGGAGATGTCTGAGCAAGGAAGCGGTCAGACATTCACTGCGCATGCGCAGAATACATACGCTCACAAGGAGGATCGCATTCAGGAGGAGATGGGCGGGCTGGAGGGACGCGCTGGGCGGCAGCAGTTTCTGAAGGTAGACGGAGCCTCTAGGTGCTAATGACGCCCCCATAGCACCTAGAGGCTCATTAGCATATTAATAAAAGTTCTTTTTTTAGCAAAACAGCTGCCCCAAAAGCAATTATATTAGGATGGTTGGGCGGAGCAGACACTAGCGGATCGCTAGTGTCTGACAGCTAAATATGTGCAGCGAAGTGATAGAAACCCTTTAAGTCAAAATTTGCCTGGGATATGAATAATTATGGGCAGCACTGTAAGTATGAGTCTTCTGTTTCAGGGGCTTCAAGTATCCTTAGACAGCCAGGCATAAGCTGAGGAACAATTAGGACATGCACGCACGCCATACGGATGGGGAGATTGGATTGGCCAGCAAAGTTTAATTTGGGGCCTGCAGAAGGAAAATGAGGCTCCAGTGGCTAGGCCCGCTGTTGGTAAGGATGACAAAGGGCAGTGGATCGGGGCTGCCAGACTTGACGGGAGCGGTGAGTAAGGCTACTTTCACACTAGCGTTCGGGCGGATCCGTTCTGAACGGATCCGCTCATAATAATGCAGACGGAGGCTCCGTTCAGAACGGATCCGTCTGCATTAAAATGGCAAAAAAAAAGCTAAGTGTGAAAATAGCCTCGGACGGATCCGTCCAGACTTTCAATGTAAAGTCAATGGGGGACGGATCCGCTTGAAGATTGAGCCACATTGTGGCATCTTCAAACGGATCCGTCCCCATTGACTTACATTGTAAGTCTGGACGGATCCGCACGGATCCGCACGCCTCCGCACGCCTCCGCACGGCCAGGCGGACACCCGAACGCTGCAAGCAGCGTTCAGCTGTCCGCCTGTTCGTGCGGAGGCGAGCGGAGCGGAGGCTGAACGCCGCCAGACTGATGCAGTCTGAGCGGATCCGCTCCATTCAGACTGCATCAGGGCTGGACGGCTGCGTTCGGGTCCGCTCGTGAGCCCCTTCAAACGGAGCTCACGAGCGGACACCCGAACGCTAGTGTGAAAGTAGCCTAAGGTAGCACACATTCCTGCCCAGGAAAGCAGCGAGCACAGGCTACCAGACTAACATGATTATTTAGGAATCACCAGTGATGACTTATGCTGTATTTACCTATCTTTTTTAAAGTTGACGGGGCTTTCCGCACCCCTGCTTAAAGATGCTTCATATCACCGCTCTGGGCTACAGTATTTTGTGTTCTGGGAGCTTTCCCATTAGTTAAAGCTATACTTTATTAATGAATATTAAATAGCTTCCAGTCTTCTTTAGCCCAGATATTTCACTGTCAGCGGCTGCAATTGCTCTAACTTGATACATGAATATTTTCCTAAATCCTCTACAACGTAATAAAATGTCTAATTAGATCATCTGATAACAGCAGGAAAAGGTCAGAGAAATAATCCAGACAGAAGACTGCAGATAATTGGGAGTAAGATGTGTAAAGGCTTCAATTAGAAGTTGTGCTTAAAAAACAGAGTAATCATTTTTTTTTTAATTCTAGCCATTCCAATCTATAGTGGCAGTATTATAGTGAATATATTCTTGTACATAGTAGTATTATTATAGTAGTTATATTCTTGTACATAGGAGCAGTATTATAGCAGTTATATTCTTGTACATAGGGGACAGTATTATAGTAGTTATATTCTTGTACATAGAATCCAGTATTATAGTAGTTATATTCTTGTACACAGGAGCCAATATTATAGTAGTTATATTCTTGTACATAGGAGCAGTATTATAGTAGTTATATTCTTGTACATAGGAGACAGTATTATAGCAGTTATATTCTTGTACATAGGAGGCAGTATTATACTAGTTTTGATCTTGTACATAGGGGACAGTATTATAGTAGTTATATTCTTGTTATAGGAGGCAGTATTATAATAGTTATATTCTTAACCAAATTTATTTTTATTCAAAGAATATGGCATATCAATCGATCACAAACCATCGTAGCATCACTGGCAAGGCATAATCACAAATCGGCCATGGACGTGACCACAATTGCTTGTCAGTGCAACACATGTTGTACAAAATGATACATCAAATGTGACAGACAACAAAAATCAAACATAACACAAATAAGAGGAAAAGAGAGGGGAAGGGAGGAATAGGAAGGGGGGAGGGGGGGTAGGAGAGTTTTTCTCCAACTCCGTCAAGAGAACTTCCTATATTTCTTCCAGGGTGACCAGATTTTCAGAAAGCGGGAACGTGTGCAAGATTCCCAATGGGCCAGCTCTTCAAACCTGTAGATCTGATCCACCTTATCCCTCCACATCGAAATAGTGGGAGGTTCAGTATCCTTCCATAGCAGCGGGATGAGCAGTCTCGCCGCCGTAATAAGCATAGTAGGAAGATCAGATCTACAGGGGGACAGCGAGTCATTAGGACACCAAAGCAGAATCAGTTTAGGATCCAGCTTAACCTGCTTAGCACACACCTCAGTTATCAGAGCTTCTATACTAGTCCAGAACGCTTTAATCTTTTCACAGTGCCACCAAATGTGTGACAGAGAGCCTACGTCTTTTTTACACCTCCAGCACTAACTTGGGAAATCTGCGTTAAGCCTATGCAAGAACTCCGGGGACTTGTACCATCTCGTAAGCAGCTTATACGAGTTTTCTTGTATCTTAATACAGCGGCTAAAGCCGTGAGAGTGTGTAAGGACAAAAGCCCTTTCCGGGTCTGTAAGGTGGATGGACACTTCCCTTTCCCATGAAGAAAGGAAATGTAGCTCAGGGGGGGAAGCCAAAAGTAACTCCTTATATATGGTAGACAGCGGTTTAGGGATCCTACGGGCATCTGATAGTCTCCTAGACAGCCAAGAGGGGGTTCCAGAGGTGGTGGGGGGTGGTAGCTTAATCATCTTAATCTCCTTCTGCAGGGCGAAACTCTGTAGGAAGGAAGCTTTTTTGACTTTAGGGTCATTCAAGACTGTGGACCAATCCAGGGACCCATCCGGGGACCTAATCTCACATAAAGGGGTCTCGGCCAAAAGAGGCCAGATACCCGAGGGCTTCTCGGCTTCTGGATGGACATAAAACTGTAAAGAGGAAAGCGGAGTACCCGGTATGGGAAACTCAAGTGTTCTATCCTTAAACTTCTTGGCCCATTCAACCAACATACCCTTCCATAGGAGTGGCCAAGAGGAACTACCCGGAGAACAAGGGGACAACCCCCAGAGAATGCGCTTCATCCTAGTGGAGAGCAGGGAGCGCTCAAGACACACATATGGGGCACTGTAATCGCTATTGAGGAGGGATAGACCTCTAAATAGTTGAAAAGCCACATAGTAGGAACGTATGTCGGGCAAACCAAAGCCGCCAAACCTCCTTTCTCTGGTCAGCACCGAATAAGCAATTCTGGAGGGTTTACTTCCCCACAAAAAGAGGGAGAAAACTCTGCGGATGTCTACAAAAAATGAGTGTGGCAGCCAGATAGGCAACACCTGCAGAAGGTACAAAAATTTAGGAGCTATAAAAGTCTTAAGGTAGTTCCTCTTGCCACACCAGGAAATAAACGGCAGTTTAATAGAGTGCAGCTGCTTCCTAACTGAGGATAATAAGGGGGCATAATTCAGAGCAACTAAAACCTTTGCTTGAGCCGGGACGTGCACACCCAAAAATACTATGTCTTTGGTAGCCCAGTGAAAGGGGGTAGTATTCTGAAGGGCCTCTTTAACCGATTCTTGACAAGTAACGTTAAGGGCCATTGACTTGCTATAGTTGATTTTAAAGTTTGACACATAGCCAAACTCCTCAAAAAGACAAAAGCCTAGGGAAGGATGTTTCGGGATTGGAGGTCATGATAAGTAGATCATCTGCAAATGCGGCTGTCAAGTGGGTCCGAGAATCAATGGTCAAGCCCCTAACCGCAGGATCCTGCCATATCTTACACAGCAGAGTTTCCATCACTTTGACAAACCGAGATGGGGAGAGGGGGCACCCCTGCCTTGTCCCATTGGATATGGAAAAGGAGGGAGAAAGCGTACCATTTATTTTGAGTTTGGCAGACAGGGGCTGAGTACAGAATGAAGATCGCAGATATGAACGAATCTGGGAAACCAAACCTCGACAGGGCCCGCGACATATAATGCCAACCGACCCTGTCGAAGGTCTTCTCCGCATCCGTGCTCAGCAAAGCGAGAGGCGTAGAGGAGCTTCTAGCCCAATCCATAAGATGGAGCAAACGTATTGTGTTTTCACAGCCCTGTCTGCCACACACAAACCCCACTTGCTCACTATCAATAAGATCCTGCAGGATCAGCTGTATGCGCTGCGCCAGAATCTTGGACCACCACTTGACATCTGCATTTAGCAGTGAAATCGGGCGATAACTGCCGCAGTGGAGGGGTCTTTGTTTTCCTTATGGATTATAGTTATGTGAGCCTCTAACGTTTGGGGGGGTAGCAAACCTCCAGATAGAAGGAAATTACAGAGTGCCTGAAAATGAGGAGTCAAAACGTCCTTGAAGGTCTTGTAATACGATATAGGGAGGCCATCCGGGCCAGGACTTTTGCCTGAAGGAATGGAGGAAAGGACCTTGCCAATTTCCTCTCTTGATACAGGGGCGACTAGTTGAGAAGCTTGCAGGGGACTAATAGATGGCAGCTTCAGAATGGACAGGAACTCATCTGTGGCTTGCTCAATAGAGGCTGAACCAGGACTTTCGGGAGTGGGGAGGTTATATAGATCCGCATAAAAAGCACTAAACGCTTTTGCTATATCATGAGTCGACTTGTGCTTATTGCCTTTCGCATCCAGAATGGCAGGGATAAATGAATCCATGTGGCGTTGCTTAGCCATGGCAGACATCAGTTTATTCCCTTTGTTCCCATGGGCATAAGCTTTAAACCTGGAGCGGAATATAAGTTTCGCTGATTTGGCGTTCAGCAAGTTTTTCAATCCCGTTCTGGCCTCCGCCAATTCAGCAGCCACAGCCTGAGCCTGGGTTTGCTTATGAGTCAGTTCAAGACTCGCTATGCGGGACAGCAGGTCATCTACAGCCTTGGAGCGCAATTTTTTAACATGCGAGCCCAGGGAAATTAATTATCCTCTAACCACCGCCTTATGAGATTCCCACAAGATGGAAGGAGAGGGAGGGGGGTCGCGCACTGCATTAAGAGAGAAGAATTCAGACATAATCCGGGAGATTCTAGCTGCATTGGCAGGGTCGGAGATCAATGTGTCATTAAGACGCCATATTCTCTCACGTTTAGGAAGAGCTGTCAGAGACACCCAGAGAAATACTGGGGCGTGATCAGATAGCGTGATGTTCCCAATCCTCGTGTCTACCACCTGGGAAATATGGGGGGAGGATAAAAATAAGTAGTCCAACCTATGGAAGGATTTTTTAGCGTTTGAATAAAACGTGTAATCCCTACCAGAGGGATGCATAGTGCGCCACACATCAATAACCCGCAGCTTCTTAAGCGCAGTCTTCAGACGTCGCAAGAGTTTGTGGGACAACTCAGACCTCTGGGAGTACGAGTCAAGGCCTGGCTCCATAGTAACATTAAAGTCACCTCCTAATACAAGCATGCCCTCACTAAAAGCCTGTAGTTGCTCAAGAGTCCGAACGAGCCAGGGGATCTGCCCCCTATTAGGGGCATATAAATTAGCCAGGGTAACAGGTGCGTCAGCGATGTGCCCCTTAACAAATAAGAAGCGACCATCAGTGTCCGCAAGTGTTCGAAGGGTAGGCGCTTGTGGATGGCCATGCTGACGCCCCTGCTAGCCGAGGCAAAAGAGCTATGAAACCATTGTGGGAATGCGTTTTGGGACAATTTCGGGATCTTCCCTGATTTAAAATGAGTTTCTTGGAGGAATACAACAGAGGCTTCATCTTTCAGTAACAAAGAGAGCACCTGAGACCGCTTACATGGCTCGTTCAGACCCTTGGCATTCAGTGAGGCAACTACAACAGAGGCCATAGTAAAGACAGAGGAGGCCTGTCGGCCCAGAGCATAAGGACATCCAGTCTAGAAAGCCACGGACGGAGTAAGGGTCCATTCACACGTCCGTTTTTTCTTTCCTGATCTGTTCCGTTTTTTCAGGAACAGATCTGGACCAGATCTGGACCCATTTATTTTCAATGGGTCCTGAAAAAAAACGAACAGCACAATGTCAGATTTTTTTTCAGGACCCATTGAAAATGAATGGGTCCAGATCTGGTCCAGATCTGTTCCTGAAAAAACGGAACAGATCAGGAAAGAAAAAAAGGACGTGTGAATGGACCCTAAGAGGAAGAAAGGGAGGAAAGAGGAGGAAGGGAAAGTCAAAATAAAAGACATAACAAATGAGACAGTAACACAACCCAAATAACAAAGAATGTCTCCCCATGGACAGGGAGCACGTGACCCCACCCAGCATCTGACACAATGGAGATCCTTTTTCATAGCGGCAAACAGCCGGGATCTGTCAGAGGGGGGCTCCTGTGGGGCCACCGGGGGTGGAAAGGAAGGGGGTGAGGGAGAGGACATAATCAGTAACATAACTGACAACAGTGCAGACATAACCCCCGCATAACTAACAGTGCAGTCAGTGCACTAGTGCATAGCTCGTAACCTGCATCTCATGCAGGCAAGGTAGTAAAGTATAAGGTCAGGCCCAAAACCCATGAGAACGGGGCAGTGGGCCAAGACCTAAAATAAGTCCAAAACCAATGGACAAACGATGAAACTTCAGCTCAGACAGAGCCAGACAGAGTTCCTACGTCTTGAGACCCAGCAAAGTCACAGAACATTGAACTCAGTGAAGAGTGAACAAAAGCGCCTTCAGCGCCTCCCGGAACAAAGTCAGGTAACAGGTGCTTGCGACCGGCCTTTTCCTTGTTTCCCAGCTCTGGAAGGTGAAACTTGCTGCCACGAATCTATACCCGGAGGGGTAGGCAGGGGTTCCCCTTGATCAGCCGGCATCCACGAGGGAACTGTGATGGGTTCAATCCCAAGAGGGCCCCAAATGGCTTTCAGGTCACCTGGGGTCCGCACCGTGTACTGCCTCCCGTTTTTCAAGATGGCCAGACCGAAGGGATAGAGCCAACGGAATGGCGTAGCTGTGGCTTTAAGGGCCTCTAGGAGCGGCTTCACGATGCGCCTCTTGGCTAAGATGGAGGGGGCCAGGTCCTGGAAGAAAAGGACTGGGGTCTCACCATACATGATGCGGTCGGCCTCCCTTCCCGCCTTGAGCAGTGCAGCAGTGTCCACATAGCTTAGGATGCCGCATACTACATCCCGCGGCGGCTCACCAGGTTTTGGCTTGTGGGCCCTGTGGATACGCTCGATCACAATCGGAGCTGCTCTCTCAGCTCCCAGCAGGGAGGAGAAAATTTCGCATGCGACTGAATGAAGCGTGTCAATCGCAATATTTTCGGGTAGTCCGCGGATGCGAATATTTCGCCGCCGGCTCCGGTTCTCCTGATCCTCTATGCGCATCAGCGCGTCGTTTAGCAAGTCTCTGTGGGTTTGCAGGGCTGCGCTGGTCTTACCCTCATGCACCAGGATGGCTTCCTGTGCTAGCTCCAAGGACTCCACACGATTCCTAATCTGTCACAGGTCTCCTTTTATCTCCTCCAAGTCCTTTTTAAGAGGTGCAAGAGCAGATTCCAGTATGTCCCTGAGAACTGCTTTGGAGAGTGAGGAACTTTTTCGCAGTGGTCTGCGATCAGAAACATCAGAAGCACTTCCCGCCTCAGAGCCGTCCTCTGCTTCAGAGAGCTGCCGCGCCATCTTGCACGCTTCAGCAGCGGGAGTCCTGGAATGTTTCTTAAGGAATTTATCCATCTCAGGTTGCCTGGAACGGGCCCCTGTCGGCTCTGGTGTCTCAGAGTGACGATCCTTGCCTGGTTTCCCCATTAGCACAGAGTAAATAGCTAATAAAAGGGGCTATAATAGCTCCCAGGGAGAGGAGCTCAGGAACAAGCAGCCATTCAGCTCCGAGGTCAAGCCTATAATAGTTATATTCTTGTACATAGGAGGCAGTATTATAGTATTTATATTTTTGTATATAGGAGGCAGTAGTATAGTAGTTGTATTCTTGTACATAGGGGACAGTATTATAGTAGTTATATTCTTGTACATAGGGGACCGTTTTATAGTAGTTATATTCTTGTACATAGGAGCAGTATTATAGTAGTTACATTCTAATACATAGGAGGCAGTATTATAATAGTTTTATTCTTGTAAATAGAAGGCAGTATTATAGTAGTTGTGCAAAAGATGTAGTATTATACTAAAACATTTTAAAAGTTATTCTTACCTGTTATTTAGCAGAACTGAGCAGGATATTTCCCCCCTAGTCTCCACCCTAGGACCAGCGCACCTAGAATACTAAAAAGATACTATTAGCATAATTTATCGTAGTACCCAAAATACCCATTCCTACTTCATGTGCAGTAGAGGCGAATTGCTGCACATTAGTTTATTGGGAAGGGATATAACTGTGCTGCCTACTAGCTTGATATGGACATCCTCACAGATAATAGGGACCTCACTAGAAGAACGAGATGATTCAAACATCCATGCTTTGAGGAGCTTATCCAGTTGAGTACAGAGGAGGTGATCTTAGGCCTCTTTCACACTTGCGTTGTGCGGATCCGGCGTGTACTCCATTTGCCGGAATTACACGCAAATGAACTGAAAGCATTTGAAGACGGATCCGTCTTCAAAATGAGTTCAGTGTTACTATGGCAGCCAGGACGCTATTAAAGTCCTGGTTGCCATTGTAGTAGTGGGGAGCGGGGGAGCGGTATACTTACAGTCCGTGCGGCTCCCGGGGCGCTCCAGAATGACGTCAGAGTGCCCCATGCGCATGGATGACGTGCCATGCGATCACGTCATCCATGCGCGTGGGGCGCCCTGACGTTACTCTGGAGCGCCCGGGAGCCGCACGGACGGTAAGTATACTGCTCCCCCGCTCCCACTACACTTTACCATGGCTGACAGGACTTTAGCGTCCTGGCAGCCATGGTAACCATTCAGAAAAAGCTAAACGTCGCATCCGGCAATGCGCCGAAACGACGTTTAGCTTAAGGCCGGATCCGGATCAATGCCTTTCAATGGGCATTCATTCCGGATCCGGCCTTGCGGCAAGTGTTCAGGATTTTTGGCCGGGGCAAAAAGCGCAGCATGCTGCGGTATTTTCTCCGGCCAAAAAACGTTCCGGTCCTGAACTGGAGACATCCGGATTTCTCTCTATTCAGAATGCATTAGGATAAAACTGATCAGGATTCTTCCGGCATAGAGCCCCGACGACGGAACTCTATGCCGGAAGAAAAGAACGCAGGTGTAAAAGAGCCCTACTCAAATGGTAAGGCATACAAATTATTTCTAGAAATTGTTTGAGTTCTACCATACCACACGTCTTGTATTGTTGGCCAAGGCAGTGGTTTTAGAGGGAATTCTAAGGACATCCCACTGGAAATCACGCATGAAGTCTGCTGCAATCTTCAGCAGCAATACTTTCTCAGAGATGTCTTCAGCCACACCCTCAAGGCTCTAGACACAGGGACAGACGCCATAGCCCTGTTATTTTTGAAAATTATTAAAACTTCCAGGTTAACTAAGCACTGTTTCAAAAGCAAATCAGGTGCTTTAGCAAATCTGATTCATCGGTCTCAGTGCAAGTCGCCTCACTTGCAGCTGCGTCGCAGTGTAATTACAAGTGCTTGTCCAATTCAAGTGAATGGACCAAGCCCTTTTAATTGCACTGCACTGCTGAGACTCGCAGTGTAATCTTGAAGAGGAAGTAGTGCTTGTACGAGTGCCGCCTCCTCTTCAAACAGCTGATTGCCAGCCCCCACCAATCAGATATTGAATATGTACTGGCTGCACAACCTCTTTAAGTTCACGATGCCCATAAAAAACTTGGTTTTATTTCTTAGGCAAATAGGATAAACTGTCTCTGTCTTTGGTAGAAGACTTGGCATTCTTAGGCCTCTTTTAAACGGGCGTCGCGTGTGAGGGCTGGGCAAGATGCGGGTGGGTTGCTGGAAAATCTGTGCGAGTACAAAGCGTTTTAATCCATTTTGCACACGCTTGAGAAAAATCGACATGTTTGGTACCCACACCCGAACCCGGACTTTTTCACAGAAGTTCGGGTTTGGGTTAGGTGTTGTATAGATTTTATTATTTTCCCTTATAACATGGTTATAAGGGAAAATAATAGCATTCTTAATACATAATGCTTAGTAAAATGTCCATTGAGGGGTTAAAAATAATAAACCAATTTAACTCACCTCATCCAATTAATCGCATAGCGGATCTCCTCTCCTTTCTACTTTCTTCAGGACCTGGCTAAAGGACCTTTGATGACGTCACTGAGCTTCTCACATGGTTCATCACAAGGTCCATCACCATGGTGATGGACTATGTGATGAGCGCAGTGACGTCATCAAAGGTCCTTTAACCAGGTCCTGAAGAAAGTAGAAAGAAGAGGAGATCTGCTACGCGATCAAGTGGATGGGATGAGTTAAATTTGTTTATTATTTTTAACCCCTCAATGGACATTTTACCTATAACCATGTTATAAGGGAAAATAATAAAGATCGGGTCACCATCCCGATCGTCTCCTAGCAACATGCTTGAAAATTGCACCGCATTCGCACTTGCTTGCAGATGCTTGCGATTTTCACGCAGCCCCATTCACATCTATGGGGCCTGCATTGTGTGAAAAACACTCAATATAGAGCATGCTACGATTTTCATGCAACGCACAAGTGATGCATGAAAATCACTGCTCATGTGCACAGACCCATAGAAATGAATGGGTCTGGATTCAGTGCGGGTGCAATGCATTCACCTCACACATTGCACCCGCACGGAATTCTCGCCTGTTAGGTTCAAAAGAGTAAGGGTACTTTCACACTTGCGTTGTGAGGATCTGGCAGGCAGTTCCACCGCCGGACTGCCCGCTGGCCCTGGAAATCCGTATGCAAACGGATATCATTTGTAGACGGATCCAGATTTTAGCCAGGAAATGACCTGTTGTTTCAGCTCCGCAATCTCCTGTGGGCCAACACAGTCTCTACAAATATCAGAAGACTGATAATGGTTGGATGCAGCTAATACATCTTCTCACTCTATGAGTCTTTTTACCGCTTGAGATAGCTCCACAGCTTGAAAAGCGCATAAATCACAAATGTCCGTAGGCAAATCCTCAGGTAATGCCTGTTGACAAGAGCATAGCATATGCATGAAGCTTTGTCTTCTTTTTCCACAAGTCCTACTCAAATTGTGACCAGACAACTGTAGCAGAAAAAGAACGGAGCCTCTTAATAATGCAATAACGTAGAGGGGATGTAGGTAGAACACGCTACTGCTAGAAGCATAATACAAGTACCTTAACCCCTTCAGGACCCTGGGTTTTTCCTTTTTTGCGTTTTCGTTTTTCGCTTCCCCCCTTCCCATAGTCCTAACTTTTTAATTTTTCCATTCACATAGCCTTATGAGGGCTTATTTTTTGTGGGACAAGTTGTACTTTCTAATGGCACCATTTACGGTTGCATACCATGTGGTAGGAAGCGGGAAAAATTCAAATGATGTATAATTTTGTTTTACATTGTACACTATGCGGTAAAACGGACCTGTTATCTTCATTCTCCAGGTCAGTATGGTGTTTTAATACTGAAAAAAATAAAAATAAACTTTCAGGAAAACAAAAAAAAATGTATAACCATATTCTGACACCTATAACTTTTTTTAGTTATGTGTATTAAGCTGTGTGAGTTTTTTTTTTTGCGGGACGATCTGTTCTTTTCAGTGATACCAATTTGAAGTGTGTGGCGCTTTTTGATCACTTTTTATTTAAAAAAATTATTGGTTAGTTAAAGTGACAAAAAATTGCAAATTTGCTGTTTTCTTTTTTCTAAATAGCCATCATTGAACACTTAATTTGCACTATACCAATACAAGGATGCCACCTAGTGGCCTGTATTAGTATATTCATCTAATTGACTCTGAAGCCTGCTTGAGGCTTCGGTCAATTAACGCAATGTAACAGGTTCCCCGATCTCAGTCGGGGAATGCTGTTACCGGGCTGGAAGAGCACGACTTCTGGTTCCGGACTGATCTGAAGGGTAAGATGTTGCAATCAGCCTTAAGGCTGATCGCATACATGTACCGCGGGTCTCTGCTATTTAAAATAGCAGAACCCCGCAGCTAAGGCGCCCACTGCACGTGCGAGTGGGCGCCATGTTTGGGGACTGGACCTCCATTGTATATGTACGGCAGAGGTCCTTAAAGGGACACTGACAGGGCCAATAAGCATATTGAGGTCTATATATGTGACTACAGGTCTTATACAGGGTATTACAATCATATAAGTATCCCCCCTGTCCACATTATACAAACAGTAAACTTTAAGTTTTATAACCTGCTCCAAGGTCTGCAATCTGCCCAAGGGGCGGCGTTTCACTTCTCTTGCGCCCAGCCAGCCTCCCCAACTGCCAATTTGAAGCGCCGCCCAGCTCATGAATATTCAGTTTGCTGGGCGGCTTCTGCGGTCCCCGCTCTGAAGCGATTCACTTAACAGTGCCTGGCGCATGCGCCGGATCTTGTGAAGTCCGGTACAGTAAGCGCCGCCCAGCTCATCAATATTCACTTCGCTGGGCGGCGCTTACTGTCCCCGACTTCACAAGATCCGGCGCATGCGCAGGGCACTGAATCATAAATTCTGCAAGGATATGTCAACTTATGAGCACAACTGTAAATAAGCTGCCACAGCAAGGCTTGGGCAGATCCTCCACTCTGGACTGAGGGCCACAACAGACATACCGCAGAGATAGCAGCTGCAGAAGTGATGCAATAGTGCAACACTGGATCGCACTGGCACTCGGAAATGACATCAACAAGGCCTGTGGCGGACGCTTCCAGAACTATCCTATAAGGCAGCGACGCCTAGAATTGATGTCTACAAAGCCTGAGACTGGAAGAACCATGTGACCACGTGCCAGAACTGGTGAAATGGCAGATGAACCTCTGAAATAGAGCAAAAAGCCTCCAGACGTAAACCACTATGGAACAGGCTCAATCCAGACATACATGGTGAACAAAGGCGGAATAAGAAATAACCATGTGGTGTAACAGTGAGCACATAAAAGGCGCCTCAGGGAACACACCCTCTAAACAGACTGACCAGTCCGAGGACTGGAAGGCCTAGCAGTAGAAATATTTAGCCAGAGACTACCTCTAGCCATATAAAGATAAAATAAAGAATCCACAGCATAATCCAAAAAACACACCTTCTGGCAATGGGTCATAACCAGAGCATCCCTCTGTCAACACAGATTCGCTGCCAATACAGCCATGTGTTACTATGGGAGGAGTCACCCTTTACAAGCATTGTGATTAATTATGCTAATATATTATTAGTACTCTGGGTGGGTTGGTCATAGGATGGAGACTAAGGTACAAAATATCTCACTCTGTGCTGCCATAGGAGGATGAGGAAAGTACTTATATTTTTGTACATAGGAGGCAGTATTATAATAGTTATATTACACTACATAATATATAGTATTATAGTAATTATATTCTTGTACATATAAGGCAGTATTATAGTAGTTATATTCTTGTACATAGGAGGCAGTATTATAGTAGTTATATTCTTGTACACAGGAGGCAGTATTATAGTAGTTATATTCTTGTACATAGGTGGCAGTATTATGTAGTTATATTCTTGTGCATAGGAAGCAGCATTATAGTAGTTATATTCTTGTACATAGGTGGCAGTATTATGTAGTTATATTCTTGTGCATAGGAGGCAGTATTATAGTAGTTATATTCTTGTACATACAGTAGAGGTTGTATTATAATAGTTATATTCCATTACACATTACAAAGTATTATAGTAGTTATATTCCTGTACTTAGGGGCAGTATTTTAGTACATATATTCTTGTATATAGAAGGCAGTATTATAGTAGTTATATTCTTGTACATAGAGGTAGTATTATAGTAGTTATATTCTTGTATTTAGGAGCTAGTACTATAGTGGTTATATTCTTGTACATAGGAGGCAGTATGATAATTCCATTACGTAGTAGACAGTATTATAGTAGTTTTAGTCTTATATGTAGGAGCAGTATTATAGTAGTAATATTCTTTTACATAGGGGCAGAATTACAGTGGTTATATTCTTGTACATAGGTAGGCAGTATTACTGTATAGTAGTTATATTCTTGTATATAGGAGTCAATTTTATAGTAGATATATTTCTGAGGATAGCCCATCACTTGCAAAGGATTGGACATTCTCTTTAAGAAGTTTCCAGGATTAGACAAAGACCACTTCTCCTAAAAATAGCTGCGAAACAATAGGTGTATGGTGCTGTCATGGAAGAAAGTAGCATGTTTTGATATATTTGGACAACATTTTAGGGTGTTTTTCTACTGAGGTGTGTAAAGGATCATCTTGTTGATTTACCTGATTTCTTATATTTCCCCTGCAGACATATCGGTCAGTCTCCTCGCTGTTGTGGTCAGCTTTTGCGGCTTGGCTCTGCTGGTGGTCTCACTCTTTGTCTTCTGGAAACTTTGTTGGCCATGTTGGAGAAGTAAACCTGTCGCATCTGCAACCAATGGCATCCCCCAATGTGTCCCCAGTGCCCCCCCTGAAGTGACGGAAACCAACGAGAAGAAAGAAATCAAACAGAATGGTAAACACTCCGTGAGGATGCAGGAAGCCGCCATGAAGATCAGCCACACTTCACCTGACATCCCGGCCGAGGTGCAGAATGCCCTGAAAGAACATTTAATGAAGCATGCTCGTATGCAGCGCCAAATCACCGAACCCACATCATCCTCACGGTAAGCAGCTGAATCACCCAATTTTTTTTTTTTCTTTGCTGCCTTATTCCAGTGTGAAGATTTTGTCATGGCAACGCTGCTGTTTTTTTCCTGACCCTGGTAGCTCCATGTTGTTTGTCATAAGCAAGTGCGGATTGGCAATATACTCTACAGGGAAATTGTCCATTGGGTCAAAGTCCAGAGGGCTGCCCGAGCCCTCCCAATGGCTGCCGGCCAGGTACACAATGATCTGATGCTCTCATCATTAATTAATGTTAGGAGTATCAGGTACTTTTGTACCTGGCCAGTTGCCTCAGGTGATTTCCTGAATTCAGCTTTATCGCTGTCTTCAGGATGACAATACAGTCGAATACTGCAGCGGGATTGGCAGTATTTTGTGCTGCGCTGTGGTACACCAAGATCACAATCACAGTCATTTTCAATGTCCATACCCTTATAAATGATAATAAAGTTAATTAGTATGTGGACATTTTTGGGGATGGTTAAAAAACTTCCTTTCTTCTGTTCTTGAAGTTCAATGATGTGAAAAAAACAAGGGAAATTTTAATGACTTCCACTCCAGAATTATGGCTTCAGAAAGTCACAAAATAGGACTTTGTGACATTTTGCTGTAAAATGTGCAAAAGTGTTGTGGCTTTTTGCATTTTACACCACTTATTTCAGTTTTGAAAAGTGGGTGTGAAAATGGTCGGGGTTAGCTATTGTAATAAGTTTCACTCCAGAATTATCAACTGAGACTAAAAAAGTCACCAAAAAGTCAAAGTCACTCCAGTATGGGGGTGATGCAGAAAAATTGGTATAGCATTTCGAGACAAAAGTGTTTGATAAATTTGGCGCAATGTACACCAACACAGACGTAAAGGCTAAGTACACCTTTTGGGGCAATATTTTTTTTTATTATTGCATTGTACTTGTTTTGAGCTGAAAATAATTTTTTCAATTGGTCTTTATTAACAATATGAAATGCTATTTTGAGTACATAGCTGAGATGCTCTACTAGCTTGCCTGTGGGTTTTAGGTCTCTTCCATCACCTGAGGAGCAGATGGACTCCTTATCTCTGCTCTCTGACATTATAAACACTCATTAAAGCTCACTTCTTATGTTACTGATAAGAATGTGGCTTAAATAAGTGCTTATGACTTCTTAGTAGTTTAGAGATAAGGCTAAATGAAAGTACCAGTCACACAGTTAGGGTCCATTCACACATCCGTGTGTGTTTTGTGGATCCACAAAACACGGACATCGCCGGCATTCTCATAGAAAATGCCTATTCTTGTCGGCATTTGCTGACAAGAATAGGACATGTTCTATTTTTTTCGGGATCGGAATTGCGGACCCGGAAGTGCGGATCCGGGCAGCACATCGTGCTGCCCCATAGAAATGAATAGGTCTACAATTCCGTTCGGTGGAATGAAATTGCGGACGTGTTAATGGACCCTTAGGCCTGTTTCACACTAGCGTGACGGATTAGGTCCGGATACATTCAGGTTGCGTTCAGTGAAACGCGGACCATTTTATAAGTTCAAGTTCGGTCAGTTTTGTCTGCAATTGTGTTCAGTTTTTTTTCCGTGCGAGTGCAATGCGTTTTAAAGCGTTTTTCACTTGCGTGATAAAAAACTGAAGGTTTACAAACAATATCGCTCATGTGAAAGGGGCCTTAGACTGCTGCGCTGCGTGAAAATGGCAGCATGTTCTATATTCTGCATTTTTCACGCAGCCCTGGCCCCTTAGAAGTGAATGGGGCTGCGTGAAAAACGCATTACATCCGCAAGCAAGTGCGATGCGTTTTTCATTGATGGTTGCTAAGAGATGTTGTTTGTAAACCTTCAGTTTTTTATCACGAGCGTCCCTGGCTGTAGAAAAAAACTCCCTGGCTGTGACGCTCTGCACTGCGTTTGGACAGCGCTACAGCCAGGGAGAAGGAGACGCCGATGAAGAAATACTCAGTCTCCTCCTCATTGCTCCGATGCTCACTGATGAATGCCATTGACTTTAATATTTTCCACAGCAAGAATAGCGCAAACCAAAATCCCAACAAAGGCTCTCAGTGTCTGTGTGGACACTTCCCTCTATGACTGTGTATACCAGGCATCCTCAAACTGCGGCCCTCCAGCTGTTGCAAAACTACAACTCCCAGCATGCCCGAACAGCCTACAGGTATCAGCCTACAACAGGGCATTGTGGGAGTTGTAGTTTTACAACAGCTGGAGGGCTGCAGTTTGAGGATGCCTGGTGTATACAGAGACAGCTGTCAATCACTGATAGGACCGCCTCCTGGACTTCAAAGACCAAAAGAAGAAGGAATGCAAATGTATAAAATACATGTTTTACAGATTCTTTTCACATAAAACTATATATCAGTCTGTTCAGCTCCTCCTGCTGTATAACATGATGCTCAAACACCATTTTCAAATTGACAGGTTCCCTTTAAGGCCACTCCCTGTATTTCTTAATAAAATCCTTTTTAGAAAGGTTCATATAAGAGATTTTGTCTGCGACAAAAGCTGCAGCGGTTTCTGCCATGGGCTTTCATGGTGGGGACCCACTGTGGAATTAGCTCCATTGAATAAAGCTAAACCACGAGCAGGCCCCCACTGTGGCTTTGTGAGGGGGTCTGTGCCAAAAATGGACCTGTACATTCTTGGCATGGTCTGGTAAACTGCGCAGCAAAAATACGCAGCTGCATGAACTGCTGTATGGCCTCTCATTAAAAACAATGGGGGAGGGAGGCTAAGTTGCCCAGAGCAACCAATCAGATTCCAGCTTTCATTTTTCACAGCTCAATTGGAAAATGAAACCTGGAATCTGATTGGCTGCTATGGGCAACTAAGCCAGTTCTACTTTACACCAGTTTGATAAATCTCCCCCAATGTCTACATGGTGAGATGAATATAGAGAGACGGATAACCTAGACGCTGGTTCATAGTGCGTTGCCTGTGTATTTGTTGATTTGTATCATTAATTTTTAGAAGTGATCAAAGCATATAATTTTCTGCAGCTTTAGTCATTTTTAAGTGTCTGTGATTTATACAGCTAGGCAGCTGACCGGCAGATTTTAAAGCTCTTGTTTTGTCCAGAGCAAAATACAACCATTAATTTTAAAGTGAATTAGTAACGCTCACCCACTCAATAGATGATAGGCTATTATTGGTGTCATGTATGTACCATCCTAGCACGTGCTGCAGTTGTGACTGCAATGGGTTAATTGACTCCACTTACCCAATCTTGCACTCACCTTCCACTCAGGCTGCAAATTGAGCATAAATCACACCCCAACCAGTCAACACACCCAGGAACACACTCGCTGCCGCCCAACACTTGAACACATGCTTTGTCCTCAAGCAGACAGTAATACCAGCCGCACTTATACTTTATAGAGCAGTGTTCCCGAACTCACGTCCTCAGGGCCAAGCAGCCAGTCATATTTTCAGGATTTCCTTAGTATTGAGCAGGTGATAGAATTAGTATTAATGCTTTGGGACTTACCTCAGGTATTCATTCTTTTGGGATATTTAATGCTAAAGAATTAACCTTATGCTAAGGAGTTTATTGTATAAGTACTCTTTTTCTATGGACTTTGTATATCCCTAATGGTTATGTATAGGCAACAAATAGTTATTGCTGGCAGTTCTATTTAGGTTGCCAGGAGGCAGGCTGGACCGTCCCCCTGGCCAGAGAAGTAAGAGAGTGCCTAGCAGGCACAGCTATAGACAACTTGTGCTTGTGCGAACTCCTGAAAAATAAGCCCAATTTTCATCCCTAAGATTGAAAGCTGCCAGAGAATAACATAACTGAGAGATTGTCTCAGAGGGAAAGAGAATGGACTTTTTCTGATGGTTTTCTGATGGTCGGTAATATACTTTGGAACTGTGCCTATTGCTGCTTTATGTACTGTACCCCCTATCATCTATTCAGTAAAAAGAGACTGGTCATGAGTTCACCATTCATTTATTGGCCCCTACCTACCTCTGCCCTCTTGACTTGCACCCATCTACCTAACATCAAGGAAAGTTCAAACACCTCTCTATCCCCGACTGTAGGTCACTGCCTTTATACAGCAATGGAGAAGGCAGGGATGGGGAAGGCTGTCATGGTCAGCAGGATCCACACTCCCACAGCTGTGCAATTAGCTGTCCATCAGGACGAATATAGTTAACGGGCAGTCAGCAAGGGGTTAAATAAAACTAGTTGGGATAACTGCTCTGTTTTGCAGGGGAAACATATTATTACATAGCAAGCACTCAGAGGGACTCCATCCCAAGAGAGGGATTCTCCTCTGTTGATGCGATTTTTCTATTCCAAACTACTAAAAAGGAACAAGCCCCACCCCTGAGCTACTGAAGCCCCACGCCCAGCTAATACATGCTTATGCTATATACAAGAAAGCTATTGCATTATGGGCATTGTAGGAAAGAAAATATTTCCTTGATTTATATGTTCATATTTACAAATTGTGTCCTGACCAAGGCCCGTGATACCCTCTCTTAGTCTGGGTAATTCTAGATCTCCGTTCTCCATTTACAAAGTGCCGTTTAAGTATGCTCATGCACCTCTTGTGGGAGATGTCGGCGGGCGCCCCTCCAGATCCAAGCTCCTCTATATATTAACATATGTGTAAAATCCTCACTCATAATGTAAGGGGATTTAACTCCCCACAGAAACGTAAAATGGCTTTTTCCAATTACAAAAAACATGCGCCGATGTCCTCTGCCTGCAGGAGTCGCACTTCACTCCCACCTCTCACCCAAAATATATACACCCTCAATACACTAGATTCTTCTCTTCTTGGGAGCCGCATACAGTTGCCCGCGGTTTGGGTAGTTGTTTCAACCGCAGCTTGAGGCATGATGTTGCTTTCTAGATTAAGGAAAGTGTCAAAGTGCACACCAGACAACACAAACGTGCATACACACATGCACACAACTCCCAGGGAACCGCACACATAGCTGTTGTCAGCGGCAACCGCACTTGAGGCAAACAACATCATGCCTCAAGCTGCGGTTGAAACAACTACCCAAACCGCGGGCAACTGTATGCGGCTCCCAAGGAGTCACGGCCATAACCATGGCCGTGACACTAGAGAAAGGAAAGTGTCAAAGTGCATACACACACGCACACAACTCCAAGGGAACCGCACACATAGCTGTTGTCCGCGGCAACCGCACTTGAGGCAAACATCATGCCTCAAGCTGCGGTTGAAACAACTACCCAAACCGCGGGCAATTGTATGCGGCTCCCAAGGAGTCACGGCCATAACCGTGGCCGTGACAGCACTTATAGGGAGGACATTTTATGTATAGTTAATGTATATGTCCCAACTGAAGACCCAATCACCTTTTTTTTCCAAAGTAGGGCAGATTATTGAATCCCTCACTTACCATAGCCTTCTGTGGTGTGGGGACTTCAATTTTGTCCTCAATCCTATTTTAGACCGTTGCTGAGCTGCATTCTTCACTGAGAACGCTACACCTGAGGTCAATCCTATGTTATTATGGCTTACTCATAAAGCTTTTATTTGGGGCAGACTTTTGGGAGAGGCATCCAGATTAAAAAAGGAACGGGACTCCGCCCAGATAGCGCTGAAGGCTAAGCTAAGTAGACTAAGACGAACCCATCAGCGGAACCCCTCTCTCTACCTTCTTAAAGCTGTAAAATATACAAAATTGCAGCTGAATATGCTGCTATCCAGTAGCGCAGAGAAAGCTCTCCGATGGACTGCGTCCTACTACTATAAATATGCTAACAAACCCGATAAGATGCTTGCTCGGCAACTGAAAGCCAAGCAGAGGATTAATCAGGTCTTCCGAATCCCCACCATAAATGGATGTACTACTTCTAACCCCGATACCATTTATGATACATTTCAGGCTTTCTATCAGCAATTATATTCCAGCCCCCCAGCGGGCCCTGGGATCGTGGCGGATGACTTCCTAACTTCAATCCCTTTCCCTCAGGTTTTCCCTGATGCGCTGGCTTGCCTCTATGGAGAAATGACTGCAGAGGAGGCGACATACACCATCAAAACTTTGAAGTTGGATAAAGCCCCGGGACCCGATTAGTTATCTGCACTTTATTACAAAAAATGTGCCCCTTTCTTAACCCAACATATTGCCCAATATTGTAATCATCTTCTACCGGGTACCACACCTCCCTCGGAATTCCTTTCTGCTAGGATTACTGTAATACCTAAACCAAATAAGGACCCTTTGTTGCCCTCCAATTACAGGCCCATCTCCCTCCTCAACCTAGACAATAAAATTTTTACTTCAATTTTGGCTCGTCGCCTCAACAAATTGCTACCAGACATTATACATAGAGACCAGGTGGTATATATCCCAGGCAGAGAGGCCCCAGATAAGATAAAAAAAATCCTGACTATAATCCATGAGGCTAATAGGATCCATACCCCCTTGGCCATCTTGGCTCTTAACATTGAAAAAGCCTTTGATACCTTGGATTGGGATTATCTCTCCAAGGTTATGAGCGCTATGGGCATTAGGGGCCCCTTTCTTCATGCCATTCAGTCCCTTTACTCTACTCCTGAAGCCTATTTAAAGCTTCCTGCGACTCACTTCTCACCTATGCTGATTCAGAGGGGCACACGTCAGGATGCCCCCAATCACCCGCCTTATTTGCCCTTGCTATAAAAACCCATGGCAATTCACATCAGATCTCACCCTGATATTACTGGGCTTCCTGTATGAGGTCTACAGCATAAATTAAGCTTATTTGCTGATGACCTCCTGTTTTCCATCACCAACTCTTATATCCTTCCCATCCTTATTAAAGGTGTTGAATTCGTTCTCCGCGGTCTCAGGGCTTACCAAATCCGAGCTTCTTCTTTGTAACTTGTCACCCCAGACTACATCCCTCCTATCACAAAAGATCCCTTTTCAACTCAGACATAATTTCATTCCGTATCTGGGAATATCTTTGCCTAACAGGTTTGAAAGGGTATACAAAACGAATTACACTTCCCTGTATCGCAAAATTTGAGAGGACCTTAAAGCCTGGAGATCCCTCCCAGTATCCTGGGTAGGTAGGATTCATATTGTCAGAATGGTGGTCCTCCCCAGACTGCTATATTTATTCAGAACTCTCGCTGTACTGGTACATAGCTCTGATCTAAAAGCTCTACAAACTGAGGCCCTGAAGTTTATATGGGCAGATAAACATCCATGTCTAGCTAGGCAAACAATGTGTCGCCATAAGTCCCAGGGGGGTCTCTCAGTTCAAGACTTCCTTAAATACTACAAAGCAGCTAGGCTAGCTCAATTGTTCCTGACTCACCTTGAACCTAAAGAGCACCCACTGTGAATCTCACTAGAACAGTAACTATTCACTCCACAGACGTGGAGGGCCCTGTTTAGTCTAACCTCCCGTTGCCGACTACTATATGCACAAGGTCCCTCTTGTCTCACTACTCTTTACTTTTCCGGAGGTCGGCTAGATTTAAATTATACCTACAGTCCAAAAACTCTCTGTTAGAATATATTTTGGGAAATCCTGCATTCCCACCGGGGCTGCAGGCTCACACATTTAATTGGTGGAGATCCAATAAGCTCTGTTCTTTGCACAAGTTTCTGGTCCGAGGTAAACTAATTTTGTTAGCTGACTTTAAGGACAGATATGACTACCTCCCCATGAGGGAAATGTTTAATGCTAACCGGATCTTCTCTTTTTTATATTCCCTTCAGACATCTAACAGCTCCTTTGATTAAACACCCTTTGAATGCTCTGTAACTTATTCTTTATACAAACAAAGTCTATTATCTAGGATGTATGGGACACTTAATGGTGTAACGGAAGGATCTAAACTACCATATATGTAAGCATGGGAGGAGAATTTGGAGGTAGAATATTCAGCTTCTAGGTGGCACCAGCACTCCCAGACTCTCACTAAGGGATCTTGGCAGACCACCCTAGCAGAAACATTAATAAAGATATTGCATAGGACCTACATGGTCCCAGCTAGACTACACCGCATATACCCTGAGGTCTCTTCACGGTGTTTCTGTGGATGTGATGAGGAGGGCACAATGTTTCACATATGGTGGGCCTGTCCAATTGTGAGGAGATTCTGGAGCCGAATATGCACTCTATTATCCTCAGTGTTGGGATGCCTCTATCCTACGTCTCTGCCCTTATGTCTCCTGAGGGACAAACCCTCTTGGTTAACTTATGCCAAATTTAAGCTATCACATTTAGGGTTGTTGCGGGTATCGAACTTTCGATACTCAATTGATACTTTTGTCCCGATATCGATACGATACTGGGATTTCCATTTTTTCGATATTGGGCTGCGCTGCAGCGCAGTCTAGTATCACAGAACATGAGCGCGCTGCTGTCGGCGCACTCATGTTCTCTCAGCAGCACAGGGGAGAAGGAAGCGGTCTCTCCGTCCCCCCTGTGCTGCTGCTGCCGCTGCCACCAATGGGGAGAGAGGGCCGGGTGCACTGCGCCACCAATTATTGGACTTTTCCTGGGTCCAGACTTTAAGTAGCAGGCTACACAGAGCGGCACCCAGGAATCTCCCTGCACTTACTATTATTCCTGGGCGCCGCTCCATTCGCGCCGCTGTGCCCCCATCCTCTCCTGCTCCATATGCTAATTACTATCGGAGCAATGGGGAGGAGACATCAGCTTCTCTAGTGGGCGTTCCTTCTCGCTGCTCTGCGATTGGACAGCGCTACAGCCAGGGAGGAGGAACGCCCACTAGAGAAGCTGATGTCTCCTCCCTATTGCTCAGATAGTAATTAGCATATGGAGCAGGAGACAGTAATGGGCCACAGCGGGCGAACGGAGCTGCGCCCAGGAATAATAGTAAGCGCAGGGACATCTCTGGGTGCCGCTCTGTGGAGCCTGCTACTTTAAGTCTGGACCCATATAAGGTCTGCTTTAACACATAATACAGGAGGCAGGTGCCGGCAGCAGAATCGCATAGCCGGCACCCTGCCTCCGACAGGGAGCTGCGATCAGCGGCAGTTAACCCCTCACGTGCGGCACCTGAGGGGTTAACTGCCGCTGATCTGCTGCCAGTACCAGCTTCCTGTATTAAAGATTAATTATCATTGTTGGCGCAGTATCGCCACGTCAGAAAAGTCCAAACTATTAAAATATTTAAAAAATCTATGTGGTAAACGGCGGAACAGAAAAAAATAAAAAAAAAAAAACTGCGCGATTCGCAATTTTTTAAAATGCGGAATGCACGTGGCTTTTTTGGTTTATTTTTTTCACGTGGTATCGAATGGTATCGAGTATCGCAATACTTTTTTATGGTATCGAAATCGAATAAAAAAATTTGGTATCGCAACAACTCTAATCACAGTATATACCGGTGCTTTTAGCAGCTAGAATCCATGTAGCTTTCAAATGGCGGTCGACTTTACTTAATTTTCGGGCAGTACTGGACAGAGTCAATAGGATACTTCTTTACGAAAGGCTTAATGCCATCCGCAGAGATACCTTTGTGGCCTTTGAGAAGTTCTGGGAGCCCTGGTTGTCCTCCTCCCATTCTACTGATCTTCGCTGTTGTATTCAGGGCCGGTGCAATGATTTTTGCCGCCCTAGGCAAGATAAAAATTGACGCCCCCCCCCCCCCTCCCTTATCAGATCCGGATCCGCAATTCCGATCCTGAAAAAAATAGTACATGTCCTATTCTTGTCCCCAATAGCTGTCCGTGTTTTGTGGATCTGCAAAACACACACGGATGTGTGAATGGACCCTAAATGTGAGGTAAATTAGTTTCCAATGTAGTATTAATAATTAAACAATTAAATAATAAACATATTGCATTGTCTACTTACCACCAGGACAATAAGATGATCTGGTCTCTGGCTGCAGTCTGGCTCTTGGTCTGGCTCTGCGGACTCCCTTGTCACTCTCTCTCCCCCTCCCTTGTCACTCTCTCCCCCCTCCCTTGTCACTCTCCCCCCCTCCCTTGTCACTCTCTCCCCCCCTCCTTGTCACTCTCTTCTCCCCCCTCCCTTGTCACTCTCTTCTCCCCCCTCCCTTGTCACTCTCTTCTCCCCCCTCCCTTGTCACTCTCTTCTCCCTCCCTCCCTTGTCACTCTCTTCTCCCTCCTTTGTCACTCTCTTCTCCCTCCCTCCCTTGTCACTCTCTTCTCCCTCCCTTGTCACTCTCTTCTCCCTCCCTCCCTTGTCACTCTCTTCTTCCCCCCTCCCTTGTCACCCTCTTCTCCCCCCCTCCCTTGTCACCCTCTTCTCCCCCCCTCCCTTGTCACCCTCTTCTCCCCCCCTCCCTTGTCACCCTCTTCTCCCCCCCTCCCTTGTCACCCTCTTCTCCCCCCCTCCCTTGTCACCCTCTTCTCCCCCCTCCCTTGTCACTCTCTTCTCCCCCCCCTCCCTTGTCACTCTCTTCTCCCCCCCTCCCTTGTCACTCTCATTCTATCTCCCCCCTTGTCACTCTCTTCCCCCCTCCCTTGTCACTCTCATTCTCCCCTCCCCCTTGTCACTCTCATTCTACTCCCCCCCTTGTCACTCTCATTCTACTCCCCCCCCTTGTCACTCTCATTCTACTCCCCCCTCCCTTGTCACTCTCATTCTACTCCCCCCCCCTCCTTGTCACTCTCATTTCCTCCCCCTTGTCACCTCTAATATAGCGTGGCCGAGCTCTGTTTGGTCCGCGGTACAGGAGCTTTTGTTTCCTGTACCCGGCCGGACTGACAGGAAGTGCTCACTTAGTGTGCACTTCCTTTCAGTCCGGCCGGGTACAGGAAACAAATGCTCCTGTACCCCGGACCGAACAGAGCTCGGCCACGCTACATTAACAACACAGCAGTTAGCAGGCGCAGGCAGGCTGCGCAGCACTGAGCCGGCCGCTCAGAAGGCGCAGCATGAGGGGCACCGCAGGCCGGCCGCCCGAACCTACATAACCAATTTATTTATTTTTTACCTCAACAGGCGCCCCCTGCTAAATGGCGCCCTAGGCGACTGCCTAAGTCACCTTACTGGTGGCGCCGGCCCTGTTTGTATTACCTTATAGCTTGCTTCCTTTTCTTTGTGTCATCTTACCATCTACATATACTAGCCTTGTCTGGTGACTTGCATAAATACTGAACCCCGCTATTTCTTCATGTACTTATACACTCACCTAAAGAATTATTAGGAACACCTGTTCTATTTCTCATTAATGCGATTGAAGGAAGCAGTTGGGGGGATGTTTTATGGGCACACTTTAGGCCCCTTAGTGCCAATTGGCCATCGTTTAAATGCCACATGCTACCTGAGCATTGTTTCTGACCATGTCCATCCCTTCATAACCACCATGTACCCATCCTCTGACGGCTACTGCCAGCAGGATAATGCACCATGTCACAAAGCTTGAATCATTTCAAATTGGTTTCTTGAACATGACAATGAGTTCACTGTACTAAAATGGCCCCCACAGTCACCAGATCTCAACCCAATAGAGCATCTTTGGGATGTGGTGGAACGGGAGCTTTGTGCCCTGTAGGGCTGCAGCTAACGATTATTTGAATAATCGATTAGTTGCCGATTAATTTCTACGATTAATCGGGAAAAACGACAAAATTACAAAACAAAGAGGTTTATATGATCTTACTTGAAAAATTATGTTCAAAGGCCATATTAAAACAAATTGTGGACGACACTATTATGGGGGATCTGAGGACGACACTATTATGGGGGATCTGTGGACGACACTATTATGGGGGATCTGTGGACGACACTATTATGGGGGATCTGTGGACGACACTATTATGGGGGATCTGTGGACGACACTATTATGGGGGATCTGTGGACGACACTATTATGGGGGATCTGTGGACGACACTATTATGGGGGATCTGTGGACGACACTATTATGGGGGATCTGTGGATGACACTATTATGAGGGATCTGTGGGCGGTGCAGTTATGGAGAGGGGGATCTGTGGGCGGCGCAGTTATGGAGAGGGGGATCTGTGGGCGGCGCAGTTATGGAGAGGGGGATCTGTGGGCAGCGCAGTTATGGAGAGGGGGATCTGTGGGCGGCGCAGTTATGGAGAGGGGGATCTGTGGGCGGCGCAGTTATGGAGAGGGGGATCTGTGGGGGGCGCAGTTATGGAGAGGGATCTGTGGGCGGCGCAGTTATGGAAAGGGGGATCTGTGGGCGGCGCTGTTATGGAGAGGGGGATCTGTGGGCGGCGCTGTTATGGAGAGGGGGATCTGTGGGCGGCGCTGTTATGGAGAGGGGGATCTGTGGGCGGCGCTGTTATGGAGAGGGGGATCTGTGGGCGGCGCTGTTATGGAGAGGGGGATATGTGCACTGTTATGGGCATAACAGTGCACAGATCCCTTTCCTCATAACAGTGCACAGATCCCCCTCCCCATAGCAGTGCCATACACAGACCCCCCTCCCCATAGCAGTGCCATACACAGACCCCCCTCCCCATAGCAGTGCTATACACAGACCCCCCTCCCCATAGCAGTGCCATAGACAGATCCTCCCCCCTCCCCATAACAGCCCCGGCCCCGATGCTTAGTCGGACTAATCATTGCATCTTTATTTTACCTTTTACAATGACGCTCCAGTAGCAGGCAGAGCGGACGGCGGCGTAACGTCACTCACTCACGTGACGCACCTGCTCCACCCACTTTATGAATGAAGGAGGTGGAGCAGGCGTGTCACATGAGTAAGTGATGTTACGCCGCCGTCCGCTCTGCCTGGCTGTTACAGAAGCGTCATTGTAAAAGGTAAAATAAAGATGCAGTGACCGCCCGCCCGCATAGCAACGAATCGGCGATTATTCGATAACTGGATTCGTCAACAACGAATCCAGTTATCGATTATAATCGATTACATCGATTAATCGTTGCAGCCCTAGTGCCCTGGATGTGCATCCCTCAAATCTCCATCAACTGCAAGATGCTATCCTATCAATATGGGCCAACATTTCTGAAGAATGCTATCAGCACCTTGTTGAATCAATGTCATGTAGAATTAAGGCAGTTCTGAAGGCAAAAGGGGGTCCAACACCGTATTAGTATGGTGTTCCTAATAATTCTTTAGGTCAGTGTATTTGTACTGTTCTTGGCATGTTATTCAATAATTTTCTTTTTTCTTTTTGTATTGTTTTGTATCTTCTATTGTACACCTTGATGGTTCCTAAGTAAGATCATTAGCTGTACTGTCTTAAAACCCTAATAAATAACCTTCGAAACTAGGTGAGCTCATGCACATTGCTTTTAACAACCCCATGCATTTCCATGTAGTAGGTTACTGCAATATTAAAGGTGTTTTCCAATATTTTTATACTGATGACCTATCCTCTGATTTGGGAAGGCAGCAGCGCTCCTGTGAACTTTCGATACCAAATCATTACTTTTAGCCCGGTATTGATACAATACTGGGATTTGTCTTTTATCGATACTAGGCTGTGCTACTGCACAGCCTAGTATCAGAGAATATGGATAGCGCTGCTCTGAGCAGCACAGAGTAGAAGGAAGCAGTCTCTCCCTCCCCCTTGTGCTGCTGACTCCAATGAGAGCTCAGCGGGCCAGAGGAGGGGAGGGGCTGTGGCCACTGCGCCACCAATGATAACTAACGTTTAATACATTACAAATGCAGACGGTGGCAGAAACACATTGCCGGCACCCTGCCTCTGACAGGGCACTGCGATCGGCGGCAGTTAACTCCTCAGGTGTGGCACCTGAGGGGTTGATTGATGTGGATCGCAGCGCCCTGTCAGAGGTTGGGTGCTGGCAATGTGTTTCTGCCGCCGGCTGTATTTGTATATTAAACGTTAATTATCATTGGTGGCGCAGTGCACCCCCCCCAACCCCCCTCTCCTCAGTATCAAAAACATTGGTGGTGCAGGGTGCCCCCGCCCCATCCACAGTATTAAAAACATTGGTGGCGCAGTGCGACCCCCTCCCAGTAATCAAATCATTGGTGGCAGTGACTACAGAGTCCCCTCACCTCCTCTTATTGGTGGCAGTGGTTGTAGACAAAAAAAGGAAAGAGAAGGCGCTCATAGGGTGAGTATGTAAATGATTATTTCCCCTTTCATACGGGAGGTAATATGCTCACCTGTCAGAGTTGCACCAATTGGGTGCAACTACAATGAAGGCTAAGTGCTCGTGAGGGTTGGTTGGTGCCGCCGGCTTTGTCCAAACACCCTTCGGTCGGTGCCGAACCGCCGAACGGGTGAGTATGGGAACTGTGGGTTTGGTGGACCAAGAGAGTCCAAGAAAAACGGACAGAGTAACGGGCGCAAATCCACAACCAATGGTAAAACAAATTTGTTTATGAATAAACCAATTTGTTTTCTACCATTGGTTGTGGATTTGCGCCCGTTACTCTGTCCGTTTTTCTTGGACTCTCTTGGTCCACCAAACCCACAGTTATTGGTGGCAGTAGCAGCTTCTGATCGGAGCCCCAGCAGTGTAATTGCGGGGCTCTAATCGGTTGCCATGGCAGCCAGGATGCTACTGAAGCCCTGGCTGCCATGGTCAGCTCCCTGCTGCTGTGTGTACTATGCACAAGGCAGCAGGGAGAGTGCAAAGTCCTATTCACCCTAATAGAGCTATATTAGGGTGAATATACAAGGGATTAAAAGATCCTAGGTTCTAGCCTCTAAGGGGGAAAATAGTTATTAAATAAACTGTAAAAAAAAAAAATGATAATTAAAAACAAACACACCAAAATATTAAGTATAAATCACCTCTTTTCCCAATATTACATATAAAATATATAAACAATAAATAACTAAAATATTACATATTGCCACGTCCGAAAAGTCCAAACGATTAAAATATTAAAAAATATCTCCTAAGCGGTGAATGCCGTAAAAGAATAAAAATGAAAAGAAAAACTGCACGATTTGCCCTTTTTTTTTGTCACCTTGTCCCCCCCAAAAAGTAGGATAGGACTGTTCGATTATGGACATTCCATAAAATGCTGAATGCACACAGCTTTTTTTGGCATTTTATTTTTTTCGCGTGGTATCGAGTATCGCAATACTTTTTTATGGTATCGAAACCGAATCAAAATTTTGGTATCGAAACAACCCTAGTGCTGTTCATAGTGCGTCCTGCACTGATGAATGGCTGGAAAAGTCTAAGAAGTATTGGTACACCATGGACGTTTCCCAGGGTGCGGGTGCCCACAGATAGGGCTCTGAGTGCCGCCATAGGTTCGCCGTCACTGACCTAGTTCATCAGTATAAAAATCCTGAAAAAACCTTTTAATACTATATTAAACACTAAGCCTATCATGCTGCATAAAACCCTGCAGTAAGAAAAGCAGATCATAAAAATTGGCAGAATTTTTCATCGTGGAACTGTCGGGGGAGGAGAAGGACATGATTGCGATTGTGCAGGTTAACGAGTGATTCCTGACAGACGTGAAATGTTTATAAAAACTAATTACACAGGAACACGGAAAGTTCAGACAATCTGAGAACAATGACGGGAGGTAATTTATGTTCTGCATAAGCAATTTCCTTATGCTAATGTTACAGACAAAAGAACTCTTTAGGAAAGACAGGTCCAATAGAAAAGGCGGCGGTGTGTGCCTGTATGTGATATGCAGGCATTTGTAAAAGAGGCGGTTGAGGATGTAGAAACTTTATTGGTGGAATTACAAAGGGAAATAAACTCAGAAAAAATAATACTTGGTGTAAGCTATAGACCCCTAACATCACAGAGGAGATAGAAGTTCAGCTGTATAATCAAACAGAGTGGGCTGCAAAGGCTGGTACAGTGGTCTGGGAGACTTTTAACTTCTCAGATATTGACTGGGGTCATGGTTCTGCCTCAACTGCAAAAGGGAGAAAATTCCTCAACTTGCTGCATGACCACTTTATGGGCAGAAGCTCCCACTAGGGGTGATTCTCTTGATGATCTGGTAATTTCTAACAATGCAAAGCTTGTTGGAAATGTTACTGCCCGTCAAACATTAGGTAATAGAGACCACATTATAATTATATTCCCCCTGAACTATAAAAATCAAACCGTGGCTGGGAGGGCAACACAATTTTAAAAAGGCTAATTTACCCAGGTTGAGGGCGGCTCTTCAGAGCATAGATTGCGAGAACTATTGTCGCATAATAATGCAGAGGATAAATGGGAGAGTATTAAATTATACAGCTACATTTATTCCTGTACGTAACAAGTATTAACAGATAAAATTAAACCCCAGATGGCTTACAGCTACCTGTATTGTAAAAAGGGCAATAAATGACATAAAAGGTCATTTAAAAAATATTAATCTGAGGGGTCAGCTGTAGTCTTAATAAAAGCTGTAAAAAAAAAAAGATAAAATCAGCAAAAATATAAAATGAATGGCAGGTGGCCAAAGAGAACAAAAGAAAATCCACAAAAATTATTTAAATATATAAATGCTAAAAAACAAAGGTCAGAACAGGTAGGCCCCCTAATATTAATATTGATTAAAAGGGGGTGGTCCCTGAAGATCAGGAAATGGCAGAGCCACAAATTATTATTTTTTTAGCTCTCTATATACAAAATTAGAGAAAGGAGATGATATTGGTGGTGCCAGGTCTCTACATCCAGTAATATACTGAATAGGCTAACTGTAGATATGGTACAAACTAAGTTAAATAAAGTCAATGTGAACAAGGCTCCAGGTCCAGACTGATTACACCCAAGCAGAGGCGCCCCTTTGAGAAGCAGTCCTAGATAAGTGGGGGATTGCGGCAGGGCCATGTAAAAATGAACGCTCCCATTGTGGAAGCGCTCATCTCTCTACATTTATCTGTATCATCTTCCTCATGACAGCAATACAGCTGATTGCTGCTATGGACAGGGAAGAAATAATAGTTTACTTGAGTACAGTAGCTTTGTGTTGGAGCCCTGAATTAAGTACAGTGTGTGTATATGTAAGATGAGGGTGAGACTTTTGCTGTCATACTCAACGCTATCATTTCAGCTGCATGGTGGTTATTGGGAGTGACGGGTTATATGTAGGAGGGGCTTATAATAATGGGTGAGGCCTAAAATCTTGAGCGGCAAGCTACAAGCACTACCTTTATTCTCCTCAGGCCCCCCAAAGCCAAATTTCTGGGTGTTCTCCTGCACCTAAGAGTTCTTAAAGAACTCTGTTCATTTATTGCTGTGCCCCTGTTCATAATTTTTAGACATTCTCTAGCGACTGATAAAGTGCCAAGTGACTGGTGCAAGGCAACTGTGGTACATATTCAAAAAGGGCTCTAGGTCACCCACAAGTAATTTTAGACCTATAGGCTCGGAAAGTACAGTTTGTAATTGGATTGAAAACTGGCTAAAGGACCGTGTCCTGAGAGTTGTGGTCTATAATTCCTATTCTGAATGATCCCTGGTTATAAGTGGTGTACCAAAACAATCAAAAATGGTTAGCGGTATACGTCCCCAATGTTTACATTAGAAAGCTTGCTTCACTAGGACGTTAAAAGAAAATAATATATCTTTATTACAGGTGAAACTCGAAAAATTAGAATATCGTGCAAAAGTTCATTTATTTCAGTAATGCAAATTAAAAAGAATTTCATTAATGCAGTAGGGATGAGCGAACCCGAACTGTATAGTTCGGGTTCGTACCGAATTTTGGGGTGTCTGTGACACGGACCCGAACCCGGACATTTTCGTAAAAGTACGGGTTCGGGTTCGGTGTTCGTCGCTTTCCTGGCGCTTTTTGAAAGGCTGCAAAGCAGCCAATCAACAAGCGTCATACTACTTGCCCCAAGAGGCCGTCACAGCCATGCCTACTATTGGCATGGCTGTGATTGGCCAGTGCAGCATGTGACCCAGCCTCTATTTAAGCTGGAGTCACATAGCGCCGCCCGTCACTCTGCTCTGATTAGCGTAGGGAGAGGTTGCAGCTGCGACAGTAGGGCGAGATTAGGCAGTGATTAACTCCTCCAAAAGACTTCATCCATTGATCGATCTGCAGCTGTGGATGATTGAACTGCTGCTATTGAATTGCTCACTGTTTTTAGGCTGCCCAGACCGTTTGTCAGTCACTTTTTTCTGGGGTGATCGGCGGCCATTTTGTGTCTTGTGGTGTGCCAGCACAAGCTGCCACCAAGTGCATTTAACCCTCAATGGTGTGGTTGTTTTTTGGCTAAATCCTACATCAGGGTGAAGCTGTCACACCAAGTGCATTTAACCAGCAATAGTCTGTTATTTTTTGGCCATATACTACATCAGGGGCAAGCTGAGCCTGTCACCAAGTGCATTTAACCCTCAATGGTGTGGTTGTTTTTTGGCTAAATCCTACATCAGGGTGAAGCTGTCACACCAAGTGCATTTAACCAGCAATAGTCTGTTTATTTGTTGGCCATATACTACATCAGGGGCAAGCTGTCACCAAGTGCATTTAACCCTCAATGGTGTGGTTGTTTTTTGGCTAAATCCTACATCAGGGTGAAGCTGTCACACCAAGTGCATTTAACCAGCAATAGTCTGTTTATTTTTTGGCCATATACTACATCAGGGGCAAGCTGTCACCAAGTGCATTTAACCCTCAATGGTGTGGTTGTTTTTTTAGCTAAATCCTACATCAGGGTGAAGCTGTCACACCAAGTGCATTTAACCAGCAATAGTCTGTTTATTTTTTGGCCATATACTACATCAGGGGCAAGCTGTGCCTGTCACCAAGTGCATTTAACCCTCAGTAGTGTGGTTGGTCAAGCTGTCACACCAAGTGCATTTAACCATCAATAGTGTGGTTATTTTTTGGCCATATCCCAGTCTAATTCTGTCAGTAAACGTATACCTGTCACCCAGCGCCTAAATACTAGGCCTCAAGTTTATATCCAGCTAAATCTGTCGTTACTGGTGTGGCTGGTCAAGTTATTTAGTGTCCGTCAAAGCACAGTTTTTGTTCTGGGTTGAAATACAATTCCCAATTTAGCAATTTCCTAATTTAGTGGTCTCTGCTGTATCAGGCCTACTTTAAATTTATCCCTAAAAGGGTATATCAGATTCAAGGTGCACATAGGGTCATTCTGAATAACTTCACACACACGCTACCGTGCATTTCCAAGTCTAATTCTGTCTGTAAACCTATACCTGTCACCCAGCTCCTAAATACTAGGCCTCAAGTTTATATCCAGCTAAATCTGTCGTTACTGGTGTGGCTGGTCAAGTTATTTAGTGTCCGTCAAAGCACAGTTTTTGTTCTGGGTTGAAATACAATTCCCAATTTAGCAATTTCCTAATTTAGTGGTTTCTGCTGTATCAGGCCTACTTTAAATTTATCCCTAAAAGGGTATATCAGATTCAAGGTGCACATAGGGTCATTCTGAATAACTTCACACACGCGCTACTGTGCATTTCCAAGTCAAATTCTGTCAGTAAACCTATACCTGTCACCCAGCGCCTAAAGAATAGGCCTCAAATTTATAGTCAGCTAAATCTGTCATTACTGGTGTGGCTGGTCAAGTTATTTAGTGTCCGTCAAAGCACAGTTTTTGTTCTGGGTTGAAATACAATTCCCAATTTAGCAATTTCCTAATTTAGTGGTTTCTGCTGTATCAGGCCTACTTTAAATTTATCCCTAAAAGGGTATATCAGATTCAAGGTGCACATAGGGTCATTCTGAATAACTTCACACACACGCTACTGTGCATTTCCAAGTCTAATTCTGTCAGTAAACCTATACCTGTCACCCAGCTCCTAAATACTAGGCCTCAAGTTTATATCCAGCTAAATCTGTCGGTACTGGTGTGGCTGGTCAAGTTATTTAGTGTCCGTCAAAGCACAGTTTTTGTTCTGGGTTGAAATACAATTCCCAATTTAGCAATTTCCTAATTTAGTGGTTTCTGCTGTATCAGGCCTACTTTAAATGTATCCCTAAAAGGGTATATCAGATTCAAGGTGCACATAGGGTCATTCTGAATAACTTCACACACACGCTACTGTGCATTTCCAAGTCTAATTCTGTCAGTAAACCTATACCTGTCACTCAGCGCCTAAATACTAGGCCTCAAGTTTATATCCAGCTAAATCTGTCGTTACTGGTGTGGCTGGTCAAGTTATTTAGTGTCCGTCAAAGCACAGTTTTTGTTCTGGGTTGAAATACAATTCCCAATTTAGTAATTTCCTAATTTAGTGGTTTCTGCTGTATCAGGCCTACTTTAAATTTATCCCTAAAAGGGTATATCAGATTCAAGGTGCACATAGGGTCATTCTGAATAACTTCACACACACGCTACTGTGCATTTCCAAGTCAAATTCTGTCAGTAAACCTATACCTGTCACCCAGCGCCTAAAGAATAGGCCTCAAATTTATAGTCAGCTAAATCTGTCGTTACTGGTGTGGCTGGTCAAGTTATTTAGTGTCCGTCAAAGCACAGTTTTTGTTCTGGGTTGAAATACAATTCCCAATTTAGCAATTTCCTAATTTAGTGGTTTCTGCTGTATCAGGCCTACTTTAAATGTATCCCTAAAAGGGTATATCAGATTCAAGGTGCACATAGGGTCATTCTGAATAACTTCACACACACGCTACTGTGCATTTCCAAGTCTAATTCTGTCAGTAAACCTATACCTGTCACCCAGCGCCTAAATAATAGGCCTCAAATTTATAGTCAGCTAAATCTGTGGTTACTGCTGTGCCTGTATTAGTGTAATACGGTACCTAAATAGATAGCCAGATAGTGTTAGTTGTCTTTAAAAAAAGGCCTGAATTTGAATTCAATACATTGGGTCAAATAATATTTTTGTTGTTGTGGTGAACGATAACAATGAGGAAAACATCTAGTAAAGGACGCGGACGTGGACATGGTCGTGGTGGTGTTAGTGGACCCTCTGGTGCTGGGAGAGGACGTGACCGTTCTGCCACAGCCACACGTCCTAGTGTACCAACTACCTCAGGTCCCAGTAGCCGCCATAATTTACAGTGATATTTGGTGGGGCCCAATGCCGTTCTAAGGATGGTAAGGCCTGAGCAGGTACAGGCATTAGTCAATTGGGTGGCCGACAGTGGATCCAGCACGTTCACATTATCTCTCACCCAGTCTTCTGCAGAAAGCGCACAGATGGCGCCTGAAAACCAAGCCCATCAGTCTGTCACATCACCCCCATGCATACCAGGGAAACTGTCTGAGCCGCAAGTTATGCAGCAGTCTCTTATGCTGTTTGAAGACTCCGCTGGCAGGGTTTCCCAAGGGCATCCACCCAGCCCTTCCCCAGCGGTGGAAGACATAGAATGCACTGACGCACAACCACTTATGTTTCCTGATGATGAGGACATGGGAATACCCCCTCAGCATGTCTCTGATGATGACGAAACACAGGTGCCAACTTCTGCGTCTTTCTGCAGTGTGCAGACTGAACAGGAGGTCAGGGATCAAGACTGGGTGGAAGACGATGCAGGGGACGATGAGGTCCTAGACCCCACATGGAATGAAGGTCGTGCCACTGACTTTCACAGTTCGGAGGAAGAGGCAGTGGTGAGACCGAGCCAACAGAGTAGCAAAAGAGGGAGCAGTGGGCAAAAGCAGAACACCCGCCGCCAAGAGACTCCGCCTGCTACTGACCGCCGCCATCTGGGACCGAGCACCCCAAAGGCAGCTTCAAGGAGTTCCCTGGCATGGCACTTCTTCAAACAATGTGCTGATGACAAGACCCGAGTGGTTTGCACGCTATGCCATCAGAGCCTGAAGCGAGGCATTAACGTTCTGAACCTTAGCACAACCTGCATGACCAGGCACCTGCATGCAAAGCATGAACTGCAGTGGAGTAAACACCTTAAAACCAAGGAAGTCACTCAGGCTCCCCCTGCTACCTCTTCTGCTGCTGCCGCCTCGGCCTCTTCTGCTGCTGCCGCCTCGGCTTCTGCTGCTGCTGCCTCAGCCTCTTCCTCCGCCTCTGGAGGAACGTTGGCACCTGCCGCCCAGCAAACAGGGGATGTACCACCAACACCACCACCACCTCCGTCACCAAGCATCTCAACCATGTCACATGGCAGCTTTCAGCTCTCCATCTCACAAACATTTGAGAGAAAGCGTAAATTCCCACCTAGCCACCCTCGATCCCTGGCCCTGAATGCCAGCATTTCTAAACTACTGGCCTACGAAATGCTGTAATTTAGGCTGGTGGACACAGACAGCTTCAAACAGCTCATGTCGTTTGCTGTCCCACAGTATGTTGTTCCCAGCCGGCACTACTTCTCCAAGAGAGCCGTGCCTTCCCTGCACAACCAAGTATCCGATAAAATCAAGTGTGCACTGCGCAACGCCATCTGTGGCAAGGTCCACCTAACCACAGATACGTGGACCAGTAAGCACGGCCAGGGACGCTATATCTCCCTAACTGCACACTTGGTAAATGTAGTGGCAGCTGGGCCCCAGGCGGAGAGCTGTTTGGCGCACGTCCTTCCGCCGCCAAGGATCGCAGGGCAACATTCTTTGCCTCCTGTTGCCACCTCCTCCTACTTGGCTTCCTCCTCCTCTTCTTCCACCTGCTCATCCAGTCAGCCACACACCTTCACCACCAACTTCAGCACAGCCCGGGGTAAACGTCAGCAGGCCATTCTGAAACTCATATGTTTGGGGGACAGGCCCCACACCGCACAGGAGTTGTGGCGGGGTATAGAACAACAGACCGACGAGTGGTTGCTGCCAGTGAGCCTCAAGCCCGGCCTGGTGGTGTGCGATAATGGGCGAAATCTCGTTGCAGCTCTGGGACTAGCCAGTTTGACGCACATCCCTTGCTTGGCGCATGTGCTGAATTTGGTGGTGCAGAAGTTCATTCACAACTACCCCGACATGTCAGAGCTGCTGCATAAAGTGCGGGCCGTCTGTTTGCGCTTCCGGCGTTCACATCCTGCTGCTGCTCGCCTGTCTGCGCTACAGCGTAACTTCGGCCTTCCCGCTCACCGCCTCACGCCTCATATGCGACGTGCCCACCAGGTGGAACTCCACCTTGCACATGCTGGACAGACTGTGCGAGCAGCAGCAGGCCATAGTGGAGTTTCAGCTGCAGCACGCACGGGTCAGTCGCACTACGGAACAGCACCACTTCACCACCAATGACTGGGCCTCCATGCGAGACCTGTGTGCCCTGTTGCGCTGTTTCGAGTACTCCACCAACATGGCCAGTGGCGATGACGCCGTTATCAGCGTTACAATACCACTTCTATGTCTCCTTGAGAAAACACTTAGGGCGATGATGGAAGAGGAGGTGGCCCAGGAGGAGGAGGAGGAGGAGGAAGAGGGGTCATTTTTAGCACTTTCAGGCCAGTCTCTTCGAAGTGACTCAGAGGGAGGTTTTTTGCAACAGCAGAGGCCAGGTACAAATGTGGCCAGCCAGGGCCCACTACTGGAGGACGAGGAGGACGAGGATGAGGAGGAGGTGGAGGAGGATGAGGATGAAGCATGGTCACAGCGGGGTGGCACCCAACGCAGCTCGGGCCCATCACTGGTGCGTGGCTGGGGGGAAAGGCAGGACGATGACGATACGCCTCCCACAGAGGACAGCTTGTCCTTACCTCTGGGCAGCCTGGCACACATGAGCGACTACATGCTGCAGTGCCTGCGCAACGACAGCAGAGTTGCCCACATTTTAACGTGTGCGGACTACTGGGTTGCCACCCTGCTGGATCCACGGTACAAAGACAATGTGCCCACCTTACTTCCTGCACTGGAGCGTGATAGGAAGATGCGCGAGTACAAGCGCACGTTGGTAGACGCGCTACTGAGAGCATTCCAAAATTTCACAGGGGAAGAAGTGGAAGCCCAAGGCCAAGGCAGAGGAGGAGCAAGAGGTCGCCAAGGCAGCTGTGTGTCAACACGCCACAGCTAACTGCACCACCACCTGATACGCAACGTATTAGCAGGAGGCAACATTTCACTAACATGGTGGAACAGTACGTGTGCACACCCCTCCACGTACTGACTGATGGTTCGGCCCCATTCAACTTCTGGGTCTCTAAATTGTCCACGTGGCCAGAGCTAGCCTTTTATGCCTTGGAGGTGCTGGCCTGCCCGGCGGCCAGCGTTTTGTCTGAACGTGTATTCAGCACGGCTGACAATCATAAAAATGAACCAGGCATGGATCCCACAGGACCTGTCCATCCCTTGTGCAGATTAGACATTAACTACCTCCCCTTAAACATATATTATTGTACTCCAGGACACTTCCTCATTCAATCCTATTTTTATTTTCATTTTACCATTATATTGCGAGGCTACCCAAAGTTGAATGAACCTCTCCTCTGTCTGGGTGCCGTTGCCTAAATATATGCCAATGGACTGTTGCAGTGGTGGCTGACGTGAAGCCTGATTCTCTGCTATGACATGCAGACTGATTCTCTGCTGACATGAAGCCAGATTCTCTGTTACGGGACCTCTCTCCTCTGCCTGGGTGCTGGGCCTAAATATATGACAATGGACTGTTGCAGTGGTGGCTGACGTGAAGCCTGATTCTCTGCTATGACATGCAGACTGATTCTCTGCTGACATGAAGCCAGATTCTCTGTTACGGGACCTCTCTCCTCTGCCTGGGTGCCTGGGCTTAAATATATGCCAATAGACTGTTCCAATGTTGGGTGACGTGAAGCCTGATTCTCTGCTATGACATGCAGACTGATTCTCTGCTGACATGATGCCAGACCCTCTGTTACTGGACCTCTCTCCTCTGCCTGGGTGCTGGGCCTAAATATATGACAATGGACTGTTGCAGTGGTGGCTGACGTGAAGCCTGATTCTCTGCTATGACATGCAGACTAATTCTCTGCTGACATGAAGACAGATTCTCTGTTACGGGACCTCTCTCCTCTGCCTGTGTGCTGGGCCTAAATATATGACAATGGACTGTTGCAGTGGTGGCTGACGTGAAGCCTGATTCTCTGCTATAACATGCAGACTGATTCTCTGCTGACATGAAGCCAGATTCTCTGTTACGGGACCTCTCTCCTCTGCCTGGGTGCTGGGCCTAAATATATGACAATGGACTGTTGCAGTGGTGGCTGACGTGAAGCCTGATTCTCTGCTATGACATGCAGACTGATTCTCTGCTGACATGAAGCCAGATTCTCTGTTACGGGACCTCTCTCCTCTGCCTGGGTGCCGGGGCCTAAATATCTGAGAATGGACTGTTCCAGTGGTGGGTGACGTGAAGCCAGATTCTCTGCTTTGGGACCTCTCTCCAATTGATATTGGTTAATTTTTATTTATTTTATTTTTATTCATTTCCCTATCCACATTTGTTTGCAGGGGATTTACCTACATGTTGCTGCCTTTTGCAGCCCTCTAGCCCTTTCCTGGGCTGTTTTACAGCCGAACTTCTCGAACCCGAACATCCAGGTGTCCGCTTAACTCTATAATGCAGCTTAAAATTCAAATTTTGTGAAAAGGTTCAATATTCTAGGCTCAAAGTGTCACACTCTAGTCAGCTAATTAATCCATACCCCCTGAGCAAAGGGTACCTCAAAATTGTGATTTTGGGGTTTCATAAACTGTAGGCCATAATCATCCAAATTCTAACAAATAAAGGCTTGAAAAATCTCGCTTCGCATGTAATGAGTCTATGTAATATGTTAGTTTCACCTATTAAGTTGCATTACTGGAAAAAATGAACTTTGCACGATATTCTAATTTTTCAAGTTTCACCTGTATATGTTGCAATTAAAATTGGAGTCATGACCTCTCATTTGTAACTTATAGTATTCAGGCAGGGTATAACCCCAGACAATGGGGAGAGGTATAATGATTTTAGCGTTTGTGCTTATTTTCTCAAGCTCAATAAATTGTACATAGCTCGAGTATCCCTTATATACCCTATAGAAAAATGGGTTACACTACATCAGCCCATACTAGCAGCCATGTACCCATAGCATTCAACATTGTGTTAGAACATAGAAGTCACAATGTTGCTGTAGCATATGCTTTACCATAACCGTTCCAGTGTGGAGACGGTAAGTAGCGTTGCTACACTTAACTGCCTATTTGAGGAACAGCTAGAGGGACCGACTGGTCTTAACCAGGACCTTAATTTGTATGGTCTAAAGCAGGGGTGCACAACCTGCAGCCCGGGGGCCACATGCGGCCCTCAATACCATTCTTTGCGGCCCCCAACCATCCTGTAACAGATTTGTATGCCTATGTCTAGTGTCTGCTCACATGTATCTTTCATGTATTTTCCCATTAGATGGGAGTACTAGATATCCAGACATTAATGATATATACCAGTGATGGCGAACCTATGGCACGGGTGCCAGAGGCGGCACTCAGAGCCCTCTCTGTGGGCACCCACACCCAGGAAAACGTCTATGGTGTACCAATATGCCTTAGACTTCTCCTGTCACTCATCAGCGCAGGGCGCTCTATGAACAGCACAGGCAGTGCACTGAATGTAGGCAGGATATTGTAGATAAACGATAAAGTAAATGGAAGATATACTATATTGGACTGTAGTACTCAAGGTAAATTGCTGTGTTGGCACTTTGTGATAAATAAGTGGGTTTATGTTGCAGTTTGGGCACTCGGTCTGTAAAAGGTTCGCCATCACTGATATATACTGTATGTTTAATATGCCAAAAATACAGTATTTCAGTTGGTAATATCTCCTTTAAGTTTTATTTTCGGCCCTTGGAATTGGTTCAGGCTGACAATGTGGCCCCCAACCAGAAAAGGTTGGGCACCCCTGGTCCAAAGGAATCACCTAGTGCACTCTAATCTACACTATTCCCAATATACTAGTCCCCTAGACTGTTTCTGAATCTATCTCCTGCTCAACGCGTTTCTGTGCAACAGAAGCTTTGCACGTCATCAGGAACAGAGTATCGACAGAGATTTGCATTTAATGATCGCACTTAGTGGCGTGCAGACTGACAGTATGTCGGCGCTATGACGGCCGGTATACCCCAAGGTTCAGTGCTGGGTTCCCTATTATATAACTTATTTATTAATGATATCGAGAATGGGATTAATAGCACCATTTCTATTTTTGCAGATGACACCAAGCTATGTAGTATTGTGCAGTCTATGGAAGATCTCCATAAACTACAAGCTGACTTCTGGCAAAAAGTTGCAAAATAGGGCTTTTTTGTATTTTTGCACCACTCTCTCCAGTTTTGTAATGTGGGTGGAAAAGTGGGTGTGGTTAGCTATGTTAATGAGTTTCACTTTTATCTCACTCCAGTAGGAGGATGGAATAGGAAAACTGGAGCTTTTCTAGACAAAAGTGTTAGGTTTCAGGATCAGACAAATTTATCAAGCAACCTGTGAAATTTGATAAATGTGGCATAACGTACGCCAACATGGACTCAAGAAAAACTGACAGCTATTCCCCTCATGATAAATTCCCCCCTCTGAGTGGGTATCAACTTGGCAAATGAGGTTCAATGTGGATAAATGTAAAGTTATGTATCTGGGAAGTAATAATCTACATGCTTCATATGTCCTATGGGGAGTAACACTGGGGGAGTCATCTGTAGAGAAGGATTTGGGTGTCCTTGTATATCATAGATTAAATAACAGCTTACAATGTCAATCAGCTGCTTCTAAATCTAGCAGAATATTGTCATGTATTGAAAGAGGCATGGACTTGTGGGACAGGGATGTAATATTACCACTTTACAAAGCGTTGGTGCGGTCTCATCTGGAATATGCAGTTCAGTTCTGGGCACCAGTCCATAGGATGATGCTCTGGATCTGTAAAAAGTACAAAGAAGAGCAACTAAACTGATAAGGGGTATGGAGGAAAGATTAAAAAATTACATTTATTTAGTCTGAGTGGACATAATTAACCTATACTAATATATAAATGAACTGTACCAAAAATATGGTGAAAAGCTTTTCCATGTAAAATGCCCTCAAAAGACCAGGAGCATTGCCTTCATCTGGTGAAGAGAAAGTTCAGTCAAGGCTGAAGGCTTCTTTACTGTAAGAACTGTAAATCTGTGTAATAGTCTACCTCGTAACATGGTCATATCAGGAACAGTGGGTAGTTTAAAAAAAGGTTTAGACGAATTCTTAAAATTAAATAACATTAATGTTTATCAAATTGTGTAGAAGTCTAGGCCTCACTCCCATTTTCTAAAATGTGCAATCCCACCTATCCCCTGGTTAAATTTGATGGACTTATGTCTTGTGCTTTCTTCAATTATATTAACTATGTACGTACAGTATATAACTATGTAAATGGAATTGAATGTGGAAGGATCTATAGCTATAAAAAAGGGGGCAGTGGGTTCTCTGATTGCCTTTTGGCACAGGTATCGCACTGAGTGTGTCCACCGCTACAGTATACTCAATAAGTGTATATTCAATAAGTCATTGAGCTCACGGTTTATTGGAGATAAATAGAACAAGCAAGTGGAGGTGGTAACAGCAGTGGCCCATCTCAGTGTAGCATGTAAGGACACTAGTCAATAAAATCACTTGACTTCAATTGTTCCCTTTTTGGGGAAACGTTCACAAGTAACTTTGCAACTATTGCAAGAATTATGCCCATGTCCACCATTGAGACCCAATTTTTTTTTTTACTTTAGAACTTCAACATTGTGTGCAGAATATATTTTTATAGAGGTTTGATCTCTGTTTTTTGTAGGCCTCACACACACAACCGTGTCCGTTTTTCAATCTGCGTGTGCCGACTGCATTTTCTTTTCCGGACCACTTGACTTCAACGGATCTGTGGTCCATATTTTATGGATATATTTTATCTTTTTACGGAATGAAAATATGATGCAGAAAGCACACGGATGATCTATGTGCTTTCCACATCCCGTATGTGTGTTCCACAAAGACATAGAGCATGTCCTATACTTGGCGGACCACAGACCCATTGAAGTTAAAGGGTCTTCAGAAAATGCAGATGCAACACAAATGGTATCCGTATTTTGCAGATCCACAATTTGTGGACCATGATGTACAGTGCTGCCCATAATTATTCATACCCCAGGCAAATTTTGACTTAAAGTTACTTTTATTCAACCAGCAAGTAATTTTTTTGACGGGAAATGACATAGGTGTCTCCCAAAAGATAATAAGACTATGTGGCAAAAAAAAAAAACATTTCTCAGCTTTTATTTACATTTGAGCAAAAAATACAAGATGTTTCGCACTGTGGAAAATCTTAGAGGACGTGGTCGGAAGCCAAAAGTGACACCTGTGCTGGCCAGGAGGCTAGTTAGAGAGGTGAAAAAGAATCCAAGGATCACCACCAAGGCCATCCTGGTGTATCTGGGCTCTGCTGGTGGCAATGTCTCAAGGAAGACAATCCAATTCACACTGCACACTGCTGCGTTCCACTTCTCCAGATAAGGCACACAAAAGCTAGCTTGGCCTTTGCAAAAGCTCATCTGGACAAAGAAGAAGACTTCTGGTCTTCTGTGTTATGGTATAAAAAAGGAGAAACCTTCAACCCAAAGAACACCATCCCCAATGTCAAACATAGTGGTGGGAACCTAATGCTTTGGGGGTATTTTTCAGCCAATGGACAAGGGAACCTAATCACTGTAAACGGCACCATGAAAAAAGAGCAATACATGAGGATTCTCAACGACAACATCAGGCAGTCTGCAGAGAAACTTGGCCTTGGGCACCAGTGGATATTTAAGCATGAAAATGACCCAAAACACACAGCAAAAGTGGTGAAGAAATGGTTAGCAGACAACAACATTAACGTTTTGGAGTGGCCCAGCCAGAGTCCAGACTTGAATCCAATTGAGAATCTGTTGAGGGAGCTAAAGATCAGGGTGATGGCAAGAAGACCATCCAACCTGAAAGATTTGGAGCTCATTGCTAAAGATGAATGGGCAAAAATACCTGTGGAGACAGAAAAAGCTGGTCTGCAATTATAAGAAGAGTTTGATTGCTGTAATAGCCAATAAAGGCTTTTCTATTTATTATTGAGAAGGGTATGAATAATTTTGGACTGGACACTTTTTGCTCAAATGTAAATAAAAGCTGAGAAATGTTTTTTTTTTTTTTTTTGCCACAATAATGCCTCTTGTACATCGTCTTATTATCTTTTGGGAGACACCTATGTCATTTCCTGTCAAAAAATTACTTGCTGGTTGAATAAAAGTAACTTTAAGTCAAAATTTGCCAGGGGTAATAATTATGGGCAGCACTGTACATACAGTCATGTGCAAGGGGCTTTATGCAGAACTTCAAATGCCTTGGATAAAGATACAGTTACACAGTAAAATTCTCAGTGCCTGCAGCTACCACTAGGGGGCGCATACAGTTACTACAATGACCTCAGTAATGTAACAATATGCAGTAATCCCCCACACTTTCCATAGTAGTGGGTGCAGAATTATACTATTTGAGGAATTTCCTGATAACATTCTTGGAATCACTCGGTTTAGAAATGTAAGTAGCTCCAGTAGTAAGAATGGAGAACTGCAAGGCAGTGGGGGATGCTTTACTGGAGTATCAGTTTAGGCAGCGTTTTTGAACTAAATGTGTTAGCAGCACAAATCTATCTCATGCCCTGGATTTCAGACTGGGGTCCCTGGTATACTGAAACATTGTAAAAAAAAAACTTGACATTTATATAATGGAAGGAGCAGAGTGTCCAGCATCAGAGAGTATTTCAAGACAAGTGTGCACTAATAACCTAGTTAGTGGGTTACAGACCAAAAGATGCATAGTGGGAGGAGTGGAGCCTCCTGCATCACAGAGTATTTCAGTAGGGTAGCCTGCTCAATACAAAACCAAGTTGGATACCGTCAAGAGATTGGTGCAGGAAGAACCAGGAACCCCAAACAAATGCCAGACTTTTAATAGGGTAGAATTGTACTGTGAGCAGGTTTGAAACACCTAACCTTTTGAATCTTTGTTTATAATTTATGTATTTCTTAAAATTTTTGTTTTATTTGCGATGCAGGCACAATTCCTTCAGAAGACACTTACCAAGGCAAATGCAAGTGTCCAGTGTAGACTTCAGCATGGGTGTGGAACCACTACAAAGAGGAGAGACCACCACAAGCATCGGCAGGATCAAGCCCGAATTATACAAGCAGAAATCTGTAGATTCTGAAGACAACAAGAAAGAAGATGTCAAGACATGTGGAAAGCTCAACTTCACTCTTCAGTATGACTATGAAAATGAAATGCTCATTGTCAAGATCTTGAAAGCCCTGGAGCTGCCAGCGAAAGACTTGTGTGGCACCTCTGATCCTTATGTCAAGATCTATCTCCTCCCAGACAGAAAGAAGAAGTTTCAGACCCGGGTTCACAGGAAGACTCTTAACCCCATGTTTGATGAGACTTTCCAGTTCCCGGTGGCTTACGACCAGCTCAGCAATAGGAAACTGCATTTTAGTGTGTACGACTTTGACCGCTTCTCCAGGCATGACATGATCGGGGAAGTTATCCTTGATAATTTGTTTGAGATGTCTGATCTCTCCAGAGAGGCAACAGTATGGAAGGACATCCACTGTGCCACTACAGTAAGTACCAGACATATTGAGATGTTAAAGCTGTAACGAAAACTATATTGGCTGTAACCCAGTTTTCCCTGATACTTCTGCCACCCAGAACTTTACGGTCATAGCTGCTTTAATGCAACTTTGCATCATAGTGTAACCGCGTGTTAAGATTTTTTTATTTTTTTTTAAATCTAAATTCTTGAAAAGTCTTGTTTGTGAAAAACTGACTGTCCCAAACAGAGTCTCAGCACAATATTTCCTAAAAATAAAAGTTTGAATTGTGCAGATTTCATATATGAAATGTATATCTATGTCTATATGCACATTCACCAGAACCAGAAGCAGATTCACTATATTCACTAGAACTGAAAAGACCTAAAATCTCCATGAGCTAGTTCAGGGGTACTCAAGTACTTTTTGTAAAGTTCCACATACCTGGGTCTGCTGTAGGAAGAAGGTCCGAGCCACACTTCAAATGCCACGTAATCCTCTTTCTGGTGACAAAACAGTAAGAATGTCTTTTCAGTGCACCCCAACAATTATGATGCCCCTTAGTGCTCTTCAGATAGTATGGTATCCCTTTAGTTGCCCCACAGAGTATAATGCCCCTAAGCCCCCCCTCACAGCAGGGTGATCCCTTGGTGTTCCCACACAGTATGATGCTCCTTAGTTCCCCTGACACATTGTGATGCCTTCTTAGTTCCTCCCAACAGAGTATAATTCTCCTAAGTGTCCCCTCACAGTAGGATGATCTCTTAGGTACCCCTCACACAGAATGAGGCCCACTTAAAAGCCCCCAAAACAAAGTTATGTTCTCTACATGCCCCCTCCACACAGTATGATGTTCTTTTAAGTAGACTCTATACAGTGCCCCGTTCAGTGACCCCTTTTGGCACGCAGGTTGAGGAGTGAGAGGGGAGGGGAACAGACAGGGGTGTGTTTTTGCATAATTACATATGTTAATCATGTATTAAAATATTTTAAAAATAACCTCATTTTGTAACAGAAGCTTTATATACATAAAAAACAACCAATTGGTTTTCCTATTTGGTTTTTTAGACATAATACATGTCAAGCGCGATCTCCCGACTCATTCATTTGGCAGGAGGCATTTGCCATCGTCTGTGTGCCGAAGTTCCATGCCAGTTGCTATACTTGTATTATGCTGAATGTTTGTCTCAAAGACAGTTACTATGTTGGACAGAGCCGTGTGGAAGGAATAAAGCTGAGCGGTCATTCCTATTTTATTGCGGCAGCTCTGGGTTTAACTCTTTGGCCAGAACGACCGGCTCTCAGATGGAGCCGGTACCCAGCATATAAAATCTGTGTAAGGGGGAGGTTCTATACAGAAGAAAGAGGGTCCCTCATTTGTGTGTATGTTTGGCATGCTCATATGAAATGAACTACAAAGGGGCTGATGTACTGGATCTACCAACTAGATACCCTTACGCCACATGGGTTGAATGAAATTAGTGAAACTATCTTTTAACACATGTTGTAATATAATTATTTATAATTTATTTATTATTTATCTATTTTTTTATTAATTATCTATTTTTTTATTGATTAACCATTTATTAATTATCTATTTATATATTAATTAATTAATTTCAATAATGTTTGACGATAGCCCAATTATTTATACTGGAATATGAACTGTTTTATAACACCTGTTTTCACAATACCTGATTTTTCTACTAGCTAAAAATCAATTAATTTTAATTATGTCTTGATGAAAGCCTGAGATGAATTAATGATGCTATAATTATTTATAATGAAATATGAACTGTTTACAAAACCTGATGCTTCTACCGGTAAAAAAACAATCTAACCAATCCAAAGACATCTAAAACTTATCCAAAATGGATAGATAGAAACACACAGTCGTTTATCATTTATTATGCCCTCCTTTGAATTAATTCATGGCCCTTTTACACATTTTTATTCTCTTGATAGTGTCTCTTAATAACAGGGAACTTGTGACATGATAGTAAAAAATAGAGATGGCCTTGCGGTTCGCCCGGCGGATGTTTTGTGGCGAACTTTGCTCATTCGCTGTTTGGCAAACATATGGCGATGTCCGCTGGCGCCATATTCTTTGCATTGTGCAGAACTTTGACCCATGACACATCCACCAGGTGGGACAGGACAGTCAATTGAACTGTTTCAGCACATGGACACACCCCCTACCCTATAAATAAACCCGATCTGGCCGCCATTTTAATATTCAGTTTTTTGCCAGTGTAGGAAGAGGTTGCTGTGTGGAGCAGGGACAGACTATTAGAGAGTATAGAGACACCAAACGCTAGCTAATAGGGCCACAAAAGTAAGGACTAGTATAGGTGTGCTATCGATAGGTGTGACATACTGAGGGGTGTAATATACTTATAATATACTTTCTAACATAGAAAGCATATTATAGTGCATTTGTATTGTGCAGCAGTTGTGTGCGGTACTGAAGCTATACAGAGGGACAAACGCTATTGGAACAACTAGTTGCAACTGGTGTGATATACCAGTTGCCCCCCCAAAAATCTGATTAAAGCAGGGGTGTGATATACCTATATTATAATTTCTATATAGTGCATTTGTATTGTGCAGCATTTGTGTGCGGTTCTGGTGAGATACCGCAACTATACAGAGGGACAAAAGCCATTGAAACAACTAATTGCAACTGGTGTGATATACCAGTTGCCCCCCCCAAAAATCTGATTAAAGCAGGGGTGTGATATACCTATAATATAATTTCTATATAATGCATTTGTATTGTGCAGCATTTGTGTGCTGTTCTGGTGAGATACCGCAGCTATACAGAGGGACAAACGCCATTAACCACTTCAGCCCCGCTAGCTGAAACCCCCTTCATGACCAGAGCACTTTTTACACTTCGGCACTACACTCCTTTCACCGTTTATCGCTCGGTCATGCAACTTACCACCCAAATGAATTTTACCTCCTTTTCTTCTCACTAATGGAGCTTTCATTTGGTGGTATTTTATTGCTGCTGACATTTTTACTTTTTTTGTTATTAATCAAAATGTAACGATTTTTTTGCAAAAAAAATGACATTTTTCACTTTCAGCTGTGAAATTTTGCAAAACAAACGACATCCATATATAAATTTTTCGCTAAATTTATAGTTCTACATGTCTTTGATAAAAAAAAAATGTTTGGGCAAAAAAAAAATGGTTTGGGTAAAAGTTATAGCATTTACAAACTATGGTACAAAAATGTGAATTTCCGCTTTTTGAAACGGCTCTGATTTTCTGAGCACCTGTCATGTTTCCTGAGGTTCTACAATGCCCAAACAGTAGAAAACCCCCACAAATGACCCCATTTCGGAAAGTAGACACCCTAAGGTATTCGCTGATGGGCATAGTGAGTTCATAGAACTTTTTATTTTTTGTCACAAGTTAGCGGAAAATGATGATGATTTATTATTATTATTTTTTTCTTACAAAGTCTCATATTCCACTAACTTGCGACAAAAAATAAAAAATTCTAGGAACTCACCATGCCCCTCACAGAATACCTTGGGGTGTCTTCTTTCCAAAATGGGGTCACTTGTGGGGTAGTTATACTGCCCTGGCAATTTAGGGGCCCAAATGTGTGAGAAGAACTTTGCAATCAAAATGTGTAAGAAATGACCGGTGAAATCCGAAAGGTGCACTTTGGAATATGCGCCCCTTTGCCCACCTTGGCAGCAAAAAAGTGTCACACATGTGGTATCGCCGTACTCAGGAGAAGTTGGGGAATGTGTTTTGGTGTGTCATTTTACATATACCCATGCTGGGTGAGAGAAATATCTTGGCAAAAGACAACTTTTCCCATTTTTTTATACAAAGTTGGCATTTGACCAAGATATTTTTCTCACCCAGCATGGGTATATGTAAAATGACACCCCAAAACACATTCCCCAACTTCTCCTGAGTACGGCGATACCACATGTGTCACACTTTTTTGCTGCCAAGGTGGGCAAAGGGGCACATATTCCAAAGTGCACCTTTCGGATTTTGCAGGGCATTTTTTACACATTTTGATTGCAAGGTACTTCTCACACATTTGGGCCCCTAAATTGCCAGGGCAGTATAACTACACAACAAGTGACCCCATTTTGGAAAGAAGACACCCTAAGGTATTCCGTGAGGGGCACTGCGAGTTCCTAGAATTTTTTATTTTTTGTCACAAGTTAGCGGAAAATGATGATTTTTTTTTTTTCTCTTTTTTCCTTACAAAGTCTCATATTCCACTAACTTGCGACAAAAAAAAAAAAATTCTAGGAACTCGCCATGCCCCTCACGGAATACCTTGGGGTGTCTTCTTTCCAAAATGGGGTCACTTGTGGCGTAGTTATACTGCCCTGGCAATTTAGGGGCCCATATGTGTGAGAAGTACTTTGCAATCAAAATCTGTAAAAAATGACCGGTGAAATCCGAAAGGTGCACTTTGGAATATGCGCCCCTTTGCCCACCTTGGCATCAAAAAAGTGTCACACATCTGGTATCGCCGTACTCAGGAGAAGTTGGGGAATGTGTTTTGGGGTGTCATTTTACATATACCCATGCTGGGTGAGAGAAATATCTTGGCAAACGGCAACTTTTCCCATTTTTTTATACAAAGTTGTCATTTGACCAAGATATTTTTCTCACCCAGCATGGGTATATGTAAAATGACACCCCAAAACACATTCCCCAACTTCTCCTGAGTACGGCGATACCAGATGTGTCACACTTTTTTGCTGCCAAGGTGGGCAAAGGGGCACATATTCCAAAGTGCACCTTTCGGATTTTGCAGGGCATTTTTTACACATTTTGATTGCAAGGTACTTCTCACACATTTGGGCCCCTAAATTGCCAGGGCAGTATAACTACGCCACAAGTGACCCCATTTTGGAAAGAAGACACCCTAAGGTATTCCGTGAGGGGCACTGCGAGTTCCTAGAATTTTATTTTTTTTGTCACAAGTTAGCGGAAAATGATGATGTGTTTTTTTTTTTTTTTTTTTCTTACAAAGTCTCATATTCCACTAACTTGCGACAAAAAATAAAAAATTCTAGGAACTCACCATGCCCCTCACAGAACACCTTGGGGTGTCTTCTTTCCAAAATGGGGTCACTTGTGGGGTAGTTATACTGCCCTGGCAATTTAGGGGCCCATATGTGTGAGAAGTACTTTGCAATCAAAATCTGTAAAAAATGGCCTGCAAAATCCGAAAGGTGCACTTTGGAATATGTGCCCCTTTGCCCACCTTGGCATCAAAAAAGTGTCACACATCTGGTATCGCCGTACTCAGGAGAAGTTGGGGAATGTGTTTTGGGGTGTCATTTTACATATACCCATGCTGGGTGAGAGAAATATGTTGGCAAAAGACAACTTTTCCCATTTTTTTATACAAAGTTGGCATTTGACCAAGATATTTATCTCACCCAGCATGGGTATATGTAAAATGACACCCCAAAACACATTCCCCAACTTCTTCTGAGTACGGCGATACCAGATGTGTCACACTTTTTTGCAGCCTAGATGCGCAAAGGTGCCCAAATTCCTTTTAGGAGGGCATTTTTAGACATTTGGATCCCAGACTTCTTCTCACGCTTTAGGGCCCCTAAAAAGCCAGGGCAGTATAAATACCCCACATGTGACCCCACTTTGGAAAGAAGACACCCCAAGGTATCCAATGAGGGGCCTGGCAAGTTCATAGAATTTTTTTTTTTTTCGCATAAGTTAGCGGAAATTTATTTTTTATTTTTTATTTTTCTCACAAAGTCTCACTTTCCGCTAACTTAGGACAAAAATTTCAATCTTTCATGGACTCAATATGCCCCTCAGCAAATACCTTGGGGTGTCTTCTTTCCAAAATGGGGTCAGTTGTGGGGTGTTTGTACTGCCCTGGCATTTGAGGGTCTCCGCAATCATTACATGTATGGCCAGCATTAGGAGTTTCTGCTATTCTCCTTATATTGAGCATACAGGTAATGAGATTTTTTTTTCCGTTCAGCCTCTGGGCTGAAAGAAAAAAATGAACGGCACAGATTTCTTCATTCGCATCGATCAATGTGGATGAAAAAATCTCTGCCAAAAAAAAAAAATGGAGGGGAAAGGCGTCTGCCAGGACATAGGAGCTCCGCCCTACATCCATACCCACTTAGCTCGTATGCCCTGGCAAACCAGATTTCTCCATTCGCATCAATCGATGTGGATGAATAAATCATTGCCGGGATATTTTTTTTATATATATATATATATATATACAAAGTGCTTGCCAAAGCATAGGAACGCCGCCTCCTCCTCAGCTCGTATGCCTCGGCAAACATATCTGTCACTGCAGAGGAGAAAATCCCGTCTTGCAGCGCCGCATACACCGACTTGCGTGTAATCTGACAGCAGCGCAATGCTTCTGTCAGAATGCACATCGGTGCTGCAGCTAGTAGATCGGTTGGTCCACCTGGAAGGTAAAAAGACAAAAAAAAAAAAAAAAAAAAAAAAACCAGGCCACAACGCAATAATTTTATTAACTTTGGAACAGAACATGTAACTTTAACTTTTGGAACTAAACATTAACCTGTTTGCTTACCTGTTTTTTTTTTTTTTTTTTTTTTTTTTTACCTTTATAGAACAAACCTCTCCTTCCCCATGGGTCAATGTGCAAAGCGCAAATCGCCCAAAGATGTGGCGAAGTGCGTTATGCACTTTGTCCCATGTGAAAGGAGACGTTTGCAGCAGCTGTGAGTGAATGGGCCCTAATAGCCCTGTGTGCCTATCCTGGTGAGATGTGATCCCTATGCTAGGTGTACCTGTGTGTGGTACTTTCGGAAACACTCCCCTAAGCATAGGGCAGGGTGGTCGGGACAGTCAGGACAGAAATAGCGGGTGTCACGCCTTATTCCACTCCTGCTACAGACACGACATTTTTTTTGGGGTGGCGGTCGGTTTGAGGTACCAGCAACGACACTGGGGAAGTGTCGCTCGTGTAGACGGCTAACTACACTGGTGGATGGGGCCACGGAACCTCCTGGATACAGGAGGTTCGCGATGATCTCTTCCTGAAATTTGAGGAAGGATCCAGTTCTCCCAGCCTTACTGTAGAGAACAAAACTATTGTACAGAGCCAATTGAATTAAATATACAGACACCTTCTTATACCAGCGTCTGGTGCGTCGGGAAACTAAATACGGAGCCAACATCTGGTCATTGAAGTCGACCCCTCCCATGTGGAGGTTATAGTCGTGGACTGAGAGGGGCTTTTCAATGACACGGGTTGCTCGCTCAATTTGTATTGTCGTGTCTGCGTGAATGGAGGAGAGCATGTAAACGTCACGCTTGTCTCTCCATTTTACCGCGAGCAGTTCTTCGTTACACAGTGCGGCCCTCTGCCCCCTTGCAAGACGGGTGCTAACGAGCCGTTGGGGGAAGCCCGCGCGACTAGTTCGCGCGGTACCACAGGCGCCAATCCGTTCTAGAAACAAATGCCTAAAGAGGGCCACACTTGTGTAGAAATTGTCCACATAAAGATGGTACCCCTTGCCGAATAAGGGTGACACCAAGTCCCAAACTGTCTTCCCACTGCTCCCCAGGTAGTCAGGGCAACCGACCGGCTCCAGGGTCTGATCTTTTCCCTCATAGATCCGAAATTTGTGGGTATAGCCTGTGGCCCTTTCACAGAGCTTATACAATTTGACCCCATACCGGGCGCGCTTGCTTGGGATGTATTGTTTGAAGCCAAGGCGCCCGGTAAAATGTATCAGGGACTCGTCTATGCAGATGTTTTGCTCAGGGGTATACAAATCTGCAAATTTCTGGTTGAAATGGTCTATGAGGGGCCGAATTTTGTGGAGCCGGTCAAAAGCAGGGTGGCCCCTGGGACGGGAGGCGGTGTTGTCGCTAAAGTGCAGGAAACGCAGGATGACCTCAAATCGTGTCCTGGACATAGCAGCAGAGAACATGGGCATGTGATGAATCGGGTTCGTGGACCAATATGACCTCAATTCATGCTTTTTTGTCAGGCCCATGTTGAGGAGGAGGCCCAGAAAAGTTTTAAATTCGGAAACTTGGACTGGTTTCCACCGGAAAGGCTGGGCATAAAAGCTTTCCGGGTTAGCGGTGATAAATTGTGTGGCATACCTGTTTGTCTCTGCCACGACTAAGTCTAAAAGCTCCGCAGTCAAGAACAGCTCAAAAAATCCCAGGGCCGAATCGATCTGAGCTGTCTCAACCCGAACTCCAGACTGGGCGGTGAAAGGGAAAACTACGGGTGCGGCTGAAGTTGGGGACTGCCAATCAGGGTTTGCCAGCACCTCTGGGATTCTAGGGGCTCTACGGGCACGTCTTTGCAGGTGGCTGCGACGGGGTCACTACTGCACGTGCCACCGTACCAGCTTCAACTGCCCTTCTGGTGCTCGCTACTTCACCAGGTTGTACGGCAGTGCTGGTACTAGGTCCAGGAAGGGCTGGGCTGCTGGTGTATGCCTCACCACGTAATCCGACAGCACCAGCCCCACTCTGCTGCTCTTGAAGCGGATCCTGCGCAACCTGCGGTCTAGCGACACGGGGCCGGGTACGCCTGGTGCTATCAGGGACCTCAGCCTCCTCGTCCGAACCTTGGGTCAGAGAGCCACTGCTTTCTACAGGTTCGTATTCTGACCCGCTGGATTCATCAGATGAGGGTTCCCACTCCTCATCCGACTGGGTCAGAAGCCTGTAGGCCTCTTCAGAAGAATACCCCCTGTTAGACATGTGGGCAACTAAATTTCGGGGTATTCCCTGAGACTACCCAAGAAAAAAAAAGCAAGCCTGTCTTACAAATGGGAGGCTAGCGAAGTACCGGAGGCTGCTGCGGTTGATAAAAAATATCAAAACTGATTTTTTTATCGCCGCAGTGCGTGTAAAGTGAATGTGCAGCGATCAAAAAAAAAATTTTTTTTTGTCACTGCGGTGGGGCGGGCGTGGGTGTACGCACGTGTGGGCGACCGATCAGGCCTGATCGGGCAAACACTGCGTTTTGGGTGGAGGGCGAACTAAAGTGACACTAGTACAATTATAGATCTGACCGTGATCAGTTTTGATCACTTCCAGATACTATAAAAGTACAAATGCTGATTAGCGATACGCTAATCAGCGAATAACGGACTGCGGTGCGGTGGGCTGGGCGCTAACCGATCCCTAAACTACCTAACCAAGGGGCCTAAACTATACTGAAACCTAACGGTCAATACCAGTGATCACTTTTTTCCTTTCACTAGTGATTGACAGGGGGGGATAAAAGGGGTGATCAAAGGGTTAATTGGGGTGATCTGGGGGCTAAATGTGGTGTGGTGGGTACTCACAGTAATGATGTGCTCCTCTGCTCCTCTGCTGGAACCAACCGACCAAAAGAAGGAGCAGAGGAGCACAGCAGCCATATAACCCCATCATATTTACTAATATGTGGGGTTAAATGGCTGCTGATTGGTTTTTTTGAAAATCAGCAGCCTGCCAGCCAATGATCGTGGCCGGCAGGCTGCTGACGAAATACTCTGCAGTGAAATGCCGGCCCGCGATGCGCATGCGCGGGCCGGCTGTGACGTAATCTCGCGTCTCGCGAGAGGACGCGCCGATGCGTCCAGGAGGAACTAATCAACCACCTCCCGGACGCATCGGTGCGTACAGCGGTCGGGAGGTGGTTAAAACAACTAATTGCAACTGGTGTGATATACCAGTTGTCCCAAAAAAAATCTGATTGAGGCAGGAGTGCGATATATACCTATAATATAATTTCTATATAGTGCATTTGTATTTTTTGTATTTGCAGCATTTGTGTGCGGTTCTGCTGAGATATTGCAGCTATATAGGCAAACAAACGCCATTGGAACAACTATTGGCAACTAGTGTGATATACCAGTTGCCCCCCAAAAAATCTGATTAAAGCAGGGGTGTGATATACCTATAATATAATTTCTATATAATGCATTTGTATTGTGCAGCATTTGTGTGCGGTTCTGGTGAGATACCGCAGCTATACAGAGGGACAAATGTCATTGGAGCAACTAATTGCAACTGGTGTGATATACCAGTTGCCCCCCAAAAAATCTGATTGAGACAGGGGTGCAATATACCTATAATATAATTTCTATATAGTGCATTTGTATAGTGCAGCATTTGTGTGCGGTTCTGCCGAGATACCGCAGCTATACAGAGGGACAAATGCCATTGAAACAACTAATTGCAACTGGTGTGATATACCAGTGGCCCCCCCAAAAATATGATTAAAGCAGGGGTGTGATATACCTATAATATAATTTCTATATAATGCATTTGTATTGTGCAGCATTTGTGTGCGGTTCTTGTGAGATACCGCAGCTATACAGAGGGACAAACGCCATTGAAACAACTAATTGCAACTGGTGTGATATACCAGTTGCCCCCCAAAAAATCTGATTGAGACAGGGGTGCGATATACCTATAATATAATTTCTATATAGTGCATTTGTATAGTGCAGCATTGTGTGCGGTTCTGCTGAGATACCGCAGCTATACAGAGAGACAAATGCCATTTAAACAACTAATTGCAACTGGTGTGCTTTACTAGTTGCCCCCCAAAAAATCTCATTGAGGCAGGGGTGCGATATACCTAGATTATAATTTATATATAGTGCATTTGTATTTTTTGTATTTGCAGCATTTGTGTGCGGTTCTGCTGAGATATCGCAGCTATATAGGCAAACAAACGCTATTGGAACAACTATTGGCAACTATTGTGATATACCAGTTTCCCCCCAAAAAATCTGATTGAGGCAGGGATGCGATGTACCTATAATATAATTTCTATATAGTGCATTTGTATTGTGCAGCATTTGTGTGCGGTTCTGCTGCGATAGCGCAGCTATACAGAGGGACAAATGTCATTGGAGCAACTAATTGCAACTGGTGTGATATAACAGTTGCCCACAAAAAATCTGATTGAGGCAGGGGTGCGATATACCTATAATATAATTTCTATATAGTGCATTTGTATAGTGCAGCATTTGTGTGCGGTTCTGCTGAGATACCGCAGCTATACAGAGGGACAAATGCCATTGAAACAACTAATTGCAACTGGTGTGATATACCAGTTGCCCCCAAAAAAAATCAGATTAAAGCAGGGGTGTGATATACCTATAATATAATTTCTATATAATGCATTTGTATTGTGCAGCATTTGTGTGCTGTTCTTGTGAGATACCGCAGCTATACAGAGGGACAAACTCCATTGAAACAACTAATTGCAACTGGTGTGATATACCAGTTGCCCCCCAAAAAATCTGATTGAGATAGAGGTGCGATATACCTATAATATAATTTCTATATAGTGCATTTGTATAGTGCAGCATTTGTGTGCGGTTCTGCTGAGATACCGCAGCTATACAGAGGGACAAATGCCATTTAAACAACTAATTGCAACTGGTGTGCTTTACCAGTTGCCCCTCAAAAAATCTGATTGAGGCAGGGGTGCGATATACCTAGATTATAATTTATATATAGTGCATTTGTATTTTTTGTATTTGCAGCATTTGTGTGCGGTTCTGCTGAGATATTGCAGCTATATAGGCAAACAAACACCATTGGAACAACTATTGGCAACTAGTGTGATATACCAGTTGCCCCCCCAAAAATCTGATTGAGGCAGGGGTGCGATGTACCTATAATATAATTTCTATATAGTGCATTTGTATTGTGCAGCATTTGTGTATGGTTCTGCTGCGATAGAGCAGCTATACAGAGGGACAAATGTCATTGGAGAAACTAATTGCAACTGGTGTGATATAACAGTTGCCCCCAAAAAATCTGATTGAGGCAGGGGTGCGATATACGTATAATATAATTTCTTTATAGTGCATTTGTATTGTGCACCATTTGTGTGCGGTTCTGGTGAGATACTGCAGCTAGATAGAGGGACAAACGCCATTAGAACAACTAATTACAACTGGAGTGATATAACAGTTGCACCCAAAAAATCTGATTGAGGCAGGGGTGTGATATACCTATAATTTTGATATATTGCATTTGTATTGTGCAGCAGTTGTGTGCGGTTCTGCTGAGAAACTGCAGCTATACAGAGGGACAAACGTCATTGGAACAACTAATTTCAACTAGTGTGATATACCTGTTGCCTCCCAAAAAATCTGATTGAGGCAGGGATGTGATATACCTATAATATAATTTCTATATAGTGCATTTGTATTGTGCAGCATTTGGGTGTGGTTCTGCTGAGATACCGCAGCTATACAGACAGACAAACGCCATAGGAACAACTAATTGCAACTGGTGTGATATACCGCCGTCAGAACCCACAAAGCCACTCTCCCGGCGCTCCACGTCCTGCCTCTTCTCCTCTGTCCTCCCATTTGTGCTCCACTCCACCTTACACCGTGCGGTCGTCATGTTCATCTGGCACAAGGCAGGCTTCTGTGGCCCAAATGTTCGATGCCGGATAATCCTCTTGACCAACGGCTGACCGCTGGCTTGTCAGAACTGCTAGCCCGCCAACTACTGCCTTATAAATTGGTGGACTCGGAGGCCTTTTGAAATTTAATGTCCATTGGCACACCGCAATGGAAAGTCCCCGGAAGGAAATATTTCTCCCAGAAGGGCATCACGTTCAGCGGCAAGTTAATATATCTCTTTCACACAGTGTGAGTGCCAACATACAATTTACCACAGACACGTGGTCTAGCAAACACGGGCAGGGAAGGTACATAACATTTACTGCCCACTGGTTGAACCTTCTGACGGCCATCAAGCATGCAACCTGTGGCACCTGTGTGGATTTGGTTTTACCGCCACGGATTGGATCCAGGCCTGCCTCTTCTTCTCCTACTCATCCTCCGTCTCCTTCTCGGCTGACTTCTCCTTTTCCACTGCTACTGGCTCTTCTGCTGCACCCCCCAAGCTCCCCAGAACCTATTCGACGTGCCAGGTGAGACGTTGCCATGCCGTTCTGCGGCTGTTGTGCCTGGAAGCCAAGAGCCACACCGGTCCTGCACCTTTCAGCTCTGGGGTCACAGGGCGATCAGTGACTATCCCCGCTCAATTTGACAGTTGGTAAAGTGGTGTGCGACAATGGTACAAATCTGCTGAGCGCACTGAAACTTGGGAAAAATTACACACGTGCCGTGCATGGCACAAGTCCTGAACTTAGTTGCGTGTAGTGATTTGTTGCCAAATATCCCGGGGTCCAGGACGTCATGCGGCAGGCCAGGAAAATCTCTGGCCATTTTAGAAGATCTTACATGGCCATATCTCGCCTTGCTGACGTTGAACGTCGACACCACTTGCGCTTCAGACGTCTGACTTTTGACTGCCCACCATAGAAAGTGTCGGCAGATAACCATTTGGCCCATCTAGTCTGCCCAATATACTGAATACTATGAATAGCCCTTGGCCCTATCTTATATGAAGGATAGGGCCAAGGTTGCTCTAGCAGAAATGTGCCGTTAACGACTACCTGTACGAACTCTGCGGCTGGACAGGTTCTGGGAGCTTGTTTTCTTTTCACTGTGCCAGTGGCTGCTCATGCGCGACGCATGCAGACTTCTGCGGCCATTTGTTGAGATCACCAAACTGGTCAGTCACAGCCAGGGCGCCAACAGTGACATCGTACCTTATGCCTTCTTTCTGGAGCGTGCATTGCGTTGTGTCATTGATCAAGCCATCGAGATGAGGAAGTCACAATGCTGAATGAATTCCTAGGGGGGCTACTCCATCTGAGACAAGTCAGCAGGAGTCTGAAGAGGAGTCAGAGGAGGATGGTGGCTGGGGGGAGGGAGGAAGAGGAGCAAGAAGAGCAGGCTTTTAACTTTTCTGGGATCCCTGGTGTTGTCCGTGGATGGGAGGAGGAGGCAGAGGACGACATTCTCCTGGGCATGAGCAGGAGCCAGGCCGCTCCACCACTTCCATTTTAATGCAAATGGGGACTTCATGCTCCAGTGTTTAAAGAGGGACCCCTGTATAAAAAGCATAAAGGGCAAAGACCAGTACTGGGTGACAACATACTTAGACCCTCGGGACAAACACAAAATGGTGGACATGTTACCAGCATCACAGAGGGCTGTCAGAATGCAGCATTTCCAGGCCTTGCTGCGAAACATGCTGCATTCTGCTGTTTCGGGCGCTGGCAGAGGAATTTCCACCCACAGAGAAACAGTTGCGAGTACTAATCCTACAGCGCATGCAAGAAGAGGGCAGTTTGAAGATGTGTTGGTCACTTCGGATATGAGATCATTCTTTCAGGGAATGCCTAGACCGGCTGGTGTCCGATTACATCGGGTTAATGGACGATGTGGACTCTCTGAGAAGCAAGGAACCCCTTGACTACTGGGTGTGCAGGCTTGACCTGTGGCCAGAGCTGGCCCAATTTGCTATGGAACTCTTGACTTGCCCCTTATCAAGTGTCCTGTCCGAAAGGACGTTCAGCGCAGCGCGGGGGATCGTGACCGATAAGCGCACCCGCCTAGCACACAACAGTGTGGACTACCTTACATTTCTAAAAATGAATGAGGCATGGATCTCGGAGGAATTAAACACCGGTGACGACAACGTTTAATTAAATTTCTTCATGACAGCCCACAAATATCTGCCACCACCCACAACAAATAATGGTCCCTGTCTTAGGTAAATACAGCCGCATAAAAGGCCTTTTCTGTCTGGTGAATGCCTAATGTTTGGGACCTCGGAGGAATTCAACACCTGTGACGACTACGTGTTATCGAATTTCAACTATTATCATTTTGGGTTTTTTCAAGAGGGGGGATTTCGTTAGCCATGTTTTTAATCCACTATATTTTTTGTTGTTTTAAACATATGTATTTGACATCTATTTGTACTGGCTTGCAGTAAAATTGATATCCCATGACCGTCTAATATACCTCCAGCCACATAATCACTTGATAATTTATGTATGTTGAATGCATAATTTTTGGGGCATGTAAAATAAGTGGCAAACAGTAAAATTGTTATACGGTGACCGCTTAATTTTTTTCTAGGCTCCAGCAGGGCACATTTTGGAAAATTTCCCTTTAAGACGCATAAAAATGGCTCTGATTAAAATACATATTTTTTTGGGGGGGAATTTTTGCCATTGATTCCCCTCTGGTATGTCACTGTCCATGTTGTGAGACTATTTGTGCACTTGCACCCATGGACAACAAATGGATATATATATCCATATATCTGACATTTAACTCCTCCTCCAGCATCCACATCTCCATCGATGTATTCCCACTTTGCCCAGATGCAGGCATCGCCACATCAACCCCTTTGTAGTTCATTTCATATAAGCACGCCGAGCATACACACAAAGGAGAGATGCCTGACCCTGTTTCTTCTGTATAGAACCTCCCCCTTACATAGATTTTATATCCTGGGTACCGGCTCCATCTGAGAGCCGCTCGTTCTGGCCAGTGAGTTAAACCCAGGGCTGCCGCAATAAAATAGGAATGGCCTCTCGGTTTTATTCCTTCTACACAACTCTGTCCAACATAGTAACTGTCTTTGAGACAAAAACTCAGCATAATACAAGTATAGCAACTGCCATGGAACTTCGGTACACAGACGATGGCAAATGCCTCCTGCTAAATGAATGAGTCAGGAGATTGCGCTTTACATGTATTATGAGCGCATACCGCCGAACTAAAATCCATATAGGAAAACCAATTGGTTGTTCTTAATGTATATAAAGCTTCTCTTTTAAAATGAGGTTATTTTTAAAATATTTTTATGATTAACATATGTAAGTATGCAAAAACAGTCCCCTGTCTGTTCCCCTCTCACTCCTCAACCTGCACGCCCAAAAGGTTTTTTAAAATCACTGAATGTGTATGTCACTTGTACTGCTGTCCTGATGAAGAGGGCGCTCCGCCCCTGAAACGCGTTGACTGTAAATAAACCACTATCTGCTTTTACCAATACTTACCTGGTACTGCATAACTGCTGACAGCACCATTACAGAGGGTTTTTTTATGCGACAAGAATGTTGCAGAATTAAGAGAACCATATATGCTCCAAGCCATGTGAAAATGTCACTACCCTCCAACTATATAATTACACTGCGTTTCAGAGGACTCGTCTGGTTTCAGATATGTATGGTATGGAAGCAAATTACAGGAGTTTTCTGTTATAGACCATACACCCAATTTATGAGCTAAGGGTGCATTGACATCACTGTTTAGCTTTCCATTCTTCTGATCTGTCAAAAGAAGAGAGAGAGAAAAAAAAGGATCCTGTAAAAAAACGGATCCTGTTGCATTGTCTGAGATCGTTTTTTTTCCCCCTATCTAAAAAAATGCATCTCAGACAGAAATGGCTTAAACTGATGCAACAGGATCCCTTTTTTTGCAGGATCCTTTTTTTCTCTCTTCTTATGACTGATCAGAAGAACGCACCCTAACAGTGGTAGTTGTCCCAAGAATGTGCTATCTCTTTGCTTCCAATTTGGCCAGTGAAGTCATTCCTCCTTACCTCTTTAATGTGCCCTAGACATCCATCTATGCAGTATACAGTACATCTCTGCATGGCCCTTCTAACCAATTGCACTCCATAAAAATGTATTGAATTTTTTCTTATTTTTTTTATGAAACATGTTTGTTTTGTTATATATTTTATGTAGTGTTTAAAAAAAATAAAAATAATATATATATACATATATATATATATATATATAAATATATATATTTTGTGAGACAGTGACAGGTCTCACGCAAGTTGGAGGCAAGGAAGGGGTGAATAGTGCGGTCCACACCCCTGTTCCACCACAGGATAGACAAGCTGGATGTAATCAGGCTGGCATAAAGCACCTCTCAGGGTGTCAGAAGGGGGAAGTGTGTTACCTGTGGACAGAGGCCTGGAGGCTCTGTCTGTGTGGTCTCAGCTGGGCAAGGCTGAGGGACCACGAGGCTGGGAGATAGCCTGGAGTTGGGGGACGCAGCGACGCCTGGTAAGGTCGCAGGGCCATAGTCAGGCAGACTACTGAGCCCCAATCCCCCACAAGGAAACAGTGAACTAGAGTCTGTGGGCGTACTGTGCTCTGTACAGCCAGGAGGGTGTGGGACATTGGCTAACAAAGCCGCACAAGTTCACAGGGTGTGAACTGAGACCTAGGTGAGTCAGGAAACTCTGTGTTAGTTAGAGCCTAGGCGGGCAAGTGTTTATTATTTTATGTGGATGTCACATGTGTTATGTGAAGCTGCGACTTTCCCAGGCAATGTTTCGGCCCACTCAATGAGGCCAAGCATATATATATACAGTCAGGTCTATAAATATTGGGACACCGACACAATTCTAACATTTTTTGCTCTATACACCACCACAATGGATTTGAAATGAAACGAACAAAATGTGCTTTAACTGCAGACTGTCAGCTTTAATTTAAGGGTATTTACATCCAAATCAGGTGAACGGTGTAGGAATTACAACAGTTTGCATATGTGCCTCCCACTTGTTAAGGGACTAAAAGTAATGGGACAGAATAATAATCATAAATCCAACTTTCACTTTTTAATACTTGGTTGCAAATCCTTTGCAGTCAACTACAGCCTGAAGTCTGGAACGCATAGACATCACCAGACATTGGGTTTCATCCCTGGTGATGCTCTGCCAGGCCTCTACTGCAACTGTCTTCAGTTCCTGCTTGTTCTTGGGGCATTTTCCCTTCAGGCAAGTGAAATGCATGCTCAATTGGATTCAGGTCAGGTGATTGACTTGGCCATTGCATAACATTCCACTTCATTCCCTTAAAAAACTCTTTGGTTGCTTTTGCAGTATGCTTTGGGTCTTTTGTCCATCTGCACTGTGAAGCGCCGTCCGATGAATTCTGAAGCATTTGGCTGAATAGGAGTAGATAATATTGCCCGAAATACTTCAGAATTCATCCTGCTGCTTTTGTCAGCAGTCACATCATCAATAAATATAAGCGAACCAGTTCCATTGGCAGCCATACATGTCCACGCCATGACACTACCACCACCATGCTTCACTGATGAGGTGGTATGCTTAGGATCATGAGCAGTTTCTTTCCTTCTCCATACTCTTCTCTTTCCATCACTCTGGTACAAGTTGATCTTGGTCTCATCTGTCCATAGGATGTTGTTCCAGAACTGTAAAGGTTTTTTTTAGATGTCGTTTTGGCAAACTGTAATCTGGCCTTCCTGTTTTTGAGGCTCACCAATGGTTTACATCTTGTGGTGGACCCTCTGTATTCACTCTGGTGAAGTCTTCTCTTGATTGTTGACTTTGACACACATACACCTACCTCCTGGAGAGTGTTCTTGATCTGGCCAACTGTTGTGAAGGGTGTTTTCTTTACCAGGGAAAGAATTCTTCGGTCATTCTGCAAGGTTTTTTTCCGTGGTCATACAGGTTTTTTGGTGTTGCTTAGCTCACCGGTGTGTTCCATCTTTTTAAGAATGTTCCAAACAATTGTTTTGGCCACGCCTAATGTTTTTGCTATCTCTCTGATGGGTTTGTTTTATTTTTTCAGCCCAATGATGGCTTGCTTCACTGATAGTGACAGCTCTTTGGATCTCATCTTGAGAGTTGACAGCAACAGATTCCAAATGCAAATAGCACACTTGAAATGAACTCTGGACCTTTGCTCACTGTAATTGGGATAATGAGGGAATAACACACACCTGGCCATGGGACAGCTGAGAAGCCAATTGTTCCCTTACTTTTGGTTCCTTAACAAGTGGGAGGCACATATGCAAACAGTTGTAATTCCTACACCGTTCACCTGATTTGGATGTAAATACCCTCAAATTAAAGCTGACAGTCTGCAGTTAAAGAACATCTTGTTCCTTTTATTTCAAATCCATTGTGGTGGTGTATAGAGCCAAAAATGTTAGAATTGTGTTGATGTCCCAATATTTATTGACCTGACTGTATATATATATATATATATATATATATATACATATATATATATATATATATATATGGAAACGGACAGCACTTCCAGTAGAGAAAGTTGTGGTTTATTAGGCCACAATGGCACAGTGAAGCGACGTTTCGGCTCAAAACACAGAGCCTTTTTCATGCTTGAGAAAGGCTCTGTGTTTTGAGCCAAAACGTCGCTTCACTGTGCCACTGTGGTCTAATAAACCACAACTTTTTCTACTGGAAGTGCTGTCCGTTTCCGTCTATATTTTGTGGGTAAGCAGTGACACCCTTGGACATAGCACCCGTTATTAATGCTGTAAATTGGTGCTGCCATACATTTTCCTTATGTATATATATAAATATACTGTATATATATATATATATATTTCAGTTTCTTTTCCCTATACTTTAGATTTCCTCAGACCATAGAGTTAATGTAGTTGAAACTAAGATGTTCCAGCACTGGCAATGCTGGAACATCTTAGTTTCAACTACAGTAACTCTTTGGTCTGAGGAAATCTAAAGTATAGGAAAAAAAACTGAAATATATATATATATATATACAGTACAGACCAAAACTTTGGACACACCTTCTCATTCAAAGAGTTTTCTTTATTTTCATGACTTAGATTCACACTGAAGGCAACAAAACTATGAATTAACACATGTGGAATTATATACTTATCAAAAAAGTAGGAAACAACTGAAAATATGTCATATTCTAGGTTCTTCAAAGTAGCCACCTTTTTCTTTGATTACTGCTTTGCACACTCTTGGCATTCTCTTGATGAGCTTGAAATGGTTTTCACTTCACAGGTGTGCTCTGTCAGGTTTAATAAGTGGGGTTGGGACCATCAGTTGCGTTGTGGAGAAGTCAGGTGGATACACAGCTGATAGTCCTACTGAATAGACTGTTAGAATTTGTATTATGGCAAAAAAAAAGCAAGTAAAGAAAAACGAGTGACCATCATTACTTTAAGAAATGAAGGTCAGTCAGTCCGAAAAATTGGGAAAACTTTGAAAGTGTCCCCAAGTGCAGTCACAAAAACCATCAAGCGCTACAAAGAAACTGGCTCACATGTGGACCACCCCAGGAAAAGAAGACCAAGAGTCACCTCTGCTGTGGAGGATAAGTTCATCCGAGTCACCAGCCTCAGAAATCACAGGTTAACAGCAGCTCAGATTAGAGACCAGGTCAATGCCACACAGAGTTCTAGCAGCAGACACATCTCTAGAACAACTGTTAAGAGGAGACTGTGTGAATCGGGCCTTCATTGTAGAATATCTGCTAGGAAACCACTGCTAAGGACAGGCAACAAGCAGAAGAGACTTGTTTGGGCTAAAGCACACAAGGAATGGACATTAGACCAGTGGAAATCTGTGCTTTGGTATGCCAGCTGCTGATCACTCCACGTCTGCTCCCTGTGCTTCAGGGCCCACCCTCAGTCCGCCTGCCCCAAGAAGTCTGCTAAAGGGTCCTGACTAGCGGACATCAACGTACGTGGACCTCTTGGCGGCGCTCCTTCACGATCACCACGATCAGGATTTTGTGGCGTTCCTGTTGGCAGGCTTCCGCCAGGGGTTCCACACAGGGCTCATTATGCTGCAACAAGTGCCCTGGGAAGGCAGGAATCTGCTGTCCGCCACCCTGGACCCTCCAGCAACTAGCGAGTTGCTCCAGTCGGAGGTAGCTAAAGGGTTCCTCATAGGCCCATTCCCGCGCATCCCGTTTTCCTCTTGGCGAATCAACCCCATCGGCTTAGTGGCGAAGAAAAACACCAATAAAAAAAGACTGATTTATGATCTGTCCGCCCCTCATGTTTCCGGAATCCCTAGCCTTAATTCCCTGATTCCCTCGGAGGAATTTGCCATGCGTTATTCCTCGGTGGACGACGCAATTCAGGCCATCCTGTTGCATGGTAGGGGCGCTTGGTTGGCAAAGGTTGACATCGCTGATGCGTTTAAACTCCTTCCCATCCAACCTCAGTTGTGGCAGTTCTACAGCATCGAGTGGGCCGGGCAGTATTTTTTCACCAACAGGCTCACGTTTGGATCCAAGAGTAACATAGTAACATAGTACATAAGGCCGAAAAAAGACATTTGTCCATCCAGTTCGGCCTGTCATCCTGCAAGTTGATCCAGAGGAAGGCAAAAAAAAACTGTGAGGTAGAAGCCAATTTTCCTCACTTTAGGGGAAAAAATTCCTTCCCGACTCCAATCAGGCAATCAGAATAAATCCCTGGATCAACAATATCTCTCTAGTAGCTATAGCCTGTAATATTATTACGCCCCAGAAATACATCCAGGCCCCTCTTGAATTCCTTTATTGTACTCACCATCACCACCTCCTCAGATAGGGAGTTCCATAGTCTCACTGCTCTTACCGTAAAGAATCCTCTTCTATGTTTGTGTACAAACCTTCTTTCCTCCAGACGCATAGGATGTCCCCTCGTCACAGTCACCGTCCTGGGAATAAATAGATGACGGGATAGATCTCTGTACTGACCCCTGATATATTTATACATATTAATTAGATCTCCTCTCAGTCGTCTTTTTTCTAAAGTGAATAACCCTAATTTTGATAATCTTTCACGGTACTGTAGTTGCCCCATTCCAGTTATTACTTTAATTGCCCTCCTCTGGACCCTCTCCAGCTCTGCTATGTCTGCTTTGTTCGCTGGAGCCCAGAACTGTACACAGTACTCCATGTGTGGTCTGACTAATGATTTGTAAAGTGGTAGGACTATGTTCTCATCACGGGCATCTATGCCCCTTTTGATGCAACCCATTATCTTATTTGCCTTGGCAGCAGCTGCCTGACACTGTTTTTTTCAGCTTAGTTTGCTGTTTATTAAAATTCCTAGATCTTTTTCCATGTCAGTGTTACCGAGTGTTTTACCATTTAATAAGTACGAGTGACTTGCATTATTCCTTCCCATGTGCATAACTTTACATTTGTCAGTGTTAAACCTCATCTGCCACTTATCTGCCCAAGCCTCCAATCTATCCAGATCCCTCTGTAGTAGTATACTGTCCTCTTCAGTGTTAATTACTTTACACAGTTTAGTGTCATCTGCAAAAATTGATAGTAGCCCCTGGTTATTCGACCAGCTGGCCAAGGCGCTACATTGGATCTTGGTCCAGCACGGGGGCCTCCGGTCAGTCATCCACTACCTCGATGACTTTCTAGTTGTCGAGGATCCGCAGGGCGGGTCCGGCATTCTCACCGTCCTCCTCGAGATGTTCGCCAGTCTGGGTGTTCCGGTCGCGGAGTCAAAGACTGAGGGTCCCGCCACGAGGGTCTCGTTCCTGGGCATCGTCCTGGATTTGGTTCTATTGCAGGCCAGCCTACCGGAAGAGAAACTCGCTCAGTGTCGGGAGGTCATATCCCATGCGGCTTCCACGGGGTGCCTCACTAGAGTCGAGTTGCAATCTCTTCTGGGGTGGCTCAATTTTGCCTCTAGGATTATGCCCCAGGGGAGGACTTTCGTGTCGAGGCTGCTCCAGCTTCTTCCCTCGGCACCCGAACAGGACAGCGTCATCCGGTTGGACGGCCAGGCCATGGCAGACCTGGCCATGTGGGAGTTGTTCCTGTCCCAATGGAACGGCGTCTCCTTTTTTGTATCACCTTGGTCTCCCCCCTGTCCGACCATTTTTTCAGACGCTGCTGCATATTGCGGTTACGCAGCCATTTGGGGTCCCCGTTGGCTAGCGGATTGTTGGCCCACTGCTATCCTAGAGGAGGCCGAGTCCATCCGCACCTCCTCCCTGTTGGAGTTGTACCCTATTGTTGCAGCGGCCCAGGCATGGGGTCACCTCTGGGCTAACTTGCCGGTGATGTTTGTGACAGACAACCAGGCCTTGATTGACATCTTAGCCAAGGGCAGGGCCAAGTCACCCAAGATCATGGCACTATTACGCCAGCTGGTTTGGCTGGCCCTGTCACACAACTTCCATGTGCATTGTAGCCACATTCCGGGTGAGCAAAATGTGGCAGCTGACGCGCTATCCAGGTTTAATTTCGCACTTTTTTATCAGGTCAGGTTCAGTCCACTGTCCCGCAGGCAGGGCGTCACAGGGGAGATGTTCCGGAAATTGTCTTCAGCCCTGGATGGTGCTCCTTTTGGGCCCTTCTCCAGCTTGATTTTGAAAGCTGCTATGTATTTGGCCTTTTACGGCTTCCTTAGGCCAGGCAAGTTCACTTGCAGTACGATAGGACGGTGCAGTCTGCACAGAGAACAGCTGGTGCAGGATATAGACCATTACACGCTGAAGTTAATTTCCACCAAGACTAGTCAAGCAGGCCCCCCGGTGGAGGTTCAGTTTTTCCCGACTGGTAATAGATGGTGCCTGGTACAGGTGTTTGGCCAGCTCATGCTCGCCCTCCGGGATGTGCCACCTCACAGCCCTATACTACCACATCTCAATGGCGCTCTCACCGCCGCACAGTTCATCAGCCACATCCGCACGGTTGCTGCTGGCTTAGGATTGGACCCTGGCGCTATATCCGGCCATTCCTTCCGCATTGTAGCGCCTTCCGCGGCTTCCCGGCAGGGGGTCCTTGCCCATGTCATCCGAAAGATGGGGAGATGGCGTTCGTCTTGCTTCACCAGATACGTACCTAACCCACAGGTGGAGATTTCGCAGGCATTTCGGTCATTGGTGTTATAAGGTAATAAAGTCTTGCACCTTAACTATATTGTTGTCATTTTTGCCCCCTTTTAGGCTGCTCTCGTACCCGGCTCCAGGCACACACCAGCCGGTTTAGGTTCCAGGCAGGCGCGCTGCCCGAGTTCGTATTTAGCCATGACCACAAGTTGGTAAGGCTGAAGTTCAGCCTGCATTTGTGGGAGGGGCTTGAGCCTTTATAAACCCCACTCCCCTCACCTCAGTAGGCGTTCCGGTTCATGGACCCACCCACCCATTCCCTTCATTTCAAGGGTCCTCCTTAGGGTAGCCCCCTTTTAGGCTGCTCTCGTACCCGGCTCCAGGCACACACCAGCCGGTTTAGGTTCCAGGCAGGCGCGCTGCCCCGAGTTCGTATTTAGCCATGACCACAAATATATATATATATATATATATATATAGTAAAAAATAGATGGGCAGCACTCCAAGTAGTGAAAAATACAAAAATCCTTATTTACCCCAGTGGGACATGGAACGTTTCGGCTCTAGACAGGAGCCTTCCTCAAGCTATATATATACGCTTGACAAAGGCCTCATTGAGTGGGCTGAACAGTTTGAAACACTAGCATCGGCCTACACTATGGTCATATTGGGAGCTTTGAGTGCCATGATTGCTTACTAGTATTACATAGAATTAATGTGATCTGAGGCTGAAACTTTTGATTTATTTGGGCTTCATACATAATTTAGATTCAATCCACTTCAGGAGGGTATAAATTCCAAGAGGAAATCCTGTGATTTCAATCCAAATGTGCTGAGATTGAATTAGAAGACAGCCATATGTTTCTGTGAGGACTCTTTCCCTCAGTGTTTGCCGATAAAATAAGCCCAGACTTCTCTATTTTCGAGCTGATTAGGAAATGATTGAATGTACCAGCAGGCGCGGAGTCGACAGCTGTCACCGAATCTTATGCGCTTTGCCTTTTACATGCTACAGAAAAGTAACTTGAGTTTAAAGGGGACCTCTCACCTGCAGATGTTTTTTTAGGCTCCAAATGCTCCTGGAGATTTCTGTACATTTTATTTGCTCCAGTGAGTTTTAGTGCAATCCACAGATTCCCTCATTTTTAGGATCAGTTAAGACCGCAATGGCTAGATCCCCACCAGTGACATTTATGGCATATCTGATAGGTCACAAGGGTTAGGGGTATTCCAGTTGTACTTTTGTGCCGCAATGAGGCGTGAGGCACAGAATACTTCCATGTTTCTTCCACTGACTCCAGCTCCTTACGATAACCCCTAATGCAGTGTTACTAATGAATCCTGTAAGTCTCCAAACTTGTAAAAACCTCTGCACCAATTTTGCTAAACAGACAAGACTGCTCATGAAAACGTCAGCAAAGTTGTCACAGCCCGCTCCCTCTTATTCGTATAATTGAGTAGTCTGTTCACCGTAAGCCCACATTAAGGTCTGAGCGCTCCTTATTCCATTTATATCGATTTGAGGGGAAGGGCTACTTTCACAACCAATTTTTTATTGCTCTAATGCCAATGAAAATTGAATCAGGCTTGTAAGTAATCTTAAAGGGGTATTTTCATTTCAGACATTGATGCCATATCTCTAGGATATGCCATCAATGTCAGATAGGTGTGGGTCTCACGTCTGGGACCTGCTCCTGTCTCCAGAACAAAGCCCCAAAAGTAACATAGTAACATAGTACATAAGGCCAAAAAAAGACATTTGTCCATCCAGTTCGGCCTGTTATCCTGCAAGTTGATCCAGTGGAAGGCAAAAAAAAACAAAAAACCTGTGAGGTAGAAGCCAATTTTCTCCACTTTAGGGGAATATAAAATTCCTTCCCGACTCCAATCAGGCAATCAGAATAACTCCCTGGATCAACGACCCCTCTCTAGTAGCTATAGCCTGTAATATTATTACACTCCAGAAATACATCCAGGCCCCTCTTGAATTCCTTTATTGTAGTCACCATCACCACCTCCTCAGGCAGAGAGTTCCATAGTCTCACTGCTCTTACCGTAAAGAATCCTCTTCTATGTTTGTGTACAAACCTTCTTTCCTCCAGACGCAGAGGATATCCCCTCGTCACAGTCACAGTCCTGGGGATAAATAGCTGATGGGATAGATCTCTGTACTGACCCCTGATATATTTATACATATTAATTAGATTTCCCCTCAGTCGTCTTTTTTCTAAAGTGAATAACCCTAATTTTGATAATCTTTCAGGGTACTGTAGTTGCCCCATTCCAGTTATTACTTTAGATGCCCTCCTCTGGACCTTCTCCAGCTCTGCTATGTCTGCCTTGTTTACAGGAGCCCAGAACTGTACACAGTACTCCATGTGTGGTCTGACTAGCGATTTGTAAAGTGGTAGGACTATGTTCTTATCACGGGAATCTATGCCCCTTCTGATGCAACCCATTATCTTGTTGGCCTTGGCAGCAGCTGCCTGACAATGGTTTTTGCAGCTTAGTTTGCTGTTTATTAAAATTCCTAGATCCTTTTCCATGTCAGTGTTACCGAGTGTTTTACCATTTAGTATGTACGGGTGACTTGCATTTTTCCTTCCCATGTGCATAACTTTACATTTATCAGTGTTAAACCTCATCTGCCACTTATCTGCCCAAGCCTCCAATCTATCCAGATCCCTCTGTAGTAGTATACTGTCCTCATCAGTGTAAATTACTTTACACAGTTTAGTGTCATCTGCGAAAATTGATACTTTACTATGCAAGCCTTCGACAATATCATTAATAAATATATTGAAGAGAATAGGGCCCAATACTGACCCCTGAGGTACCCCACTAGTGACAGTGACCCAATCTGAGTGTGTACCGTTAATAACCACCCTCTGTTTTCTATCATTGAGCCAGTTACTTACCCATATACAGATGTTTTCTCCCAGTCCGAGCATTCTCATTTTATATACTAACCTTTTATGTGGGACAGTGTCAAATGCTTTGGAGAAGTCCAGATATACGACATCCATTGATTTGCCGCTGTCAAGTCTAGAACTTACCTCCTCATAGAAACTGATTAAATTAGTCTGACATGACCGATCCCTCACGAAGCCATGCTGATATGGCGTTATTTGTTTATTTCTGTTGAGATGCTCTAATATAGCATCTCTCAGAAAACCTTCAAACAGTTTACCCACAACAGATGTTAAACTTACCGGCCTATAGTTTCCAGGCTCTGTTTTTGGCCCCTTTTTGAATATTGGCACCACATATGCCATGCGCCAATCCTGTGGGACATTCCCTGTCAATATTGAGTCTGCAAATATCAGAAATAAGGGTCTGGCTATGACATGACTTAATTCCTTTAGGATACGGGAGTGTATGTCATCCGGTCCTGGCGATTTGTCTATTTTAATCTTTTTAAGTCGCTGATGTACTTCTTCCTGGGTCAGACAGGACACTTTTAATGGGGAATTTATTTTTGCATTCTGCATGTCATCTGACAATTTCTTTTCCTCAGTGAATACATTGGAGAAAAAAATATTTAACAGCTTTGCTTTCTCCTCATCGCTCTCTGCGACTTCCCCCTCATTATTCTTTAAAGGGCCGACACCTTCAGATTTATACTTTTTAACATTTATATAATTGAAGAACATTTTAGGGTTAGTTTTACTCTCTTTGGCAATTAATCTCTCGGTCTCTAGTTTGGCCGCTTTTATTTGTTTTTTACATGTTCTATTTTTTTCCTTATAGTTTTTCAGTGCTTCCGTGCTCCCCTCCTGTTTCAGTGAATGATATGCTTTCTTTTTGTCATTTATTGCTTTCGTTACAGTTCTATTTATCCACATTGGTTTCTTTTTATTCCTTAACCTTTTATTACCATACGGTATGTACCTCTCACAATGAGATTTTAGGATGTTTTTAAAGATATCCCATTTTGTGGCTGTATTTTTATTTTTGAGGACCCTGTCCCAGTTAGTTTGGCCTATGGCCTCTCTTAGTTGGCTAAATTTAGCTTTTTTGAAGTTTGGTATTTTTATTCCTCCCTGTAGAAATGCTCTTTTGAATGATAATTGGAAGGTTATTACTTTATGGTCACTATTTCCCAGGTGTCCCCCAACCTGCATGTCTGTTGTTCTGTCGGGCCTATTGGTTAATACTAAGTCCAGTATGGCCGTCCCTCTAGTCGGGTCCTGAAAAGTGAAGGAGAGCTTTCCTTTCACTGATATGGGAGTTCTCAAAATAGCCATTTGAGTCCCATAGCAGTGAATGGACAGTGCACCTCCCATGCTCGGCTATTTTTGGAATTCCCATAGCCGTGAATGAAGGGTGATCGTGCTTGCACGGTGCGGTCTCCATCGCTTTAGCGGGCCTGTCTGGAGATAGGAACAGATCACACAGGTGGGACCTACAACTGTCTGACATTGATGGCTTATCCCAGTGATAGGCAAACTGCGGCTCTCCAGCTGTTGCAGAACTACAACTCCCAGCATGTAAAGACTGCCTACAGCAGGGCATGGTGGGAGTTGTGGTTTTGCAACAGCTGGAGAGCCGCAGTTTGCCTATCACTGGCTTATCCTAACGATTTGTCATCAGTGTCTAAGATGGGAATATCCCATTAAGTATAAATGTCCTACTTTTTTGAGTATACAGCACCTATGAAGATTTATACATCTCCATGTTTACAGGCTACCAAAAAAAAAAATGAAGTCTGGTCCTACAGGGGCATTACCTTTCATCTGTCACTTGCTTTTTGTTAAACTAAAGTATGTACATTAATAAAAAGAAGAGGACTGATGGAAGGGAGTGTGAATGTAGGATCCAACTACATATGTTTTGTAGTCTGTTACCATGGAGATACATAGTTATACAGAGAAACGGTATGCACAAAATGGCAGGAAATTTTTTATTTTGCAAAGTAACTTCATTTTTCATTTATAAATGGTTGCAAAGGCAGACCTTCCCGAAAAGACACCTGTAGGATACCCATTTAAAGCCACGCAGATACATAGCTCTCCTTGCTCACACCTTACAAACAGCACTGATGTGTAAGAAGCTGCCCTTAGATGAGTTTTCCCCCAGTCCATCCAGCATTCCCCACTATCAGAGAGCTGATTTGAGACCTAATTCTTGTGCATTCCCAACTCCTCATTGGCACTTTTGGGACCATTTAGTTCATTGCCCTCTTAAGTTCAGCTTTTATCAAAGCAAATACCCGGTCAAGTTTTAAGTTTCCTTCTGGGAGTGGCACATGCAATTACTGCAAGCAGGTCTTTGTAGTTTATCCAGCAGAATATTGAATCTATGAGGCATCCAGGGAGCAATGAGTAGATATTACAGAGAAGCAGCCTGGAGTCATCTCATATCTCCAGACATCCATCAGCTCTACTAAACCCACATCTCTGCCACCCCCCGAGGCCCAGCCAGCATCTGCAGTTCATTTCTGGCCAGGGAGCATTCTCTTTCTGTAATAGCCATGAGATTGCTTTATAAAACTTTAATTTTTACTTGTGGTATACGTCAAATTGTTAATATTTCTAGCATTCATCTAATATATAGTAATGTATATAGCAAACTAAAAGTCTGATAATTTATCAGAATCCTAAACATCCTAGAGGAGCTGAATTATTGGAAATTCTGGACTATGGGACTTCTCCATGGATAGATCTGCCTGCCATTGTTGGAAACCTGGATTCTGCGATGGCGGCTGACTGTAGAACAGATGAATATAATCTATTGCTCCTTGTCAGCCATTTCAGCCACTAGAAACGGCAGAGGGCAGATAAACACTAGTGATGAGCGGGAGGTGCCATATTCGATTTTGCGATATTTCGCGAATATTCTAATGAATATTCGTGTTATATTCGTCAAAATCGAATATTCGTAATTATTCCAATTATCGCGAATAATATGCGATTTAATTATTGCATGTTGCGATTTCTTTTCTTTTGATAGTATAAGGCAACGTTCCTATGCTAATTGACTATGGCTAGGCTAATATGTGTCTTTTACGAAATTTCGTAATATTGCTCTAACTTCGTCTTTTAGAATATTACGAATATTCTAAAAGACGAAGTTAGAGCAATATTAAGAATATACGTAAAAAGTTGAAATCGCAATGAGATTAATATAACTCGAAGTAATCGCATGGCGATTTCAACTTAGCACTGCTATATTCCATATTAGGCTAGAATTAACGAATATGGAATATAGCAGTGTTAAGTTGAAATCGCAATTCGATTATTATAACTTGAATTAATCGGATTGCGATTTCAACTTAACAGTGCTATATTCCATATTCGTTAATTCTAGCCTAATATGAAATATAGCAGTGCTAAGTTGAAATCGCAATCCGATTAATTCAAGTTATAGTAATCGAATTGCGATTTCAACTTTTTACGTATATTCTTAATATTGCTCTAACTTCGTCTTTTAGAATATTCATAATATTCTAAAAGACGACGTTAGAGCAATATTACGAATATTCTAAAAAACGAAGTTAGAGCAATATTACGAAATTTCGTAAAATACCCATATAGATTGTAATTTAGCTAATAATAAGTCACAACCCCTTGTGATATGAGTAAGGCTCTAGAACTATCTAAGGCCAGGTCATGTCAGTTTTTTTTTTGTTGCATTTTGATTAGTAAATCTCCCCCAATCTGTTGCCAGTCTATATTAAAAAAATCACATAAAACCTGTCAGAGGGAAGATATCCTTATAGTAGTATATTTGCAAGTAGCACTACCTCTAAAGTATAAAACGTAACCTTTGTTATACTATTTTAAAACAACCCCACAAAGAACATATATTAAACAAAACAAAAAAATGATAAATACAATAGGGACTCAGTGGTCATCAATCTTTCACAATGTAAGAAGGGGCAGTCCCATAGGCAGGGTGATTGTCTTTAATTGGGGATCTTTCCCTATTACTCACCCTATATCATGTGTCGTTGCCTAAAGAACGGAATGGCCGCCCCCGATAGGGACGATCCCGTATTCAGGAACCTCCTATACACCCTATGATGGCCCTGAAAACAGGTGATGCAGGCAAACCATGATGAGGTGGCCCATAGTGGCCTAATCTAGATACACAAAAATAACAAATGCTGAATGCATCAAAGATACTTTACTCAAATTAATGATAGAGTTCACATGTCTGAAATAGAGACTACTATGAACAAAGCAACAATCTAATAGACGCCAAGTACACTCTCAACTAAATTAGGTGTTCTTCTAAGGGCACCTCAATAGTTGAAAATAACAACATATATCGTTTAGGTCCCTTTATGCTAACGCAAGCAAGTGTCCCAATCGGCATCAAACAGATATAAACAGAATGGTAGACATTCAGCGGTAACAATATACCAATAGTTAATAATTTATTCAGCCGCAAACAATAATCAAAATAGAAGTATAAGCCAAAGGTTTTGTTTGGCTAGTGAACCCAAAGTTCCCCTAAGATGCTTATGTCAACACATGATATGCAAAGTGTTACATAAATATGGTGCATGCCGCACATTGCACTAATGATCACATAGATAATACTTGCGTGCCCAGAGATATACACCCAGACTGGTCACATGGGATCGCCAGTGAGTAAGATTACTCCACTATTGGCAGAGACGGGACGCTTATCCAGTGATCTATAATAGAAAAGTATTGATCATGAACACACAGTCTGCCAGGAACTGAGCACAGGGGCACTGTTCATAATAGACAACAAGACATACCTGTATCCAGCCTCCCGTAAGTATGGACAGAGTGACAGAGGTGGGGGCGTTTATAAGGTTTAAATAGGCCGCCAATTCCAGGGAGGGAGGGCTTAGTAGTCTTAAATGATAAGCACCTGTGTCTTCCACGGAGCTGCATCGGTTCCGGCCGCGAGTAGTGACGTAGCAGACGTCACGTGTGATGCCGGCCGATCACGTGATAGCGCTACATCGCTCCCGCATTCACGTGGGACACGACATCACTGCCTGAGCGCCATGTGACCTGGTCACATGATCGGCCCAAGGACCCAGATGCAGCAATTATTAAATCCTACCTATGGAATACAGCAATGCTGTCTGTTATACAGAATACTTGTACAGTCAGGTGTATTTAATGTAAGCGCTTACTGTTATTGTTCCTTTAGGACAGGAAGCAAAATCCCATATTAAAGATAGGAGGAAGGGGGGCATTGGGTCACTGCCAAAACAAGGGGGTCAATAATACCCATAAAGAATGATCAAAAATTACTCAGCGGTGTAAATCAAGCACATGGAACAACCCAGTATTTTAGGGGATGACTGCAGATTCCCCATTGCTGTGTATATATATAACTAGGGTCAGATGACCATTACCTGATCAGTAGAATATAAAGCTGGCCAGCTAAAGAAAACATGAATAATCAATGTTATCGTTAAGACCTGGTGGTAACATGGTATTCAACATGTAGATCCATTTGGATTCTTTTTGTTTCAAGATTTTATCAAAGTCCCCTCCCCTAATACAGTGTTTGATTGTCTCAATCATAGAAAAATGTTGTCACGTTTGTTACAAGTGTCGCCAACATGTTCTAATATCCTTTTCTTGAAGGCTCTATGTGTCTTACCGACATATTTGCTGACGCACTCACATTGTGCCAAATAAACCAGACCTACAGTATTGCAATTCGCAAACGTACGTGCAGTATATGTTCTTTTCTGGTCACTGTCAGAAAAGGTATCCCCTACTTCAATGAAGGGGCAGGCTTTACATCTACCACATTTGTGGGTACCGCATCCCCTGTCCATCAACCAAGTTTTTTGTACAGTGGGTGACTCAAAGTGACTATGTACAAGTGCATCTCTTATGCTACGTCCACGTCTGATGGTTATAACTGGATGTTCTGGGAGGACGTTAGTTAAATCTGGGTCAGTTTTAAGAAGGGACCAATAGCGTCCTGAACCTTGTGGGATTCTGTATCAAACGTGCCGATGACCCTGATGATTTTATGAGACCCTTTCTTTCTCCCTTTAGGTTGGAATAGTGTAGATCAATCGGCGGACTCTGCATGGCTCCAGGTCTGGTATAGGCATGAATCCGAATACCCTCTCTCTTTAAAGCGATGGAATGGTAATGAAGCCTGCCTGGTAAACTCAGTCTCATCTGAACAATTCCTACGAACCTTCAGGAATTATCCCTTCTGGATCCCCCTTTTTAGTGGTTTCGGGTGAAAGCTGTCCCATCTAAGTAAACTGTTAGTGGATGTTTTCTTAAAAAAGTGTTTGATTTTGGACATTATTTTCAACCTTCTGGATTTATACATCTAGAAATGTTATTGTGTCACCTTGGAGCTTGTATGTAAAAAATAGCCCTATATGGTTGGTGTTAAGTTCCTGCATGAAAAGCTTAAAATCATCCAGTGTTCTGGACCAAAGCAATAGAATGTCGTCTATAAATCTAGACCAAAAACTGATGTATTTGGTCCGCTGTATCATAGCTTCAGAAAAAACAACAGTGTCCTCCCACCAGCCCAGGAGCAAGTTAGCGTAAGTCGGGGCACATAGGCTCCCCATCGCTGTGCCCTTGAGCTGGTGGTAAAAGTGGCTATTAAACACAAAGTAGTTATGATTTACCACAAAATCCATCAATTGGATCACAAAATGATTGTGATCCTTTAGATCGTTAGATCTGGAGACCAGAAAGTGCTTGTTGTGAGGGATCGAGGTGTAAAGAGCCTCGACGTCAAATGTTGCTAACCACACCCCTGGTTCCAATGTAATGCCATCAATGCGTTTGAGAAGGTCCATTGTGTCTCGGAGATAGGATGGAAGAGCTATTACAAACGGGCAAAGTATTTGGTCAATGTATGTGCCTGCATGTTTAGTAAAACTACCAAACCCAGATACTACTGGTCGGCCCCTGAGGGGACTAGTTCCCTTGTGAATTTTTGGGAGGCCATAGAAGGTGGCTACCCTTGGGTAAGGTGGGCCAAGGTACTCATATTCCTTGCGGTCAATCAGCCTCCCCTCAAGGGCCTCCAGCAGAATCTGGGACAGTTTTTGTGAGTAGACAGTGGTGGGGTCACATTTCAATCGTTCATAGCTCGAACAACACATATTGCAGTATTGCTGATTGGACAGCACCACTATGTTTCCCTCCCCCCTTGTCCGATGGCTTAATTACCAGGTCTTTATTTGTACTCAGGTGTCGCAGTGCCTCCATTTCAGAGGATGTATAGTTTCAACTGCCCAATGTGGGTATAATGTTATTAATATCTCTAGTTACAGATCTCAGAAACAAGTCAATGTTAGCTTCCCCTAATGTTTTCTGGGGCATTTTTGTAGTAAAGGGGCCATGGCCTTTTGGGCGTTCATTACATCAAACCCAGTTCAAGCCCTAACTCAAGACTTCTTTTTTTTGTCAGAAGAGCAGAAGATCTTGTGCCACCTAAGTTTCCTAGTGAACAGGTAAAGATCTTTCACCCATTCCAACAAACTGAATCGTGTCGTGTGTTGGGTACAAAGTATAGTCCCTTCGTAAGCAGTTTCTGTTCCTTGTCTGATAAAGACACCTCTGACAGATTAAGAATCACAGGTTGTACAGCAGATAGTGTTAGTGTCTCTTGGTTTGCTGAGGCGGTGATTGAACTTGGTCTCTCAGAGTATAAGTGTTCAAAGGCAGTTGGCCTAAAAGAGAGGCAGTATTTATAGTAGAGGATGCTGAAGATGAGGCAATATCTGATAAGGGAGCCCCCAGTGAAGTTGATGTTATAGATGGTTTTCCAACCTGGCCCCCTTTGGTGGGCCCTTCTCCACTTGGGGAAAGGGGGGTCTGAGACTCCCATTGTGTCCCCGAATACTGATTAACTTGCTGGTTTCCCCTTGGTTGGAACCTCATGTGGAGAAGCGATTCCTGGTGCTATTTCGACCCCTGCCTCTCCAATTTGACCTCTAGTTATGATATTGTTGTGGCTGATAATACTCCAAGTCGGAGCTTTCTGCCTCCGATGCTGAACTTTCACTTATTTAGCCCTTCTGATTGGGCCGTGTCACTATATATGCAGTTTTATTCCTAAACTCGTTCAGGTCCTTCATAAATTGACGGTCGACCAGACTAGATTTGAACCTATCTATGTTTAATTGTAATTCTGATTCCTTCTTAGAAAATTCTGGGTGGTCCTTGAATTTCAACGCCACCTCTATTTGACTGTTCAGTTGTTTTTCAGTTGTTTTAAGGTTAACCTTTTCTTGGTGTAGTAATAGTCTCATGAGACGTAACGAGCTGTCAGTGACCTCTCCCTCCCACTTGGACAAGAGGTCCGAAGTACAAATGCGTTTTGCCGGTTTAAAAAAAATACGTAAACCTTTCGGTATGATGGAATTTATAATGTAATTATCGAGGAACTGAATTTCCTACCAGGACTTGTGGAATTCTTTATGAACACTCTATAGATCTCTAAAGGTGGTTTTAATGGATAGGGTGGTGATGTTTACAGAGACTAATTCTTTTTCTGAAAATAACTCATTTGCTTCCAGTAACCATTGATTCTTATCAAGTTGTGTACTCAAAAAGCTGGCCATATTCAGGGTGAGGACACTCACACAAATGCTCAAATTAACAAAATCACAGCTAAGACAATAACCCGTCAGAGGAAAGCTATCCTTATAGTGGTATAGTTGCAAGTAACACTATCACAGAGTACCACTAAAGTATAAAACATAACCTTTATTATACTATTTTAAAACAACCCCACAAAGAACATATATTAAACAAAACAAAAAAATGATAAATACAATAGGGACTCGGTGGTCATCAATCTACCACAACGTAGGAAGGGGCAGTCCCACAGGCTTCATTGAAGTACGGGATACCTTTTCTAAAACCAGAAAAGAACATATACTGCACATACGTTTTCAAATTGCAATACTGTAGGTCTGGTTTATTTGGCACAATGTGAGTGTGGCAGCAAATATGTCGGTAAGACCCGTAGAGCCTTCAAGAAAAGGATATTAGAACATGTTGGCGACATTCGTAACAAACGTGACAAACCGGTCTCAAGACATGTGGTGTTCCACCATGGTGGCAATTCGAATATATTGCATTTTTCCATGATTGAGACAATCAAACACTGTATTAGGGGATGGGACTTTGATAAAATCTTGAAACAAAAAGATCCAAATGGATCTACATGTTGAATACGATGTTACCACCAGGTCTGAACGATAACATTGATTATTCATGTTTTCTTTAGCCGGCCAGCTTTATATTCTACTGATCATGTAATGGTCACCTGACCCTAGTTATATATATACAGCAATGAGGAATCTGCAGTCATCCTATAAAATACTGGGTTGTTCCATGTGCTTGATTTACCCTTCTGATTAATTTTTGATCATTCTTAATGGGTATTATTGACCCCCATGTTTTGGCAGTGACCCAATGCCCCCTCTTCCTCCTATCTTTAATATGGTATCTTGCTTCCTGCCCTAAGGGAACAATAACAGTAAGCGCTTACATTAAATACACTTGACTGTACAAGTATTCTGTATAGCAGACAGCATTGCTGTATCCCATAGGTGGGATTTAATAATTGCTGCATCTGGGTCCTTGGACCGATCATGTGTCTATAAACACCGCCACCTCTGTCACTCTGTCCATACTTACGGGAGGCTGAATACAGGTATGTCTTGTTGTCTATTATGAACAGTGCCCCTGTGCTCAGTTCCTGGCGGACTGTGTGTTCATGATCAATACTTTTCTATTATAGATCACTGGATAAGCGTCCCGTCTCTGCCAATAGTGGAGTAATCTTACTCACTGGCGATCCCATGTGACCAGTCTGGGTGTATATCTCTGGGCACGCAAGTTTTATCTATGTGATCATTAGTGTAATGTGCGGCATGCACCATATTTATGTAACACTTTGCATATCATGTGTTGACATAAGCATCTTAGGGGAACTTTGGGTTCACTAGCCAAACAAAACCTTTGGCTTATACTTCTATTTTGATTATTGTTTGCGGCTGAATAAATTATTAACTATTGGTATATTGTTACCGCTGAATGTCTACCATTCTGTTTATATCTGTTTGATGCCGATTGGGACACTTGCTGAGTGTCCCCTGATGAGCCTGATTTATCACACTAGTTGAAACGCGTTAGCATAAAGGGACCTAAACGATATATGTTGTTATTTTCAACTATTGAGGTGCCCTTAGAAGAACACCTAATTTAGTTGAGAGTGTACTTGGCGTCTATTAGATTGTTGCTTTGTTCATAGTAGTCTCTATTTCAGACATGTGAACTCTATCATTAATTTGAGTAAAGTATCTTTGATGTATTCAGCATTTGTTATTTTCATGTATTATTATTATTATTATACACACTTATATATCTAGATTAGGCCACTATGGGCCACCTCATCATGGTTTGCCTGCATCACCTGTTTTCAGGGCCATATTAGGTTGTATAGGAGGTTCCTGAATATGGGATCGCCCCTATCGGGGGCGGCCATTCCGTTCTTTAGGCAGGGACATATGATATAGGGTGAGTAATAGGGAAAGATCCCCAATTAAAAACGATCACCCTGCCTATGGGACTGCCCCTTCCTACATTTTGGAAGATTGATGACCACTGAGTCCCTATTGTATTTATCAATTTTTTGCTTTGTTTAATATATGTTCTTTGTAGGGTTGTTTTAAAATAGTATAATAAAGGTTACGTTTTATACTTTATTGGTACTCTGTGATAGTGCCAGTCTGTATCAGTCATTTCTGGCTAGGGAGAGGCAGTCCATCGGGTAAATTATTACAGCCTACTGCTTCCTGTTACACAGTTTTCACACTGACGTTCAGGGCTCTCACAAGCGGTCCAAAACGGATCAGTTTTGCCCTTAATGCATTCTAAATGGATAAGGATCCGCTCAGAATGCATCAGTTTGGCTCACTTCCGCCTCCATTCTGCTTTGGAGGCGGGCACCAAAATGCTGCTTGAAGAGTTTTGGTGTCCGTCTGAAGAAACTGAGCCAAACGGATCCGTCCTGACACACAATGTAAGTCAATGGTGACGTTTTCACTGACACAATATGGCACGATAGAAAACTGATCCGTCTTGGCTATGTTACAGATAATACAAACGGATCTGTTCTGAACGGATGCAGACGGTTGTATTATCTGAACGGATGTGTTTGTGCAGATCCATGACGGATCCGCACCAAACGCAAGTGTGAAAGTACCTTATCCGCTATTCCAGGATAAAAAGAGAGACTCTGGGGTGTTGTTCATTGTGCTGACTGACAGGGACCGCAGAGACCTCCCTCCCCCCTACATTGCAGGCCTATTATAAGCTGATATAATGCATGAATATGAGTTACAAACTGCAGTGTAAGCAGAACTCATTTAGAGACCTTATTATAGCGGAGGTAATTATCCTCCATTCCACGCAACAAAGTAACAGGTGCAAATATGGATTATTCTAACTGTCATGGTCCCCAGGGGGAGCGTTTAGAAAATGTCAAGATCGTTTGGTTTCTTCTTCTCAGAAAGTTCATCTTCATAAACTGCAGCATTCGGAGTTTCAAGGTTTCTAGAAATAATTTAATGGGTCATTTGACTTCTTTTGTTCACCCTTAGAGACAAGTTCACAAAGAATGTGCCCCAATAATAATCACACAGTGAGGAGCCACAAGATACACCCAATAATAATATGTACTGATGAAAAACTGAAGATGTAGCGGATTAGGCTACTTTCACACTAGCGTTTATATTTTCCGATATTGAGATCCGTCATAGGGTCTCAATACCGGCAAAAACGCTTTCGTTTTGTCCCCATTCATTGTAAATGGGGACAAAACGTAACTGAACAGAAAGGAATGCTCTCTCATACCAGCGAGCAAACCGCAGCCCAGGACGGAGCGAGACGGATTCGTCATGACCCCCCAATGCAAGTCAATGGGGACTGATCTGTTTTCTCTGACACAATAGAAAACGGATCCGTCCCCCAGTGACTTTCAATGGAGTTCATGACGGATCAGTCTTGGCTGTGTTAAAGATAATACAACCGGATCCAATAATAACGGATGCAGATGGTTGTATTATCAGTAACGGAAGTGTTTTTCCTGAACTATGCCGGATCCAGTAAAAATGCTAGTGTGAAAGTAGCCTAATCCATACACAAGAAGAACAGGTTATTTTCATGCCAACAGGGGACACAGTATATTCTTGTAGTTACATTATATTCTGTACATAGGGGACAGTATTATAGTAGTTATATTATTTTACATAGGGGGCATTACTATAGTAGTTAGATTCTTGTACATAGGAGGCAGTATTATAGTAGTTATATTCTTGTACATAGGAGGCAGTGTTATAGTAGTTATATTCTTGTACATAGGAGGCAGTATTATAGTAGTTATATTCTTATACATAGGAGGCAGTATTATAGTAGCTATATTCTTGTACATAGGAAGCAGTATTATAGTAGTTACTGTATATTCTTTTATAAAGGGGGCAGTATTATAGTAATTATATTCTTGTACATAGGAGCAGTATTATAGTAGGTATATTCTTGTACATAGGAGGCAGTATTATAGTAGCTATATTCTTGTACATAGGAAGCAGTATTATAGTAGTTATATTCTTATACATAGGAGCAGTATTAGAATAGTTATATTGTTGTACATAGGAGACAGTATTATAGTATTTATAGTCTTGTACATAGGGTCAGTATTATAGTAGTTATATTCTTGTACATAGGAGGCAGTATTATAGTAGTTATATTCTTGTACATAGGAGGCAGTGTTATAGTAGTTATATTCTTGTACATAGGAGGCAGTATTATAGTAGTTATATTCTTATACATAGGAGGCAGTATTATAGTAGCTATATTCTTGTACATAGGAAGCAGTATTATAGTAGTTACTGTATATTCTTTTATAAAGGGGGCAGTATTATAGTAATTATATTCTTGTACATAGGAGCAGTATTATAGTAGGTATATTCTTGTACATAGGAGGCAGTATTATAGTAGCTATATTCTTGTACATAGGAAGCAGTATTATAGTAGTTATATTCTTATACATAGGAGCAGTATTAGAATAGTTATATTGTTGTACATAGGAGACAGTATTATAGAAGTTATATTCTTGTACACAGGAGACAGTATTATAGTAGTTATATTTTTGTCTATAGGAGGCAGTATTATAGTAGTTATATTCTTGTACATACAGATGTGTCCCGTCTTATCTAATCTCTAAACTGGAAGTGGTGTCAGTTTTGTCCTGACAGCAAAACAGCATAATATCACGAGACTGTAACTAAACTGTAAATGACTGTAATACACATCACAACTACTGGGTGGTGAATATTCCATATTTAGTTTATTGCTCAAGCTGCTTTTTCTTCAGTTTAGAGAACAGAGAAGCTGGCCTTAGATATGAGATACTTATTGCCAGACCCAGCTAAAGTTGGTGAGATCTATTGAGAATATTAAGTGTGCGAAAGTTAAACACATGAGAATAAAATAATTAAATCCAGAATCCAAACATCATGTGTGATACTGTCTGCTGAACTGCATATCTAATCCTATCATGTGTGATACTGCCTGCTGGGCTGTGTATTTAATCATATCATGTGTGATACTGCCTGCTGAGCTGGATATTTAATCCTGTCATGTGTGATGCTAACTGCTGAGCTGTGTATCTATTCCTATAACGTGTGATACTGTGTGCTGAGCTGTGTATCTAATTATATCATGTGTGATACTATCTTCTGAGCTATGTATCTAAAACGATCATGTGTGATACTGTCTACCGAGCTTTATATCTAATCCTATCCTGTGTGATACTGTCTGCTGAGCTATGTATCTAATCCTATGGGTTAAGAGTGGAACTGAGGGAGGTGGGAATTTTGTTAAACAGTGGCTCATTTTAAATTACCAGGTTTTCTTTTCTCTATCATTCTTAAAATTCCCTCTAGAGAGGAAGGTTTTATGTTAGGGAACAGATCTGAGCAGGAGGTCAGATAGAGGGAGAGATCAGAAGTTCCTTGCTGGGTGCAGGGGTTTTAGGGTGTTTTAGGCAGTGCAGGAAAATAGGGTTGATAGTTGTGGGAAGCAGAAACATTGTTTGCAGTGAATATTTCTTTAGTTACAATTCTGGTTTTGATGTGAAAATTTTGAAAATTTTATTTTGTACACTTAGGAAGTTAGCATTTTGGATGAAGACCAATGTCTCAGAAGAACTAAAGCCTTACATTTACACTTCTAGGTGTGAACAATGGAGGAGGGGCTGTATTTCCCTCAATCAGGGACTAATCAAATAACAGCTGGATACAATGGTGAATAGTCAGAGCAAACAAACAGGTAATAAAGACACAGGGAATGGATACTGGAACGTTGACATAAGCAGTAAATACAGTAGGAAGCCGTATTGTAGTTATATTCTTGTATATAGGAGCAGCATTATAGTAGTCTTATGGTTGTACATCGGGCCAGAATTATAGTGGTCATTATATTTTTTATATAGAGGGCAGTATTATAGTAGTAATATTGTTATACATAGGAGGCAGTTGTACAATATCTACATATATTCTCGTACATAGGGGGCAATATTATAACACAGTATATCATATTATTGTACATAGGTGCAAATCCTTCATTGATTAAAATATTTCTTGACAGTAGTGATACATTATTCATTTATTCTGTATATTACTTGGGATTGCCATAAGATTCATTATAATTGCACTTGATGGCAGATTCAGTTGCAGTGACGTGTGACAGCAGTGACTGATGTTCTCTGGAAACTTCCGCTCAGACAGGAGATTTCTCTTTTGACTCATAAGGTCTATGTGGTTTCCATATTTAGAGCTGATACTATATATTGTGAGGTTATTAATTAGTATTACTTAGTGGATGTGGATGACGGCTCTGACAGAAGACAATGACTTGCTGATTACTCATCAATTTGCCTCTGTCCCTAAAGACTTCTTATGTTCCCGCCAGTGGCAAAGTAAAGGCAGAACTGTGGAAGGAAGATAGAGAAAGGGAAAATTGAGAAATTTCTTTGTGTCCCCTGGGGTTTCTGAAAAGCACATGGCAAAAATTAATTTTGCTGTAATGCCTGAGCTAGATGATGTCTACAGTGGCCTCCATGTAATTAATTCTTCTTTTATGTTCTTCTGTTACACCACAACCACAAGTTGCCTGTGACTTTTTGCATCATAAGGAAACATTGAGATTGTATAACGGTTGCAGCCATGCTGCAGTTTTACCGCCACTCGTTTATTGCATTGTTGGCTTGGAGCCCTAGCTGAAAGATTTCAGTAGAAACGAATGGAGACTAAAGTAGTCACATAACTTGTTTCATTCCATTCTATCGATTTAGGTGAGAAAAGTCACATAACTTAAATTATTTCAGAGAATTTTAATTGTTTAAGTTTTAGTTTTAAAGATATTGGGGGTCATTTATCAATCTTAAATACGCCTAAATTAGGCGTATTTCAGGATTCTCCCGATCACGCCAGGTCTAAAATTGCGAGCTTGGCATGGGCGGGTAAGGGGATGGGCCAGTAGTTTCAGTCTTAGAAAAAGGTCTAAAGGTAAGACAGCTTGGAAGCTGTCTTACATTTAGAACTGGCGGAGCATCAGTTATGAAGAAGAATGTTATGAAGAAGAATGCGTCTCTGCATAACTTCAGCACTGTCAGCTTAGGGGTTTATTAAGACCGACGTCTAAAACAATTTTTGTTTTAGATTTTTATTCGAGATAGCTAGATAGATCTCCAAATAGGTCAGGGTGGGGTTATAAAAAAATAAAATAATACAAAGATCCCTTAAGTTACAATATTAATTGGTTCCTGGATGACCATTGTATGTTAAAACCATTGTAACTTGAGTCCAATTTGGAAAATTGTAATTGGTTCCAAAACTCTAAAATGTCATCCCAAGATAAGAGAAAATTAGGCCTTAAAGGAGTATTCCCATGTCAGACAATGGGGCATAGTATATGCCCCCATTGTCTGATAGATGCGGATCCCATCTACATCGAGAACGGATCCCTAAAAGTTGTGGATGGCGCACTGCGCATGTGCAGCCAGCCTCCATTCATTTCTATGGGGCCGCCAAAAATAGACGAGCGCTGGCTCGGCTATTTCCGTAGGCCCCATAAAAATGAATGCGCAAACATGGTGCTCTCCCATTCACTTATGTGGGGGAGTGCTTGGCGATGGCTGGACCCTGGTAAACCCGGGTTCCTCCGGTCACCACCCTTACCATTCTTTTCTCGGTGTAGGTGTGGGTCCCGCACCTAACAGACAATGGGGACATATCCTAGCGATATGCTCCCATTTTCTGAGATGGGAATACCCCTTTAAGAAAAATAAGCAGATAGCCAAGACAGATAAAACAAGTCCTTACACATAACAGTCAGTTATAGATGCTGGAAACTGTGAATCACTTTCTATGATGAGGACAGGAACTTCTTTAGGGTCCTGTATGGTATATAGTGTCCAGCTAAGTACAAAGAATACATATATATATATTCCTGATCAAAAGTTTAAGACCACTTGAAAAATGGCAAACAATCATATTTAGCATGGCTGCATCTTAACAAGGTTCCAGGTAGAGCTTCAACATGCAACAAGAAGAAATGGGAGTGAGACAAAACATTTTTTGAGCATTCAATTTAATGAAAACAACGAAAAATATGAAACAGGCTGTTTTTCAGCTGATCAAAAGTTTAGGACCACATTTCCCAAAAAAACACAAAACCCCCCCCAAAACAGAAATCCAACAATTCCAAACATGAACTCAGGAATGAGTAGCTCCGCTGTTATTGTTTATCACTTCAAAAATTTGTTTTAGCATGCTTGATGCAAGCGTTTCCATGAGGTGAGTGGGAACATTTCTCCAAGTAGTGAAGACGGCCACACGGCCATCTACTGTCTGGAACTGTTGTCCATTTTTGTAAACTTCCCTTGCCATCCATCCCCAAAGGTTCTCAATTGGATTAAGATCAGGGGAACAATGCAGGATGGGCCAAAAGAGTGATGTTATTCTCCTGAAAAGAAGTCCCTTGTCCTGTGGGCATTGTGTACTGTAGCGTTGTCCTGTTGAAAAACCCAGTCGTTACCACATAGACGAGGGCCCTCAGTCATGAGGAATGCTCTCTGCAACATCTGGACATAGCCAGCGGCCGTTTGACGCCCCTGCACTTCCTGAAGCTCCATTGTTTCACTGAAGGAAAAAGCACCCCAGACCATTATGGTCCCCCCTCCCCTGTGGCGTGTAGAAAACATCTCAGGTGGGATCTGCTTGTCATGACAGTAACGTTGGAAACCATCAGGACATCAAGGTAAAAAAAAAATCTCATCAGAGAATAAAACTTTCTTCCACCTTTGAATGTCCCATGTTTGGTGCTCTCTTGCAAAGTCCAAACAAGCAGTTCTGTGGCGTTCAAGGAGACGAGGTCTTTGAAGATGTTTTTTGTTTTTGAAGCCCTTCAGTCTCAGATGCCGTCTGATGGTTATGGGGCTGCAGTCAGCACCAGCAAGGGCCTTAATTTGGGTCGAGGATCATCCAGTGTCTTGATGGACAGCCAATTGGATCCTCCGGCTCAGTTCTGAGGACATTTTTTGGGGTCTTTCACTTGACTTTTTTGTTCCATAACCCTCAGGATCATTTAAGAAATTCCAAATGACTGTCTTACTGCATCCCAACTAATCAGCGATGGCACGCTGTGAGCGACCCTGTTCATGCAGTTCAGCAACACGTTCAAAAAGGGAGAGTTTTTTTTGCCTTTGCCATCACAACGTGTGACTACCTGACAAAAAAATGACAATGAATCCACATCTTTGCACAGAATTGGCCTTTTTAAAGGCACGTGGTCCTAAAATTTGGATCAGCTGAAAAACAGCCTGTTTTAGTTTAATCGTTATTTTCAATTAATAAAATGCTCAAAAAATGTTTTGTCTCACTCTCATTTCTTCTTGTTGCATGTTGAAGCGCTACTTGGAACCTTGTTAAGATCAATGTAAAATAAGAATTTTTGCCATTTTTCAATTGGTCTTGAACTTTTGATCAGGACTGTATATACATATACCATATTTTTCACCTTAAAACCCAAAATCGCACTTTTCCCCCCAACAAAGTGAGGGTAAAATGTCACTGCATCTTATGGGGACAATACTAATGAGTTCTTCCTTTATGGAATCGCTCATTAGTACCAGGGAACCAGGAAGAGGTAAAGGCTCTGTACTCACCACTTCCTGGTCCTCTGCTCTCGACTGTGCTGTAGCTGTGCACAGCATGAGGGCGCTCTTTGTTCTCACGCTGTGCACATCGGGTCACAGCACAGCCACAGTAGAAAGAAGAGAGAGAGCTGGCAGGAAGGTCCGGACCAGGAGAGGTAAGTGGTTTTTTTTACATTTTATTTGCTCTGAGGCTGATGCTGGGGGCTGATATGAGGCTCATGGCTGGGGGCTGATAGGAGGCTGATGGCTGGGGACTAATAAGAAGCTGATGGCTGGGGGCTGATAGGAGGCTGATGGCTGGGGGCTGATAGGAGGATGGAGCTGATGGCTGGGGGCTAATAGGAGGCTGATGGCTGGGGACTGATAGGAGGATGGGGCTGATGGCTGGGGCTGATATATGGCTGGGGCTGATCTGAGGCATGGGTGGCTCATTTGAGGTCTTTTTTATATTGGGGCTATTAGCAGAGGTCTGATTAACATTGGGGGTCTTATTGCTGGTCTGATCTGAAGTCTAATGAAAAATATTTTTTTCTTATTGTCCTCCTCTAAAACCTAGGTGCATCTTATAGGGCGAAAAATATGGTGTGTGTGTGTGTGTGTGTATATATATATATATATATATATATTTGAGTTCCCATTTTATTCTGAGCATTCTACCTAAACATTTCAATCCTAATAAATGTTCTGTACATAGAATAATATCTGCAGTGTATTAACCTGGGGGAATATAAATCACCATTTAATCAGAGAGGATTATCCACACTGCGTGCTCTGCAGTATTGCGGTAGGAGTTTTCCTGATTATTGGAATGGCTGATTGGATGGGGAGGATGCATGCTGATTAGCATGTGGCTTAATATCACTTTCATACCAGTAAAAATCCCTTAAAAGTATCTGGATTATCTGTTTAATTGTTTAACAAGGAGAAAATGTAACAGAAAAGTCTCAGGTAAAGGAATTAAATATGATTTTTTTGGTTTTACTATATTTAAAGGGCATCTGTCAGCAGGCTTGTACCTATGAAACTGCCTGACTTGTTACATGTGCGCTTGGTAGATGAAGGCATCTGTGTTGGTCCCATGATCACTTGTGTCTGCATTGCTGAGAAAAATTATGTTTTAATATATGCAACTTAGCCTCTAGGAGCAATGGGGGCATTGCCTTTACTTCTAGAGACTCTGCTCTCTCTGCAACTGCCGCTCCTACTGTGCTTTGATTAACAGGGCCAGACAAGTGTAAATGTGATTACACTTGGCCCTGACTTCTCATAAAGTCTCCTGCTACATCATGTACTTTCATATCCAGCGAAGTACAGGAAAGAGGCTTGCCTGCAGTTCTCTTCTCTACCGCAAGCCTCTTTTCTGTACTGCGTCTGTGCTGGATACTAAAACACACAGCACAGCGCAAGATTTTAGGAGAAGTAAGGGCCAGGCGCGATGACATTTACACTGCCTGGCCCTGTCCATCAAAGTACCGAGGACACAGCAGTTGCAAAGAGAGTAGAGTCTCTAAGTGTAACGGCAATGTCCCAATTGCTCCTAGAAGCTCATTTGCATATATCAAAACATAAATTTTTCTCAGCAATGCAGACACATATGAACATGGGGCCAACACAGATGTCTTCAGCTACCAAGCGCACATGTAACAGTCAGTCAGTGTCACAGGTACAAATCTGCTGACAGATGCCCTTTAAACCTGATCATCATGCTGGAAGCCTGAAAGCTAGGAATCTACACCTGATTGAAATTTTCTGTTTTAACAAGAACATTGGATACCACCTTACCCCCAAGAGGATAGTTAAGGATAGTTTTTGGTAGTTACAGTGCACTTTCACGTATAAACCTTTTGTTGCAGCCTTTTGATAAAATAAATATAAAAAAACATTAAAGTTGTCCCCAATCGATCTCGAATCAGTAGCCCATAATGAGAAAGTGAAAAAATAATTTTAGAAATGTTTGCAAATTTAAAAAATAAAAATAAAAAAAGGTAAAAACTATTTTATTTTCACATTGGCATAAGTATTTAGAACCTTTGCTATGTACTTGATCATCTTTGAGATGTTTTCACATCTGTGCTAAATTCAGTTGATTAGAGATGAAAGACATACCCCTGTCTATATAAGGTCTCACAGATGACAGGGCATATCAGAGCGAAAACTAAGCAACAGTATGAGGAAAAAAGAACTGCGTGTACAGCTCAGAGACAGGAATGTGTGAAGGCAAAGATCTGGAGAAGAGTACAAAAAAATGTCTGCTGCACTGAAAGTTTCCAAGAGCACAGTAGCCTCCATAATTTTTTAATGCAAACAGGACTCTTCCTAGAGCTGGCCATCCCAGCAAACTCAGTAATCTGGGTAGAAAGTGCATTGTACCCACCTGGCCTTGCTCCCACAGCGAGTCTGGCCTCTTCTGCAGCACTGTGGTCATCACACCATCACTGTACCAGGGCTGGTCGGGCTATCAGTGTGCAGGGACACTGGGCCAATCAGGTTCAACGTAGGTTCTCGTGCATGCTGACATAATGGGTAGTGACATATCTCTGAGCAGGGACGTCGCCGTGGCAACCAGCATGGTTGGTTGGCCAATCAGTATGCAGGGAAGCTGGGTCAATCAGGCTCAAAGATGGTACTTTTGCCTCCTAACAGAGAGTTATTTGAACAATCATCTGCTGGCCACAGTCACCTGTGGTTGGTCTGTATATCTCACATATATCCCTTGCTGTATTCCTTGGATTTTTGGATTTCTGACATTGGATTTTCACTTTTTTACTTTGCCTCTGACCGACGCTTTTGCCTTTGATGTGACTCCCAGTGCTGACCCTTCCTGATATCTGACTTTTTTGTCTCTATTTTAGGTCTTGACGTTACCATCTGTTTTAGACTTTGGATAGGTTCTGGTTCCACATTTGTCTTCCGATTTGGTCCTTGTCGTCTACTTCTGGTTCTGACTTGGTTTTGTATGACTACCCCTCTTAGGTCCTGTACACTTATTTTGGAAAGAGACTGTTACTCATTTGGGGGCCATTCTTTAGTGGTTGCACATTTCCTTACCTACGTGACAGAAGGGCCTCGGTAAGAGAGGTGACCAAAAACCCAGTGGTCATTCTGGTAGAGCTCCAAAGATCTTGTGTGTAGATGGGGAAAACTTCCAGAAGGTCAACCATCTCTGCAGCATTCCACCAGTCTGGACTTTATGGAAAAGTGGCCAGAAAGAAGCCTCATCTCAGTAAAAGACACGTGAAAGTTTGCAAAAAGCACCTAACGGACTCTCAGACTGTGTGTGGTCTGGAGGAAACTAGGCACTGCTCATCACCTGGCTGATACAATCCCTACAGTAGTGAAGCATGGTGGTGGCAGCAACTTGATGTGGGGGTGTTTTTCAGCGGCTGAGACAGAGGGAAAACTTAATGGAGCAAATACAGGGATATTCTAAATGAAAACCTGATCCAGAGTTCTGGACCTCAGTCTAGGCTGTAGGTTCACCTTCCAACAAGACAATGACCTTAAAGGGCTTCTGTCACCCCATTAAACAGTTTTTTTTTTTTTTTTCTTTACTAATAATCCCTACACTGCGATCTTATCATACATAAGCTAATTAATGATTTTGGTTCAGTAGAATTTCTTAAAAATCGATTTTTATAATATGTAAATTACCTTGCTACCAGCAAGTAGGGCGGCTACTTGCTGGTAGCAGCCGAATCCTCCGATGGTAATGACGCCCCCTTTGCTTGTTGATTGACAGGGCCAGGGAACGGGATAGTTCTCTGCTGGCCCTGCCTGTTTTGATTCAATATCTTGCGCCTGCGCCGCGGCCGTACCTCTCTTCAATCTGCGCAGGCGCACTGAGAGGCGGCCACTCACTCGGCCGCTCCATCCTCAATGCGCCTGCGCCGATGACGTCACATCTACACCCGGCGCAGGCGCATTGAGGATGGAGCGGCCGAGTGAGTGGCCGCCTCTCAGTGCGCCTGCGCAGATTGAAGAGAGGTACGGCCGCGGCGCAGGCGCAAGATATTGAATCAAAACAGGCAGGGCCAGCAGAGAACTATCCCGTTCCCTGGCCCTGTCAATCAACAAGCAAAGGGGGCGTCATTACCATCGGAGGATTCGGCTGCTACCAGCAAGTAGCCGCCCTACTTGCTGGTAGCAAGGTAATTTACATATTATAAAAATCGATTTTTAAGAAATTCTACTGAACCAAAATCATTAATTAGCTTATGTATGATAAGATCGCAGTGTAGGGATTATTAGTAAAGAAAAAAAAAAAAAACTGTTTAATGGGGTGACAGAAGCCCTTTAAGCATACAGCAAGGACTACATAGGAGTTGCTTAGGGACAACTTTATCAATGTCCTTTAGTGGCCCAGCCAGAGCCCTGAACCCAATTGAACATCTCTAGAGAGATTTAAAAAGGGCTGTCCACTGACGGTCCCCATCCAACCTGACAGATCTTAAAAGGATCTGCAAAGAAAAGTGGCAGCAAATCCTAAATATCCAGATGTACAAACCTTGTGGCATCATACCCAAGACTGGAGGCTGTAATCACTGCCAAGGTGCTTCAACTAAGTAAAGGGTCTGAATACTTATGTCAATGCAAGACTTTAGGTTTTCCTTTTCAATAAATTAGCAAACACTATTTTATTTTTACTTTTTCATTATTGGGTATTAAATGCAGAATGATGGGGAAAAACTGATTTTTTTTTTTTAGCAGAAGGCCACAAGATAACAAAACATGAAAAAAGTGAAAGGGTCTGAAGACTTTCCAAATGCACTGTATAGGAAATTTCTGACTGGGGGATGGGTAAACTTTTTCATTTATTATAAAGATTTTAAAGGGAGAGACTGAGCAGATTGATATATACCGGTAGTTTTATGGGAAACAATTCAGTATATTCTTTTAGAAATTAGATTCCTCCTAATTCTGGGCTTTGAAGTCAAGGAGGCGGTCCTATCAGTTATTGACAGACTTCTCTATATGACTGTTCATAGAGATAGCTGTCAATCACTGATAGGACCGCCTCCTCAACTTTAAAGCCTAGAATGATTAGAAATTTAAATGAATGAAATACTGTTATACTGGATATTTTCCTACAAAACTATATATCAGTCTGCTTAGCTCCTCCTGCTGTATTACCTGCTGCCTGCAGATTGCCCTATATTTTCTTGGTGACAGGCTCCCTTTAATATTTTGCCGTAGGTACATTTGTCAATATAGGTGTAAAAACAGAAAGATAATGCCCTCTACAGTATGTAAATGCAGCACTTTTTTTAAATATAAAAAAAAAAATATTAAATGTACAACCAGTATAATGGGGACGATTGTGACCATTGCTTATTGTCTTCATTGGGATTTAGAAAGAAGCATCTAATGAATGTAATACGTACATTATGTTGTTGTCACCTGCATGGGCTACCCAGTGATTGTGTATTTAAGGTTTTTGTTTCTTTTTTTAGGAAAGTGTTGACCTTGGAGAGATCATGTATTCCCTCTGTTATCTGCCCACTGCTGGCAGGATGACTCTAACTGTTATCAAGTGTCGGAACCTAAAGGCGATGGACATTACAGGATCATCTGGTATGTCATTCGTGAAAATGTCTGTCAAATGAAGATTATGGTGATGTTTGCTATTAAAGCAGTTTGCTGATCCTTTCACTTTGATGTCCTGTCTTCAGATAGACCATCGATATCTGATGGGCAGGGGTTTCACACCAATCAGCTGTTCTTCAGTAGCTGCGGCACTGTAGCTACAGCTCTGTCTGTGGTGTGTTGTGGACGGAGCTGGTTACTGTAGTACTTCTCTCATTCACTTCACAGGAAAAAGTTCTGCAGAAACTAGCGCCATCTACTACGCTTGAGCTACTGCAGAACAGCTGGTCGGCAGGGGTGTCAAACCCCCTCTAATCAGATATTGATATAGTGGTCTCCCAGTCCAGTAAGAGGACTGGAAAACCCCTATAACTTCTGCACAGATTGTCACCATGTCCACATGAAAAAATAAATAAATGTGTTGCTATTTGCTCATGTCTTGTCATTCCCTTGCTCATTATGTTTTCTTTTTGCGTTTCTTTATTATTTACTTTCCATTTGACCCCTACCTTACTTTCACTTCTATTATTTTTCCCTTTCTTCCCAGCCCCTTTTCTTATATTTTTCATTTTCTTAATTTTTTTTTCTCTTCCTTCCTTGCTTCTTTTCTCCCTTCCTTCACCATGTCTTTTTCCCTAATTTTTTTCCAGTTTCATTCCTTCCAAATACCATATCTTTCATTTATTTTCCTATTTCCTTTCTTCCACTCTTTCCATTCTTCTTTTTTCTTTACCCTTCTTTCCATTTTCCCCTTTTCTTCCACTTTTCTCAATTTTATTAGCTCACATTATCTTTTTCTTCCCTTTCCCGCTTCTGCCCAACCACATTTTCATTCCATTTCCTTTCCTTAATTTTCCCTATCCTTCCATCTTCTTTCCCATTTTGTTAGTTCCTTTTCCCCTTTCTTTGCTTACATGATCCTCCTTCCCCTTTCTCTTATTTCCCAGCTGCCTTTCCTTCTCTCATGCATTTCTTTTGACATTTCTTAGTATTATCATTTCCATGTCATAAAATTTTTTTTTTCTTTCCCTTGGCATGTTTTCCATTTCTTCTACCTCTCGGTCTCCTCTTTCTATTTCTTTTCCATTTCTTCCTTTTCTGAATCTCTCCATTTTATTCTTCCTTTCAATGGCCCCTTTTAATTGTCTTATGTTTCCTTTGCCTCTTTAGTTTGGGCTCTTGAGCCTGAAAGATCTTGTCTTCCTTACCACTTTAACCCTCTTACCCCCATTTTCGTCTTTCAGCTGCTATTTTCCTGTCCCTTTCCCATTTTACATTCTTACATTTTGCAATGGAGAAAACATAAGAGCTTGAGAATTGCTCAGTTGAGGGACTATGAAGCAGGTCCTGAGACTATTTCTCCTTGGGGAGAGAGCGCCTTAATTGTCGTGAGGAGACTTATAGGCCATACGTGCTTCTCTGGAATTCTGGGAAGAAAGGGATGCAAATGATCTCTTAACGAGCTCTGCCTCTAATGCCACCAGATGTAAGGCAGCTAATCTATAAGTCAATGTACGACCTTTTAAATAGGCCTTGAGACATGACTTGGATATTAAATAAGCCAGCACTCTGTTTACTCATTATAATAGAGAATGACCATGTTATTCTATCTTTTCATGGGACAACGCTGAAGATATGACACTTTGATACAATGTAAAGTAGTCAGTGTACAGCTTGTATAACAGTGTAAATTTGGTGTGCCCTCAAAATAACTCAGCACACAGCCATTAATGTCTAAACCGCTGGCAACAAAAGTCAGTAAACCCCTAAGGCCTCTTTCATACGGGCAAGTTTTCCACGCTGGTGCAATGCTTGAGGTGAACGCATTGCGCCTGCACTGAATCCGGACCCATTCATTTCTATGGGGCTGTGCACATGAGCGGTGATTTTCACGCATCACTTGTGCGTTGCGTAAAAATCGCAGCATACTCTATATTGTGCGTTTTTCACGCAACACAGACCCCATAGAAGTGAATAGGACTGCGTGAAAATCGCAAGCATCCGCAAGCAAGTGCGGATGCGGTGCGATTTTCACGCACGGTTGCTAGGAGACGATCGGGATGGAGACCCGATCATTATTATTGTCCCTTATAACACGGTTATAAGTGGAAATAATAGCATTCTGAATACAGAATGCATAGTACAATAGGGCTGGAGGGGTTAAAAAAAAAAATAATAATTTAACTCGCCTTAATCCACTTGTTCGCGCAGCCCGGCTTCTCTTCTGTCTTCTTTCTTCAGGACCTGGGTAAAGGACCTGTGATGACGTCACTGCGCTCATCACATGGCCCGTCACCATGCTAAAAGATCATGTGATGGATCATGTGATGAGCGCAGTGACGTCACCACAGGTCCTTTACCCAGGTCCTGAAGAAAGAAGACAGAAGAGAAGCCGGGCTGCGCGAACAAGTGGATTAAGGTGAGTTAAATTTTATTTTATTTTTTTTAACCCCTCCAGCCCTATTGTACTAAGCATTCTGTATTAAGAATGCTATTATTTTCCCTTATAACCATGTTATAAGGGAAAATAATACAATCTACAGAACACCTAACCCAAACCCGAACTTCTTTTATGTAGAAGTTCGGGTTTGGGTACCAAACATGTCTATTTTTCTCACGCGCGTGCAAAACGCATTACAATGTTTTGCACTCGCGCGGAAAAATTGTGCATTTTCCCGCAACGCACCCGCATCTTATCCGGGCAAAAAACATGATGCCCGTGTGAAAGAGGCCAAAGTGAAAACAGCCAAATTGTGCCCAATTAGCCATTTTTCTCCCGCTCAATTTTATATATTTGATTAATTGTACAGTAAAGAACAAAACACCTCACCCTCTGGTAGTATTGCCACATGGGGTTATCTGAAGCTTCACTGCAGGACTCTACTCATCAATGGGGGGCACTAACTTTATGACAAGTCATTAAAGTTGTTACTACAAACCAAAAAAAATCACTGAGAAAGATCAAAACATCCTGCATGATATAATAAATAAATATGTGGCTGTACATGGCTATATATACCCCTTCAGGACACAGATTTTCCTGACAAAGCCTATTTTTGCAAATCTGACATGTATCACTTTATGTGGTAATAACTTTGGAACGCTTTTACTTATACAAGCAATTCTGTGAGTGTTTTCTTGTGACAGAAAGGTAAATTTTAGTCTATATGTTTTACCTTTATTTATAAAAATATCTAAAATATAAGAAAAATTTTGTTTTTGTTTTTTAAATTTGAATTTCTTTGCTTTTTAGATGGACAGTGCTACCTCATAAAATACTTATTAATTAACATTAACCATCTGTCTACTTTATGTTTGCATCATTTTGTGAATGTGATTTAATTGTTTTAGGAAGTTAACTTAGATTTTTTGTAGCAAATTTTTAAGGAAAATTCCAAAATCCCTTTTTTAAGGACCAGTTGAGTTTAAGTCACTTTATGGGGCTTGCATAGTAGAAACCACCCATAAAGGACCACATTTTAGAATCTAAACCTCTCTAGTAAGGGTACTTTCACACTAGCAGCAGGACGGATCCGACAGGCTGTTCACCCTGTCGTATCCGTCCTGCCGCTATTTCGCCTGCCCGCCGGACCGCTTCTCCGTCCCCATTGACTATAATGGGGACGGGGGTGGAGCTCTGCTGCAACACGACAGTGCGCAGTGATAGGCCGCCGGACTAAAAAGTCGGACATGCAGTACTTTTAGTCCGGCGGCCTCTCACCGTGCACTGCCGTGCTGCGTCGGAGCTCCGCCCCGCCCCCATTATAGTCAATGGGGATGGAGCGGCGGTCCGGCGGCACGGCGAAATAGCGGCAGGACGGATCCGACAGGGTGATCAGCTTGTCGGGTCCATCCTGCCGCTAGTGTGAAAGTAGCCTTAGTCAAAACTGATTTTACAAACATTGTTAACCCTTTACATATTTCACAAGAATTACAGGACAATGGAGACAACATTTTTAATTGTCACTTTTTTGCAGATTTAACATTTTGATCAATTTTTTCATGTAAGGCAGCCAGGGTTAGCAGCCGAACACCTCAGTCTTTATTACTCTGGTTCTGCAGTTTGCAGAAACACCCCATCTGTGTTTGTAAACTGCTGTATGGGCACATAGTATGGCTCAGAAGAAAAGAGCGCCGTATGGTTTTTAGAGGGCAGATTTTGTTAGGCTACTTTCACACTAGCGTTCGTCGGTCCGCTCGTGAGCTCCGTTTGAAGGAGCTCACGAGCGGACCCGAACGCAGCCGTCCAGCCCTGATGCAGTCTGAATGGAGCGGATCCGCTCAGACTGCATCAGTCTGGCGGCGTTCAGCCTCCGCTCCGCTCGCCTCCGCACGGAAAGGCGGACAGCTGAACGCTGCTTGCAGCGTTCGGGTGTCCGCCTGGCCGTGCGGAGGCGTGCGGATCCGTGCGGATCCGTCCAGACTTACAATGTAAGTCAATGGGGACGGATCCGTTTGAAGATGCCACAATATGGCTCAATCTTCAGGCGGATCCGTCCCCCATTGACTTTACATTGAAAGTCTGGACGGATCCGTACGAGGCTATTTTCACACTTAGCTGTTATATGCTAAAAATAATGCAGACGGATCCGTTCTGAACGGAGCCTCCGTCTGCATTATTATGATCGGATCCGTTCAGAACGGATCCGATCGAACGCTAGTGTGAAAGTAGCCTTAGAATGGTTTTTGGTCATCATGTTACATTGGAAGGCACACTAAGGTACCCCTACAGAAGAATCCACCAAAAAATTACCCCATTTTGAAAACTACACCCCTCAAGTAATTTATTGAGAGGTGTACTGACCACTTTGATCCCACAGGCTTTTAATATTATTTAGAAACACTTGGCTGTGAAAATAAAAAATTTAATTTCTTCCAATAAAATGTTGCATAAGTTCCCCATTTTTCATTTTCACAAGGGGTGACAGGAGAAAAAGCAGCACAAATGTTGTTAAGCATTTTCTCCTGAACACAGCAACTTTCCATACGTACTCATAAATTAAATTGCTGTTCGAGCTCACAGCAGGGATCAGAAGGAGTGCCATATGGTTTCTGGAGGGAAAATTATGGTGGAATGGTTTACGGGCGCCATGTTGCTATTGCCATGCTATTGCTAGCACCATGTTGCTATCAGCCTCTGTAGAACAGTACAGTGATTTTCTGATAATCATACATTTTATTCCTTCTCTCATCTGGGCTTTATCATTGGTTCTATTTTGGTCGCTTTTTATTTGGCTTTTTGGAAAGCAGGCTAAAGAAAAGATGGCAACTGCAATTGCTTTTTGAATTTTGTTATTGCGGGGAAAATGACACCTTATCTTTATTCTGCTGGTCAGTACGATGACCAAGATAGCAATTTTATATAATTTTTTTTTAGGTTTTACCACTTTTACAGAAAACATTTTTGAAAGAAAAAAAAATCCTGTTTTTGGGTCACCATTTTCTGAGAGCCCTATTTTTATATTTTATTTTTTTCTGCCGATTGTCTTGTGTGGCGGCTCATTTTTTCGGGATGAGTTGACATTTCATTGGTACCATTTTGGTGGAGTACATAGTACTTTATGATCTCTCAGTATTATGCTTTTTGTAAAACAAGGTGACAAAAAGTAGCTGTTTTGACACTTTTTAAATTTATTTTTACAGAATTCACCTGAAGAGGTAGACCATTAGATAGCAGGTCATTATGGATGTAGCGATACCTATTATGTCTATTTTTTGTTTTTTTGTTTGCCATCCTACGCAATAAAAGCATTTTTGAAAAAGTGCTGTTTTTGTGTAGCCATGTTCTGAGAGCCATATATTTTATTATTTTTCTGTCAATCATCTTGTGTGGGGGCTCATTCTTTGTGGGATGTTTTGACACAATTTTTTTACATTTTTTTTACAGTATTCACCTTAAGGAGTAGAGCATTACATTTTTTTAGCGATACCTAAAATGTCTATTTCTTTTTATTTTTGTTTGAAATCTTACACAATAAAAGCATTTTTGAGAGCCATTTATTTATATTTTTGTGTCAATTCTCTTGTGTAGGGGATCATTTATTGGGTACATTGTATTTATAGATCGTCCGCTACTACATATTTTGTAAGGCAAGGTGACCAAAAAATTGCAATTTTAGCACAATGTTTTTAAATGGGGTTCATCTGACTGGATAGATCATGTGATATTTTTTATAGAGCTGTTCATTATGGACACGGTGATGCCTAATATGTTTATTTTTATTTTTCATTGTATAAGGCTTGACGAGAGGAAAGGGTGCTTTTTTACTTATATTTCTTTATAAAAAAAAAAAAAAACGAAACTTTTTTTTTTAGTTTTTTTTTTGTTGTTTTGCACTCGCGTGGAAAAATTGTGCATTTTCCCGCAACGCACCCGCATCTTATCCGGGCAAAAAACATGATGCCCGTGTGAAAGAGGCCAAAGTGAAAACAGCCAAATTGTGCCCAATTAGCCATTTTTCTCCCGCTCAATTTTATATATTTGATTAATTGTACAGTAAAGAACAAAACACCTCACCCTCTGGTAGTATTGCCACATGGGGTTATCTGAAGCTTCACTGCAGGACTCTACTCATCAATGGGGGGCACTAACTTTATGACAAGTCATTAAAGTTGTTACTACAAACCAAAAAAAATCACTGAGAAAGATCAAAACATCCTGCATGATATAATAAATAAATATGTGGCTGTACATGGCTATATATACCCCTTCAGGACACAGATTTTCCTGACAAAGCCTATTTTTGCAAATCTGACATGTATCACTTTATGTGGTAATAACTTTGGAACGCTTTTACTTATACAAGCAATTCTGTGAGTGTTTTCTTGTGACAGAAAGGTAAATTTTAGTCTATATGTTTTACCTTTATTTATAAAAATATCTAAAATATAAGAAAAATTTTGTTTTTGTTTTTTAAATTTGAATTTCTTTGCTTTTTAGATGGACAGTGCTACCTCATAAAATACTTATTAATTAACATTAACCATCTGTCTACTTTATGTTTGCATCATTTTGTGAATGTGATTTAATTGTTTTAGGAAGTTAACTTAGATTTTTTGTAGCAAATTTTTAAGGAAAATTCCAAAATCCCTTTTTTAAGGACCAGTTGAGTTTAAGTCACTTTATGGGGCTTGCATAGTAGAAACCACCCATAAAGGACCACATTTTAGAATCTAAACCTCTCTAGTAAGGGTACTTTCACACTAGCAGCAGGACGGATCCGACAGGCTGTTCACCCTGTCGTATCCGTCCTGCCGCTATTTCGCCTGCCCGCCGGACCGCTTCTCCGTCCCCATTGACTATAATGGGGACGGGGGTGGAGCTCTGCTGCAACACGACAGTGCGCAGTGATAGGCCGCCGGACTAAAAAGTCGGACATGCAGTACTTTTAGTCCGGCGGCCTCTCACCGTGCACTGCCGTGCTGCGTCGGAGCTCCGCCCCGCCCCCATTATAGTCAATGGGGATGGAGCGGCGGTCCGGCGGCACGGCGAAATAGCGGCAGGACGGATCCGACAGGGTGATCAGCTTGTCGGGTCCATCCTGCCGCTAGTGTGAAAGTAGCCTTAGTCAAAACTGATTTTACAAACATTGTTAACCCTTTACATATTTCACAAGAATTACAGGACAATGGAGACAACATTTTTAATTGTCACTTTTTTGCAGATTTAACATTTTGATCAATTTTTTCATGTAAGGCAGCCAGGGTTAGCCTATTTTTATATTTTTTTTTTTTCTGCCGATTGTCTTGTGTGGCGGCTCATTTTTTCGGGATGAGTTGACATTTCATTGGTACCATTTTGGTGGAGTACATAGTACTTTATGATCTCTCAGTATTATGCTTTTTGTAAAACAAGGTGACAAAAAGTAGCTGTTTTGACACTTTTTAAATTTATTTTTACAGAATTCACCTGAAGAGGTAGACCATTAGATAGCAGGTCATTATGGATGTAGCGATACCTATTATGTCTATTTTTTGTTTTTTTGTTTGCCATCCTACGCAATAAAAGCATTTTTGAAAAAGTGCTGTTTTTGTGTAGCCATGTTCTGAGAGCCATATATTTTATTATTTTTCTGTCAATCATCTTGTGTGGGGGCTCATTCTTTGTGGGATGTTTTGACACAATTTTTTTACATTTTTTTTACAGTATTCACTTTAAGGAGTAGAGCATTACATTTTTTTAGCGATACCTAAAATGTCTATTTCTTTTTATTTTTGTTTGAAATCTTACACAATAAAAGCATTTTTGAGAGCCATTTATTTATATTTTTGTGTCAATTCTCTTGTGTAGGGGATCATTTATTGGGTACATTGTATTTATAGATCGTCCGCTACTACATATTTTGTAAGGCAAGGTGACCAAAAAATGGCAATTTTAGCACAATGTTTTTAAATGGGGTTCATCTGACTGGATAGATCATGTGATATTTTTTATAGAGCTGTTCATTATGGACACGGTGATGCCTAATATGTTTATTTTTATTTTTCATTGTATAAGGCTTGACGAGAGGAAAGGGTGCTTTTTTACTTATATTTCTTTATTAAAAAAAAAAAAACGAAACTTTTTTTTTACTTAAGGAAATCACTGCCAGCTGCGCTGTACATGTACAGCGGATGTCAAGTAGGGGTTAAAGAAGAGAAATCACTGAAAATAATTGTACCTAGTCTATTTAATACTTGTCTTTATGCCAGTAGGCATCTACATTGAGGAAACAGACTCTGCATATGTAATGTGCTGCTACTTGCAACATTTGTGTGCGTACAAGCATCCAATGAGGGGAAGAGCAAGCACAGTTATATCTACCAAGTAATCAAAGCAGCCAGTGGAATAAGAGGGGTTAAGCTACTTTCACACATGCATTTTGGGCGGATCCGTCATGGATCTGCAAAAACGGATGCATGCAACAAACTGATCTGTTTGTATTATCTGTAACAGCCAAGACAGATCCGTCCTCAAAACCATTGAAAGTCAATGGGAGACGGGGTATGGATTCGTCCCGATTGACTTACATTGTGTGCCAGGACGGATCCGTTTGGATCAGTTTTGTCAAGCAGGGCATAGTGGGAGTTGTAGTTTTACAACAGCTGGAGAGCCGCAGGTTGGCCAGCCCTGCCTTAAAGTATATACTACAAATAAGAAATCACTGAAAAAGGTAAAAATATTCTGCATGATATGATACATAAATAAGGGGATGTACATAGATATGAGAGAGATATTAAATAGAGTAGGTTCCTGCCTGTCTGAGACCACCTTATCGTGGCAGGTGGGCATAGATGTGTTTTGATCAAAATATATTGGCTAAGAATCTCAGATTTTATCATATCAGAATGAAGGTTTTAGTCTCTGTATAATTTTTGCATGTATTATGTGAGTGCAATTATTTTCAGTGATTTCTCTTCTTTAGTCATGAAAGTTAGCATGAAGGACCAATGTCTGTCCCAGGGGCCAGCTGGAAACAGGCATAGCTTATCTGTTTATTGCCCATGCAGCTAGAGCAGGCGGGCAGAGAGTGAACACACTGTACACATGCAGGACTTGGGTGAAGCAACTGTGCTGTAAGAGACCAAAAGACCAAATCTCTGAAAACATTGACAATAGGACTCTGATTTTATAATGTTCCTGCATCCAGTTACCATATAAACTGATGGGAGGGGGGGGGGGGGGGGGGGGCGGATGACTTGAATCATTCTGAAAAGGACTGTGCAAGTGACAGCAATTTACGTAATCAATGAGATATGTAATTACACTGATTCAGTATTAAAAGAATATGGAGACGTTCTGTCAACCATGCCAAAAGATCGTCTGTGATGTCAAATTAGCCTGAACACAGCCGCAAGCTAGGACTATTTCCACTTCAACTCATTTGAAAATGCAAAGCTTTGTATATAGTATTATAGGGCCACAAAGCAAATTTAGGAATGGGGCTCGACTCTATGACCATCTTCAGCAGTACATAATAAACACAGTCAGATCACAGTGCGGGGATAATGCACAGTGATAATACCATACTATTGTGTTGTGTTGTACACAGAAGGAAAGCGGGTCACACAGTGTTCAAAGTTTGGACTATAATACTGACTCCTTATGTACTCCTATGTACAACTAAATAACTACTATAATACTGGACCCTATGTACAAGAGTATAACTATTATAATACTGCCCCTATGTACAAGAAAAAAAAAACTACTATATTATTGTCTCTTATGTACAAGAATATAACTACTATAATATTGTCTCCTATATACAAGAATATAACTATTATAATACTGCCTCCTATGTACAAGAAAATATCTACTATAATACTATAACCACTATAATACTACTCCATGTACTAGAATATACACTACTCGCAAAAAGTTAGGGATATTTGGCTTGTGGGTGAAATTTCAGGATGAACCTAAAACGCACTCCCACCTTTACAGGTGAACCAAATGAGACCTTCCCTAAAATTTTGAATGCACATATCCAACTGATCAATGTTTCAGTACTTTTTGCACAACTTGCTGTTCTCTAACAATGGCAAAATTCACAACAGGTGTTTGATCCATGAATCGCCCAATAAATGTCCTGGTTTGATTAGAATTAAACAGTCCTCCTCATCATGCTGTTCATATTTTGGCACATTTGAGGGAGGTTAGAGGCACCCAAGTGTCACATCAGACCATTCAAAACCATTTTCATCAGCTAGTCTGCATGCTAGATGACCTGCAAGAGTACCTGACAACACCACCAGGCATATGCGTCATCACCTTGCATGGGCCAGGGAGCATCTACACTGGACACGGGACAAGAATCCCATTGAAAACCTATGGGATCAGCTGAGTCGCCGTGTAGAGGCTCGTAACTTCTTTCCCCAGAACTTCAATGACCTGAGAGCCGCCCTTCAAGAAGAGTGGGATTCCGTGCCTCAGCAGACAATAAGTCGACTTGTGAACAGCATGAGACATAGTTGTCAAGCTGTAATTAATGCTCAAGGCAACATGACATGTTTTGGAGACATTGACATTATTTGTGGGGGTATACCCACCACTGTTGTTGGCTTCTATTTTAATAAATTGTTTGAGATGAGGAAATCACTATTGCATGCTTCTACTTAAATGCCCTATTTTAATAATAGAATATCACTGTAGCGTGAACTTTGTACGTTTTCCATAAATTTCACCTGAAAGCCAAATATCCCCAACTTTTTATGAGTAGTGTAACTTCTATAATATAGCTCCCTATGTGCAAGAATATAACTGCTATTATACTGCCGCTATGTACAAAAATATAACCACTATGGGGGGGCGGAGCCTGACTGCTGACCGAGTCAGACGCATGTAGGAGAGCTCTCCTCCTTGCATCCCTATAAACTGGCTAAATCTGCGTCCTAAATCAGCACAGAATGGGTAAAATTGGGAGAAGCTTACCCAGAGACAAACCAGACACCAGCAAACTTGACAGAAGCGTCTCCGACATGGAGAAATTCCTTAACAAAAAAACTTCTGCCGTCACGCCGAGTGCTCCCAAGATGGGACGCCAGACCTGGTGGAGGAAGAGGGAGCCGCTGCAGACCAAGCGGATGGGTCTGCTATGTCAAGCACAACCCCGATCTCTAGACAATTCCTACAGCAGGCTTTGATGTCTGTCCTCACTCCAGTCATGCATGACCATAAAGAAATAAAGGCAGACGTGAAGCACATAGGCCAGCGAGTGGAGTATCTTGAAGACAACCAAACTGCCACCCTGGACTATGTCAGGGTTGCCAGCGACAACACCACAGCGTAGCCTCTCTAGACACGGCCTACGCACTTACAGAGGATCAAGAAAACCGTAGTCGGAGGAAAAATCTCTGCACACGAGGCCTACCTGAAAGCATCTTGCATGAAGCTCTGTCGGACACTGCTGGCGACATTTTCTCCCTCCTTGTGGGGCCTACAAGAGCGACTGAGATCCATATAGAACGCATCCACAGAGCTTTAAGGCCGAAACCAAAGGACACAGAAAACCCCAGAGATGTGGTCTGTGGCCTACTGAAGTATGTAGATACAGCAGCACTGATGCAAGCCGCAAGAAACCAAAAAGAGATAATCTTTGAGGGATCCAAAATCTCTATCAGAACTTGGCTCCCTCTACACTAAATAAACAGAGAGCACTTAGACCCCTCACGGACTATCTGCGCCACATTAAGATCCCCTACAAGTGTCTCTTCCTCTCTGGCCTTACATTTGCTATAGGAGGACAATGCTGCATCAGCCGCTTGCCATCGGATCTTCAAGCCGCGTGGGAGCTGCTGCGCACTGACCCCTTAGACATCCCCTCATCGCTGCTCTCTGCAGGAACCAGAGTCCTACTTCCAGAGCTACCAGAGACGCCGAAGTGGACAAAGGCCCCAATGCGGAAAAGGGCTGCGCACAGGCCCCGGGACACTTGAAGTTAAGGGCCTTCCTCAGGCTTTGTTACTGTGGCCTAAAGATGCTGCACCCGCCAGTGCTAATTCCCGGAAAGTTACACTTTCCAGCTCTGCTCCTACCGAGCACACAAGTATATCTGTACTTTAATTGCTGACTGCATTTCTCCCCCATTCTAGTTCATTAGCTGTTGCGGAGGGGCCCCAGGTTCAGCCTGGGCCCTGCCGCGCTTTACTGTAAAGTTGGCCAGATTTATGTGAGAGTTAGTCAATTCTGCGCCAGGTTTGCGGGGTGTGCTGTATACCACAATGATAATTCAGATGCGCACTGTCCCCTTTTCTACCAGGAATATCTTAACGCAGACCTGGTACGCACGCTCTCCATGATGGTCTCTTACGCCCGCTCCGTCGCATCTAATTGACCTGCTGCGACGCGGCTGGCATAGGAGCCATCATACCAGAGTGCTTGCCACTCTACTTCATGTCCTGTTTGAATATGTTTATCTTACTGTTAATGTTTCTCACCCTCCCCCACGATCGACGATGTTATATAACATATCCCAGCCACCACCACATTTAACCTCTACTCATGGCTGCACAGATTAAGTGTACTACTTGTACGGGGTTTCAATACCCCACAAAAACGCTCTCAGGTCATCCGTCTACTGAAAAAAAAAATCGCACACTGATGTATGCTTCTTCCAAGAGCTACATTTCAGGGAGTCCAATGTTCTCGCTATGCAGAACTCTTATTTTCAACACTGGTTTCTCAGTGTCTATGGGACAGCTAAGCGAGGGACATAGCAATTTCTAAAAGAGTCCCTTTCAATTTGACAACTACACAGACGGACCCTGAGGGTCGTTTCATTTTTGTGAAGGGTGTCATTGGTACGCAAAAGGTCACCTTGGCCATCCTCTACAGCCCCAACAGAGACCAAAAGAGATGGATCTGGAATACCTTTCACAAGTTAAGGACGTTCGCTGAAGGCATTTGTCACGGAAGGTGTACAGAAAACTAGAAGACACAAAATGAAGATCCGACTGACAGGATCCAAAACTAAGGAACAAAAGGGAGAGCCCTGCAACAGACCTGGCTCTCTCCCTAACTGCTCAGCCTATGCGAAAATCTCAATGGTAGATGATCGCATATCCTCGTACCTCGACTGTATAACACCTGAACACCCTATAATAGTGAGGGGACACGACCACCGGCTCCCTACACTTGATACGGAGGGAGTCAGGGTCACCTGGGATCCAGCAAATAGGAAAACACAAATTAATGACCAAAACTTATCTGTAGAAGACTCAGTAGTAGCATCAGCATGCACACACTCCAGGAAGTAATATAAACCGCAAAGTGATGCAGTATGGGAAGGGATTTAAAGGGATGCAATCAGTGCAACTACATGACAGCTGAGAGAGGCTAACGAGATGAGAAAATGAAAGCAAAACAAAAGGAACCTCAAGGAGGAGGTTCTGAAGGATGTCTGTCAGAGCTTCTCAGATGTCTGGTGGTGACAGTACCCCTCCTTCTACGAGTGGACTCCGGACACTCAGAGCCCACCTTCTCAGGATGGGACCTATGTAAAGCCCTGATGAGACGAGTGGCCTTAATGTCCGTCAGTGGGACCCACATCCTCTCCTCAGGACCATAACCCTCCCAATGAACGAGGTACTGGAGAGAACCGCGGACAACACGAGAATCCACAATCCTAGAGACCTGAAATTCAAGATTACCATCAACCACAATCGGAGGAGGAGGCAAAGACGAGGGTACAATGGGTTGGACATAAGGTTTTAATAAGGACTTATGAAAAACATTATGGATCTTCCAAGTCTGAGGAAGATCAAGATGGTAGGCAACAAGATTGATGACGGACAAGATTTTGTAAGGCCCAATAAACTTAGGACCCAACTTCCAGGAGGGAACCTTCAATTTTATATTCTTAGTAGACAACCACACCAGATCACCAACATTCAGGTCCGGACCAGGCACACGTCTCTTATCCGCCACACGCTTATATCTCTCACTCATGCTCTTTAGATTATCCTTTTGCCAAATAGATGACAAAGACGAGGAGAATCTGTCCTCATCAGGTAAACCAGAAGACCCCTCTCCAGAGAATGTCCCAAACTGCGGATGAAACCCATATGCACCAAAAAATGGTGACTTATCAGAGGACTCCTGACGACGGTTATTTAAAGCAAACTCAGCAAGGGACAAAAAAGAACACCAATCCTCCTGATTCTCCGCCACAAAACAGCGCAGATATGTCTCCAGATTCTGATTGACGCGCTCTGTCTGACCATTCGACTGCGGGTGGAAAGCAGAAGAGAATGACAACCGAACCCCCAAGCAAGAACAGAAAGCCTTCCAGAATCTGGAAACAAACTGTGTGCCCCTATCAGAGACTATGTCTGAAGAAATACCATGCAATTTGACAATGTGATCAATAAATGCCTGCGCCAGCGTCTTAGCATTGGGCAAGCCAGGAAAAGGAATGAAATGCACCATTTTGCTAAAACGGTCCACCAGCACCAGAATCACAGTCTTCCCCGAGGAACGAGGCAGGTCCGTAATGAAGTCCATGGACAGATGTGTCCAAGGACGGGAAGGAATGGGTAACGGAAGGAGAGGACCTGATGGCCGTGAATGAGGGACTTTGGCACGAGCGCAGGTCTCGCAGGCTGCCACAAAACCCTCAACCGACTTGAGAAGCGCCGGCCACCAGAATCTCCGAGCGATGAGATCCACTGTGGCTCTTGCCCCCGGGTGCCCAGCAAGGACAGTATCGTTGTGTTCCTTAAAAATCTTGTGTCTTAAAGCGAGAGGCACAAACAACCTCCCAGGAGGACAAAGATCAAGAGCCTCTGACTGGGCTACCTGAACCTCTGCCTCCAATTCAGGATAAAGAGCAGAGACCACCGCACCTTCAGCCAAAATGGGACCCGGGTCTTCAAAATTCCCACCTCCCGGAAAACAACGTGACAGGGCATCCGCCTTCACATTCTTAACCCCAGGGCGGAACGTGACAACAAAATTAAACCTTGAAAAGAACAAAGACCATCTGGCCTGTCTTGGGTTCAGACGCTTGGCTGACTCCAAGTAGGCCAGATTCTTATGGTCAGTAAACACAGTAATAGGGTGTCTGGCTCTCTCTAGCCAATGGCGCCATTCCTCAAAAGCCAACTTGATGGCCAACAACTCCCTATCTCCCACATCGTAATTTCTCTCTGCGGAGGAGAGTTTCTTCGAGAAAAAGGCACACGGTCGCCATTTGGCAGGAGAGGGACCCTGAGACAAGACCGCACCCACATCCACCTCAGAAGCATCAACCTCAACTATGAAGGGTAGAGAAATATCAGGTTGTACCAAGATGGGAGCGGAAGCAAAACTCTCCTTGATATTAGAAAAGGCCTTACGCGCCTCTACCGACCAGGAGGAAAAATCTACCCCCTTTCTAGTCATATCAGTGAGTGGTTTAACAACAGAGAAATAATTCAAAATAAACTTCCTGTAATAATTGGCAAAACCCAAAAAACGCATCAGCGCCTTCTGATTCTCAGGAAGCTCCCACTCAAGCACAGCGCGGACCTTCTCGGGGTCCATGCGAAAACCAGAAGCGGAGAGAAGAAACCCCAGAAATTGAATTTCTGGAACCGCAAACACACATTTTTCCAGTTTAGCGTACAATTTATTCTCCCGCAGGATGAGAAAGACCTGACATAAGTGTTCCTTATGAGTTTTGAAATCAGGAGAAAAAATCTAAATGTCATCTAGATACACTAATACAAATTTCCCCATTAAATGATAAAAAATGCTGTTCACAAAATGCTGAAAGACGGCTGGCGCATTCATCAAACCAAAAGGCATAACCAAATTCTCAAAATGGCCCTCAGGGGTATTGAAGGCCGTCTTCCATTCGTCTCCTTCTCTGACCCTGACCAGGTTGTATGCCCCTCTTAGATCCAACTTGGAAAAAACTTTAGCCCCAACAATCTGGTTAAACAGGTCTGGGATCAGAGGAAGTGGATAAGGGTCACGAATTGTGATACTGTTCAGCTCCCTGAAATCCAGACATGGTCTTAAAGAACTATCTTTTTTCTTAACAAAGAAAAAACCAGCGGCAACAGGTGATTTCGAGGGTCGTATGTGTCCCTTTCTCAGACTCTCAGAGATATAAGCACGCATAGCGACCCTTTCAGGTTGGGAGAGATTGTATAAACGAGATTTAGGCAGCTTGGCGCCTGGGGTGAGATCCGCACTGTCCTTGGACTGAGTATGACAGGAAGGAGTGATCTCTCCTCTCTCTCTAAGACGCCTGTCAATACGAACGCCCCGAGACATGGCAGAGTCCAAGGAGGTAGGTCTCTCATGAAAGGCAAATGCATCTTTCAATCCCTCTGAAAGACCATGGCAAAATTAACTTCCGAGTGCAGCATCATTCCAACCAGTATCAGCTGCCCATCTCCGAAATTCTGAACAGTATATCTCTGCGGACTGTTTACCCTGGCATAAAAGACGTAGTCTAGACTCAGCCAGAGCAATACGATCCGGATCATCATATATCTGACCCAGGGCTAAAAAAAATTCATCCACTGAACGGAGGGGCCGTGCCCCCACCGGCAGCGAAAAGGCCCAGGACTGAGCGTTATCCCTGAGCAGCGAGATGATGATCCCCACCCTCCGCTCCTCATCACCAGAGGAATGGGGAAGTAGGCAAAAATGGAGTTTGCAAGCCTCTCTAAAACGAACAAAATTCTCACTACCCCCGGAGAACGTATCCGGGAGCGAGATCTTAGGCTCAGAACAAACTCCATGAACGCAAGCTGAACCGGTCACCTGAAACTGAGAAAGAGTCTTACGGAGATCTGCTACCTCCAATGAAAGACCCTGCATGTGTTCAGTCAAAAGTGAAACCGGATCCATGCTTGAGACGGTTTTGGCGGTTTATAATGTCACAGAAGGTGTACAGAAAACTAGAAGACACAAAATGAAGATCCGACTGACTGGATTTAAAACTAAGGAACAAAAGGGAGAGCCCTGCAACAGACCTGGCTCTCTCCCTAACTGCTCAGCCTATGCGAAAATCTCAATGGTAGATGATCGCATATCCTCGTACCTCGACTGTATAACACCTGAACACCCTATAATAGTGAGGGGACACGACCACCGACTCCCTACACTTGATACGGAGGGAGTCAGGGTCACCTGGGATCCAGCAAATAGGAAAACACAAATTAATGACCAAAACTTATCTGTAGAAGACTCAGTAGTAGCATCAGCATGCACACACTCCAGGAAGTAATATAAACCGCAAAGTGATGCAGTATGGGAAGGGATTTAAAGGGATGCAATCAGTGCAACTACATGACAGCTGAGAGAGGCTAACGAGATGAGAAAATGAAAGCAAAACAAAAGGAACCTCAAGGAGGAGGTTCTGAAGGACGTCTGTCAGAGCTTCTCAGATATCTGGTGGTGACAGCATTTGGCTGTTTGGAGGGGACCTTAACGTCACCTTGAATCCTCACACTGACTCCTCTGACGGTACCTCCCAACTGACCCAGTCAGCACTGGGATGCATAAATAAATACTTCTCTGATGCCCACTTAGTGGACACATGGAGACTGGTCCATCCAAATGGACGTGATTATACCTTTTACTCGGCACCACACAATACACACAAAAGACTGGACTACATATTTATCTCCAGCAACTCTATTGATATAGTAGATAGCTCCTCCATTGACCCCATATCGTTGTCAGATCACGCCCCAGTCTCAACAGTTATATCCCTCTCCAGTCTTCCCACTCCATACAAACAATGGCGACTGAATGAAACGCTACTAGATAAGCCCGCAGATATCAAATCCCTAGAACAGAAACTGACGTGGTTCTTCTCAGAAAACTCCACACCAGAAATGTCACTCATAACTCTATGGGAGGCACACAAAGTAGTAATGAGGGGAGAGCTTATAGCTCTAGGCAGCAAGATCAAGAGAGACCGACAGCAAACCATACACTCCCTTCTCAAACAGATAGCGGAAAAAGAGTCCATACACAAACAATCCAAAACACGTGAGGTCCAAACGGAATTGACCCAATTAAGAACCCAACTAAAAGACCACCTTAATGTCTGCTGTGCAAAGGCCTACCAATATTCCCAGTTCAAATTTTACTCCCACGGGGATAAAGGAACAAAACTTATGTCGTCCCTTATCAAGCAAAATAAAGAATCTATGTATATACCTAGTATTAAATCGAAGCAGGGAACCATGCTGCATAAAAAAGGCCGACATAGCTACTGACTTCCAACAATTTTATCAGCAGCTTTACGGACTAGCGGACCCACAGGCCTCACCAGACATCCCACTAGAGAAAATGATGGACCAATTCCTAGAAAAAGGAAACTTACCACAAATCACTCCTCAGGAAGGGGACACCATTTTGGCACCTGTTACGGAGCCTGAATTAAAGAAAATTCTAAACTCAATGCCGCTAGGCAAATGCCCAGGCCCCGACGGCTTCCCAGCAGGCTACTACAGGAAATTCTCTAAACTCCTGACCCCATATTTAGTATCTTGGTGTAATGCACTTCTAACCGGCTCACACCTACATAAACAGTCATTAGAAGCCACAGTCACCATCCTCCCCAAGCCCGGAAAAGACCCCACCCTTTGTAGCAGCTACAGACCGATATCACTCCTAAATGTTGATATTAAGGTCTGGGCCAAACTGCTAGCCACACGCCTGAGCCTATTGCTGCCAAAGCTCATTCACCCAGATCAAGCGGGCTTTATGCCGGGGAGGGAGGGGAACCACAATTCCTGTAGGATCGTTACCGCCATACAATGGTCAAGGAAGAAGCACCTTCCGTTGACCTTCCTCAGTGTAGATGCGGAAAAGGCCTTTGACCGGGTAAACTGAAACTTTATGAAGAAAACTTTGCACAGGTTCGGTGTGCCGGTGCGTTTCCAGGAGGCAGTCATGACGCTCTATAGCGACCCAAGTGCCAGGATAAGGGTAAATGGCATCTTATCATCATCCTTCCTATACGCAATGGGACGCGCCAGGGCTGCCCCTTGTCTCCAGCTTTGTATATCCTAGTGATGGAAACTCTTCAGGCAATTAGAGACCACCCAAAATACATGGAGTATGGGCTGCTAATGATTCCATAGAATACATAAACGTAGCTTATGCAGATGACCTGCTGATAATGGTTTCCAACCCGGTCGAGACCTTCCCGCATCTCTTATCACTATTTGACCAATATTGCAAAGTGTCGAATTATAAAGTAAACTACTCCAAATCAAAAGCCATGAACATAACGGCCCCTGCGAGCTCCATTGCCGTTCTTAAATTGACAACTCCTTTCCAGTGGCAGTCCTCCCACATCTCCTATCTAGGCATTAAAATCCCTGCATCCCTAGACAACTTACTTCATCTTAACTATACCCCTCTGCTGATAGAGATACAGCAACAGCTACATTCCCTACGCCTCCCGTTCACTTCCTGGATGGGCAGGAAAAATATCCTAAAGGCGTTTGTCCTCCCTAAAATTTTATACGTCTTACAAATGTTGCCCATTTTTCTCCCTACCTCATATTTTACCAGACTCAGGAGACTTTTTTCTACATACCTATGGGGAGGGAGTGGAGCTAGAATAGCACATCATAGACTAATTTTGCACCGAAGCCATGGGGGTTTTGCGTTACCTGACCCACAGTTGTACTACCAAGCCATACACCTGAAAAGGTGGGTGCAACTCCACGTTCCCTGCTACTGCACTCTAGCCTCAGAACTAGAACTCCTACAACTTACCCAACCTCAGAGAGCCTCTTTATGGGATCTGACGCCCACTTCACTTCACCCACAAGTTTTACTTAAAGGCACTAGATTGGTTATTAAGCACCTCAATAGTGATAAAGGGCTTTTACCCAATCCCTCCTCTGAAATGCCGGCTGACCTTACCCCATACTCGATCAGACCTGGGGATACCCATATACCCCCAATCTGGAATAGGCTACGGGACTACTCAACAGCTGAATTTCATAAAAGGAGCTATGGGTGATTTGCCAAAACAACATCCCCTCACCCAAATTTGGGGCAACTCCAACTTCCTAGACCAGATCGCATTGAGATCGGTCATAGGGGTGTTGTGGCCACGAAACATACTGCCACGCCAACGTGGTTTGAAAAACTATTGACGTCTCCGGCACCCCAACGGAGGATTATCTCCCTGCTATACCTCGCCTTAAACACCCCTCAAACTCGGGTGACTCCAGAATACATACATACATGGGCCAAGGATCTGAATGTGACCTTTACAGAGACAGATATTCTCCGCATGCACACTCACTCACATGGATTCTCCTGTTGTGTGAAGGTGCAAGATCACTCGTACAAGGTACTCACACAGTGGTATCGCACCCCTGCACAGCTATTCCTGAGTGGCTTGAGTGATACTGATAATTGCTGGAGGTGCAAAGAGGTCAAGGGTACTCTACTCCACATTTTCTGGTCTTGCCCAAGAATAAGACCATATTGGGATGGGGTCTCGAAGATCATTAACCTGCCATTGTCTCCAGAACTGGTGCTCTTATGGCTCCCCTCAAAAGCCCTGTCCCCTTCAAAAGGCAACCTGGCCACCCATTTGATACAAGCAGCTCGTCTGCTTATTCCCCAAAAATGGCTAAGCCCAGAACATCCAACACTCTCTCAATGGTTAGCTAAAGTGGATTGCCTTCATCGCTTGGAGGAATAAGCCAGCTGGGAGGCTAGGGCACATGAAAAACATCAGAAGCTTTGGGCTCAGTGGACTTCCTATAGATGTACATCCAGAGCCTAACTTTCGCTAGCATCAGGCCCAGGCGGATTAACTCTCATACACACCCCTCTTACACTTGGATCTGTGTGTCATGATTTCCCCATAACTTGATATAATAGACACATCAAGAGCGCTTGATGGTCACAGCGAGACAATTAGTCGATCGTTGTCCAGTTCTGAGGGACACATTTTTCCCCCACCCCTGTTCACCATCTTTATTACTTTTATCGATGATATGTAGCTGAATAAAAACTGCAATTGTACATTGGATTTTCAGGCTTTAAAATATTGATGCACAGTATGTAATTATGGAACTTGTACTATTAACTTTTCCTGTAAGCATGCATGCACCTATATGTACCTGTATCTATGCTTAACCTTAATAAAAAGATAATTGACAAAGAATATAACCACTATAATGTTGTACACTATGCATAATAATATAAACGCTTGTTATGCTCCTCTCAATGCATAATAATATAACTTATATAACAATGCATGAAATATAGTATATTACTGCTCCCTGTCTCTATATTAGTGTAATATACTCCGCTCTTCCTAGATCCTTATGTGAAGGTGTCACTGATGTGTGAAGGCCGCAGATTGAAGAAACGCAAAACTACCACAAAAAAGAACACGTTAAATCCAGTCTACAATGAGGCCATCATATTTGACATCCCTCCAGAGAACATGGACCAAGTCAGCCTGTCCATAGCTATCATGGATTATGATAGGTAAGTGCCTGTGTCATTTCAACCTAATATAATGCCCTATGTGTTCCTTCCTGCTAGTAGCAAAAACTGACAAAAATATGTTGTGCAGTTTGGATACAAGTAATGAGGAAACCATGACGATGATTGACAGGATGTTAGTCACTGCAGAGAGGGGTGGGGCTGGTGGGAAATGGTGGAGAGAAAGGCGTGGTATATTTGTTTATAGCTAGCAGCAAAAACTGCACAATATTTTTGTGCCATTTTGGCTATTAGGAATATAGATGTGTAGCTGTAATATACTGCTTTTACATGGGGCACCATATGAAGCTGACTTATCTGTTGTAGATGAAGCATATATTTCACCGTTTCCTGAAATTCCCTTCAATCCTTTATTTTGTGCATTGTTCTTGGAGGATTGGAGGTTTTTGAGGAGTATGAATCTTTACTCTATAGATTTTCATTATTATAACAAATTTAACTGAGTTTTACCACACAGGGTGGGACACAACGAAGTCATTGGAGTGTGCAGAACTGGAGTGGATGCCGAGGGGCTTGGCAGAGACCACTGGAATGAGATGTTGGCATACCCAAGAAAACCAATAACCCATTGGCATGCATTAGTGGAGGTAATAAAACTAAACAGTTTCATCCACGACACATGGAGATGTTTTATCCCTCCCTTTTCATGAATTCAGTGAGACAGATGGTGTAACCTACACTATTGGTGATGGCATGGCCTTCAAGGCAACACAGTGAAAGCAAGACATTACCACAACTGGTGTCACCATCTCCCTATCAACTAAAAAGTAGCAGCCCTAATGGGAAACTACATCTTGTGGTTGGGGAGCTATAGCAGATCTGGTGCAAAGCAGAATTGATGCCCATAGCAACTAGCGGTGTATTGTACTGCATTCAGGGCAGAATGTAAGAGGAGTCAGGACTGAATCATAGCTCTTTAGCTGTTAGAAAATAGCTTTTGTAACTTAGCTCATACTTTATGACTCTCCCAAAAAGTCAACTGTAAATTTTCTTCTTTTTTTTTGTTGAAATTTTTGGGCAAAAGGCTCAAGAATTCTGCTTATATTAAAATAAAATCTATTTAATAAATATTATTTTATTTCCAGATGCCAGGGAGAGGAACTAGTTTTGACAGTCAAGGATCCTGTTCTTCTCCAAAGCCTCCTTTGACACCTTAGAACAACCAGTATGAGGTCTTACTCATCAACCACTTGCCTAACACTCCTTGTCAAGGAGCTTGGTGTAAAGCAACCAAACCGAAAAAAAAAAATTGTGCAACTTGACAACACTCACAGTCCCAGCCTCCCAGGGGCACAAGCAGCAGAAAATAGGGTGGATCTGGTGCCGACCTAGGAATTGTGAGGGCACTATCGTTATTCCTTGTTGTGGGTCACCCTGAAACGTGTTGTAGTTAACACAAATGCACTCAGGAGTAAAATTTCTATGTTGTTTTATATATTCATATCTATATGTCTGACCAAACGAGAAAATGCCTGCAGAGGAAGCAGTGCATTGTGAGTGTAGGGCTACAGCCACTTTTACTATTCCTCCAAAAGCCAATCGAGCTTAACATTAAACCAGCAGTAGAACTTTGACCACATTGAATGAAAGTTCCAAATCATATGCAGAGTACAAAATGCCTAAAAAAAATTAAAAATTAAAAAATATTTTGAGATGACAGCTTACAAAGCAGTAAATTATTGATATTGCCATTTACATATTTTTTTTATAAACTTGCATTAATCGTTATAAGGGCTGGGATTGGGGGACATGTTTGTATTTGTTGTTTTCCTGTAGACTCTTTTAGGGGGTTCTAAAACTTGAATTTGTTTTGTCAAAACAAAATCAAAAATCAGGATTGTAATTGAGATAAGAAGAAAAAAATTGAGTTTCACATCAATTAAGCCTAAAGGGAATGTCCATCGGTAATGATCCAACAGTCTGTGCTGATTCATTTAATGATATTTGTTTACAGAGCTCCTATTCTCCTGCATAGATATAATTACATAATAAAATTCTAGCTGCCTGCCGCCACCACTAGGGGGAGCTCAGAAGCTCACTGTGTACAGTTGTATTAGCTTGTAGGCATCCTCTAAAGTGCCTCTTGGCTCCCTCTATGTCTAGCCAGGAGATTTGGAGCTCTAACCACTATAAAGATTTATTATGAAATTGATTGGAACAGAATTTTGGACCACAAACAAAACAAAAGGTGGCCTAAAAAGCTTACTGTCAGAAGGTTACTGTCTACAGTTGTATTTTTGAGGTCAATGAATAAACAGTATGAAGTAAGCTTCTAGGCTTCCTCCACTATAAAAATGTATTTAATCGATTGGAAAATAATTTTGGACCCATAAAGAAAACAAATTGTATATAACTTTTATTACATGGTAAATATGATTTGTCTGCATAAACCATACAAATCCCTTTAAAGGGCAAACACGGGCCTGCTTTATATTACGGCATGTACCAGATGCTCTAGGAAAAGTGATTGGGTGCGCCAAACGGTCACTCCATTTACCATTCACTAAGTCCTTTTTATTAGTCAGAAGAGCTGACAGTTCAGTTGCCCATGCTGGAGTATATATGTCTGTGAAGTATCATATGAGGTCACAAAGTGAGACAGGGAGGACAATTTGCTAATATTTGTTAGCACATGGGGGGGGGGGGGATTTTTGGTGCTAAGTACTATATTGACTAAGTGCCCTACTAACTTATATTAAGGCATCTTTGAAATGCCGTAATTTAAAGAGTAGACATCCTTTAATTTATTCATTATGAACCTGGTGCCAGAGCACAGCAGCCAATTAGAACAGTGTTGTCATTATGCAACTTGTACAGTATGTTCTGATTGGCTGCAATGAGAACTTCTCACCCAAAATGCAATGCTAATTAAGCATGAATGTTACCAACTTAACGTTGGCTAAATATTAACAAAGTATCCTGGCTTTTGTCAAAGATATATCTATATTTATATATTATATATTATCAGTATATATATATATATGTGTATATATATATATATATATATATATATTTTTACTGGGTCTATATGTTGCCATGTTGCTGTGGTCTTGATTAGGAAGCCTCCTGTGCACACATTAAATGCTTCTCCAGTGTAGTTAGATCTAATTGAAACCACTCCAGTAATGGTTCCTCCGAAACCCACCCCTGTTTTTAAATGTAATGTTTCCTTAAGTTCATGACGTTCAATGTTCTCTGTATTTTTTGCTCTGTTAGTAGATTACATTCTGCGTTCAGTGAAGAAATATTCTTTTATATCTTACAATTCGTGGTAGTTCATTTTTGCTCTTGATGGGGTTTTCAGAGACATTTATCATAGATTTTTTACGCCAGTGTATGTATATGCCCATCCTTTGGCAGTCCCTGTGCCTAAGCAGAAAACTGGCATAAATAGGGATAAATGTCCTGGGCCCGCTGGGCTTGCCCTCTCTCCACCCATGCCACGCCCCCTTTTCTGAAAGTGGCGAGCGTGGCATTCAAACACCACTTGCGACAATATTTTGTCACAATGATGTTTAAAAAGTTGCAAACGCAGTTGAAGCGAGATGATACATCTCCCTCCTTGGCCTATACAAGTGAAGAATCCTAAAAAAAATATATATTTTAATAAATTTTTTTACTTTTTGCAGGAATTTAAAATGGCCCAAGTTCCAGAAAAAATTTATAATAAGTATAAAATGTACACATCCCAATGTTAATGTGGCCAACTTAGAGGAAAGGCTATTATTTATTCATTTCTGTATTATTTTAATATAATTTTTAAAAAAAGGGTGCTTCACATACTCTACAAAATATTCACTATTTTGTAGTTTCTTTTTTCTATTGAATGGTTTGTATTTACACTGCTTTATTTCTTGTTTTTAGTGCACTTACAGTTGCAACAGCAGCCAAGTAAACACACATGAAAGATGCCCAAAATGAACAATTTTTTGGGGGGAGTTCAAGTAAACTTGTCTGGTTATTTCTGCTGCCTTATCTGGGTGCAGGATGTGCTAGAGAGAGGGAAACTGAGCTCTGTCATATATATCTTTATATCATATGTCACAGGATTTTTGAGTAAGGCCTCATGCACATGACCGTAGTTATGGTCCGCATCCGAGCCGCAGTTTCTGCGGCTCGGATGCGGACCCATTAACTTCAATGGGGCCACAAAAGATGTGGACAGCACTCCATGTGCTGCCACATCCATAGCTCTGTTCCGAAGCCCCACCAAAAAAATATAGCATATCCTATTCTTGTCCGTTTTGCAGACAAGAATAGGCATGTCTACAATGGGCCGCCCGTTTCGTTCCGCAAGTTGCGGACCGCAAACAACGGCATGGTCGTGTGCATGAGGCCTAAAAAAAAGCAGAATAAATCCTGACAGAACTCCTAGGAGAGATTGTGAGAGTCCTGATAAACCACCCACACACAATATGATTGATAACCTTCTGATACAGGGAGAGCTGTCAATCACTGTGTATGGTCTGGGGGATTCAGGACTCTCACTGCCTCTCCTATCAGTCCTGTCAGCATTCACACTGCTTTTTATTTAGAAATCCTGCTCCAAGTCATATAAACCTCTATATCACAGTATCCAGCTTCTCTCCCTCTATCGTGTCATGCTCTCAGAGGACAATATAAATGATTCCCTTTAAATTGAAAGGCTTATAGTTAGGGTGGGTTCAAGTGACATTTTTGCCATCCATTAAATGTATACAGAAAAAAATATACGTTAAACGGATGCATCAGACTGATGCACAGTGGCATCCATTCATGATACAAGAAAGAGTGCTGCGTTTTTGTATCCTTTTTTTTTAAATAACGTATACGTCAAACAGAGTCATAAAACGTGATAACCTCTTTAACACTCTCTATTCACTTTTTTTAAATCAAATGTTTATTTTTTTGTGAAAGATTTTTTATTTTTTTATTTCAGATACATACTGTAGACTTATGGAGAGAAATAAATGTTGCGTTTCCAGCAAGATAAATGATCTTTACTACATATTCATAGGGTGCTGTATTTAGCACTCATTGCCTCTGACCTTATGCTCTTCTGGTACTTTCAAGGGAGTACATTAGACCCATCGCCTATTTTATTATTGTTGAAAGAACCAATTAGCACGAGGCTGTCTGTTGCCATGACACGGGCCATTCAGTGCCTACATAGACGATCGTGCTTGTGCACTACTTATTAGTACACAAAGAGCAGCAGCGGCAGAGAGATTTTTTTAGAAAAAAAAAAATCAAACACTCTACAGGGAGGTCACTGCTTATTTTTCCATGCACGTCTATGACAGGAGAAAATCCAATATTCTGTAGTGGAAATAAAGCTGCCAATAGAGATTAAATGAAATTCTCCTGGACGTTTTTGACAATTGTAGCCAACAGTCAGATAACATCTTTACATCCCTAATGCCAGCGCTCAATTGATCTCCTGAGGAAGACGGAGGGGCCAGGTTGGAGTGGTTTTAGCCATCCATCAATCACTATCAGGCATTTTTTGGTCACTTATGATGCTTAATAAGTTGAACAAATGACTAAATATTATAATTTTGGGCTGAATTCCTTGTCTTCTTTTAGCCAGCAAACATTCCTCTATTATCTGCGGCCAGTATAAAGTCCAGCACTATTAAAAACGTGCCCTGAGACTGATATGTGACCAGGATGATTTTTGGAAATGTGCCAGTTATTTTGAAGCTTTCGAATTAATTTAAATTTTAGACAATATTTAAAGGGAATATTCTGTTTTTTTTCCACAAACAGTGCCGAACCTGTCCACAGGTTGTGTTTGGTATTGCAGCTCAGCTTCCTTGAAGTGGATGGAACTGAGCTGCAATACCATACACAACCTGTGGATATGCGTGGTGTCATTTTGTTAAAAATAATAATAATCTTGAGAACAAGCAGGCTTTTTCGGAATTCCCATCACAGTGGATAGAGAAAGCTGCTCCATAAAAGTCTGATAGATGTGGGTCCCATACCTATCTCCCAGGTATACCTGTCCTGTGAATGGAGAAGTGGCCACGGGATAGGGAACCCTTGTGGAGATAGGTGCGGATCCCTTAGCTGGGAACACATCTCTCAGACATTTATAGCATATCTTGTAGAAGAGCCCTAAATGTCTAGGGTAGGCATACCCCTTTAAACATTTTAGGGTCCCGACCCAAAGTTGGTCAAAGGACTTTTTGGAAGCATTTACATTTTGCACAGTTTTCTTCGCAGCATCAGCATGGCAACATTGTAGCAATTTTGACAAAATGTAGATAAAACCTCTCACTTACATATGACCCCTTATTACATGCACTTTTGCCCGCTCATATTGAAGAAATTAATGAAATCAAGATTTTTTTCAAATACCCAACAGAGGACGTAGCAATTGACATATAATTTCTTTTTTTAACTTGATTCCTGCCTGTGACACTTTATTTGGATGTTCTTTTATGTGGTATGTATACGGTTATCTGTTCTTGAACATCATAATACACTGTAGCAGCAATATTTCTAGACTGTTATAAATCAATTCCAGGTAGTATGGTTTGATATTTACCAATACAAGTATTAACTTCAAATCTAAATAGATATTCACACTTCAAGCAGCCATTTTGGCTAAAATGGGATTTTATCATTGATTAAAAAAAGCACAATTTTTATTATATTTTTGAATTTTTCTGTATTTATGGGTCATTAAAATATAATTCAACTAATTTAAAATTATTTTACAATTTCTTGTACATATCAGAAGGTAATTTATACTATGGATTAAATTGCCAGTAAATTATTCTATTTCATATGTATAAAACATTATGTCTACTATTTATTGTATTCATTCATTCATATATTTTCTAGTATTTTGATACTGTTTCCACACTTCAAGTTTGTTGAAGGGTTATTCCCCTCTTGGCCTTTTATGTCTATAATTGGAATAACCTGAGTTAGCGCCTCATCGTAGTCTCTACTCACTGCTATCAGAGTTACGCACTGCTGACTCAAATGAAATGCTGAGATAGGGATAACCCTTTAAGCCTGTTTTTTTGTATTTATTAGCAGGTGTGTATGGTTTGAAAGTTTACCCTAACTTTTGATTTTTTTTTTACATTTTCCATGCAAAATAGATACCTGAATTGATGTCACAGCCTCTGTTGTGTTTGCCGTGACACTGTTGCCGTGTGTGCTGTTGCCAGCGGCAACGTGTGTTTGTTGCAGCATGTAGGTACCTGCACCTTTTATCCTGCTTCCCTTCCCTGTTTGGTGCTGGAGGGGTTAATTATCTGGCTGGTGGGGATCTAGGTGTGTCCTGGGTGTGGCCTCTTGGCTCTTTATATCCTGGTGTTTTGAGTCTGAGGTCAGTTGCCATCCAGCCTTTGTGTGAGCTAGAGTGTTGCTCCTTTCCTGGATATACCATCTGTCCAGTGGGAGGGCCTCCTAGCTAGACAGCAATGTCACCATGATGTTCCCCCTTATGTTCCCTCTGTCCTTTTCCCATCCTCACTTGTTGTCTTGTTTAGTGTGGTTGGTGTTTTGGGTGTGTATTTATGTCTAGTTTGGTGTTCCATGTCTGGTATGTTTGGTGTTGGATTCCAGCATGGTTGCTAGACATTTCCACTGTTTATCTGTTGAGCCTCCGGAAGGGGGTGTCTGGGTTCCCCGGAGGGAGAATCATAAGTCGTGAGCAGCTCTGCCTTGGGCCCCCATGCTTCTTGTCTGCATGGGGGTCTAGTCATTGTTGTGGCCGCGGCAGGTAAGTGTGTGTTGTTTCTGGGCTCTTACCTGACGATCCAGTGGCTGTTCACTGGCTGTCCCTTTCCTTGCGGCTAGGCCGGTGGAGACTCTTGTTCATCCGCGTCTGGGATAAACAAGTCATCTCCTGCTCCTAACCTTATTTCAGGGATCTTCAGGGTGGCTCAGGGTCCTAGGTTCCTGTCTATGAGCCCACCTACCATCTGGGTCTGCTCATACGGTTAGGAGTCAGGCCCAGTATTAGGGCGGCTTTAGGTGGTGACCTGCTCCCTTTTACTGGTGTCCAGGCCTAGCTGCTTCACCGTTTACCCACACTATACGGTGGGGAGTTTTCCCCCACTCCCCATTGTGACAATTGATGTGTCAGCAGTGTACGCGTGTACCAATTCCAGTGGGGCCCATCTGTGCATACATCTGTGCTTCTGCCTGTCCCAGCTCTGCTCTGCTAAAGCCTGGCATAGCTTTGTTATTCCAGGCTTTAGCAGAGTGGGCAAAAGCAAGAAAAGGGATGTGCTAAGCAGTGCTTCTGCTTCTGCCTCTGCCCAATGGTTCCACTCTCATTGACCCTGCACCATACAATGCCTTTAGCAGAGCAAGTGAGCGCAGGCTGGAGCTCTGCATAGCGTAGCGCTGCTCCTCCCTTTGTCTGCTCCACTAAAGCCTGGCATACAACATCAGCAGTGTGTGCTCCTGTCTATATAGCGCTTACTGCAGCCCCAGTGGAATTCATACACCAGAAAAACATCTGACATTTTAGTGGTGCATGAGTGTATGTATTTCATAGCGCTATAGACACCTGAATTTCAGGTGTCTATTTTGCATGGAAAACTTTAAAAAAATAAATTGGTAAATTACCAAGATTAATTTCATGTCATTTAAAATTCTTTTTAATTTAAGTTTAGATTAGAAATTAGCCTAAAAAAGTACAGATAAAGATGGAAGTTTGAATATTCATGGCTGACTTGCAGTCTTATAGGAAACAAACGCTGTACATAGTTTGGTTTTGCATACAATGAATGTAACATTCTGATGTGCATGGTAAGATTGGTCGTACAGCTTGACAGTAACGAGGTGATAAGACACCCCTACTATACAATATCAGATTAAGCAACCACCAGCAAAAAAATCAGCATTGTTAGTTATTAACAGAAGATGATGAACTAACAGTTGCCAGTTGGGACACAGTGAAAAATAGTTTGTATGGCCCATCACTTATTTCCTGACAATGAGAAGAGCACCATTTTTATGATACATGGTCCCAGATCCTTTGCATACCCAGTAGGGGGGGCTTAGGAGTTTACTGCATGCTGTTTATACATTGAAAATAATTATAAAACAGTCTTCAGCAAGCTCCCTCTAGTGGAAGCAGCAGGCAGGCAGACATTTTATCATGTAACTCTATGAGTACAGAGGGGATTTGGAGCTCCGCAACCACTACAAAAATATATTATGAAGATTATCAGTTCAGAATTTTGTACCTAGAAATGACATGATAAAATGTGGGGATTCACTTTAAGTTAATATGCATTTTATTGTAAGAGACTGGAATGCAAAGAACCCATTGTAGTAAATGGAGAAGCGTGGGTGTTGCAAGTTTTCAGATGATGTCTTTTCAGATTAAATTGATACCTGTCAGCTGAATGTAGACATTTTCAGTTAAAATTTGAATAGTCACAATGCACAAATGAAGATGCCATGGTTCTCAGCTAAAAGTAATATGTTATTTCCCTACCAGAAGTAAAAAAAAAAAAAAAAAATTTTTATTATTAATGAATTTGTGTATTTAAAAAATATGTATTTAATAAGATAATGAACTAAAAGGAACTACTGTATTTTTTTGAAGTGATCAGCAGTGTAATATTCTGGTAAATAACATACAATTTTTATATGGTAATTGAGACACTCAGTAATATTACTGTCTGAAATTTCCATAAATTATCTTTCATCTGGAGTTGCTAATAGTCCTCCTCTTAGTCTGTTTAAGGCTAAGTCTTTGCAGTAGGGACTTCACATGTGGTGCCACGTTGGCTTTGAAGCTTCCAAATACTTTAAAACAAAATTGTGTTTATGTTAGAATTTTTGGGGAAATGTTTTTGGTGCAAATAACCTTAAAATGACGAAGAAGGCAATAAATCTGTATGATCAGCATGACGTCTACATGCCAAGAATATTTATTTTATTTTACCGCATTCAGAAGATGCATAGATGTAATTTAGGGGCTGAGGGCCTAATTAGGTTTTCGAAATTCATATGCAATATGATCAGCCCTGATTATTTTACAAATCTACAGTTTAATAAGAGCATGATATAGGTAATAAATGGATGATCTTATTAGCATCTGGTAATTAAATATGAAGATTTTTAATACATCTCTGTGAATTATATTGGTACACCTGTCAGCAGTTCCAATTATAGCATTCATTTTGCTTACAACTGTATTTAAAAGTAAGAATACACTTCTAATGTCCCCCTGACATGTTTTACCTACATTGTGTTGTCATTAGGGGCATGAGACATGAGAGAAATAAGGTCACTTAGGGTACGGTAGAAATGTAACCTAAATTTTAACCACAGTTTTGCTAGTAAAATAATAGCTGTCACCAGCACTGGTGACTAGTGTACCGATAAAATTTACAGTGATGTAGACGGACATACAGTTGTCTTTAATACACTACTTCAGAGACCCATGTCATATTTTTAAGGTGACTTAATAAAAGCTGGTTTTAAATAAGACAGCTAGAGACATTAGTGGGACCTTGTTACATATGCCAGGTATATACAGCCCCTGCCTAGCACCAATCTATAATAGTGCAGGGTAAAAGCTATATTTGATGAGCACATTGCGTTGAGCTTCCTAGAAGAGATAGGAGACATCAGTGTCGGACTGGGGATTCTTGGGCCCACCTGGGAAAATTATACTGGCCCACCCCCTATATCATCAATAACGTTTAATAGGTTTTGAATCAAAGACAGAGTCTAGTGACAAGAAATTCTCCTGGATCTTTGGAGCCCATTATAGTGTCAGAACCTGGGTCCAACTCTGGGAGATGTCTCTAGTAAACAACTTAACCACCAGGTCTTAAAGAGATTTTCTAGGATAAATAAAGAATGGCAGTTTTTAGTTTTTTCTTCCAGAAACGGTGCCGCATCTGCTCATAGCTCATGTGTAGTATTACAGCTCAGCCCCATTCACCTCAGTGGAGCCAGAGTTGCAATACCAGAAAAAAAACATGGGCAGGTGTGGTGCTGTTTTTTTGAAGAAAGAAGCTATGTTTTTTTTTAATTCCACACAACCCTTTTAACTCCCTCTTCTACCCTAGACCACCAAGGGGAATTAACCCTTCCTTTATCCTAAACTACCAGGAAAGCAAATATTAATCCCTCCATTACCTTACAGCAGGGGTGAAGACATTAACCCCTTCATTACTGAACCACCAAACAATAGAATATGAAAGGGGTTCTCCAGGAATTAAAAAATTAGAACTACTGTGTCAGCGCTGCCTCCTGTTCACGGTTTACCTTCTCGCCATTGCCTCTGCAGTGGTAAGCAGGTGTAATTACACCTAACTGCCCCATTCATTTCAATGGGACGGATCGTTCCCATACACTTGTATAGTAGCGATCCTTCCCATTGAAATGAATGGGACGGCCAGGGTGTAATTACACCTGCTCACCACTGCAAAGGCGATGGCGAGAAGGTAAACAGTGAAGAGGAGGCAGTGCTGGCAAGGCGCGCGCGTCCTCTTCTAACAGCTGGTCAGCGGGGATGCCGGGCGTCGGACCCCTGCCGATCTGATATTGATGACCTATTCTGAGGATAGGTCATCAATATTAAAAGCCCAGAGAACCCTAAATATTATTTTGTAATAAATATATTCACAAATACCTTTCATTACTTAGAGTGGCTTGTTTTGCCTAGGGAGCAAATATTAGGAGAAATAAATTGGCCGCCATCCTATCAGTACACACAAAACCTGTCCTAATCACATAGCAGGACAAGTTACCTCACCACAATGGGCCATAGTGCTGCCTCATCCTCCTCTCTGCTCTGCTTGTCAGGAATCATGATCCTGAATACAGGTGAATCTCTTTGGGAATGGTGAAGATGAGGAGACATGAGAGGAGGCTGAGGTGTGGCTAATGAGCAGCATCTCTTGTATGCAGCCTCCATTACCACGGCAACACATTACCACAGTCTGTCCTCTCCGTCTCTGTACTTCATGTCTCCTCATGAACTAAGTTCCCCAGAGATTCAGCTAAAGTTCTTATCATCTGTATTTAGGATCATAATCCCTGACAAGTAGAGAGGAGGAGGAGGATGAGGCAGCTTTTTACCTCAGTGTTGTAAAGTAAGGCTACTTTCACACTAGCGGTTTTTGCGGATCCGTCATGGATCTGAGAAAACGCTTCTGTTACAATAATACAACCACATGCATCCATTATGAACGGATCTCAATAGCGGAATTGAAAACACAGATGTGAAAGTAGCCTAACTTGTCCTCATGTGTGATTAGGACAGGTTTTGTGTGAACTAATGGAACAGCGGCCATTTTGTTTCCACTGATGATTGCTTCCTAGACAAAACGAGCCATTATAAATAATGAAAGGTATTTGAGAATATATTTATAATAAAGTAACATTTAAGTATTTTAATTTTATTAATTCCCCGTGAACCCCTTTAAACCCTCCTATTACTCTGGACAGTGAACAACTGTGCACAGCATACTGATGACACTCAGGTGAATGGCTCTTACATACCTGGCATTACTATTTCTAGATGTTCAATAAAATGGACCTCACATAACCACAGAAAACCAAAGTGTATTTTTTTGAGTTTTTATGTCATTTTTTAAAATACAATTTGCTAAAGTAGCTACCCAGAATGTAACTTTTATTTATAAAGCCCACCATTATTCTCTTTTCGCTTTCTATTTTATTGGAAGGGGGGGGGGGGGGGTATACAGGAATTGCTAAAGTACTAGTTGCATATGGAAAGGCTGCTAAAATGTAAAATCTAATAGAGACCTATAAAGTATCATAAATAACTTGATATTTTTTCATTAATAAAACTAATAACACTTTCACAGAAAAATGTTCCCAAGTGTTTTAAAACTGTGGAACTCATCAGAATATGGCTTCCAGGGTGTAATTGTAGAGGATCCAGGGGGGCTCTGGTGCCTGAGGGGGCCCATAGACTTTGTCATATAAGAGACCTATGCTATAAATGTTACATAATAAGTGGTGTCCGTATAACAGATTTTACATAGAAGTCCAGGAGCTTCATGATAGGTCTCTGCTGCTTCCAAACGGCTACCCAACAGTTCACCTTTTATCTGTGCCTCAATGTCCCTTTCAGGGGGATGACTTGTCTGTAAAATGAAAACTTTTCAGCACAATGTACTTGATAAAAAGCAGCCTTTCAATATTACTTAATATGGGAAATGGTTATTTTGGAACATTATGATTTTCTTTCAAATGTAGCATTCTATATATAAACATTGCTTTTTTAATTTTATTTTAGTTTTCTTTTTTATTTCATGATGTGTTTGTTAGAATTGTATAGATATCTATATATATTTGATAATATAGGTACATTAATGTTGAGCTCTATATTTAATAAAGTATTACATTTTAATGGAAAGTACAGAGACCCTTGGGGAGAAAAGCATTGTGCAGCCTTGTAATCTGGCCAGTTAATCGCTGTATGCACAGGTAAAAAAAAAGCATATAAAATGTATAGCCTTTCGCCTGTATACAATTGGTAACAATTTACCTAATATCATTATTATCATTAAACCTTATTATATACATTTTATTATTATATCATTAGTATTATAAATTATTGTGTTTCCATATACTGAAAAGTGATCATGTTGATCTTTGCAGTATAACGAGGATAAGATGTGATTATGTTTAAAAAAAAAAAAACATTTAATGCTTAGATTTGAAAAGTAAAAAATAGTTTAAAAGCTTTTGGTTTTTTCACATTCACTACTGCTTATCAGATATTTTGCTGTGTGAAAATAATAATGTGAACAATAGAATTTAGAAATGTAGTGCAATATGCAGACAGTAGGAGGAGCTGAGCAGATTGATGTCTAGTTCTGTAGGAGAAGATTCAGTAAAAATTGTCATTTATTCACATAAATCCCTGCTTACATTGGGTTTACGAGTCACGTGGGTGGTCCTGCTCTCTTTGCCCACAAAACTAGATATCAATCTGCTCAGCTGCTTTTGCTCTATAACATAACATACTTTCATGATGATAGTTTCAGTAGAAATATTTAATTTTTGGGGTTGTATGTGTTATTAAAAATACATTTAAAAATATATGCAATTCCAAGAAAGATTTCTGACAAAAATACTTATGCAAAACATTTTATTCAGACAATTATGCAATTTTTTGACAATGCATTCCAATTATCAACTGTCAGTGTCATTAATATCATCCCTGAAGGCCTTTCATTAAAGTTGGGAATTATTATTTTTCTCTCTACAATTTCGCTATAGACTTTGCCAGGTTACACTGCTGCACTTTAGGATATAGATTTAGATTTTTTTGTATATTTGATAAGGCTCCATGAACGTAGCATTTGTAAGACAATTTCATAAATGGTTTGTATGGAAACATACATTGGTCAATAAAAAAAAAACTAAAAATTCTCATGCAGGATGTCAACTATTTGTGCTAAATGTTGTTGGCTGACTTAAACTACTTGAGCGTTTTGTACACTTTTCCTTGTGTCCAGCATAATGTGAATTTTTAATGGGGTTTGTGATTTGATACTTGCCTATTGTTGAAGTCAATATCTCCAGCTTCTGTACTATTTAAGATGAACAAAACATTTTTTGAAGAATTGTGTATCTGGCGTTTTGTATGCGCTGACACTAATGTTTGTGAAATTTGAGCAACAGAGAGTATATGCATATATATATATATATAAAAATCTATTTATTGTATGACTTATAATCTATGTTTTTTTTTTTTTTTTTATTAATTTGCACTGGCCTGGAAAAGATTGTATCGCATTTCAGTATTTTCAGAATTGTCTGCTCTGGGAATTGTGCACAATGTTTGTCATTACAGATGAGTACTGTAACAGCAAAACCTCAAAATTATTTGTCATGGAGTGTACAGTTTGTGATAATTTTTATTAAAAAAATGAATACCAAAATAAAAAAATAAATATAACTGATCTGTTTTATATGTATTTTAAATAAAGATATTCTAAATTCACGATTTAGCGTCTGTGATTCTTTGGCATTTATTTTAAATGTATTTTTATATCTTTGAAATACAGTCAGGTCCATAAATATTGGGACATCGACACAATTGTAGCATTTTTGGCTCTATACACCACCACAATGGATTTGAAATGAAATTAACAAGATGTGCTTTAACTGCAGACTGTCAGCTTTAATTTGAGGGTATTTACATCCAAATCAGGTGAACGGTGTAGGAATTACAACTGTTTGCATATGTGCCTCCCACTTGTTAAGGAACCAAAAGTAATGGGACAATTGGCTTCTCAGCTGTTCCATGGCCAGGTGTGTGTTATTCCCTCATTATCCCAATTACAATGAGCAGATAAAAGGTCCAGAGTTCATTTCAAGTGTGCTATTTGCATTTGGAATCTGTCAGCTGTCAAGATGAGATCCAAAGAGCTGTCACTATCAGTGAAGCAAGCCATCATTAGGCTGAAAAAACACAACAAACCCATCAGAGAGATAGCAAAAACATTAGGCGTGGCCAAAACAACTGTTTGGAACATTCTTAAAAAGAAGGAACACACCGGTGAGCTCAGCAAGACCAAAAGACCCGGAAGCACATGGAAAACAACTGTGGTGGATGACTGAAGAATTCTTTCCCTGGTGAAGAAAACACCTTTTACAACAGTTGGCCAGATCAGGAACACTCTCCAGGAGGTAGGTGTATGTGTGTCAAAGTCAACCATCAAGAGAAGACTTCACCAGAGTGAATACAGAGGGTTCACCACAAGATGTAAACCATTGGTGAGCCTCAAAAACAGGAAGGCCAGATTACAGTTTGCCAAACGACATCTAAAAAAGCCTTCACAGTTCTGGAACAGCATCCTATGGACAGATGACACCAATATCAACTTGTACCAGAGTGATGGGAAGAGAAGAGTATGGAGAAGGAAATGAACTGCTCATGATCCTAAGCATACCACTTAATCAGTGAAGCATGGTGGTTGTAGTGTCATGGCGTGGGCATGTATGGCTGCCAATGGAACTGGTTCTCTTGTATTTATTGATGATGTGACTGCTGACAAAAGCAGCAGGATGAATTCTGAAGTGTTTCAGGCAATATTATCTGCTCATTTTCAGCCAAATGCATTTAAAACTCATTTGACGGCGCTTCACAGTGCAGATGGACAATGACCCAAAGCATACTGCAAAAGCAACCAAAGAGTTTTTTAAGGGAAAGAAGTGGAATTTTATGCAATGGCCAAGTCAATCACCGGACCTGAATCCGATTGAGCATGCATTTCACTTGCTGAAGACAAAACTTAAGGGAAAATGCCCCAGAACAAGCAGGAACTGAAGACAGTTGCAGTAGAGGCCTGGCAGAGCATCACCAGGGATGAAACCCAGCGTCTGGACATGTCTATGCGTTCCAGACTTCAGGCTATAATTGACTGCAAAGGATTTACAACCAAGTATTAGAAAGTGAAAGTTTGATTTATGGTTATTATTCCGTCCCACTACTTAACAAGTGGGAGGCACATATGCAAACTGTTGTAATTCCTACACCGTTCACGTGATTTTGATGTAAATACCCTCAAATTAAAGCTGACAGTCTGCTGTTAAAGCCCATCTTGTGCGTTTAATTTCAAATCCATTGTGGTGGTGTATAGAGCCATAAATGTTAGAACTGTGTCAATGTCCCAATATTTATGGACCTGACTGTAGTTTGGTATTTATTTTTAAAACAAAGTACTGTTATACTGTAATCTAGTCCTCCAGGAGCTTCACTATTCCATTTGATATCCGTGAAAAAAAAAAAAAAATTGCACATATGCACAACAAAGTCCCTTCTGCGTTCAAGTGACAAATAATGCCATACTCACGACCATTTGGGTACAAATGCCTGCTCTAGTGCTATTGTGATTTATCTGTGTTTAGCCTGCATTATTTCTTGCCAGTCCGGTACCTATCCTGCCTGTGTGGTCCTCCACTTTTAGTTCCGTTCTGTTAATGTTTCAGTTCTATACCCAGTCTGTGCTCCGGTCTAGTTCTCAGCCTGCCTGTTTTATGTGTGCTTCACCACTACCCTGTCCACAAGTCTAACCTCAACCACGTTAACTATGTACTGCCTGGATCTCAAAAGCCAGTTTTGAAGCCTTAGTGAATGTTCAGACTGTACCTGTTGTTTTCTGCAGTTTTTTTGTGAGTTTTCTATATTCTGTAATAGATTTTGACAGGCACTCCTTCACTTGCACTGATGTGGATAAAAAGAGTTTTTATTAAAGCATATACATATAATAACCAAAGATAAAAATTTTAATTATAGATATCATGAATATCACTTGCTCATATATTGGGGATCTCTCTAATTGGGTCATCACTGTAGCTTGATGGTACAATTCAAATGGAGATCTCTCAATATATATGAAGAGTATAAATCGGTGTCCACAATCACTCAAAACTCATATGACCTAATTTAGGATTCCACAGTACGTAGGTAAGTATTCCCTTTAAGCTTGCAATAATATTTATGTAAAAAATTTGAATAAAACCGTGCACGCACAGTCCACTTGGACATTTAACTGGATTTTAACGTCATAGGCAGAAAAAAAAGCTCCCGTTCCAATGTGGATAAACACTTCCGTTCCAAATAACAGTTAGTTCGTCCTCTTTTGTTCTGACAATAAAATAGATAATTGCAGGCTGCTACTTACAGTTCTGAAGGCTCAATGTAGGAAGCGGGGTATTGTGCCTCTGCGTGGCGTCCCAAGTGGGGTCCGGCACTAGTATGACTTACCTCCGCTACTCCTTCTCATTGCAAGCTCCGCCACTCTAGGATTCGGCCTGCCGTCTATGTGCTACGGCTACAAGGCTCGGCGTCCAACGTGTACGGCAAGTAATAGCAATGTAGCTATATTCTGAGCTCCAGTTGCTTGCATCGAAATCCCTGACCCCAGTGGGTTAGCTACCAACTACACGACTATACCAGGAGTTAGCGGTTGGGTTACTAACTAGAGATGTCGCAAACATAAAATTTTCCGTTCGCGAGCGGCAAATGCGAGTTTCTACAAATGTTCACGAACGTGCGAACCGGGCGAACCGCCATTGACTTCTATAGGCAGGCGAATTTTAAAACCCACAGGGACTCTTTCTGGCCACAATAGTGATGGAAAAGTTGTTTCAAGGGGACTAACACCTGGACTGTGGCATGCCGGAGGGGGATCCATGGCAAAACTCCCATGGAAAATTACATAGTTGACGCAGAGTTGGATTTTAATCCATAAAGGGCATAAATCACCTAACAATCCAATTTTTTTTTTAACAACGTGGTTTAAAACATCCAGTGTGTGTATACGATCAGGTATGATGTTGTATCGATCAGTAGTGTAAGGGTTACGCCCGCTTCACAGACATTGACAGACCAAACTCCCCTTTTAATGCACCGCAAACAACCGCAAACAGTCCATTTGCCTAACTGCAAACTTCCCATTTGCACAAGGTTGGATACCAAGCTAGCCATGTCCCGTTGATGTCATTGAAGGTTTCTTCCTCCACCCAGCCATGTACAACACCAAGGGTCCCGGAAAGGTGAATTGAATAGATTTTTCGAATGGGGAGAGGGTTAAAAAAATGCTGGCTCCCTCCCCTTTGTTTGAATCCATGCCACGGTCACTGCGTCTGCGCTGTGCAATTTACTGTCACATCCGATATGAGTGCTATTTTCTGTAGTACTATTCTCATCAGTTTAATCCCTGTTGCTGTCATGGTCTTACCTCCTTGCTGTTCCCTTCGTTTGACATGTGCTGGCGGCCATCTTGGTTTCTGGGTTTTCTTGTAGCCTCCCACCCTGCGGCTCCTCCTTCCCACTGGGAGGAGCTGGATGCCCAGCTCATATATACAGGAGGTCTGTGGCTTCAGTTCCTTGCTTGGTCCTCCTGTGTTCACATGCTTCCAAGACTGCTGCTGCTTCTGGTTCCTGATCCTGGCCTCGTCTGACTACCCCGTTGGTTCCTGATTCCGGCTTCGTCTGACTACCCCGTTGGTTCCTGATTCCGGCTTCGTCTGACTACCCCGTTGGTTCCTGTTCCTGGCTTCGTCTGACTACCCTTCTGGTTCCTGACCTCTGTCTCCGCAAGACCCTGCTTCGGTTTAGCCATCCGTTCGGACTTTGCTTACGGCTTGCTCTTCAATAAAACCTTCTTATTTTCCACTTATCTCTTGTTGTACGTCTGGTTCATGGTTCCATGACATTAGGACCAAGCCATGAATTCTGACGGTACAGGGCCACCCTCGCTACCTACGCTGGTTGCCAGACTTGATCAGCAGGATCACCTGTTGGGTCGGTTCGCTGTGGCGTTGCAAACCCTGCTTGAACGCACGGCTCATTTAGCTTCCGTTGCCGATGGGTCGGTTGTCGCTCCTGGGCCCGCTCCTACTGCCGCTCCGGTTGTTGCGCCAGAGTCTACCCTGACACCTGTTGCTGCGCCTGTGGTGTTTCAGGGTATGACCGGTTCTGCCCCCCTTCCACAGCGCTTTGGGGGAGAGCCAACTCAGTGCCGAGGTTTCCTTAACCAGGTGGGCATTTACTTCGAGTTGCTGCCACATGCCTTTCCTACTGAGAGATCAAGGGTGGGCTTCTTGATCTCGCTGCTCTCGGACAAGGCCTTGGCCTGGGCCAGCCCTTTATGGGAGAACAACAATCCGGTGGTTGCCGAGTTTTCCGGTTTTGTTGCTTCTCTTCGGAAGGTATTCGATGTGCCGGCTCGTGCTGCCTCTGCTGCGAAGCTCCTTATGTCCATCAGACAGGGTTCACGATCCGTAGCTGAATACGCCATTGAGTTTCGTACCCTGGCAGCAGAGGTGGGCTGGAATAATGAGGCTCTGGTCGCTGCTTTCTCTCATGGTCTCTCGGATGCCTTGAAGGATGAGGTTGCAGCTAAGGACCTACCAGTGGAGCTCGAGTCTCTTATTTCTTTCCTGATTTTGATTGACACCAGACTCAGGGAGAGACCTTCCTTTAAGGAGAGCCTGCGGAGGTCTCCTAACAGATTGGCGCCTACGTTTGCTGTCCCACCCGTGCCTCCCTCTCCTCCCACGCCTCCTGGGGATGACTTGTCTGGGGGTGAACCCATGCAGCGGGGGTTTGCTCGCCTGTCTGAGGGGGAGAGGGTACTCCGGAGACGCGAGGGCCGATGCATGTACTGTGGTCTCGGTGGGCATTTTCGGTTGGCATGTCCGAACCGTCCGGGAGAACGCTCGCACCTGAGGTCCTGTCGGGGGCAGATCTTGGGTGGAGTCTCCTCGTCCCCGGTTTCCCGTGTTGACAAACCACTGATCACGGTTGTCCTCTCCTGGGTCGGGGGCTCGGTGACGACCCAGGCGTTGGTGGACTCTGGTGCTGGTGGTTTGTTCATTGATAGAGTGTTCGTTGCCGCCAATTCCATTCCTCTGCAGCCTCGAGGTTCCCCACTGGCTCTTGAGGCGATAGACGGCAGACCCCTTCTGCCGCCACACGTGACTCATGAGACCCTTCCAGTGGGGATAGCCATTGGTGCCGTTCACAGAGAGTCGGTCTGTCTCCAGGTTATTTCGTCTCCACACTACTCGGTGGTCTTGGGGTACCCCTGGCTCCAGAAGCATAATCCGACTTTCGATTGGAGATCGGTCGAGATCCTCTCGTGGTCACCGCAGTGTGGGGCTAGTTGCATCCATGGGCCTGTCAAGTTGCTGTGTACTTCCTCGGACTCTCTGTTGCCTCCTGAATACGAAGAGTACCGGGATGTATTCGATAAGGTGCGCGCGGTTGCCCTACCTCCGCACCGCCCATACGATTGTGCCATAGAGTTACAATCCGGTGCCGTTCCTCCTCGTGGCAAAGTCTATCCACTGTCGGTAGCGGAGAATGAGGCCATGGAGGAGTACGTGAGGGAGGCGCTTTCACGCGGACACATTCGCAAATCCTCGTCCCCGGCAGGGGCTGGATTTTTCTTTGTGAAAAAGAAGGGCGGCGAGTTGAGGCCTTGCATCGATTACAGGGGTCTCAATCGCATCACGATCAAGAACGCTTACCCGATACCCTTGATTTCCGAGCTGTTCGATCGCCTCAAAGGGGCCACGGTCTTTACCAAACTCGACCTGAGGGCGGCATATAACCTGGTAAGGATCAAGGCGGGCGATGAGTGGAAGACCGCGTTTAACACCAGGACCGGTCATTATGAATCCTTGGTTATGCCCTTTGGGTTGTGCAATGCGCCCGCAGTCTTCCAGGAATTCATCAACGATGTTTTCCGTGACCTGTTGCAGCAGTGTGTGGTGGTCTATTTGGATGACATCTTGGTATATTCTGCATCCATGGAGGCCCACATTCTGGATGTCAGACGAGTGTTGCAACGCTTACGAGAGAACAAGCTGTTCGGTAAGCTTGAGAAATGCGAATTTCACCGATCCCAGGTAACCTTCTTAGGTTACATCATTTCCGCTGAGGGGTTCTCCATGGATCCTGAGAAGGTTTCGGCTGTCTTACAGTGGCCCCAGCCCAGTGGTCTTCGTGCCCTGCAGCGCTTTTTGGGCTTCGCCAATTATTATCGGAAGTTCATCAGGGACTTTTCCATGCTAGCCAAGCCTCTCACGGATCTGACCAGGAAGGGCAGTAATCCTCAGGTCTGGCCGCTCGAGGCCATCCGAGCTTTTGAGGCTCTAAAGTCCGCCTTTGTGTCGGCTCCGATTCTGTCGCATCCCAACCCTGGGTTGCCTTTTGTCCTCGAGGTGGACGCGTCTGAGACGGGAGTAGGCGCCCTCCTGTCTCAGCGTAGAACACCAGAGGGTCCTCTGCTTCCTTGTGGGTTTTACTCCCGGAAACTGTCTTCCGCGGAGTGCAACTATCAGATTGGTGACAGGGAGTTATTGGCCATCGTGCAGGCCCTTAAAGAATGGAGGCACTTGCTCGAGGGCTCGGTGGTTCCGGTTCTCATCCTGACGGACCACAAGAATCTGACCTACCTCTCTGAGGCCAAGAGATTGACACCACGTCAGGCCAGATGGGCTCTGTTCTTGTCACGTTTTAATTACGTGGTCTCCTACCTACCCGGCTCCAAGAACATCAGAGCGGATGCCTTATCACGGCAGTACTCCGAGCTGTCCGGGGAGGAGTCGATTCCGACTACGGTCATACCCCCGAATCAGATCCTGGCCGCTATTCGCACCAGCCTGACTTCTCCTCTGGGTGAGCAGATTTTGGCGGCTCAATCTGGTGCTCCCTCTGGGAGACCCAACGGCAGATGTTTTGTGCCTGAGGAGTTGCGCACTCGGTTGTTGCGAACCTACCATAACTCCAAGGCCGCGGGGCACCCTGGAAAGAATCAGCTGTCCTGGGCGGTTTCACGTCTGTTCTGGTGGCCTTCTCTACGTTCCGACATCGCCGCATATGTAGCGGCATGCTCCGTTTGTGCCCAGAGTAAGTCCCCTCGGCACCTTCCGTTGGGCCTTTTGCAACCCATAGCCACCGGGGAGCGTCCATGGTCACACCTGGGGATGGATTTCATTGTGGACCTCCCTGCATCCCGAGGCCATACGGTCATTCTCATGATTGTGGATCGGTTTTCCAAAATGTGCCACTGTGTTCCTCTCAAGAAGTTACCCTCTGCACAAGAGTTGGCCTCGATTTTTGCCAGGGAGGTCTTCCGGTTGCACGGTTTGCCCAAGGAGATTGTGTCGGATCGGGGGAGTCAGTTTGTGTCCAGGTTCTGGCGCGCCTTTTGCTCCCAGTTGGGGATTCATCTCTCTTTCTCCTCGGCCTACCACCCTCAGTCCAATGGGGCCGCAGAACGATCCAATCAGGCCTTGGAGCAATTCCTTCGTTGCTATGTCTCCGATCACCAAGACAATTGGGTTGACCTCCTGCCTTGGGCTGAGTTTTCCAGGAACACGGCGGTGAACTCTTCCTCTGGGACGTCTCCCTTCATGGCCAATTATGGGTTCCAACCTGCCGTGTTACCGGAGGTATTCTCTCCCCAGGATATTCCGGCTGTGGAGGATCACCTTTCCGTCCTACGTGCTTCTTGGGTACAGATCCAGAGGTCCCTTGAGGTCTCTGCGCAGCGCCAGAAACTCCAGGCTGATCGCAGACGAGCACCCGCTCCTTCCTACCAGGTCGGAGACCGCGTATGGTTGTCCACCCGCAACCTCAACCTTCGAGTGCCCACTCCCAAGCTGGCGCCTCGCTTTGTTGGTCCCTTCCGAGTGCTTCGCAGGGTAAACCCGGTAGCCTATGCCCTTGCGCTTCCTCCTGGCATGCGGATCTCCAACGTGTTTCATGTCTCCCTGTTGAAGCCACTGGTGTGTAATCGTTTCACTTCCTCGATTCCTCGGCCTCGTCCGGTCCAAGTGGGCAATCGTGAGGAGTATGAGGTGAGCAATATCCTGGACTCACGCCTGGTCCGCGGCCGGGTGCAGTTTTTGGTCCATTGGCGTGGTTATGGTCCAGAGGAGCGTTCCTGGGTTCCCTCCGCAGATGTCCATGCTCCTGCTTTGCTCCGAGCCTTCCACGCACGCTTCCCTCAGAAACCGTTCCTTACTCCGCGGAGGAGGGGCCCTTGAGGGGGAGGTACTGTCATGGTCTTACCTCCTTGCTGTTCCCTTCGTTTGACATGTGCTGGCGGCCATCTTGGTTTCTGGGTTTTCTTGTAGCCTCCCACCCTGCGGCTCCTCCTTCCCACTGGGAGGAGCTGGATGCCCAGCTCATATATACAGGAGGTCTGTGGCTTCAGTTCCTTGCTTGGTCCTCCTGTGTTCACATGCTTCCAAGACTGCTGCTGCTTCTGGTTCCTGATCCTGGCCTCGTCTGACTACCCTGTTGGTTCCTGATTCCGGCTTCGTCTGACTACCCCGTTGGTTCCTGATTCCGGCTTCGTCTGACTACCCCGTTGGTTCCTGTTCCTGGCTTCGTCTGACTACCCTTCTGGTTCCTGACCTCTGTCTCCGCAAGACCCTGCTTCGGTTTAGCCATCCGTTCGGACTTTGCTTACGGCTTGCTCTTCAATAAAACCTTCTTATTTTCCACTTATCTCTTGTTGTACGTCTGGTTCATGGTTCCATGACAGTTGCGTCCCATATCAGCGTGGGATTGCCTTTTGTGAAAAAATTTTAGGCCGGGTACCTTCGACTGCCTTCACAGCGACAGACCAAACTCTGATACACCAAACTGAATTGATTTTAGGAACCGGGAGATGGAAAAAGCAGCTTGGTCGGTCCTCTTACTCCCAAGTTGGGGCACTGCGCGTGCACGGAGCAATGTGCTGTGACACCCTATATGAGTGGTGTCTTATCTAGTACTATTCCTATCAGTTTAATCCCTGTTACGTCCCCTATCCGGGGACGTGTGTCGAATTGATTAACCATTGTCGAATTAACAAACCATTACGACATCCTGAAATAATTTAGTTCTGAGCTTTGTACTTGATTTGTATTGGAATTGTTGGGGATTTTTTAAATTGTCTGCATTATTTCTAATAAACTATTAAGAGACTTTATTATGATTTTTTTATTTCATGTATTAAAAACCCACCCATACAATTAAAAAAAAGAAATACAATTTTTTTACGTTTTTTCTATGAAAAAACATCCAGCCATCCCGATCGCTTTTGGTCTGATCATAATGAAGCAACGGCCTTATCATCTGGGGTGTGGCAACATTGCCAACACACTCATAGAGGTGATGATCGCTTCATTGTGATACGCAAGCCCCTTCACCACAACAAGGTAACGATCACGAAAGGGGAATTGACACATGTATGTGTCTTTTTTTTGGGTTTTGTTTTTGCAGCCACAGTGCAGCACCAGAGGCCAGAAAAATTAGGCATGTACACATGCCTGAAAATCAACGTTATTGTTGCAGCCGCTGTTGTAGCAGCGGCCGGAAAAATTGATGTTTTCAAGGCAGAAAGGTGACTAAAACATTGCGACTTGAACCCTAGTTAGTGGCGGAGAATTCACGAAAGTCATCTGGTATGCAGACATTAAATACAGCAGCGTGGGGACCATTTTGAGGCCAAGGCATGTCAGGCCTTTTGTTAGTTAAACGTACTGTCAGTCCCTTCGGGATCCATGCCTCATTCATCTTGATGAAGGTGAGGTAATCAACACTTTTTTGACCGAGGCGACTTCTTTTGTCAGTGACAATGCCTTCTGCTGCACTGAAGGTCCTTTCTGACAGGACACTTGAAGCGGGGCAGGCCAGAAGTTCTATCACAAACTGGGATAGCTCAGGCCACAGGTCAAGCCTGCACACCCAGTAGTCAAGGGCTTCATCGCTCCTCAGAGTGTTGATATCTGCAGTTAAGGCGAGGTAGTCTGCCACCTGTCGGTCGAGTCGTTCTCTAAGGCTGGATCCCAAAGGGCTGTGGCGATGTGTAGGACTGAAAAAGCTCTGCATGTCCTCCATCAACAACACATCTGTAAAGTGTCCTGTCCTTGCCGCCGTGGTCGTGGTAGGAGGAGGATTACTTTGACCTCTTCCCCAGTTAGATTCCCGTTGTGCTGTGACATCCCCCTTATAAGCTGTGTAAAGCATATTTTTTCGTTTGGTTTTGAACTGCTGCATCCTTTCTGACTTCCGGTAATTTGGTAACATTTCCGCCACTTTCTGCTTATACCGGGGGTCTAGTAGCGTGGCCACCCAGTACAGGTCGTTCTCCTTCATCCTTTTTATACGAGGGTCCCTCAACAGACATGACAGCATGAAAGACCCCATTTGCACAAGGTTGGATGCCGAGCTACTCATTTCCCGTTCCTCGTCCTCACTGATGTCATTGACGGTCTGTTCTTCCCCCCCAGCCACATACAAGACCACGGGTCCTAGATAGGTGACAACAACGAGCACCCTGGGGTGCCTGCTGTGGTTGGTCTTCCTCCTCCCCCTCAAAGCCACATTCCTCCTCTGACTCCTCTTCCTCATACTCCTCTTGCAGCGTTGCCGCAGGTCCGGCAATTGATGATGACAAGGCTGTTTCTGGTGGTGATGGTGACCACAACTCTTCCTCTTCTTGCTCATCTACAGCCTGATCCAGCACTCCTTGCAGGGCACGCTCCAGGAAGAAAACAAATGGGATGAGGTCGCTGATGGTGCCTTCGGTGCGACTGACTAGGTTTGTCACCTTCTCAAAAGGCTGCATGAGCCTACAGGCATTGCGCATGAGCGTCCAGTAACGTGGCAAAAAAATTTCCAGCTCCGCAGAGGCTGTCCTAGCACCCCGGTCATACAAATACTCGAATTCCAACGTGTCGTGCTGTCGCAAATCAAGCGCCTCACTGGCATGTTGTTTCAGCGCTGAATGTCTGAAAAGTGCGCCATGGCCGTGTAGGAACGCCTGAAATGGCCACACACCTTCCTGGCCTGCTTGAGGATTGATTTTGACAGGCACTCCTTCACTTGCACTGATGTGGATAAAAAGAGTTTTTATTAAAGCATATACATATAATAACCAAAGATAAAAATAATAAATTAGGGTTTAAAATGAGATGGATAGTGATTCTATACGCTGAGAATAAAGATTAATACCTGTATATATAACAGTGTATCCTAGCATATCAATGATTAGGGAAATGTTTAGATGAATGTATGTTTTGTATTAGATCCCACATAGCCAATACATTGTGCAAAATGTGCGAAAGAGATATGTAATATATTATAATGCACGCTCCACCTAAAACTGGACCATAATTGCAATTATAGATATCATGAATATTGCTCATATATTGGGGATCTCTCTAATTGGGTCATCACTGTAGCTTGATGGTACAATTCAAATGGAGATCTCTCAATATATATGAAGAGAATACTGGGGACAGTACTGGCACAGTAGGTCCACACTCACTAATCCATAACATTCAAGATGTTTTAGGCTTCCTTCAGGCACAAATTTGCTGTGGCATTTAGTTTTTTACTTAAACAATGCTAGCTGCTCTGGTGTTTTCCATACTAAGTGAATTTCTTAATGGTGTTTATTTCAAAACAAATGTGGGGATAAAGTTTTTCATTAGCAAAAAAATTTTCACTGTAGGGAAAGGGATGGAAAAACGGGAATAAATACCATTGTTTCAAGATGCTGCATAAAAAAAAAACAAGGATACATTGCAGCATTAAATGAAAAAATATATTAACAGTAGCAAGAAAACGCTCATATTTACCATAGTCTTTCAGCTAACATCAGGAGTTGTTGTTTTCTTTTTTAGCTAAAAAAAATTGCTACAAAATCACTAAAAACCTGCAAGAAGTAAACTTTATTCCAACTTGGCAATACAACACTGACTAAGCCACACCCAAAACAGGACATAATATTGTAAGAATGTGCAGCCTATTGTCTAGAGCAGTGGTGGCGAATCTATGGCCCGGGTGCCTGAGGTGGCACTCAGAGCCCTCTCTGTGGGTGTCTATGGTGTACCAATATGCCTTAGACTTTTTCTGCCATTCATCAGCTCAGGGTGCACTATGAACAGCACATTGAATGTAGGCAGGCTATTATAGGTAAATGATAAAGTACATGGAAGATATACTATATTGGTATTCAGGTTAAATTGCCGTATTGGCACTTTGTGCTTAAATAAGTGGGTTTTGAGTTGCAGTTTGGGCACTCGGTCTCTAAAAGGTTCGCCACCACTTGTCTAGAGTATACAGTATTACATCCCTCCTCTTCTTAAAGTATAAGCATTTTAACATGAATGATATTGATCAAGTTTTTTTTTGCCTTCCTCTGGATCAACTTGCAGGATGACAGGCCGAACTGAATGGACAAATGTATTTTTTCGGCCTTATGTTACTATGTTACTATGAAATTAATTATCCAGTCAACCAAATAACATGTTCAATTCTAACTCCTGTCCATTTACACAGGGGAAAATGTATCATCTCAATGCACTTCTTTTTTGGAATAAAAAATATACAAACCTCTTGACTGTAACTTTTTAAACACTACTTGTGACAAATTTCAGAAAAGGGGGTGTGCAGGGCCAGCACTTCACTTCCACTAAATGTATCTTCATTTGCTCCTGTAGATTCCATTCTGATTTAATTCTCTAATTTACAGTATGACAAGGCTTATGCCATTCTGTGATACATCTCTCCCATTGTCTTTAAGGTATGCAAGTGGTTTTGTTGGCTTTTGTAGGTCTGATGTTGATGTTTGTGGGTTCAAATCAGAAGTTCCAACAATCACCAACAATCTTTCATGACTTGGCTTTGTGGCTCAACAAATTTCTTTAAGAATTATGAATTCTGCATTATTGTGCTTCCAGTGGAATCCATTAAAACCACCTGAGTACCTTATTTTTCCTTTAGTACTTACATTTCCTGCTCCATGAAAGTAGGGCACAATTCTGGAAATGGCGTTGTTGATTCACAAACTGATCACCATGAATGTTGGAATTCTCAACACCAGGAGGAGCTGGAACCACCATGTCTGGTAAATTTATCTTGAATTTGCAACCATAAAAATTAAGCTTTCAATAGAGTTGTGTTCATTTTCCCAATAGCTTGTGCCCAGTATGAGGTTGTACTCCGATGTACAATGTTTGAAATTCTTGAGAAGTAAACTAGGAGGTATTATCACTTAGAATCAGTTTAGGCAAAACAGGAGAGGAAAAAATACAGTGGGATGCGAAAGTTTGCAACCTTGTTAATTGTCATGATTTTCCTGTATAAATCGTTGGTTGTTACGATAAAAAATGTCAGTTAAATATATCATATAGGAGACACACACAGTGATATTTGAGAATTGAAATGAAGTTTATTGGATTTACAGAAAGTGTGCTATAATTGTTTAAACAAAATTAGGCAGGTGCATAAATTTGGGCACCACAAAAAAGAAATGAAATCAATATTTAGTAGATCCTCCTTTTGCAGAAATTACAGCCTCTAAACGCTTCCTGTAGGTTCCAATGAGAGTCTGGATTGAAGGTATTTTGGACCATTCCTCTTTACAAAACATCTTTAGTTCATTCAGGTTTGATGGCTTCCGAGCATGGACAGCCCTCTTTAAGTCACACCACAGATTTTCAATTATATTCAGTAGTGATGAGCGGCAGGGGTCATATTCGAAAATGCGAAAATTCGCGATTTTTTTTTTTCTTGCAACTATTAGACAAAGAAGATTATAGCACTATATTAGCTAAATTGCTCTATATTCAATTTTTTGAATATTCGCTATATTGCTATAACAGTTTTTTCGAATATTCGTAATATATAGCAATATAGCGAATATTCGAAAAAAAAAATAATATAGAGAAATTTAGCTAATATAGTGCTATAATCTTTTTTTATAGTTGTAATTTTTTTCCAATCTGAACTTCAGATGAGAAAAAATTACAACTATTAGACAAAGAAGATTATAGCACTATATTAGCTAAATTGCTCTATATTCTTTTTTTTTCGAATATTCGCTATATTGCTATAACTTCGTTTTTTCGAATATTTGTAATATTCTAAAACAAGAATGTATAGCAATATAGCGAATATTCAAAAAAAACTAATATAGAGCAATTTAGCTAATATTGTGCTATAATCTTCTTTGTCTAAAAGTTGAAAAATTCGCAATAAAAAATTCCAATCCGAAAATTCGCATATTACACAATCATTACCTTGACAATTTTTTCAAGAAAAAAAAATCTTGCATTTTCGAATATGACCCCTGCCGCTCATCGCTACTCCTAAAGTCAAGTATATTGCAGCCTTCTTATTGGCCCACAAGCTAGAAGCAGGAAGGGATCATGTGTACTGATTTAAAAAAAAAAAAAATCGGAAAAAAATTTGAATATTCGAAATTGCGAATGTATCTATATTCGAAATATTCGCGAATTTTCGAAGTGCCTATATTCGCGATAAAAATTCGAAATTCGAATATTCGTGATCAACACTAATATTCAGGTCTGGGGACTGAGATGGCCATTCCAGAACGCTGTACTTGTTCCTCTGCATAAATGTCTTAGTGGATTTTGAGCAGTGTTTAGGGTCGTTGTCTTGTTGAAAGATCCAGCCCTGACGCAGCTTCAGCTTTGTTACTCATTCCTGGACATTGGTCTCCAGAATCTGCTGATGCTGAGTGGAATCCATGTGTCCCTCAACTTTGACAAGATTCCCAGTCCCTGCACTGGCCACACAGCCCCACAGCATGATGGAACCACCACCATATTTTACTGTAGGTAGCAGGTGTTTTTCTTGGAATGCTGTGTTCTTTTTCCTCCATGCATAACGCCCCTTGTTATGGCCAAATAACTCAATTTTAGTTTCATCAGTCCACAGCACTTTATTCCAAAATGAAGCTGACTTGTCCAAATGTGCTTTAGCCCACCTCAAGCGGCACTTTTTGTGCTGTGGGCGGAGAAAAGGCTTCCTCTTCATCACTCTCGCATACAGCATCTCCTTGTGTAAAGTGCGCCAAATGGTTGAACGATGCACAGTGACTCCATCTGCAGCAAGGTGCTGGTCTGTGGGTTGACTCTGACTGTTCTCACCATTCGTCGCCTCTGTCTATCCGAGATTTTTCTTGGTCTGCCACTTCGAGCCTTAACTTGAACTGAGCCTGTGGTCTTCCATTTCCTCAATATGTTCCTAACTGTGGAAACAGACAGCTGAAATCTCTGAGACAGCTTTCTGTATCCTTCCCCTAAACCATGATGGTGAACAATCTTTGTCTTCAGGTCATTTCAGAGTTGTTTTGAGACCCCCATGTTGCTACTCTTCAGAGAAAATGAAAAGAGGAGGGAAACTTACAATTGACCCCCTTAAATACTCTTTCTCATAATTGGATTCACCTGTGTATGCAGGTCAGGGGTCACTGAGCTTACCAAGCCAATTTGAGTTCCAATAATTAGTTCTAAAGGTTTTGGAATCAATAAAATGACAATAGAGTTGAGCGAACACCTGGATGTTCGGGTTCGAGAAGTTCGGCCGAACATCCCGGAAATGTTCGGGTTCGGGTTCCGAACCCGATCCGAACTTCGTCCCGAACCCGAACCCCATTGAAGTCAATGGGGACCCGAACTTTTCGGCACTAAAACGGCTGTAAAACAGCCCAGGAAAGGGCTAGAGGGCTGCAAAAGGCAGCAACATGTAGGTAAATCCCCTGCAAACAAATGTGGATAGGGAAATTAATTAAAATAAAAATTAAATAAATAAAAATTAACCAAAATCAATTGGAGAGAGGTTCCATAGCAGAGAATCTGGCTTCCCGTCACCCACCACTGGAACAGTCCATTCTCAGATATTTAGGCCCCGGCACCCAGGCAGAGGAGAGAGGTCCCGTAACAGAGAATCTGTCTTCATGTCAGCAGAGAATTAGTCTGCATGTCATAGCAGAGAATGAGGCTTCACGTCAGCCACCACTGCAACAGTCCATTGGCATATATTTAGGCCTAGCACACAGGCAGAGGAGAGAGGTCCCGTAACAGAGAATCTGGCTTCATGTCAGCAGAGAATCAGTCTGCATGTCATAGCAGAGAATGAGGCTTCACGTCAGCCACCACTGCAACAGTCCATTGGCATATATTTAGGCCCAGCACACACACAGGCAGAGGAGAGAGGTCCCGTAACAGAGAATCTGGCTTCATGTCAGCAGAGAATCAGTCTGCATGTCATAGCAGAGAATGAGGCTTCACGTCAGCCACCACTGCAACAGTCCATTGGCATATATTTAGGCCCAGCACACACACAGGCAGAGGAGAGAGGTCCCGTAACAGAGAATCTGGCTTCATGTCAGCAGAGAATCAGTCTGCATGTCATAGCAGAGAATGAGGCTTCACGTCAGCCACCACTGCAACAGTCCATTGGCATATATTTAGGCCCAGCACACACACAGGCAGAGGAGAGAGGTCCCGTAACAGAGAATCTGGCTTCATGTCAGCAGAGAATCAGTCTGCATGTCATAGCAGAGAATGAGGCTTCACGTCAGCCACCACTGCAACAGTCCATTGGCATATATTTAGGCCCAGCACACACACAGGCAGAGGAGAGAGGTCCCGTAACAGAGAATCTGTCTTCATGTCAGCAGAGAATTAGTCTGCATGTCATAGCAGAGAATGAGGCTTCACGTCACCCACCACTGCAACAGTCCATTGGCATATATTTAGGCCTAGCACACAGGCAGAGCAGAGAGGTCCCGTAACAGACAATCTGGCTTCATGACAGCAGAGAATCAGTCTGCATGTCATAGCAGAGAATGAGGCTTCACGTCACCCACCACTGCAACAGTCCATTGGCATATATTTAGGCCTAGCACACAGGCAGAGCAGAGAGGTCCCGTAACAGACAATCTGGCTTCATGTCAGCAGAGAATCAGTCTGCATGTCATAGCAGAGAATGAGGCTTCACGTCACCCACCACTGCAACAGTCCATTGGCATATATTTAGGCCTAGCACACAGGCAGAGCAGAGAGGTCCCGTAACAGACAATCTGGCTTCATGACAGCAGAGAATCAGTCTGCATGTCATAGCAGAGAATGAGGCTTCACGTCACCCACCACTGCAACAGTCCATTGGCATATATTTAGGCCTAGCACACAGGCAGAGCAGAGAGGTCCCGTAACAGACAATCTGGCTTCATGTCAGCAGAGAATCAGTCTGCATGTCATAGCAGAGAATGAGGCTTCACGTCACCCACCACTGCAACAGTCCATTGGCATATATTTAGGCCTAGCACACAGGCAGAGCAGAGAGGTCCCGTAACAGACGATCTGGCTTCATGTCAGCAGAGAATCAGTCTGCATGTCATAGCAGAGAATCAGGCTTCACGTCAGCCACCACTGCAACAGTCCATTGTCATAAATTTAGGCCCAGCACCCAGGCAGAGGAGAGAGGTCCCGTAACAGACAATCTGGCTTCATGTCAGCAGAGAATTAGTCTGCATGTCATAGCAGAGAATCAGGCTTCATGTCAGCCACCACTGCAACAGTCCATTGGCATATATTTAGGCCTAGCACACAGGCAGAGGAGAGGTTCATTCAACTTTGGGTAGCATCGCAATATAATGGTAAAATGAAAATAAAAATAGGATTGAATGAGGAAGTGCCCTGGAGTCCAATAATATATGGTTATGGGGAGGTAGTTAATGTCTAATCTGGACAAGGGACGGACAGGTCCTGTGGGATCCATGCCTGGTTCATTTTTATGAACGTCAGCTTGTCCACATTGGCTGTAGACAGGCGGCTGCGTTTGTCTGTAATGACGCCCCCTGCCGTGCTGAATACACGTTCAGACAAAACGCTGGCTGCCGGGCAGGCCAGCACCTCCAAGGCATAAAAGGCTAGCTCTGGCCACGTGGACAATTTAGAGACCCAGAAGTTGAATGGGGCCGAACCATCAGTCAGTACGTGGAGGGGTGTGCACACGTACTGTTCCACCATGTTAGTGAAATGTTGCCTCCTGCTAACACGTTGCGTATCAGGTGGTGGTGCAGTTAGCTGTGGCGTGTTGACAAAAGTTTTCCACATCTCTGCCATGCTAACCCTGCCCTCAGAGGAGCTGGCCGTGACACAGCTGCCTTGGCGACCTCTTGCTCCTCCTCTGCCTTGGCCTTGGGCTTCCACTTGTTCCCCTGTGACATTTGGGAATGCTCTCAGTAGCGCGTCTACCAACGTGCGCTTGTACTCGCGCATCTTCCTATCACGCTCCAGTGCAGGAAGTAAGGTGGGCACATTGTCTTTGTAGCGTGGATCCAGCAGGGTGGCAACCCAGTAGTCCGCACAGGTTAAAATGTGGGCAACTCTGCTGTCGTTGCGCAGGCACTGCAGCATGTAGTCGCTCATGTGTGCCAGGCTGCCCAGGGGTAAGGACAAGCTGTCCTCTGTGGGAGGCGTATCGTCATCGTCCTGCCTTTCCCCCCAGCCACGCACCAGTGATGGACCCGAGCTGCGTTGGGTGCCACCCCGCTGTGACCATGCTTCATCCTCATCCTCCTCCACCTCCTCCTCATCCTCGTCCTCCTCGTCCTCCAGTAGTGGGCCCTGGCTGGCCACATTTGTACCTGGCCTCTGCTGTTGCAAAAAACCTCCCTCTGAGTCACTTCGAAGAGACTGGCCTGAAAGTGCTAAAAATGACCCCTCTTCCTCATCCTCCTCCTCCTCCTCCTGGGCCACCTCCTGTTCCATCATCGCCCTAAGTGTTTTCTCAAGGAGACATAGAAGTGGTATTGTAACGCTGATAACGGTGTCATCGCCACTGGCCATGTTGGTGGAGTACTCGAAACAGCGCAACAGGGCACACAGGTCTCGCATGGAGGCCCAGTCATTGGTGGTGAAGTGGTGCTGTTCTGTAGTGCGACTGACCCGTGCGTGCTGCAGCTGAAACTCCACTATGGCCTGCTGCTGCTCGCACAGTCTGTCCAGCATGTGCAAGGTGGAGTTCCACCTGGTGGGCACGTCGCATATGAGGCGGTGAGCGGGAAGGCCGAAGTTACGCTGTAGCGCAGACAGGCGAGCAGCGGCAGGATGTGAACGCCGGAAGCGCGAACAGACGGCCCGCACTTTATGCAGCAGCTCTGACATGTCGGGGTAGTTGTGAATGAACTTCTGCACCACCAAATTCAGCACATGCGCCAAGCAAGGGATGTGCGTCAAATTGGCTAGTCCCAGAGCTGCAACGAGATTTCGCCCATTATCACACACCACCAGGCCGGGCTTGAGGCTCACCGGCAGCAACCACTCGTCGGTCTGTTGTTCAATACCCCGCCACAACTCCTGTGCGGTGTGGGGCCTGTCCCCCAAACATATGAGTTTCAGAATGGCCTGCTGACGTTTACCCCGGGCTGTGCTGAAGTTGGTGGTGAAGGTGTGTGGCTGACTGGATGAGCAGGTGGAAGAAGAGGAGGAGGAAGCCGAGAAGGAGGAGGTGGCAACAGGAGGCAAAGAATGTTGCCCTGCGATCCTTGGCGGCGGCAGGACGTGCGCCAAACAGCTCTCCGCCTGGGGCCCAGCTGCCACTACATTTACCCAGTGTGCAGTTAGGGAGATATAGCGTCCCTGGCCGTGCTTACTGGTCCACGTATCTGTGGTTAGGTGGACCTTGCTACAGATGGCGTTGCGCAGTGCACACTTGATTTTATCGGATACTTGGTTGTGCAGGGAAGGCACGGCTCTCTTGGAGAAGTAGTGCCGGCTGGGAACAACATACTGTGGGACAGCAAGCGACATGAGCTGTTTGAAGCTGTCTGTGTCCACCAGCCTAAATGACAGCATTTCATAGGCCAGTAGTTTAGAAATGCTGGCATTCAGGGCCAGGGATCGAGGGTGGCTAGGTGGGAATTTACGCTTTCTATCAAATGTTTGTGAGATGGAGAGCTGAACGCTGGCGTGTGACATGGTTGAGACGCTTGGTGACGGAGGTGGTGGTGGTGGTGTTGGTGGTACATCCCCTGTTTGCTGGGCGGCAGGTGCCAACGTTCCTCCAGAGGCGGAGGAAGAGGCCGAGGCGGCAGCAGCAGAATAGGCCGAGGCGGCAGCAGCAGAAGAGGTAGCAGGGGGAGCCTGAGTGACTTCCTTGGTTTTAAGGTGTTTACTCCACTGCAGTTCATGCTTTGCATGCAGATGCCTGGTCATGCAGGTTGTGCTCAGGTTCAGAACGTTAATGCCTCGCTTCAGGCTCTGATGGCACAGCGTGCAAACCACTCGGGTCTTGTCGTCAGCACATTGTTTGAAGAAGTGCCATGCCAGGGAACTCCTTGAAGCTGCCTTTGGGGTGCTCGGTCCCAGATGGCGGCGGTCAGTAGCAGGCGGAGTCTCTTGGCGGCGGGTGTTCTGCTTTTGCCCACTGCTCCCTCTTTTGCTACGCTGTTGGCTCGGTCTCACCACTGCCTCTTCCTCCGAACTGTGAAAGTCAGTGGCACGACCTTCATTCCATGTGGGGTCTAGGACCTCATCGTCCCCTGCATCGTCTTCCACCCAGTCTTGATCCCTGACCTCCTGTTCAGTCTGCACACTGCAGAAAGACGCAGCAGTTGGCACCTGTGTTTCGTCATCATCAGAGACATGCTGAGGTGGTATTCCCATGTCCTCATCATCAGGAAACATAAGTGGTTGTGCGTCAGTGCATTCTATGTCTTTCACCGCTGGGGAAGGGCTAGGTGGATGCCCTTGGGAAACCCTGCCAGCGGAGTCTTCAAACAGCATAAGAGACTGCTGCATAACTTGAGGCTGAGACAGTTTCCCTGGTATGCATGGGGGTGATGTGACAGACTGATGGGGTTGGTTTTCAGGCGCCATCTGTGCGCTTTCTGCAGAAGACTGGGTGGGAGATAATGTGAACGTGCTGGATCCACTGTCGGCCACCCAATTGACTAATGCCTGTACCTGCTCAGGCCTTACCATCCTTAGAACGGCATTGGGCCCCACCATATATCGCTGTAAATTCTGGCGGCTACTGGGACCTGAGGTAGTTGGTACACTAGGACGTGTGGATGTGGCAGAACGGCCACGTCCTCTCCCAGCACCAGAGGGTCCACTAACACCACCACGACCATGTCCACGTCCGCGTCCCTTACTAGATGTTTTTCTCATTGTTATGGTTCACCACAACAACAAATATATTATTTGGCCCAATGTATTGTATTCAAATTCAGCGGGATATAAATTTGAGGCCTAGTATTTAGGCGCTGGGTGACCGGTATGGATTTAGTGACAGAATTAGACTTGGAAATGCACAGAAGCGTGTGTGTGAAGTTATTCTGAATGACCCAATGTGCACCTTGAATATTATATACCCTTTTTGGGATAGATTTCAAATAGCTCTGATATAGCAGGAACCACTAAATTATGAAATTGCTAAATTGGGAATTGTACTTCAACCCAGAACAAAAAATGTGCTTTGACGGGCACTAAATAACTTTCCCAGCTACAACAGTACAGCGGTAACGAGAGATTTAGAGGGATTTAAATTTGAGGCCTAGTATTTAGGCGCTGGGTGACAGGTATGGGTTTAGTGACAGAATTAGACTTGGAAATACACAGTAGCGGGTGTGTGTGAAGTTATTCTGAATGACCCAATGTGCACCTTCAATATTATATACCCTTTTTGGGATAGATTTCAAATAGCTCTGATATAGCAGGAACCACTAAATTATGAAATTGCTAAATTGGGAATTGTACTTCAACCCAGAACAAAAAATGTGCTTTGACGGACACTAAATATCTTGCCCAGCAACAACAGTACAGCGGTGGGTAACGAGAGATTTAGAGGGATTTAAATTTGAGGCCTAGTATTTAGGCGCTGGGTCACCGGTATGGATTTAGTGACAGAATTAGACTTGGAAATGCACAGAAGCGTGTGTGTGAAGTTATTCTGAATGACCCTATGTGCACCTTCAATATTATATACCCTTTTAGGGATAGATTTCAAATAGCTCTGATATAGCAGAAACCACTAAATTATGAAATTGCTAAATTGGGAATTGTACTTCAACCCAGAACAAAAAATGTGCTTTGACGGACACTAAATATCTTGCCCAGCAACAACAGTACAGCGGTGGGTAACGAGAGATTTAGAGGGATTTAAATTTGAGGCCTAGTATTTAGGCGCTGGGTGACAGGTATGGGTTTAGTGACAGAATTAGACTTGGAAATACACAGTAGCGGGTGTGTGTGAAGTTATTCTGAATGACCCAATGTGCACCTTCAATATTATATACCCTTTTTGGGATAGATTTCAAATAGCTCTGATATAGCAGGAACCACTAAATTATGAAATTGCTAAATTGGGAATTGTACTTCAACCCAGAACAAAAAATGTGCTTTGACGGACACTAAATATCTTGCCCAGCAACAACAGTACAGCGGTGGGTAACGAGAGATTTAGAGGGATTTAAATTTGAGGCCTAGTATTTAGGCGCTGGGTCACCGGTATGGATTTAGTGACAGAATTAGACTTGGAAATGCACAGAAGCGTGTGTGTGAAGTTATTCTGAATGACCCTATGTGCACCTTCAATATTATATACCCTTTTAGGGATAGATTTCAAATAGCTCTGATATAGCAGAAACCACTAAATTATGAAATTGCTAAATTGGGAATTGTACTTCAACCCAGAACAAAAAATGTGCTTTGACGGACACTAAATATCTTGCCCAGCAACAACAGTACAGCGGTGGGTAACGAGAGATTTAGAGGGATTTAAATTTGAGGCCTAGTATTTAGGCGCTGGGTCACCGGTATGGATTTAGTGACAGAATTAGACTTGGAAATGCACAGAAGCGTGTGTGTGAAGTTATTCTGAATGACCCTATGTGCACCTTCAATATTATATACCCTTTTAGGGATAGATTTCAAATAGCTCTGATATAGCAGAAACCACTAAATTATGAAATTGCTAAATTGGGAATTGTACTTCAACCCAGAACAAAAAATGTGCTTTGACGGACACTAAATATCTTGCCCAGCAACAACAGTACAGCGGTGGGTAACGAGAGATTTAGAGGGATTTAAATTTGAGGCCTAGTATTTAGGCGCTGGGTCACCGGTATGGATTTAGTGACAGAATTAGACTTGGAAATGCACAGAAGCGTGTGTGTGAAGTTATTCTGAATGACCCTATGTGCACCTTCAATATTATATACCCTTTTAGGGATAGATTTCAAATAGCTCTGATATAGCAGAAACCACTAAATTATGAAATTGCTAAATTGGGAATTGTACTTCAACCCAGAACAAAAAATGTGCTTTGACGGACACTAAATATCTTGCCCAGCAACAACAGTACAGCGGTGGGTAACGAGAGATTTAGAGGGATTTAAATTTGAGGCCTAGTATTTAGGCGCTGGGTGACAGGTATGGGTTTAGTGACAGAATTAGACTTGGAAATACACAGTAGCGGGTGTGTGTGAAGTTATTCTGAATGACCCAATGTGCACCTTCAATATTATATACCCTTTTTGGGATAGATTTCAAATAGCTCTGATATAGCAGGAACCACTAAATTATGAAATTGCTAAATTGGGAATTGTATTTCAACCCAGAACAAGAAATGTGCTTGAACGGACACTAAATAACTCGCCCAGCTACAGCACTAGGGACAGATTTAGCTGGATATAAATTTGAGGCCTAGTATTTAGGCGCTGGGTGACCGGTATGGATTTAGTGACAGAATTAGACTGGGATATGGCCAAAAAATGAACAGACTATTGCTGGTTAAATGCACTTGGTGTGACAGCTTCACCCTGATGTAGGCTTTAGCCAAAAAACAACCACACCATTGAGGGTTAAATGCACTTGGTGACAGGCGCAGCTTGCCCCTGATTTTGTATATGGCCAAAAAATGAACAGACTATTGCTGGTTAAATGCACTTGGTGTGACAGCTTCACCCTGATGTAGGCTTTAGCCAAAAAACAACCACACCATTGAGGGTTAAATGCACTTGGTGACAGGCGCAGCTTGCCCCTGATTTTGTATATGGCCAAAAAATGAACAGACTATTGCTGGTTAAATGCACTTGGTGTGACAGCTTCACCCTGATGTAGGCTTTAGCCAAAAAACAACCACACCATTGAGGGTTAAATGCACTTGGTGACAGGCGCAGCTTGCCCCTGATTTTGTATATGGCCAAAAAATGAACAGACTATTGCTGGTTAAATGCACTTGGTGTGACAGCTTCACCCTGATGTAGGCTTTAGCCAAAAAACAACCACACCATTGAGGGTTAAATGCACTTGGTCGCAGCTTGTGCTGGCGCACCACAAGACACAAAATGGCCGCCGATCACCCCAGAAAAATGAGACTGACAAACGGTCTGTGCAGCCTAAAAACAGTGAGCAATTGAGGATCAGCAGCTCAATGATCCACAGCTGCAGATCGATCAGTTAATCAAGTCCTTTGGAGGAGTTAATCTGCCTAATCTCGCCCTACTGTCGCAGCCGCAACCTCTCCCTACGCTAATCAGAGCAGAGTGACGGGCGGCGCTATGTGACTCCAGCTTAAATAGAGGCTGGGTCACATGGTGCTCTGGCCAATCACAGCCATGCCAATAGTAGGCATGGCTGTGATGGCCTCTTGGGGCAAGTAGTATGACGCTTGTTGATTGGCTGCTTTGCAGCCTTTCAAAAAGCGCCAAGAAAGCGTCACAAAAGCGCGAAGAAAGCGACGAACACCGAACCCGAACCCGGACTTTTACGAAAATGTCCGGGTTCGGGTCCGTGTCACGGACACCCCAAAATTCGGTACGAACCCGAACTATACAGTTCGAGTTCGCTCATCCCTAAATGACAACAGTGTCCAAATTTATGCACCTGCCTAATTTTGTTTAAACAATTATAGCACACTTTCTTTAAATCCAATAAACTTCATTTCACTTCTCAAATATCACTGTGTGTGTTTCCTATATGATATATTTAACTGACATTTTTTATCGTAACAACCAACGATTTATACAGGGAAATCATGACGATTAACAAGGTTGCCCAAACTTTCGCATCCCACTGTATGCTCTAAACCATAAATTCCAACCGATGAACTTGCTTTAGTGAGAATTGCCTCTTGCCTATTGTGAATAATTATCCACAAGTATTAGAATGTGTTGTCTAGATGGGATATCACACAGACCCAATGGTTGGTCCACCTAATTGATGGAAGACCTAAATAAAGAACTTCATTCTATACTCAGAACTCAAAATACCCAACTATTTGAAAAAAAGGTTTTCTAAATTAGAGAACCTATTAAAAGGGCTTTTCTAGGACTGCAATATTGGTGTCCTATAGATACAGTAAATAATATCTGATCAGAGGCCTGACTCCCCTGCTGAACAGCTGAATGAAGGGCCAACAAATGCTTAATTTTCTTGTCTACCAGTCACAGTGCTGTTCATTTACTTGTGGTACTGCAACTCAGTCTCATTCACTTGAATAGCACTAAACTGCTGTGGGCTGCAGTACCCTACACAGCCACAACCAAGTACAGTGCTTGATAAACAATGAAGACTCCAGCTGGTCCCTTTATTCAGCTGAATAGGAAGGGTAATGGAAGTTAGACACCACCCAATCAGATACTTAAGTTGTCCCTCAAAAAATATTCCACAGTTTTCAAACCAGCACCTGGATATGAATACATTTGTAATTGCATGTCATTAAAAATTTAGTATAGTCACCAAGTTATTCAATAAAATGTATCTGTATAGCTCTACCTGCTGTTTGTTTTCTCTGTATTTCTTTGTCTGGGCTCACTGAGAAGGCTGCACATGCTCAGTTTCATCCTTCAACTGCCTCCTGAGCTGTGAAAGGGAAAGCATGGACACGCCTCCTGAGCTGTGATAGGGAGAGCTGCAGCAGAAAAGACACACCCCCTGAGTTGTAGCAGAAAAGACACTCCCCTTGAGTTGACAGCTTGATATAAATCTAGCAGAGCAATGAATGGGAAGATCTCAGGACCCATGTGAGGTACAAGGCTGGTTCAAGCTTTGTTAGAAAGAGATTAGTATGTACTATATGAAGTCTGATTTTCATTTTTTACATTCGTCATGGGATAACCCCTTTAAGATCTATCTGGCAGATAGTCAATCAACTCTACAATCCACAAAAACAAGATCGCCTATTATCTAGTGGACTGAAACCTCCATTTTAATGTGACCACTTATGGATGCACACTTTCTTCCTCATGGACTTAAACATTTATGATTTTTTTGTAAATAAAAATGTAGTAACGGATTCGTTCCCAGTTTCTTTCAGTTAATGAAGCATCAATATCATACCCATAAGATATCTTGAATAATTTAATAACAAGCTCAAACATTACATTATTTACTGCCGAGCAATAGAATTTAGGAAACTGCATTTTCTCTCAGGACTGCCAGAATACAAAGAATGCTGTTCAATGTTAACATTTTGAAATGCAAAGACATACCGTATACTGATGTAGTAGAGTTAACACTCATGCTTTCTGAGATTTCTGAGATGTGTTATCTAAACTAAGCAGACATTTTGTATTGCTTTTCAATGGCTTTTGTTTCAAGATAACACAATGATTTAAGAAATTTGAGATAAGAGTTTGAGTGCTAACTCTGCTACATCTGTATATATATATATATATATATATATATCCAAAATAGCAAAAATCAGGGCAGCACACCTTGTTTCTCAGTTCAAGAAAGGAGTGCTAGCAGTACAAACAACCTCAGTAATAAACATAAAATAAGAAAAACAGCAGCACATCCAAATGGTGAAAAATGTGTGGTCCTTTATTCACCCATACAACGTTTCAGTCCACTTGCTGGGACAGTTCTCAAGCCCTTGACCGTTCTCAAAGCTTGAGAAAGGTCCCAGCAATTCGGACTGAAACGTTGCATGGGTGAATTAAGGACCACACATTTGTCACCATTTGGATGTGCTGCGGTTTTTCTTATTATATATATATATATATATATATATATATATACATATATACACAAAATTGTTTCCCAAAGGAAATCATCAATCAATACCCCTTTTCATTTGCAAAGCCTCACACATTACTGGTGAGTACTGTGATCTTCTAAAAATGGGCAACTTCTAAAATAATTAATTGGATGAAAAAATTGTTTTGACCCATTATGGGGGGAAAGGGGTCATTAGGTAGTAAAAAGGATCAATGAAGATCGCCCACTAATCTGTAGTCATGTAATTTAAACAAAATCTCTTTTATTAGAATTAGAGATGACCAAACCACTTGTATTGTAAGGGTATTTTTAAGTACTGATTGGTTATTTCCCCTTCTTCTGTTCTGTTTAATACTCTGTGTAATAGTTTACAAGTTTTCCTTGTAATGAAGTGGGTTAGAGATAGTACCCATCCCCCATTATGCTGATAAGAACACATTCCTGAGTGATCTCAGAGACATGCGTGATGCACACTGGAGGAGGGGCTGATGAGAATAAGTGTGGTCTGCACTAACAAATTAAATGGGATTCGACCGGGAACTTCATCCTAGGTAGGATGTAAGTACGATTTGCCCTATCTCTTGTACACCCTGGGGTGTCGGTCATGTGCTATAACGTGGTAGACAGCCATGGGTTATAGAATGGCTGACTGGATCCTTACCCCATATTTAGGCTAGTGATGATTATTTACTTTTTATTATTCTGTTTCTGATTTGTTTGTGTTATTGTATATTTAATCACACTTAGTAAATATATTTATTCGCTAAGCCTGCGAAAGCTTATTCATTCTCAAATCTTTTTAATTCATGTTACGTTACACCACTCGAGATTCATTTTGGATCTGGTTCGGTTTGGTTCAGACCCGGATCTGTTCAGGCCAAACCAAAGTTGCTCCAATTGCCCTGAAACGTGGTATATAATTCCCTCTGGCCTCCTACTCAGAATTTTTAATTTTTAGGAAAACTGCTCCATCATGTTTAGAGGAAAGAACCGGCTGCTGTTGCAGCTCCTGCTGCTTGTGGAGGTGGGTGACTCTGTGGGGGGAAGGGGGGGGCAGAGAGGGGCCTCCCTTTCAGATACACTGACAGCAGGGGTCTGCTCACCATAAGCTGCTACAAGCTGTGTACACAGTATTTCCTGGTAATAACGTAATATGCCCTCCCTTTCTGTGAAAGGAAAAAATTTCCCTATTTTGCCTTGATAGCGAAGGTCTAAAAGCATTGCTATCCAGTAATCAGACTGTTTGATGTCACCGAACCTCCTATCACCGCATAAGAAAGCTAGTCTACAGGTCGCCATTCTGGCTAGCATGCCCAAGGAGCCAGTTCTTTCCACCCCAGCCCCCGCACTGAGATGAATGGATGTCAAGGCTGGTGTCACGATCATCATCATCATTTCTCCTCCAACTCCGACTCTGCTTCCTCAAGTGGCAGCATCTCCTTCTCCTCCTCCCCCATGGGAGTTTCTCATTGTGGGTCCCCAACAGCTAGAGAGTCACCTGTTGCATGATCGTCATTGTAGACAAGCCAATTGCTGGTGGTGAAAAGGTTTTTTTCATAATCAAACATTCCGTTATAGATGTCTCATGATGGGGCAGAGAGGCTGCTTTTGAGGGTTGCAGAAGCTGCAGTTCTGCTAGGAGGCACAGTGGCTACAGCTCCTCACGCCTTCCTCCCTGGCTGATAGCTTCCCTGCTTGTCTCTATTCTACACACAAAATTCTTCTTCTCCTTTGTAATCCTAGCCTTTTGGAGATTTACAAAAAATGGTGCACTACAATGGTAAATACAATTGACAATATATGTCTAAACCCTCACACTGATATTAAAATGAGACTTTTGCCAATATATTCTTATATCAAGAACATACCAGAGCCCGCGCACCCCGTCAAGGTATCTCAAATTGGCATGGGACCTAATGCTAACCTACCTGTGTCGTATGGGCAATTACAGGGGCCGTATGGGCAATTGCAGGGGCATAAGGTCCAACACACAGCAAACAACTCCCAGTTACCTCTAGCGTGAAATCACACATTCAATGGGAGGAGAGAAGAGGCTGTGAGTGCCACCTACCACTGACTCATGTGACGCAGGCCGCACAGGTGCACCTGAATGTTACCCATAGATCAAAATAAAGGCACATTCAATCCTGGAGTTGCCCACCTCCAGGCTTGCATGTACAAACAGAATAACAGAATAAAGTGGCCTTAAAAGGCAGAAAATGCTCAAAACCCCATATGCTGTTGCGCATTTCTAACCGGGGGAGCAAATCCTGCACATGTTATCCATTGCTAACAGCAATCCCCAGCAAAATGCATACAATGGAGGATGCCTGCAGCGGACCACATGTACCACAAATACATCCTACACAGGATAGCCAAATGTGTGGATGTGATTGGCTATATAAAACAGAGATTTACAAAAAATGGTGCACTATAATGGTAAATGCAATTGACAATATATGGCTAAACCCTCACACTGAAATTAAAATGAGACTTTCGCCAATATATTCTTATATCAAGAACATACTGGACCTAACGCTTACCTACCTGTGCCGTATGGACAATTAATCCTAGCCCTTCACTCTCCCTAGCAATAGAATACACGCTTGATTGATTTCTGACTCTCCCTGATTGATTTTTCATTCTCCCTTAAGATCATTTTTCTGGCAGACATTAAGACCCAACCACCCTGATTGACAGCCCAGCACAGAATGGCGTTCTGATGGTTCTTCTATGGCACCTTCCTGCTTGCTTCAGCATTGATTGGCTCATCCAGGCTGTCTGCTTCACCTGGGCATATTTGGATTACTGCTTAGGAGTTTTTCTTTAAAATATATTTTGATGAGATATTATCAAAGTCATCTGGTAAAAGGCAAAGGTTATACATTATGTTAATTGAAGGTCCAATGACCTAACAATAGAGATTTAGCAAGAGCGCACCAAGATTATTATACCTAATTTACATTCATGCAAATTATAATCTGGTACTAAAAAAAGTTATACGTTTGTCCTGGTATATCCAGTATATCTTCTATGCTGTCTATATTTACTGTAGATGAGGTATTGGGGTGCCAAGAATGAAGGACACCATGACCTCATGATTAATTTGCATTCTGCGGGTAAGAGTTGTGATCACTTATTTGTCATCCTTTTGACAGTTCTCAAAACAAAATCACAAAACTATCAACTGGAGAACTAACATTATGTGTTCTGTTATCATAGGCATCAACTCGTCTGTACAAGACATGAACGTTAATATCTGTCTGTATATATATTTAACTCATATCATGCTGGTAATTTAAACCCTGTGGCATTTTGGAATCAAGATTAGATATGACTATCTCATATCAATCAATCTATCTATCTATCTATCTATCTATCTAATATCCATCTATCTATGATTTACCTATCTAATTATTTATCTATTATCTATCTATCTATCTATCTATCTAATATCTATCTATCTTAGCTTTGTGATTATAGTCTCTCATTGAGGACAGCCAGATGTGGCAGATGATTGTTGGGAGTGAAGTGTTCCCTCCTGGCAATCGGAGGAAAGAGCTGCTATTACATGCAGAGATCTCCTCTGCAACATGGGGAGGAGGAATCACTGTGCCACACTCGTCCCCACACTCGTTGCCAGCCGCAACCGATAATTTTTTTAACATGTCAAAAGATATGGATTGCCCTATGATCAAGCAATCGCCGGGAGTATTTCACTGCCAGATGATCGTTCATGCAAATGCTCATTAGTGATTATCTGCTGAAAAATCGGGCAGCATAAGGCTAGGGCTACACTTCCACATGTGTTGCACGACTTTGTATCACACAAAAAGTGCGCAACATTTTTTATAATGATAGTCAATGCTGTAGCACTGCGACATGCAACATGCTGCGACTGCAAACTGACAGTCGCATAAAATCCATCCAAGTTGTATTTTTGTGCGATTGTCGCATTGCAGTCACAGCATGTCGTTGTTGCATTGTGACACCATTGACCATCATTATAAATAATGTTGCGCAAGATTGGTGCAACATGAATGTCGTTTGACACCTGTCGTCGTATAGCCCTATCTTAAAACTAGCCCTAGCTTTAGAGGCAACAGGTTAATTACATTGTCTCTAAGTTTCAAGAGGCAACTGTAACACAGTCTCTTTTAGAGACAACAACTTAAGTTCCCTTCCCTGACAACACTCTTGTTCTGGCCTCCTTAGAATGGCAGCAATGACGATGGTTGTATCAGCAGTTGTTTTCTCTCTAGGTTTCTCAATACTGCACATTAGAGGAGATTTATAATTGTCTTTGCACCTAAAAATTGGTGTTAAAAAGTCCCATGTCCTTGGCACTTTTCTGAAAGGGGACGTGGTGAGGTTCAGGAAGAGGGCGTGATCAGACAGACCATCAAATTTATCTTTATTTACGCCAGTTTTCTGACGCAGTTGAAGCCAGAAATCTATAACAGCTCTGAGCTGTCCTAGATTTCTGTATAGGCACATGGATTGCAGTGAGATGCACCTAATTTATGATGAGGCATGGGCCATGTCATTGTTCATCCTCCAGCAGTGTAGGGGATATCAATACTGGCGCAGAAAGCACCACTCATGATAAATCTCCCCCATTGTGCACAGTCCCAATCAGTCCTGGAAATACCTTTCTTTGTGACACACACAGATCCTGATAAATATTGGCAATTAGACACAGTCTCTCTCGCGGGGGTGATTTCAGGTGACAGATTGTCTGGTCTTGGTCAAAGGCTTGACTATTATACCAGCTTTGGCTATTTCAAGGATGCACAATTTAGGCAGCTATTTTCTACCATTCAGATCCAGCCTAAACACTGCAATACTCTGCTGCTCTGTGGAGCTATCTATGCTCTGAGCTGTTGTACCCTTACGACTAGTACCAATCACCTCCACTTTCTAGCTAGCTACCGACAGAAATACTGCTGGCTAATTATTGCATATTTCATATATCCCATATCTCATATCTATATATTTGAAGCATACACAGAAATCGTAAAGTAGGTCCCCATAGGAAACTCTAGAATGTCCTTCCAAATAAATGTCTGCTAATGGGGCCTAGCTGGATATGGATTTGTTTTCTATCACTTTTCAAAGGCTTCTTTAACACATAGTTGATTTACAACTTTTGGCCACACTTAGAGCACTCTGTGTTTTGGAAATGAGATGCTATTGACCTAAAAAAAATACACAAAACCAAGAAAAAAACATCTTGAAAAAGCACTGTTTATAGTGCATTTTATATTTCCCTACTGACTTTAAGATAATACCAGCCACAAAAAATACTTGTAAACCATACTTATAGTGAAAGATATTGTTAAGACTCTGTGCAAAACTCATCAGAGAAAGTAAGGTGTTCATCAAAACCTTATACGATTAACCAAGTTTATGCAATATAACTGCCATCAGTACATTGATTAATCTCTTCTAGTGAGCTCCATATCAATCATTGAAACTCTGAATGACTGAAGCCACCACGAGGGGGGAGTTAAACATATATGTATAAATCTCTATTCAGTGAACTTCACCTAGTGGCAACTGCAGGAATTTCACTTGCCCTTGTTGGAAAGCAGTGAAAGTACGTAGCTCAGTGCCAGACACTCCTTGCCCCCAGACCCTGTAATAGTCATGGGTTCTGCTCCCATGCATGTAGACCACTGCTATCTTTAACCTATCTCATATTTAATCCAGACCCCATACTGAACCATAAATATTTACATGTGAAAATACAAATAGGGAGAAGGGAGCGCCACATGTGCGGTATCAGTTATTAAACTGTGTTTTTTAATAAAACACAAATGTGCTTACCAGATCGCGTTGTGAAGAGTCACAGCGGCTGTAAATAGCTTTTCTGGTTAATTATGATCCCGACCAGTAGGCGGTTTTCCTTGGCTGAAGCCGTGGTCCTCTGTGTAGCTCCAAGGCAAAGAAGAGGCTCGACAGGTATTATTTTCGGATCACGGTAGGCGCTGCCAGGATATGGATTAATGCAGGGATGGCCAACCTGCGGCTCTCCAGCTGTTGCAAAGCTACAACTCCCAGCATGCCCAGACTGCCTACAGCTATCCAGCTGCAGCAGGGCATGGTGGGAATTGTAGTTTTACAACAGCTGGAGAGCCGCAGGTTGGCCATCCCTGGATTAACGGAACATCCGGATGTTCCGTTACTCTACATAAATATTTACATAGGGATGTTTTCTTAGTTTTTCTTTCTTTCTTTTTTTTATTATTCACTGTCACAGGAATCAAGTGGCTGTGGACCCACTGTGTTGCAACAGAATGGATTTAAGGCTAAACCTGGGTATTCATCTATTCACCCTTTAAACCCCCTATATAGGAATCTGGTCTTCACTGCAGTAAATCCCCTGATCCCAACCAAAGGAGTCTTCTCTGTTAGCAACAGCTAGTTTTAATTGGTAACATCTAGATACCGTGCTAAATGGATAGTCAGACAATATAGTTTGACAGACAGTGGTTCAGGCTACATGACAAAATAACGTGGTCTCAAAAAGCAGGAAATGCTCAACCCCGTATGCAGTTATGCATCTATATCCGGGGGAGCAATCCTGCACATGTGGTCCGTTGCTAATGGCGATCCCCACCAAAAAAATGCATGCAATGGAGGATGCACGCAGCGGACCACAAGAGCCATAAAAACATCCTACACGAGATAAAATGTGTGGATGTAATTGACTATATGAAATAAACTTTTACACAAATAGGTGCACTACTGTGGTGGATGCAATCAACAAAATCTGACTAAACCCTCACACTTATTTTAAAATGAGACTTTAACCAATATATCCTTATATGAAGGACATATCGGAACCCGCGCATCACGTCAAGGTATCTCAGGTGGCACAGGACCTAACGCTAACCTACCTGTGCCGTATGTGCAGTACCAGGGTCCAGTGGGCGAATTACAGAAGTTTAAGGTCTGACTCACAGCAAACAGCTCCCCGTTACCTCCAGTGTGAAACCAAACACATCAGTCAGCCTTGGGTGGGACTCACAGCCTCCTCCCTTCTCCCATTGTGTGAGTGGTTTCACACTGGAGGTAACAGGGAGCTGTTTGCTGTGAGTCGGACCTTGCACTCCTGTAATTCGCCCACTGGCCCCTGGTACTGCCCATGTGGCACAGGTAGGTTAGCGTTAGGTCCTGTGCCACCTGAGATACCTTGACATGGTGCGCAGGCTCTGGTATGTCCTTCATATAAGGATATTTTGGCTAAAGTCTCATTTTAACATCAGTGTGAGGGTTAAGTCAGATTTTGTTGATTGCATCCACCACAGTAGTGCACCTATTTGTGTAAAAGTTTATTTCAGACAGTGGTTCATGCAATAAAGCGGGCAGGCATATCAGGGCAGTTAGCAGACAAGCAATAGATAGACGTGTCAAGCTGGATATGCAATATAATGGAACCTATTGATCAGGCCAAGAATGAAGGGGTTCCTTAAACAGCCTGGGGTAACAGGGACTAGGCATTGGAAATGTAATGTTTGAATGTCCTTGCTTGTTAAGGTGCCAAGGTCAGCGCACATGAAATCCAACACTAGAAGTCCAAGGAGATCACACAGCACTATGTGAGTAGGCATAAATCAGGGAGTGGAGGTGCCAGGCAGAGTTGAATGGATACCAGACAGTGAGAGGAAAGCAGTGAAAGGTGAAAACAGGATGAGGACCTGTCAAGTGGACCAATACAAAATTGTCTAGCGAGTCTAGTAAGAATTTAAATAGCATTTTCCAAGAACATTTTTAGATTCTTCCACTTCGACATAAAGCAACACTGAAAAAACTCGGCAGCAGCTTCTCATCAATCTTCACAAGTCACAGGCAGTAACACTAGACAAATAGATTATCTTTCCCATACATGTCATGTCAGATTGTGCAGGCTGGAAAATCAATACAGCAAATAAGTTGCTTGTCTTTTGTGTCTGCCAGCAGAACTGAGTAACCAATCTCTTAAAAATACAGGGAATATGTAGTGAATATCATGTACTCCTATGTACAAGACTATAACTACTATAATACTGCCCCCTATGTACAAGAATATAACTACTATAATACTGCCTCCTATGTACAAGAATATAACTACTAGAATATTGCCTCCTATGCGCAAGAATATAACTATAATAATACTGCCTCCTATGTACAGGATTATAACTACTATATTACTGCCTCCTATGTACAAGAATATAACTACTATAATATTGTCTCCTATAATATAACTATTATTATACTGTCACGACGGTAGCCAGGGAAAAAACACTCACACGGTAAGCCCTAACTGGTACCTGACCCGCTGACCCTGCCTACTTGCAGATCAAGTCCTAAATGGCTAGTTCACAACTAGTCGACGGTCCCTATACTGATGAGTGCGCGGAATCAAACCAAGCAGCCGCAGTAAAAACTGCAGGGACCTGCTCATACTACTGGAACCCAACACACACAGAGAATGGTCATGCAGAAATGGGTCAAAAGGTGGGAGGTCAATAGAGTACCAAATGACAGGACATAAAGTGGTCAACAATATCCAAGCCAAGGGTCAAACCAGATGGGAAACAGGGTACAAAATCAATAAGCAGAGAGAGAGGTCCAAGAGAAGCCAACGTCAAATCCAAATAGTAGCAATCCAATAACACATGATAGCAACCAGAGCACAGCAATGGAAAAATCAATAACTGGCAAAGGTGTATTGCCAGCAGATGGTTTAAATAGAGAACCGAGTCCCTGGATCAGAACATGATAGATCCAGGGACTCAGCGGCCCATTGGAACAGAATACAAGCAGTCTTGAGATAGGCAGGCTGAGCAGTCACTTAGCCTGCATCACAAACATACACGGGTGATACAAATTACTCACTAATCTCCCCCAGCAAACATGTGCACTCACATCACCAGGGGAACGTGGCTTAAGCCGGACATGGCGAGGAGAGGGTGGCCTAAGCGATGCATCACCAAGGGCTTGGCTTAAGCACACATCACCAGGGGGCATGGCCTAGGCAGCAAATCACATGGCGTGGCCCGGTAGCACTTCTGACACAGCACTGCTATGCCTGAGCACCAGACCGCAGCGTTGGAGCTCAGACAGGTAGGTTGGTGACAAATACTGTGTCCTAGGTACAAGAATATAACTACTATAATACTGTCCCCCATGTACAAGAAAATAACTACTATAATACTGCCTCCTATGAACAAGAATATAACTACTATACTACTGTCTTCCATGAACAAGAGTATAATTACAATAACACTGTCTCCTATGGTCAGGAAAATAGCAACTATTATACTGCTCCTACGTACAAAAATTTAACTACTATAAAACGGCCTCCTATGTATAAAAATATGACTATTATAATACTGCCTGCTATGAACAAGAATATAACTACCGTACTATAATACTACCTCCTATTTACAAGAAAATGCTATTATACTGCCCCCTTTGTGTAAGAACCTAACTTAAAGGGGTTGTCCGGGTTCAGAGCTGAACCCGGACATACCCTTATTTTCACCCCGGCAGCCCTCCTGAGCCTGGCATCGGAGCATCTCATGCTCCGATGCGCTCCAGTGCCCTGCGCTAGATCGCGCAGGGCACCGGCTCTTGTGTTTTCAATAACACACTGCCGGGCGGTAACTTCCGCCCAGCAGTGTGTTCGGTGACGTCACCGGCTCTGAGGGGCGGGCTTTAGCTCTGCCCTAGCCGTTTTACTGGCTAGGGCAGAGCCAAATCCCGCCCATCAGTGCCGGTGACGTCACCGGGCTGCCTGTCAGCCCCATAGAGAGCCCGGTACGTCACCGGAACTCAGAAAAATGCCTTTGCCCTGCGCGATTTAGCGCAGGGCAAAGGAGAGCATCGGAGCATGAACTGCTCCGATGCTCATGTCAGGGGGGCTGGCGGGGGGAAAATGAAGGTATGTCCAGGTTCAGCTCTGAACCTGGACAACCCCTTTAATATAACACTATGCCTATGAAAAATAATTTAGCTACTATAAAACTGCTTTAATAATCAAAACTATACAGTGCATTGTGAAAGTATTCATCCCTAGGTGTTTTTCTGTTTTGTTGCATTATAAATTTTGGTGGGTTTGTACCATTTGATTTACACAATACACCATTCAATTTGAAGGTGGAAAATATATTTTTACTGTGACACAAGCAATAACTAAGACAAATAAACAGAGAACTGTGCATAATTATTCACCCCATTTCTAGAGCCACCATTTTGCTGCAATTACAGATGCAAGTCTCTTGAGTCGTTGAGTGAAAATCGCAGCATGCTCTATATTGTGCGATTTTCACAAGACGCAGGCCCCATAGAAGTGAATGGGGTGCGTTAAAATCGCATAGCATCCGCAAGCAAGTGCGGATGCGGTGCGATTTTCACGCACGGTTTCTAGGAAACGATCGGGATGGAGACCCGATCATTATTATTTTCCCTTATAACATGGTTATAAGGGAAAATAATAGCATTCTGAATACAGAATGCATAGTAAAACAGCGCTGGAGGGGTTAAAAAAAATAAAAAATAATTTAACTCACCTTAGTCCACTTGATCGCGAAGCCCGGCATCTCCTTCTGTATCCTTTGTTGAGCAGGACCTGTGGTGAGCATTAAATACAGGTAAAGGACCTTTGATGATATCAGATCACATGCTCCATCACCACGGTGATGGACCATGTGATTGGAGCATGTGATCTGACGTCACCACAGGTCATTTAGCCCACAGCTAGTAAAGAAGAGACCGGGAACTACGCGATCAAGAGGATAAGGTGAGTTAACTTTTTTTTGTTTTTAACCCCCTCCAGCACTATTATACTATGCATTCTGTATTCAGAATGCTATTATTTTCCCTTATAACCATGTTATAAGGGAAAATAATACAATCTTTAGAACATCAATCCCAAGCCCGAACTTCTGTGAAGAAGTTCGGGTTTGGGTACAGAACATGCGCGATTTTTCTCACGCGAGTGCAAAACACATGACAATGTTTTGTACTCGCGCGGAAAAAAGGCGCATTTTCCCGCAACGCACCCGCCTCTTATCCGGGCCAAAAATAAGACGCCCGTGTGAAAGAGGCCTTAAGGTAAATGCCGTAAAATAAAATAAAAAACTGAGCCAAAAAAAAAATTTTTTTTTAAAGCTACTCTTGTTGAATCTGGTCACATCATATAATTTTTTCAAGTCCCTATCCACTGTATGTTGGAAATAACTGAGGGCTGGTACCCGTCAAGTGATAGGATAAAAGGCACTATTAGACCTTTTAATATCTTTACTGTGACAAAACAAACAAAAAAGCTTTTATCGATCAGCACTTAAATAATATTTTCCAGTGAAAATATACAGGTCTGCTGCCAAAGTAAAATAAACTTAGCTAAATCCTATACCTAGTCTAATTGCCTCTGTATTAAGAAATAAACACTTACATATACAAATGTCTTTAACCTCTCAATTATTCATTCAATATTGGACTCAATGTGTTAGGCTACTTTCACACTAGCGTTTTTACTGGATCCGGCAGGGCTCAGCGAAAACGCTTCAGATACTGATAATACAACCGTCTGCATCCGTTATGAATGGATCCGGTTGTATTATCTTTAACATACCCAATCATGAACACCATTGAAAGTCAATAGAGGACGGATCAGTTTTTTATTGTGGCAGATTGAGAAAACGGATCCGTCCCCATTGACTTGCATTTGGGGTCATGCCGGATCCGTCTTGCTCCGCATCCCAGGACGGAAAGCAAACTACAACATGTATTCAGAATGCTATTATTTTCCCTTATAACCATGTTATAAGGGAAAATAATACAATCCACAGAACACCGATCCCAAGCCCGAACTTCTGTGAAGAAGTTAGGGTACCAAACATGCGTGATTTTTCTCACGCGAGTGCAAAATGCATTACAATGTTTTGCACTCGCGCGGAAAAATCGCGGGTGTTCCCGCAACGCACCCGCACATGTTTCCGCAACGGCCGTGTGAAAGAGGCCTTATTCTTTTATCCCTCAATTATTTCCTCTATTTATTGCTTTCGAGCCAAAGCCTGGGGTCCAGCTGTATCCAGGTAGAAGCTCCGTCACACACTGACCCTGGGTTCACACCTGAGCGTTTTACAGCGCGTTCAAACGCGCTGTAAAACGCTCAAGACATGAAAACCAATGCTTCCCTATGGGAATGGTTCACACCTGGGCGTTTTACAGCGCGTACGAACGCGCTGTAAAACGCCCGACGCTCAAACAAGTACTTGAGCTTCTTTGGGGCGTTTTGACGCGCGTTTGTGGCCATAGGACACTGCAGTCAATCACACAAACGCGCGTCAAACGCGCGTTTACTATTACAAAAAACGCGCATAAAAACGAGCGACAAAAACGCGCGTAAAACGCGCGTTTGAGAAACGCTCAGGTGTGAACCCTAGGGGGAGGGGCCCGTTGCACAAAATCAATACAATTCCATGTAGAATTAATTATTATGTGAGGGATATCCCATATTATATATAAATAATCATCATTATTAACCCCTTAAGGACCAGGCCATTTTTAGAAAATCTGACGTGTCATTTTATGTGGTAATAACTTTAAAATGCTTTTACTTATCCAGGCCATTCTGAGAATGTTTTCTGTTTTCTCGTCACATATTGTACTTCATGACAGAGGTAAAATTGAGTCAAAATATTTCATTTTTATTTATAAAAAAATACCAAATTTACCCAAAATTTGGAAAAATTCAAAATTTTCAAAATTTCAATTTCTCTGCTTTTAAAACAGATAGTGGTACCTCCTAAATAGTTATTACTTTACATTTCCCATATTTCTACTTCATGTTTGTAAATGACATTTTCTTTTTTTGGGACGTTAGAAGGCTTAGAAGTTTAGAAGCAAATCTTAAAAATTTTCAGAACATTTCCAAAACCCACTTTTTAAGGATCAGTTCAGGTCTGAAGTTACTCTGTGAGGCTTACATAATAGAAACAACCCATAAATGGCCCCATTTTAGAAACGACACCCCTCAAGGTATTCAAAACTGAGTTAACAAACTTTATTAACCCTTTAGGTATTCCACAAGAATTAAAGAAAAATGTGGATGAAATTTAAGAATTTCACTTTTTTGGCAGATTTTCCATTTTAAGCCATTTTTTTCCAGTAACAAAGCAAGGGTTAACAGCCAAAGAAAACTCAATATTTATTGCCTTGATTCTGTAGTTTACAGAAACACCCCATATGTGGTTGTAAACTGCTGTACAGGCACATGGCAGGGCGCAGAAGGAAAGGAAGGCAATATGGTTTTTGGAGGGCATATTTCACTGGGATAATTTTAAGTTGCCATGTCACATTGGAAGACACCCTGACGCACCCCTAGAGCAGAAACTCCCCAAAAAATGACCCCATTTTGGAAACGACGGGATAAGGTGCTGTTTGGTGCGGTGCTGTGGAACCGGTGGTCGCCACGCAGTGCCGCAGAAAATTTAGATTAGGATCCCACTCAAGGAGGCAACCTTGTTGCGGTGAGTGGGCTTATGCTTTTTGATCAAAATGTGTACTAATGCCTCATGTAAGAATGCAACATAGGGGCCTGTATACTAATTATGACGCTGAGAAGAGATGTTAATTATGCTGAGAAGCAGTTATTAGATCAAAGCATAGCATGAGGAGGTTCATTCTTGTTTTTGGAGTGGGCTTATGTTTTTGGATAAAATGTGATATATGTAAAAGGGTCTGAATACTTCCCTAAAGCATCGTAACTTTATAGCATGGGTTTTTATGAATGAAGTCATGCCTATTTTGTTGCTGTTTTGCTTTTTCGTTCCTAAAAAGGCAATATTAGTTGTGGATAACAGTCTATGAATTAACAGTGACACCCGCGCTGCCGCTCCAATGTATGTAAATACTGACGGCCGCTGCTGGGTATATCAAGTACGGGGTTTCTGCCACTACCCCTAATTATAAATATGAAAGATATAATAAAAATACCTGCACTGGCCAAAGCATATAATGATCTAACGATAAAGTGAGTATGATACTTGCCATTGGTGATATAGTTCAACTTCTGTTTTCTGTTAGGTGATGCTGGCGGAGTTTAAAGGGAACCTGTCACCGGGATTTTGTGTATAGAGCTGAGGACATGGGTTGCTAGGTGGCCGCTAGCACATCCGCAATACCCAGTCCCCATAGCTCTGTGTGCTTTTATTGTGGAAAAAAACCGATTTGATACATATGCAAATTAACCTGAGATGAGTCCTGTACGTGAGATGAGTCATGGCCAGGACTCATCTCAGGTAATTTGCATATGTATCAAATCGTTTTTTTTACACAATAAAAGCACACAGAGCTATGCGGACTAGGTATTGCGGATGTGCTAGCGGCCATCTAGCAACCCATGTCCTCAGCGCTATACACAAAATCCTGGTGACAGGTTCCCTTTAAATGTTCAGCCTCCACGCTCAGACACGCGTAGCCCCTGCCTGCAGCTTGCGCGCACAAGGTTAAGCCTGGCAAGTAATCCTTGGGAACGGACCTTCAGTGTTACATCACACGCTCCTACGGATGCCTCCTCGGTCCACACTACCTTCCGACATATTTCGGAATACACGGATTCAGAATTTTTCTTAAATAAAGATAAAAGACTACCAAACAAATCCAATATATAGAGGGGCTGTATTACGTTTATTTTAACCCATAATCATTTTAAATATGAAGAAAACTTTTATTTGCAGACATGGGGAATCGCAGTGGGGGCCAGATTCGCCAAACTGTTGGCGATAATTGCCTTTACATCAGCCAGTGTAAAAGGGCCTTTTACATAGGCCATCATGGTGCAGAAAGGGGTTAATAGAGAGGGCTCCCTCGTTTCAGATTCTCATCTATTTGGCCAGAGCACAAAGTTGCTAACATTGCATTTTACAAACAGATTATTGATTTCAATACAAATGTGTGATGTTTCATGTTATTCACGCATTAAAACTTAACTTTTAACAAATAATGTTTAAACGTGCTCAACTATAGGAGCACAACTTCATATCAAGTGTACACCCAAGGAAAACAAAAACCAAACAAGAATAGTAATAAAATCCTAAAGAAATGGGTCAGGGTGCTCCTCTGGGTTGAGGCATTAGTGAGGGAGAACTCAGGGACATTATTCCCAATGCCTCTATTCCAAGAGTATACTGTCTACATGAACTGTGGCTCCGGATGCAGTAGATTCCCATTTCTTTGGGATTTTTTTGCTATTTTTGTTTGTTTTTTCTTTTCCTTGGGAGAACACTTGATATGAAGTTATGCTCCTATAGTTGAGCATGTTTAAACATTATTTATTAAAAGTTAAGTCTTAATTCCCATGCTCTCTGTGTGAATATTATTAACTGTATGAATTAATATAGTTCAAATATCACACGTTCAGTTTTTTTTTTTATGTTTCATTTTACCTGTGGTGGCACAAATTACAGTTGATCTTTACTGGCAATAATCTAATACCCAAGATGGGGACAGAGGGAGATAAAACGTAACATTTAATAGGTCTTATTTAAAATAAAAAAGCGCGCTAGAAAACTCAAAGTGAAAAATACTGTTGCAGTATGGATAGGAATCAGGAGCATATTCCCTAGTATACCCTATGTCAGGGAAGGGACTAATGATACCCTACCTATCTATACGAAGTACTTGCCCCGCAAGGGAAGACCCCGTCCGTATACCTTTCCCTAATGCCGGGCGGTATCCCTAGTGCACCCTTGCGGGGAAAGTACTTCGTATAGATAGGTAGGGTATCATTAGTCCCTGACATAGGGCATACTAGGGAATATTTTTGGCATCTTTTCTGAATGGTTTTCCAGCCCACTTGAATCAACATCGACTTGGGGGGCGCACTCTACGGTATCCTGCTTCATGGGAGAGCCCTACTCCGATCACAACTACTGATGGATGAGAGCGTTCCTTATTTTTATGTACTGGTACCATTCATTGTGTGTTTGTCTAGGCCCAGCTGGGCTTGTCTACACTGTTTCACTTTGAGTTTTCTAGCACGCTTTTTTTTTTTAACTAAGACCTATTAAATGTTACGTTTTATCTCCCTCTGGAGTTATTGTTAAAGCTCTTCACTGCAAGCTTGGCCATCCTGCATGTTATTTTGATCTTTACTGGTCATACACTGTAATTATTTTCGGGATTGGTGGTGGACCAAGAGTCATATCACATCCAGTGGCGTGGCAGGGAAGCAGAGGAAGTGGATGCTTCTGGCCCGAGCTTACAAGGGGCCCAGAAACAGTACTAAATTATTTTATTGTCATGCCAGGCCCCCTCAACATGTGGTAACATCAGATCCCAGGCCTCTTAATTCATGAAAGGAAGGGCATGCAGCATGGGCCCACCAGCCTGTTTAATATAGTGCTGCACATGCTGCGTGCTTGTACTCATTGTTTCCTGGACCGCGGTGCACTATGATTATAAGTGACATATGCAACACCTGCCCAGGAAATAGAAGGAAAAGACTGAAAGCAGAAGAGAACACACAAAGAAGGCTGGCAGAGGAAGGAGTGGGCAGAGGCTGGGATGGCTACCTGGCAGCTGCATGCTGAGGGCTTCAGTATGTAGCTTCCAGGCAGCCATCCCAACTTGCCCTCTCTTTCTTCTGTCATCCTGTACTATAGCATGTAGCATATGGCAGCCTCCTTTCTCAGCCCATGCTGCTCCACAGCGTACTAGTGCTTATGGTACTCTTACATGCGCACACAACTGATGCCAGAACCATTCTGGCACTGGGTGTGTTTGTATTTAAGTATCATATCAAGTATAATAAGCCCTAGTACACTGCGGAGCAGCATGGGCAGAGAGAGGAGGCTGCCATATGCTGCATGCTATAGTAGGGGCATAGCGAGGGGGAGGCAAACAGCTGCCCACTTCCTTCTTCACAGTTCCACTGAGATGCAGCGCACCCCAGCAGGCTGCACATTGCAATGGTAGACTGTGGGGAAGAAGAGTGCAGGCCCACTGTGAAGGAGGCACAATGTGAGCACTACTACTATGAGGGGGCATAATGTAGGCTAAATACAGTGAGGGAGCACAATGTGGGCATTACTACTGTGATGGGGGCACAATGTGGGCATCACTACTGTGATGGGGGCACAATGTGGCAATTACTACTGTGAAGGAGGCACAATGCGAGCATTACTACCGTGAGGCACCATGTAGGCTAACTACAGTGAGGGAGAACAATGTGGGCATAACCACTTTGAGGGGGCACAATGTGAATATTATTACTGTGAGGGGGAATTAATACTGTGTGGAATCACAAAGGGGAAAGCAATGCCCTATATTACCCTGTTATATCTTTGGGATAGCTCAGTCTTACAGGGCCAGCACAGTGTCCTCTGCTAGGGAATAATAGGAACAGTTACCATCCCCTGTTTAAGTGATTTCTTTTTTTTTTTTGCTCTGTGACCAGAGGGACCTTGTGCTGGTTCCAGAGGACATCATGCAGAAAGGCCAACAAAACCCTGAATGTGGTAGGACCAGTTGGTTCTTTCATTTATCAGAATGTGCACTGGTACTGCCATGCTATGTTAGATTTTATCAGGTGTACATATTATGGGTCACAGGGGCCTGATGGGATACACCCAAAGCTATTAAAAGAGCTCAGCGGTGAACTAGCAAAACCATTAACAGATTTATTTAACCAATCACTGGTAACAGGAGTCGTCCCAGAAGATTGGAAATTAGCAAATGTTGTGCCCATTCATAAGAAAGGTAGTAGGGAGGAATCGGGCAACTATAGGCCAGTAAGCCTGACATCAATAGTGGGGAAATTTATGGAAACCATACTCAAGGAGAGGATTGTGGAACATCTAAAATACCATGGATTGAAAGATGAAAAACAGCATGGGTTAACTTCAGGGAGATCATGTCAAACTAATCTTTTGGATTTTTTTGATTGGGTGACTAAAATAATAGATGGCGGAGGTGCAGTAGACATCGCTTATCTAGACTTCAGTAAGGCTTTTGATACTGTCCCACATAGAAGGCTTATCAATAAATTAGAGTCTTTGGGCTTGGACTCCTATATTGTTGAATGGATTAGGCAGTGGCTGAGGGACAGACAATAGAGGGTTGTAGTCAATGGAGTATATTCAGACCATGGTCTTGTTACCAGTGGGGTACCTCAGGGATCTGTTCGGGGACCCATATTGTTAAATATCTTTATCAGCGAAATTGCAGAAGGCCTCGATGGTAAGGTGTGTCTTTTTGGTGATGACACAAAGATATGTAACAGGGTTGATGTTCCTGGAGGGATACACCAAATGGAAAAGGATTTAGGAAAACTAGAGGAATGGTAAAAAATCTGGCAACTAAAGTTTAATGTTGATAAGTGCAAGATAATGCACCTGGGGCGTAAAAACCCAAGAGCAGAATATAAAATCAGTGATACAGTCCTAACCTCAGTATCTGAGGAAAGGGATTTAGGGATCATTATTTCAGAAGACTTAAAGGTTGGCAGACAATGTCACAGAGGAGCAGGAAATGCTAGCAGAATGCTTGGGTGTATAGGGAGAGGCAGGGGCGTAACTAGAAGTGACTGGGCCCCACAGCAAATATTTGTAAGGGCCCCCCTCAGCGCGCTTCGCACCTCCCTCCTCCTGTGTAAACCCCACTCCTTTGGCACAGTGTAGCGGTATACTGTACATTGTGTGGCACAGTATAAAGGTATACTGTATATTGTGTGGCACAGTGTAGCGTATACTGTATATTGTGTGGCACAGTGTAGAGGTATATTGTGAGGCACAGTGTAGCGGTATACTGTATATTGTGTGGCACAGTGTAGAGGTATATTGTGAGGCACAGTGTAGCGGTATACTGTATATTGTGTGGCACAGTGTAGCGGTATATTGTGAGGCACAGTGTAGAGGTATACTGTATATTGTGTGGCACAGTGTAGCGGTATACTGTATATTGTGGGGCACAGTGTAGAGGTATACTGTATATTGTGTGGCACAGTAGCAGTATACTGTATATTGTGAGGCACAGTGTAGAAGTATACTGTATATTGTGGGGCACAGTGTAGCAGTATACTGTACATTGTGGGGCACAGTATAGAGGTATACTGTACATTGTGGGGCACAGTATAGAGGTATACTGTATATTGTGGGGCACAGTGTAGAGATATACTGTATATTGTGGGGCACAGTGTAGCAGTATACTGTACATTGTGGGGCACAGTATAGAGGTATACTGTACATTGTGGGGCACAGTATAGAGGTATACTGTACATTGTGGGGCACAGTGTAGCGGTATACTGTATATTGTGGGGCACAGTGTAGGCTATATGTGCATAACATAAACATACTCCACATGAACACTTACAGTTACTTGGCTTGGCCCTTGGGGATCTCGGACGCCACTTCCACACTTGGCCGGGGTCTCAGTGGAGCTGATGTTGTGTTTTATCCTAATGAGAAAGATTTTATAATAAGGATTTGGAGAAGGGGCAGAGGGATAGCAGAGCAGGGAGAGGCCGGTGCTGCTACTAGGGGGTCATACCATGGGGCAGTAATAAAACCCACCATAATGCCCCCCCCCCCAGTAGTAATAATTCTCCTTATAATGTGACAGTGCAAAAATACCCCCTTGTAATGCCCCCAGTTGAGCTAATGTCCCCATAGTGCCCCCATAATGTGCCAGTATAAAATACCCCTATATAGTGCCCCCAGTAAATTCCCCCATAGTGCTCCTCTCCCCCCTTCCTGCTAGTGCCCCCCAAAATGTACCAGTATAAAATGCCCCATATATAGTGCCCCAGTAGATGCCCCTCAGTGTCCGGCCTCTGATAGGCTGCCGGCCTAGTGTCCCCCATAATGCCCCCCAATAATGTGCCAGTAAGTGCCCCCCATCATGTGCCAGTATCAAGTGCCTCCCCCCCCCACATGTCCCAGTATCATAGTGCCATCTCCCCCCATGTGCCAGTATCAAGTGCCTCTCTCCTTCCCACCCCCCATGTGCCAGTATCAAGTGCCTCTCTCTTCCCCCCATGTGCCAGTATCATAGTGCCATCTCCCCCGCAAAAAAGTGCCAGTATTAAGTGCCTCTCCCCCCCATGTGCCAGTATCATAGTGCCAACCCCCCCACATGCCAGTATCAAGTGCCTCTCTCCTCCCCCCCATGTCCCAGTATCATAGTGCCATCTCCCCCCCACACTAAAAAGTGCCAATATCAAGTGCCTCTCTCCCTCCCCCCTCCCAATGTGCCAGTATCAGGTGCCTCCCCCCCCATGTGCCAGTATCAAGTGCCAACCCCCCCTCTCCCCTCCAGGTGCCAGTATCAGGTGCCTCCCCCCCCCTATGTCCCAGTATCATAGTGCCATCTTCGCCCCCCCCCACCACCACCACAAAAAAAGTGCCAGTATCAAGTGCCTCTCTCCCCCCCCCCCCCATGCCAGTATCAGGTGCCTCTCTCCCTCCCCCCCCCCATGCCAGTATCAGGTGCCAACCACACTCCCCCCCATGTGCCAGTATCAGGTGCCTCTTCCCCCCCCATGTGCCAGTATCAGGTGCCAACCCCCCTCCCCCCCCAGGTGCCAGTATCAGGTGCCAACCCCCCTCCCCCATGTGCCAGTATCAGGTGCCACTGCCAGTATCAGGTGCCTCCCGCTCCCCCATGGCAGTAACAGTCGGGTATTAAAAAAAAAAAAATAAACATTTCTACTTACCTCCATGTCAGCGATGGGATGCAGCCTCTTCCTGTGTCCCGCCCTGTATGTCCTTATATAGACTCAGTGCTTGTATTTCAGAAAAGAGTCTGCTGGGATTCGAACCCACGACCTTCTGCTTCAGAGGCAGAGCAGCTAACCACTACACCATACCAGCTGCCTTGATGCTGGCTGAAAAAATATGAGACTTCTACTGTTATAGCTGGCTAAGTGTACATCTATACACATGGCAGCTGCTCATATATAGAGATGTAGCAGAGCTGAATGTGCTGAGACAGCTGTCATATACAGATATAGCAGTATCTCAGATATATCTCTATATGACAGCAGTTCCAGCACACTCAGCTCTGCTATATCTCTATATATGATAGCTGCCCCAGCAAACCCAGCTCTGCTACATCTATGCATATGACAGCTGCCCAAACACACCCAGCACTGCTATATCTCTATATGACAGCTGTCCCAGCACACTCAGCTCTGCTATATCTCTATATATGACAGCTGCCCCAGCAAACCCAGCTCTGCTACATCTATACACATGACAGCTGCCCAAACACACCCAGCACTGCTATATCTCTATATGACAGCTGCCCCAGCACACTCAGCTCTGCTATATCTCTATATATGATAGCTGCTCCAGCACAACCAGCCCTGCTACATCTATATATCTCTAAGTATTGCTATACAGTAGATAGATATATAGAGATATAGCAGAGCTGAGTGTGCTGGGGCAGCTGTCATGTGTATAGATGTAGCAGAGCTGGCTGTGTTTCGGCAGCTGTCATGTGTATAGATGTAGTAGAGCTGGGTTTGCTGGGGCAGTTGTCATATATAGAGATATAGTAGAGCTGAGTGTGCTGGTGCAGCTGCCATGTGTATAGATGTAGCAGAGCTGGGTGTGTTTGGGCATCTGTCATGTATAGATGTAGTAGAGCTGGGTTTGCTGGGGCAGCTGTCATATATAGAGATATAGTAGAGCTGAGTGTGCTGGTGCAGCTGTCATGTGTATAGATGTAGCAGAGCTGGGTGTGTTTAGGCATCTGTCATGTGTATAGATGTAGTAGAGCTGGGTTTCCTGGGGCAGCTGTCATATATAGAGATATAGCAGAGCTGAGTGTGCTGGGACAGCTGTCATATAGAGATATAGCAGTGCTGGTGTGTTGGGGGCAGCTGTCATGTGTATAGATGTAGCAGAGCTGGCTGTGTTTCGGCAGCTGTCATGTGTATAGATGTAGTAGAGCTGGGTTTCCTGGGGCAGCTGTCATATATAGAGATATAGCAGAGCTGAGTGTGCAGGGACAGCTGTCATATACAGATATAGCAGTGCTAGGTGTGTTTGGGCAGCTGTCATGTGTATAGATGTATTTCCCCCCCCCCCCTCCCCCCCAGTCAGTTCTAATGCAGCCTTTATGGCTGTGAGGGTAAATGCTTTGCCACTGATTCACTGATAGATTGGAGGTTGTGGGTTCAAATCCCAGACCAGGAGACTTTAGCAGACAGTAAGATTAGATCACACTAGCGGCTGCTGTGAAGGGGCCCTGAACACGATATTTAACTAACTTGAAAATAAACTGTCACACACGCTGCTGGGGCCCGAAGCAGCTGCTTCCCCGGTAGTTACGCCACTGGGGAGAGGCATTACCAGTAGAAAGAGGGAGGTGCTCATGCCGCTCTACAGAGCACTAGTGAGACCTCATTTGGAGTATTGTGCTCAGTACTGGAGACCATATCTCCAGAAGGATATTGATACTTTGGAGAGAGTTCAGAGAAGAGCTACTAAACTGGTACATGGATTGCAGGATAAAACTTACCAGGAAAGATTAAAGGACCTTAACATGTATAGCTTGGAAGAAAGACGAGACAGAGGGGATATGATAGAAAGTTTTAAATACATAAAGGGAATCAACAAGGTAAAAGAGGAAAGAATATTTAAAAGAAGAAAAACTGCTACAAGAGGACATAGTTTTAAATTAGAGGGACAAAGGTTTAAAAGTAATATCAGGAAGTATTACTTTACTGAGAGAGTAGTGGATGCATGGAATAGCCTTCCTGCAGAAGTGGTAGCTGCAAATACAGTGAAGGAGTTTAAGCATGCATGGGATAGGCATAAGGCTATCCTTCATATAAGATAGGGCCAGGGGCTATCCATAGTATTCAGTATATTGGGCAGACTAGATGGGCCAAATGGTTCTTATCCGCTGACACATTCTATGTTTCTATGTTTCATTTACAAAGATACTGTCCTTCTCTTTTCTAATAAACGTGAAGGTTAAGGTGCAAGATTGGGATGTTGTACTGAAACCTTGCAGTCACGTGCATTTTCAAAATGCTAAAAATGACAGTAAAATGCAAAATGCTAATGCTAAAAATCACAGTAAAATAAATTAAAAAAAGTCATTATATAGCCGCATGAGTTTGCATGAGAGGAGGAGGTTACAAAGAAGTGTGGGTGTTTGTAAAAGGAAAAAAAAGACACTGGGGGAGATTTATCAAACTAGTGTAAAGTAGAACTAGCTTAGGCTACTTTCACACTAGCGTTCGATCGGATCCGTTCTGAACGGATCCGATCATAATAATGCAGACGGAGGCTCCGTTCAGAACGGATCCGTCTGCATTATTTTAGCATATAAAAGCTAAGTGTGAAAATAGCCTCGGACGGATCCGTCCAGACTTTCAATGTAAAGTCAATGGGGGACGGATCCGCTTGAAGATTGAGCCATATGGTGACCTCTTCAAACGGATCCGTCCCCATTGACTTACATTGTAAGTCTGGACGGATCCGCACGCCTCCGCACGGCCAGGCGGACACCCGAACGCTGCAAGCAGCGTTCAGCTGTCCGCCTGTCCGTGCGGAGGCGAGCGGAGCGGAGGCTGAACGCCGCCAGACTGATGCAGTCTGAGCGGATCCGCATCCATTCAGACTGCATCAGGGCTGGACGGAAGCGTTCGGGTCCGCTCGTGAGCCCCTTCAAACGGAGCTCACGAGCGGACCGACGAGCGCTAGTGTGAAAGTAGCCTTAGTTGCCCATAACAACCAATCAGATTCCACTTCCAAAGGAACTGTGAAAAATTTAAGGTGGAATCTGATTAGTTGCTATGGGCAACTAAGCCAGTTCTACTTTACACTTGACATCTCCTTTAATATATTTTTGAAATTACAAGGAGCATGAATTCCTGGAGATTACAATCTGTGTTCTCCAATGACTGAAATTGTAATTTGAATTATTTATCTTGTCACATTTATCTCAATCTGCCATAAACACTGTACCCCAGAGCGCCATGACTGATGCCTGTTCGGTGTGGGTTTAATCATAAGATGCGGCATCAGGGTGAAGCTCATTCCTCATGCAGATGGAAATGTTTCTTGGCCTTGTAAGACCCTCTGCAGAGCAATCATGAAAAGTGCAAACGCTTATCAGCTAGCACTTAACCTTTCCTTCCTTTACCTGGAATTCCAGTATGTCTATTACACAAATATGATATTGTGACTTTTCCATTCTGCAGGAGGTGGAGCCACGAACACTGTGCTGTACACTTTATCCCTTTACAGTTCTTCTGTCACCTTCTCAAATCTGAAATGAGCAAGGCAACAAGCTGGAGACAGGCGTTAATTGCACTTTGCCGATAGCATGTAGTGTCCATACAACGATCAAGGCAGAGGTCTTTTATAACAGAGGCTCAGTCACCTGCTGCCAGGAAAGAGGGTTGGCACAAGTTGCTGGAGAGGTAGAATCGAAGGAGAACTAGTATAGAACAGAGTATTTATTTAGTTAGGATCTGCAGACACAAAACAAATCCAGTGACCCACTAGGCCAATGATTTCTACTGATTTATGATGTGTTCTAATACTTTGAATTGTTCTTTTGTTGTTTACTTGAGAGGTGGAACTCAGTCCAGGACTTGACGTCTCCTCTAACTAGTCAGTGCAGTAAGAGGAGGAGTGTGTTGAATCAAGGCTTAACTCCTTAACGCAGAACACCGTACATGTACAGCGGGGGACGCATTGCCAGAATGCATTCCGCCGTACATGCACGGCGGGATGATCAGGCGGGCACTGGATTAGTGCGGACCCGATCACTGCAGGGATCCGGCAGTGCCTGGTAGCCGGGCCCCTGCTGTATCCACCGACCCCCCGAATTAACCCCTTCTATGCCGCGGTCCACGCTGACCGCGACATAGAAGTGGTTTGCGGCAGGTGAAGCAGCGCATCGAGTCCCCGCGCTGCTGTGGCGGGGACCCGATGCGTGACATGGCAGCCAGATGCCTTGGAGAGGCTGCCCAATGCCCTGCATGGTATCGGGACCTGCCTTCTACAGGTGCCCAGGAGATTCAGCCTCAGGCTGGGTCTCCTAGGCAACCTATTTGTGTACTACTCACTGTAGTACACAAACAGGCAATGCATTACACTTTTGGGGGATAAGACCCCAAAAGTTGAAGTCCCAGAGTGGGACAGAAATAAAGTCTAAAAAAAAAAGTAAAAAAAATGTGTTTTGAATCAAAAAAAAGTTTCAAGTAAAAAAAAAAACACTACCCTTTCCCCTGATTTTCTAATAAAAAATGGATAAAAAAAGAAAATACACACATATTAGGTATCGCCGCGTCCATAACGAACGGCTCTATAAATATATCACATGATCCACCCCGTCCGATAGACACCATGAAAAATAAAAACTGTGTGAAAAAAGCAATTTTTGTCAATTTACATCACTAAAAGTGCAGCACCCAGCGATAAAAAGGCATATGCCCTCAAAAATAGTACCAATCTAACCATCACCTCATCCCGCAAAAAATGAGCCCCTACATAGGACAATCGTCCAAAAAATAAAAAATATATGGCTCTCAGACTATGGAGACACTAAAACATGATTTGTTTTTGTTTCAAAAATGCTTTTATTGTGTTAAATGTAAAAAACTAAAAGTATGCATATTAGGTATCACTACGTCCGTAAAAACCTGCTCTATAAAAATACCACATGACCTAACCCCACATGACCTAATATTTTTTGGTCACCTTACATCACAAAAAGTGTAATAGCAAGTTGTAAAAAAGTTATATGCACCCCAAAATTGTATCAATCAACCCGTCATCTCATCCCGCAAAAAATGAGACCCTACCTAAGATAATCACCCAAAAACTGAAAAAACTATGTCTCTCAGACTATGGAGACACTAAAACATGATTTTTTTTGTTTAAAAAATGAAATCACTGTGTAAAACTTACATAAATAAAATAAAGTATACATATTAGGCATCGCCGCATACGTAATAACCTGTTCTATAAAAATATCACATGACCTAACCCCTATCACATGACCTAAAGCCTTTTTTTTTCACCTTACATCACAAAAAGTGTAATAGCAAGCGATCAAAAAGTCATACGCACCCCAAAATAGTGCCAATCAAACCATCATATCATCCCGCAAAAATCATACCCTACCCAAGATAATCACCCCAAAACTGAAAAAACTATGGCTCTCAGACTATGGAGACACTAAAACATGATTTTTTTTGTTTCAAAAATGAAATCATTGTGTAAAACTTAGGGTGGGTTCACACTAGTGCTAGGGATTCCGTTATGGCTTTCCATTATAACAGGGTTATAACAGAACATATCAGAATCCATAAGACGTAAGGGCAGATCCGTTTTGCTGACCATAGACTTGCATTATGACGGAATACAAAACGGACGCCTTTAACCACCTCAGGACCGCCGTACGCAGGATTGCGTCCTGGCGGCGGTCCTGCTCTTCTGGGTGGACGCATATACGCGTCCTCCCGCGAGAGCCGAGATTTCCTGTGAACGCGCGCGCACAGGCGCGCGCGCTCACAGGAACGGAAGGTAAGCGAGTGGATCTCCAGCATGCCAGCGGCGATCGTTCGCTGGCAGGCTGGAGATCCGAATTTTTTAACCCCTAACAGGTATATTAGACGCTGTTTTCATAACAGCGTCTAATATACCTCCTACCTGGTCCTCTGGTGGTCCCTTTTGTTAGGATCGACCACCAGAGGACTCAGGTAGGTCAGTACAGTCGCACCCAACACCACACTACACTACACCCCCCCCCCCCCGTCACTTATTAACCCCTTATAAACCCCCGATCACCCATGATCACACCATATAAACTCCCTGATCACCCCCCTGTCATTGATCACCCCCCTGTCATTGATCACCGCCCTGTCATTGATCACCCCCCTGTCAGGCTCCGTTCAGACGTCCGTATGATTTTTACGGATCCACGGATACATGGATCGGATCCGCAAAAAGCATACGGACGTCTGAATGGAGCCTTACAGGGGGGTGATCAATGACAGGCGGGTGATCACCCATATACACTCCCTGATCACCCCCTGTCATTGATCACCCCCCTGTCACTGATCACCCCCCCTGTAAGGCTCCATTCAGACATCCGCATGATTTTTACGGATCCATGGATACATGGATCGGATCCGCAAAACACATGCGGACGTCTGAATGGAGGGTGATCAATGACAGGCGGGTGATCACCCATATACACTCCCTGATCACCCCCTGTCATTGATAACCCCCCTGTAAGGCTCCATTCAGACGTCCGCATGCGTTCTGTGGATCCGATCCATGGATCCGTAAAAAATCATGCGGATGTCTGAATGGAGCCTTACAGGGGGGGTGATCAGTGACAGGGGGGTGATCACCCTGATTACCCTGATCACCCCCTGTCATTGATAACCCCCCTGTAAGGCTCCATTCAGACGTCCGCATGCGTTCTGTGGATCCGATCCATGTATCCATGGATCCGTAAAAAATCATGCGGATGTCTGAATGGAGCCTTACAGGGGGGGTGATCAGTGACAGGGGGGTGATCACCCTGATTACCCTGATCACCCCCTGTCATTGATAACCCCCCTGTAAGGCTCCATTCAGACGTCCGCATGCGTTCTGTGGATCCGATCCATGGATCCGTAAAAAATCATGCGGATGTCTGAATGGAGCCTTACAGGGGGGGTGATCAGTGACAGGGGGGTGATCACCTTGATTACCCTGATCACCCCCTGTCTTTGATAACCCCCCTGTAAGGCTCCATTCAGACGTCCGCATGCGTTCTGTGGATCCGATCCATGTATCCATGGATCCGTAAAAAATCATGCGGATGTCTGAATGGAGCCTTACAGGGGGGGTGATCAGTGACAGGGGGGTGATCACCCCGATTACCCTGATCACCCCCTGTCATTGATAACCCCCCTGTAAGGCTCCATTCAGACGTCCGCATGCGTATTGTGGATCCGATCCATGTATCCATGGATCCGTAAAAAATCATGCGGATGTCTGAATGGAGCCTTACAGGGGGGTGATCAGTGACAGGGGGGTGATTACCCTGATCACCCCCTGTCATTGATAACCCCCCTGTAAGGCTCCATTCAGACGTCCGCATGCGTTCTGTGGATCCGATCCATGTATCCATGGATCCGTAAAAAATCATGCGGATGTCTGAATGGAGCCTTACAGGGGGGGTGATCAGTGACAGGGGGGTGATCACCCTGATTACCCTGATCACCCCCTGTCATTGATAACCCCCCTGTAAGGCTCCATTCAGACGTCCGCATGCATTCTGTGGATCCGATCCATGGATCCGTAAAAAATCATGCGGATGTCTGAATGGAGCCTTACAGGGGGGTGATCAGTGACAGGGGGGTGATCACCCCGATTACCCTGATCACCCCCTGTCATTGATAACCCCCCTGTAAGGCTCCATTCAGACGTCCGCATGCGTTCTGTGGATCCGATCCATGTATCCATGGATCCGTAAAAAATCATGCGGATGTCTGAATGGAGCCTTACAGGGGGGGTGATCAGTGACAGGGGGGTGATCACCTTGATTACCCTGATCACCCCCTGTCTTTGATAACCCCCCTGTAAGGCTCCATTCAGACGTCCGCATGCGTTCTGTGGATCCGATCCATGTATCCATGGATCCGTAAAAAATCATGCGGATGTCTGAATGGAGCCTTACAGGGGGGGTGATCAGTGACAGGGGGGTGATCACCCTGATTACCCTGATCACCCCCTGTCATTGATAACCCCCCTGTAAGGCTCCATTCAGACGTCCGCATGCGTTCTGTGGATCCGATCCATGGATCCATGGATCCGTAAAAAATCATGCGGATGTCTGAATGGAGCCTTACAGGGGGGGTGATCAATGACAGGGGGGTGATCAGGGAGTCTATATGGGTGATCACCCCCCTGTCATTGATCACCCCCCTGTCATTGATCACCCCCCCCCCCCCCCTGGTAAGGCTCCATTCAGACATTTTTTTTTGGCACAAGTTAGCGGAAATTTTTTGTTTGTTTTTGTTTTTTCTTACAAAGTCTCATATTCTACTAACTTGTGTCAAAAAATAAAATCTCACATGGACGCACCATACCCCTCACGGAATCCAAATGCGTAAACATTTTTAGACATTTATATTCCAGACTTCTTCTCACGCTTTAGGGCCCCTAAAAAGCCAGGGCAGTATAAATACCCCACATGTGACCCCATTTCGGAAAGAAGACACCCCAAGGTATTCCGTGAGGGGCATATTGAGTCCATGAAAGATTGAAATTTTTGTCCTAAGTTAGCGGAAAGTGAGACTTTGTGAGAAAAAAACAACAAAAAAAATCAATATCCGCTAACTTATGCAAAAAAAAAAAAATTCTAGGAACTCGCCATGCCCCTCATTGAATACCTTGGGGTGTCTTCTTTCCAAAGTGGGGTCACATGTGGGGTATTTATACTGCCCTGGCAATTTAGGGGCCCAAATGTGTGAGAAGAACTTTGCAATCAAAATGTGTAAAAAATGACCGGTGAAATCCAAAAGGTGCACTTTGGAATATGTGCCCCTTTGCCCACCTTGGCAGCAAAAAAGTGTGACACATCTGGTATCGCCGTACTCAGGAGAAGTTGGGCAATGTGTTTTGGGGTGTCATTTTACATATACCCATGCTGGGTGAGAAAAATATCTTGGTCAAATGCCAACTTTGTATAAAAAAATGGGAAAAGTTGTCTTTTGCCAAGATATTTCTCTCACCCAGCATGGGTATATGTAAAATGACACCCCAAAACACATTCCCCAACTTCTCCTGAGTACGGCGATACCAGATGTGTGACACTTTTATGCTGCCAAGGTGGGCAAAGGGGCACATATTCCAAAGTGCACCTTTCGGATTTCACCGGTAATTTTTTACAGATTTTGATTGCAAGGTACTTCTCACACATATGGGCCCCTAAATTGCCAGGGCAGTATAGCTACGCCACAAGTGACCCCATTTTGGAAAGAAGACACCCCAAGGTATTCCGTGAGGGGCATGGCGAGTTCCTAGAATTTTTTATTTTTTGTCGCAAGTTAGTGGAATATGAGACTTTGTAAGGAAAAAAGAGAAAAAAAGAAAAATCATCATTTTCCGCTAACTTGTGACAAAAAATAAAAAATTCTAGGAACTCGCCGTGCCCCTCACGGAATACCTTGGGGTGTCTTCTTTCCAAAATGGGGTCACTTGTGGCGTAGTTATACTGCCCTGGCAATTTAGGGGCCCAAATGTGTGAGAAGTACCTTGCAATCAAAATGTGTAAAAAATGGCCTGCAAAATCTGAAAGGTGCACTTTGGAATATGTGCCCCTTTGCCCACCTTGGCAGCAAAAAAGTGTGACACATCTGGTATCGCCGTACTCGGGAGAAGTTGGGGAATGTGTTTTGGGGTGTCATTTTACATATACCCATGCTGGGTGAGAGAAATATCTTGGCAAAAGACAACTTTTCCCATTTTTTTATACAAAGTTGGCATTTGACCAAGATATTTTTCTCACCCAGCATGGGTATATGTAAAATGACACCCCAAAACACATTCCCCAACTTCTCCTGAGTACGGCGATACCAGATGTGTCACACTTTTTTGCTGCCAAGGTGGGCAAAGGGGCACATATTCCAAAGTGCACCTTTTGGATTTCACCGGTCATTTTTTACACATTTTGATTGCAAAGTTCTTCTCACACATTTGGGCCCCTAAATTGCCAGGGCAGTATAACTACCCCAAAAGTGACCCCATTTTGGAAAGAAGACACCCCAAGGTATTCTGTGAGGGGCATGGTGAGTTCCTAGAATTTTTTATTTTTTGTCGCAAGTTAGTGGAATATGAGACTTTGTAAGAAAAAATTAAAAAAATAAAATCATCATCATTTTCCGCTAACTTGTGACAAAAAATAAAAAGTTCTATGAACTCACTATGCCCATCAGCGAATACCTTAGGGTGTCTACTTTCCGAAATGGGGTCATTTGTGGGGGTTTTCTACTGTTTGGGCATTGTAGAACCTCAGGAATCATGACAGGTGCTCAGAAAGTCAGAGCTGTTTCAAAAAGCGGAAATTCACATTTTTGTACCATAGTTTGTAAATGCTATAACTTTTACCCAAACCATTTTTTTTTTGCCCAAACATTTTTTTTTTATCAAAGACATGTAGAACAATAAATTTGGCGAAAAATTTATATATGGATGTCGTTTTTTTTGCAAAATTTTTCAGCTGAAAGTGAAAAATGTCATTTTTTTGCAAAAAAATCGTTACATTTTGATTAATAACAAAAAAAGTAAAAATGCCAGCAGCAATGAAATACCACCCAATGAAAGCTCTATTAGTGAGAAGAAAAGGAGGTAAAATTCATTTGGGTGGTAAGTTGCATGACCGAGCAATAAACGGTGAAAGTAGTGTAGTGCCGAAGTGTAAAAAGTGGCCTGGTCATGAAGGGGGTTTCACCTAGCGGGGCTGAAGTGGTTAAAAGGCATTCCGTTTGCTCTCCGTCCTAATAGAAGTCTATAGGAATCAAAACGGATCCGTCTGGTTCCCGTTATGCAAGACGGAAAACAAAGTCCTGTCGACAGGACTTTGTTTTCCGTCTTGCACACAGGGACCCAGACGGATCGGTTATGTTTTCCCATAGACTTCTATTTGGACGGAGCAAAATGGAATGCCTCTTAAAGGCTTCCATTTTGCATTCCATCCTATGGATTCCCTTATGTTCCGTTATAACCCTGTTATAACGGAAAGCCATAACGGAATCCCTAACGCTAGTGTGAACCCACCATTACATAAATAAAAAGTATACATATTAGGTATCACCGCATCCGTAATAACCTGCTCTATAAAAATATCACATGACCTAACCCCTCAGATGACTACCGTAAAAAATAATAATAAAAAACGGTGTAAATAAAGCCATTTTTTTTCACCTTACATCACAAAAAGTGTAATAGCAAGTGATCAAAAAGTCATACGCACCCCAAAATAGTGCCAATCAAACCATCATATCATCCCTCAAAAATCATACCCTACCCAAGATAATCACCCCAAAACTGAAAAAACTATGGCTCTCAGACTATGGAGACACTAAAACATGATTTTTTTTGTTTCAAAAATGAAATCATTGTGTAAAACTTAGGGTGGGTTCACACTAGTGCTAGGGATTCCGTTATGGCTTTCCATTATAACAGGGTTATAACGGAACATATCAGAATCCATAAGACGTAAGGGCAGATCCGTTTTGCTGACCATAGACTTGCATTATGAGGGAATACAAAACGGACGCCTTTAAAAGGCATTCCGTTTGCTCTCCGTCCTAATAGAAGTCTATAGGAATCAAAACGGATCCGTCTGGTTCCCGTTATGCAAGACGGAAAACAAAGTCCTGTCGACAGGACTTTGTTTTCTGTCTTGCATAATTGGACCCAGACGGATCCGTTATGTTTTCCCATAGACTTCTATTTGGACGGAGCAAAATGGAATGCCTCTTAAAGGCTTCCATTTTGCATTCCATCCTATGGATTCCCTTATGTTCCGTTATAACCCTGTTATAACGGAAAGCCATAACGGAATCCCTAACGCTAGTGTGAACCCACCATTACATAAATAAAAAGTATACATATTAGGTATCACCGCATCCGTAATAACCTGCTCTATAAAAATATCACATGACTTCCTGGGGCTTGCTGTACTAAGTGGGCTTCTTATTAAGTGGAGTTAAAAAAACAAGGAGTTCTAGTGCTGTGTGTGGTTTTGTGGGAGTGATTGCAGGTGGCTGAGTGTGGATTGCAGCAGAGATCATTGAAAGTTAAGTGTTGGTATTCTAGTACTGCCATTTAAACCTTTTTTTTTTTTTTTTTCTCTGCTTAATTAAGGGGAGTGGCCTGGGCAACCAGGTGCTATAAATTAACCCACTAAAACTCTGTAGAGCCTGCTCTTCCTGGGGCTTGCTGTACTAAGTGGGCTTCTTATTAAGTGGAGTTAAAAAAACAAGGAGTTCTAGTGCTGTGTGTGGTTTTGTGGGAGTGATTGCAGGTGGCTGAGTGTGGATTGCAGCAGAGATCATTGAAAGTTAAGTGTTGGTATTCTAGTACTGCCATTTAAACCTTTTTTTTTTTTTTTTCTCTGCTTAATTAAGGGGAGTGGCCTGGGCAACCAGGTGCTATAAATTAACCCACTAAAACTCTGTAGAGCCTGCTCTTCCTGGGGCTTGCTGTACTAAGTGGGCTTCTTATTAAGTGGAGTTAAAAAAACAAGGAGTTTAAGAAAAGGAGTTTGGAAACTAAGGTTGGATATAATTTCCTTGTGTGTTGTTGGCTTGGTTTAGCGTAGCCCTTCGGCTCCAGCAGACAGGGTCTAGGTCTGAATCATATATACTGTTTTACTTTTTTACTGTTGTAATCCCCATTTAGTATGTGTTGCACAATTTACAACGCAGTCCAGTGCACATCTTGCATGATGTATGCAGTCCTGGAACAGGAGTTCAAGGGTGCATATCTTTGTTCTAGATGTGAGCAAATAACCCGTTTGGAATCGCAAATCGAGTCTCTAAACGGGCAAGTTGCAACACTGAGAGGCATTGATAATTTGCAAAAGAGTTTGCTTCTCACCGAGCAAGCACTCTTTGGGGTAGATGAGGGGGAGGGTGACAGAGAGGAGGCTGAGGAAAGTGAGGTAGCTAGCTGGGTAACAGTTAGAAAGCGGGGTAGAGGGAAGAGTGCCAGGGAGGCTAGCCCTGATCTGACACACCCCAACAAGTTTGCACGTTTGGCAGATGAGGGGGATGTCAGTCCGGGGACGGCACTGCTGCAGCCGGACACTTCCTCTGCCAGTCAGGGGAATGTCAGCTCCAGTAAGCAGGGAACCAGGAGAGCAGGGCAGGCCAGACAGGTGCTGGTAGTGGGCGACTCCATTATTAGGGGAACAGATAGGGAAATCTGTCACAAAGACCGTGATCGCCGAACAGTGTGCTGTCTTCCTGGCGCTAGAGTTCGACACATTGCGGATCGGGTTGACAGATTACTGGGAGGGGCTGGAGAAGATCCAGCGGTCATGGTCCATATCGGAACCAATGACAAAGTTAGAGGTAGGTGGAGAGTCCTTAAAAATGATTTCAGGGATTTAGGTCAAAAGCTGAGGGCAAGGACCTCAAAGGTAGTATTTTCCGAAATACTGCCTGTACCACGAGCCACACAAGAAAGGCAGCGGGAGATTATGGAGATTAACAAGTGGCTCAAGAACTGGTGTAGGAAGGAGGGGTTTGGGTTCCTGGAGAACTGGGCCGATTTTTCTATCGGCTACAGGCTCTATCGTAGGGACGGGCTGCACCTCAATGGGGAAGGGGCAGCTGTGCTGGGGAGAAAGATGGCTAGAAGGTTGGAGGAGTGTTTAAACTAGGGACTGGGGGGGAGGGTAATTACGTTATAGGACGGGAAGATAGTGCAGATAGAGACCGGGGGCAAAGTAATGGGACTGGGGGAGGAATGGAAGGAGGGACTAGAACAGTTCAGAAGGAAAGGTGTAGGGTAAAAAATATACATAAACCTCTCAAATGTATGTATACTAATGCCAGAAGCCTGACTAATAAAACTGGTGAACTGGAATTAGTGATGTGTGAGGAGAACTATGACATAGTGGGAATAACTGAGACATGGCTGGATGATAGCTATGACTGGGCGGTTAATGTACAAGGTTACAGTCTGTTTAGAAAGGATCGTCAAAACCGGAGAGGAGGAGGGGTCTGCCTCTATGTAAAGTCCGGTCTAAAGCCCACACTCCGCGAAGATATAAATGAGGGACATGAACATGTGGAGTCACTGTGGGTAGAGATACATGGAGCTAAAAACAACAATAAATTACTAATAGGAGTTTACTATAAACCACCTAATATACCAGAGTCCACAGAAAATCTATTACTAAACGAGATAGACGAGGCGGCAAATCATAATGAGGTGGTTATTATGGGGGACTTCAACTACCCAGATATAGACTGGGAAACTGAAACTTGTATATCTCATAAAGGAAACAGGTTCTTGGCAATAACCAAAGACAATTACCTCTCCCAACTGGTTCAGGACCCGACTAGAGGGACGGCCATACTGGACTTAGTATTAACCAATAGGCCGGACAGAACAACAGACGTGCAGGTTGGGGGACACCTGGGAAATAGTGACCACAAAGTAATAACCTTCCAATTATCATTCAAAAGAGCGTTTCTACAGGGAGGAACAAAAATACCAAACTTCAAAAAAGCTAAATTTAGCCAACTAAGAGAGGCCATAGGCCAAACTAACTGGGACAAAGTCCTCAAAAATAAAAATACAGCCACAAAATGGGATATCTTTAAAAACATCCTAAAATCTCATTGTGAGAGGTACATACCGTATGGTAATAAAAGGTTAAGGAATAAAAAGAAACCAATGTGGATAAATAGAACTGTAACGAAAGCAATAAATGACAAAAAGAAAGCATATCATTCACTGAAACAGGAGGGGAGCACGGAAGCACTGAAAAACTATAAGGAAAAAAATAGAACATGTAAAAAACAAATAAAAGCGGCCAAACTAGAGACCGAGAGATTAATTGCCAAAGAGAGTAAAACTAACCCTAAAATGTTCTTCAATTATATAAATGTTAAAAAGTATAAATCTGAAGGTGTCGGCCCTTTAAAGAGTAATGAGGGGGAAGTCGCAGAGAGCGATGAGGAGAAAGCAAAGCTGTTAAATATTTTTTTCTCCAATGTATTCACTGAGGAAAATAAACTGTCAGATGACATGCAGAATGCAAAAATAAATTCCCCATTAAAAGTGTCCTGTCTGACCCAGGAAGAAGTACATCAGCGACTTAAAAAGATTAAAATAGACAAATCGCCAGGACCGGATGACATACACCCCCGTATCCTAAAGGAATTAAGTAATGTCATAGCCAGACCCTTATTTCTGATATTTGCAGACTCTATACTGACAGGGAATGTCCCACAGGATTGGCGCATGGCATATGTGGTGCCAATATTCAAAAAGGGGCCAAAAACAGACCCTGGAAACTATAGGCCGGTAAGTTTAACATCTGTTGTGGGTAAACTGTTTGAAGGTTTTCTGAGAGATGCTATATTAGAGCATCTCAACAGAAATAAGCAAATAACGCCATATCAGCATGGCTTCGTGAGGGATCGGTCATGTCAGACTAATTTAATCAGTTTCTATGAGGAGGTAAGTTCTAGACTTGACAGCGGCGAATCAATGGATGTCGTATATCTGGACTTCTCCAAAGCATTTGACACTGTACCACATAAAAGGTTAGTATATAAAATGAGAATGCTCGGACTGGGAGAAAACATCTGTATGTGGGTAAGTAACTGGCTCAGTGATAGAAAACAGAGGGTGGTTATTAACGGTACACACTCAGATTGGGTCACTGTCACTAGTGGGGTACCTCAGGGGTCAGTATTGGGCCCTATTCTCTTCAATATATTTATTAATGATCTTGTAGAAGGCTTGCATAGTAAAGTATCAATTTTCGCAGATGACACTAAACTGTGTAAAGTAATTTACACTGATGAGGACAGTATACTACTACAGAGGGATCTGGATAGACTGGAGGCTTGGGCAGATAAGTGGCAGATGGGGTTTAACACTGATAAATGTAAAGTTATGCACATGGGAAGGAAAAATGCAAGTCAACCGTACATACTAAATGGTAAAACACTCGGTAACACTGACATGGAAAAGGATCTAGGAATTGTAATAAACAGCAAACTAAGCTGCAAAAACCAGTGTCAGGCAGCTGCTGCCAAGGCCAACAAGATAATGGCTTGCATCAGAAGAGGCATAGATTCCCGTGATAAGAACATAGTCCTACCACTTTACAAATCGCTAGTCAGACCACACATGGAGTACTGTGTACAGTTCTGGGCTCCTGTAAACAAGGCAGACATAGCAGAGCTGGAGAAGGTCCAGAGGAGGGCAACTAAAGTAATAACTGGAATGGGGCAACTACAGTACCCTGAAAGATTATCAAAATTAGAGTTATTCACTTTAGAAAAAAGACGACTGAGGGGAGATCTAATTAATATGTATAAATATATCAAGGGTCAGTACAGAGATCTATCCCATCAGCTATTTATCCCCAGGACTGTGACTGTGACGAGGGGACATCCTCTGCGCCTGGAGGAAAGAAGGTTTGTACACAAACATAGAAAAGGATTCTTTACGGTAAGAGCAGTGAGAATATGGAACTCTCTGCCTGAGGAGGTGGTGATGGTGAGTACAATAAAGGAATTCAAGAGGGGCCTGGACTGTATTTCTGGAGCGTAATAATATTACAGGCTATAGCTACTAGAGAGGGGTCTTCCTCTGGATCAACTTGCGGGATAACAGGCCGAACTGGATGGACAAATGTCTTTTTTCGGCCTTATGTACTATGTTACTATGTTACTATGACCTAACCCCTCAGATGACTACCGTAAAAAAAAATAATAAAAAACGGTGTAAATAAAGCCATTTTTTTCACCTTACATCACAAAAAGTGTAATAGCAAGTGATCAAAAAGTCATACGCACCCCAAAATAGTGCCAATCAAATCATCATCTCATCCCGCAAAAATCATACCCTACCCAAGATAATCGCCCAAAAACTGAAAAAACTATGGCTCTCAGACTATGGAGACACTAAAACATGATTTTTTTGTTTCAAAAATAAAATCATTGTGTAAAACTTAGGGTGGGTTCACACTAGTGTTAGGGATTCCGTTATGGCTTTCCATTATAACAGGGTTATAACGGAACATAACGGAATCCATAAGACGTAAGGGCAGATCCGTTTTGCTGACCATAGACTTGCATTATGACGGAATACAAAACGGACGCCTTTAAAAGGCATTCCGTTTGCTCTCCGTCCTAATAGAAGTCTATAGGAATCAAAACGGATCCGTCTGGTTCCCGTTATGCAAGACGGAAAACAAAGTCCTGTCGACAGGACTTTGTTTTCTGTCTTGCATAACTGGACCCAGACGGATCCGTTATGTTTTCCCATAGACTTCTATTTGGACGGAGCAAAATGGAATGCCTCTTAAAGGCTTCCATTTTGCATTCCATCCTATGGATTCCCTTATGTTCCGTTATAACCCTGTTATAACGGAAAGCCATAACGGAATCCCTAACGCTAGTGTGAACACACCATTACATAAATAAAAAGTATACATATTAGGTATCACCGCATCCGTAATAACCTGCTCTATAAAAATATCACATGACCTAACCCCTCAGATGACTACCGTAAAAAAATAAATAATAAAAAACGGTGTAAATAAAGCCATTTTTTTTCACCTTACATCACAAAAAGTGTAATAGCAAGCGATCAAAAAGTCATACGCACCCCAAAATAGTGCCAATCAAATCATCATCTCATCCCGCAAAATTCATACCCTACCCAAGATAATCGCCCAAAAACTGAAAAAACTATGGCTCTCAGACTATGGAGACACTAAAACATGATTTTTTTGTTTCAAAAATGAAATCATTGTGTAAAACTTAGGGTGGGTTCACACTAGTGTTAGGGATTCCGTTATGGCTTTCCATTATAACAGGGTTATAACGGAACATAACGGAATCCAAGAGACGTAAGGGCAGATCCGTTTTGCTGACCATAGACTTGCATTATGACGGAATACAAAATGGACGCCTTTAAAAGGCATTCCGTTTGCTCTCCGTCCTAATAGAAGTCTATAGGAATCAAAACGGATCCGTCTGGTTCCCGTTATGCAAGACGGAAAACAAAGTCCTGTCGACAGGACTTTGTTTTCTGTCTTGCATAATGGGACCCAGACGGATCCGTTATGTTTTCCCATAGACTTCTATTTGGACGGAGCAAAATGGAATGCCTCTTAAAGGCTTCCATTTTGCATTCCATCCTATGGATTCCCTTATGTTCCGTTATAACCCTGTTATAACGGAAAGCCATAACGGAATCCCTAACGCTAGTGTGAACCCACCATTACATAAATAAATAAAAAGTATACATATTAGGTATCGCCGCATCTGTAATAACCTGCTCTATAAAAATATCACATGACCTAACCCCTCAGGTGACTACCGTAAAAAAATTAAAACGGTGCAAAAAATGTCATTTTTTTCGCCTACATCACAAAAAGTGTAATAGCAAGCAATCAAAAAGTCATACACATCCCAAAATTGTGCCAATCAAACCATCATCTCATCCCGAAAAAAAAAAGAAGACAGTCGTCCAAAAAATAAAACTATGCCTTTCAGAATGTGGAGACACTAAAGAATAATTATTTTTTTAGTCATATTTGATATCGTCACGTCCGTGACAACCTGCACTACAAAATACCACATGCTCTAACCTGTCAGATGAATGTTGTAAACAACAAAAAATAAAAACCTTGCCTCACACAAAGTGTAATATAGTACAACCAAAAATCATATGTACCCTAAAATAGTACCAACAAAACTGCCACCCTATTCCATAGTTTCTAAAATAGGATCACTTATTTGGAGTTTCTACTCCAGGGGTGCATCAGGGGGGCTTCAAATGGGACATGGTGTAAAAAAAATAGTCCAGCAAAATCTGCCTTCCAAAAACCGTATGGCATTCCTTTCCTTCTGTGCCCTGCCGTTTGCCTGTACAGCAGTTTACGACCACATATGGGGTGTTTCTGTAAACTACAGAATCAGAGCCATAAATATTGAGTTTTGTTTGGCTGTTAACCTTTGCTTTGTAACTGGCAAAAAAATTATTAAAATGGAAAATCTGCCCAAAAAGTTACATTTAGAAATTTTATATATTTTCCATTAATTCTTGTGGAACACCTAAAGGGTTAAAAAAGTTTTTAAAATCACTTTTGAATACCTTGAGGGGTGTAGTTTGTAAAATGGGGTCATTTTTCGGGTTGTTTCTATTATGTAAGCCTCACAAAGTGACTTCAGACCTGAACTGGTCCTAAAAAAGTGGGTTTTAGAAATTTTCAGAAAAATTACAAGATTTGCTTCTAAACTTCCAAGCCTCGTAACGTCCCCAAAAAAATCAAATGGCATTCACAAAATGATCCAAACATGAAGTAGACATATGGGGAATGTAAATTAATAACTATTTTTGGAGGTATTACTATGTATTATAGAAGTAAAGAAATTTAAACTGGAAATGGAAATTTGCTGATTTTTCCAAACTTTTTGTAAATTTGGTATTTTTTTTATAAATAAATGTCATGAAGTACAATATGTGACGAAGAAAACTATCTCAGAATGCCCTGGATAAGTAAAAGTGTTTTAGTTATTCACACATAAAGTGACACTGGTCAGATTTGCAAAAAATGGTCTGGTCTTAAGGTGAAAATGAGCCTGGTCCTTAAGGGGTTAAAGTAAGCTACTTTCAGTCCTGTCAGTAAAAGGCAGTTCATTTGAGACCCAAGGTGGACTCCATTGAGTGAACCCTCTGAGATGGCATGCAGGTAAGGAAACCCCTAAGGCCCCTTTCACACGGGCGAGTTTTCTGAGCGGGTGCAATGCGTGAGGTGAACGCATTGCACCCGCATTGAATCCGGACCCATTCATTTCTATGGGACTGTGCACATGAGTGGTGAATTTCACATATTACTTGTGCGTTGCGTGAAAATCGCAGCAAGCTCTATTTTGTGCGTTTTTCACGCAACACAGGCCATATAGAAGTAGAATGCGAGTGCGGATGCGGTGCGATTTTCACGCACGGTTGCTATGAGAGACGATTGGGATGGAGACCCGATCATTATTATTTTCCCTAATAACATGGTTATAAGGGAAAATAATAGCATTCTTAATGCAGAATGCATAGTACAATAGGGCTGGAGGGGTTACAAAATTTAACTCACCTTAATCAAATTGATCGCGCAGCCCGGCTTCTTTCTTCAGGATCTGGGAAAAGGACCTGTGATGACGTCACTGCGCTCATCACATGGCCCGTCACATGATCCATCACCATGGTAAAAGATCATGTGATGGACCATGTGATGAGTGCAGTGACGTCACTACAGGTCCTTTACCCAGGTCCTGAAGAAAGAAGACAGAAGAGAAGCCGGGCTGCGTAAACAAGTGGATTAAGGTGAGTTAAATTTTATTTTTATTTTTTTAACCCCTCCAGTCCTATTGTACTATGCATTCTGCATTAAGAATGCTATTATTTTCCCTCATAACCATGTTATAAGGGAAAATAATACAATCTACAGAACACCTAACCCAAACCCAAACTTCTGTGAAGAAGTTCGGGTTTGGGTACCAAACATGCCGATTTTTCTCACACGCGTGCAAAACGTATTACAATGTTTTGCACTCGCGCAGAAGAATTGCACATTTTCCTGCAACGCACCCGCATCTTATCTGGGCAAAAAACATGATGCCCGTGTGAAAGAGGCCTAAGACTATTGAGCAGATGAAAGAGGGAGTGTGTGATTTTACCTGTAAGGCTTCTAGACCTCACAGCCCTTGGTTATGGTGCTTCTGGCCACCCTTTCCTACCCTTGCGACAGCTTGTAATAATGTTTTTCTTTTAATTTCCACCTCAAAGCCAGAAACTGCAGACTGTGCTAAAGAAGTTGGACTTACAGTAGGTGCACCCTTCAGCTTAGTTGGTACATTAGGCATGGTTATGTATAATGACTGTTTCTCAGAGTAGCTATGAAGTAAACCCCTGTTTCAGTCATTACATATGTGGACAAAAATGTTAGTACTCTTCCGTTAAAAAAAAAGAAAAAGCCACAATGGTCACTGAAATAGCTTGAAACTGACAAAAGTAATAATTAATAAAGATTTACTAGGAATCAGCTAACGAAAATCAGACACTGCTTTTGAATTGTGGTTCAGCAGAATTATTTTTAAAAACTAATTAAACTGGCCTGGACAAAAATGATGGTACCCCTAGAGCGGTGTTACAACAATGCTGTTTTAACACCGCTCCCGAACCAGTTTAATCACATCTAATAGCTTCAGTCATGCAAATACAATCAACACCTCCATGATTGAAGCACAAATAACCAGTTCTTAATGCTGGAGATTTCTCCTACAAGCTATTCTAATTAAGAAAGCCAAATCAGATGAAAAAAATACAAGTCCAGTTGCTCTGACTTATTACAGCTGATATACTATACTAATTATACTATAATTACCCGTTGAATGACAATCTTCACAGACATATTTGGTCTCAAATCTCTCAGGCGCAGGAGAACAGTACTATTGAAATGTTATTAGTTGTTGTTTGTAGAACTACAAGTTTCAGAATGCCCTATGTGTGGCAATATAAAACTCCCTTCCACTACACCAATGAAGCAATTTGCGGCCATAAATAATGCATATATATAATGTATACCAGTGAAATGTATAAATCACTACTAATTCCTCTAAATACAGTATCTGGCAGAAATGCTACTCTTGGACGAAAAGCATGGAAAATACATTAAATTAAAAGGGAAAATTTATATGAATTAAATTAGATGTCATTTCTCCTGATGGCAATGTCATGTGACTTTAGCCTCAGAAGGAACTGCTGTAAAAATGCTAATCTGAATATGTTTATGCAAAGAGAGAAGTCCATTTACAGCAGAGGTATTTATAATTATAGGCCAGCTCCACATCTGTTGTAGTATATGTGTAAGCGGATGGAGTAACCCCTTCCTTGACAGTGGAGATGGAGGATTGTAGTACTGTAGTTGTGGCTGTGGCACAGCGCACCTTCCTGTGCAGATGTTTTGGACTTAAAGGGGTTGTCAGGGATCACTTTTTTTTTTTTTTAAACCATGATATCTCACCATGTCTTGCTGATTCAATGTCCCCCTGTTGTTTTCCTGTATTTTTTACCACTTATCACTTATGTGTGCTGTAACTTCCTGCCACACTGCTATGTGGGTCCAGCACAGCATCGCGTCTTTCGGGCTGTCCGTCATATTAGTCACCACTCGTCCGTGTATTCTCCCCTCCTCATTGATATTTCACCTCCTGCTTCATAGATAACTCTGACGTCACTGGACCAGCTGGGCGGTACATATAGCTCCCTGTTACCGCCTGAACCCTCCCTTCATGTGCTCTGCATAATTATCCTGTGTGCCAGTGATGTCACCCGACCAGAGGGCTCCATGTTGCCGCCTACTAACCGCCCTCATTGCGCTCTGAATAATGTCTGTGGCTGTCTGTGATGTCACCAGGCTCCTTATAAAGCAGAAGAAGAGGCTTCTCCCTTCACAAAGGGGCCTGGTACGTCACCGACTGTCACAATCCCTCCCTTGACAGAGGTGAGAAGATCGGAGAGACTGGCGGCACGTGAGGGTATCTGACAGTCTCTCAGTTTTTTCTCTTGTCAGGTGCAACTTGGAGTCATTACTGAGGTTCTATTTAGTTCTGACTCTCACTGCTTACCATGCGGTTGATATTTCCTGCTGGAGTTGGTTGAGCTGGTGTGTTGTTTCTTTGGATCTCCTGCCCCTCCATTCTGCTTTAAGCTAAGTGCATTTTGACTTGCATTTTGTTGTTCGCTTGTGTGTGTTGTTGTCTAGGCGTCAGGGAGATGGTGGTTCCTTTATCTGGGAAGGTACCAGTAGTCTCATTCCCTGCCACCATTCCTAGGGCCTTCCAGGGTCTTTAGGGCCTAGGTTATGGTGTATGAGTATTTCCACCTTCAGGGTCTACTCATAGTCAGGGAGAGGCCTAGGGATTCCTAGGAGGTCACCATTAGTGTTGAGCGAGCATGCTTGGTCGAATACTAGTTCGGCTCGAGCATCGTGATGATCGGCGAATTGCGGTGTTCGTCCGAATACCGCGTGTGCTCAAGCGCGATGCTCGAGTCTCCTCCCCGCACATTTGTTGGCTGCTACGTATTCCCTTGATGCTTTACCGCAAAGTGTAAGCTTACTGCAGAAACATTTCTTGTCATATGATGTGGTGTATCTGAAAAATGCTTACATACTCGTGTTTTGATCGCATTTGATGTACAACCCACGTATTGCAGGTTACAGACTACACATGTGACCAGATCATTTAAGGATTTTCAGTGGAAAAGAGGATATATGTGGATCACTGCGGATGTAGTCTCCACAGCCATCTTTTTTTCACATTACAAGAAACACACTCATCCACGATACCTAGCTTTGTGTCCTAGTTTGCAAGGTGGCGCAGGACACCACTCTCGAAGTCAGACCAGTGCGAGCAGGTGGTCCGTTGTATTGCAGTAGATAATGCTTCCAGTCGGTAAAGCACCACCCTGTCTTCCACAAAGTCCAGTCTCAGTAGCCAAGAGTCTGGTCACAGAATCCTCACCCTGATCCTCCTTCCTCCCACCATGGAGAGTCTTGCCAAACAAGTGATCTCACACTCGGATATTTTCCGAGGAGCTCTTTTCAGTGCCATTCCTTCATTTGGGCCTCTCCACAAGCCAGCTTGAAGAGGGACATGAGATCTTATGCCCTGATTCTCAAACTATTGAGCATCCACAGTCACAAGAAGATGACGGTGGGGAATGGCAATTTGTGTTTCATGAGGTGGATGATGATGATGAGACACAGTTGCCAACAAGTCAACGGCAATTATTGTCTCAAGAGGTTGATGATGAGGATGAGACACAGTTGTCAAAAACTGAGGTTGTTGTTAGGCCAATAAGTCAGGCGGATGAGCAGAGTGAGGGAGTGGAAGAGGAGATGGTGGAAAGTCACTGACCCAACCTGGGAAGGGGGCAAGCCGAGCAGTACAGAGGGGGAGGGATCCGCAGCACCGCAACAGGCTGGAAGAGGTAGTGGGGTGGCAAAAGGGAGAAGGCAGGTCACACCAAACAGGCCCACAACTGTTACCCTGGGCACACCCTTGCGGAAATCTCCCTTGCCAAGGGGTAGGTGTTTTGCAGTCTTGTGCTTTTTTGAGGAAATTGCAGACAATAAAATAATTGAAATTTGCAACCTGTGCTGTACCAAAATGAGCAGGGACGTGAACACTAGCAACCTCACCATCACCAGCATGATCTGCCACATGGCATCAAGCACCCTAATAGGTGGGCCAAACGCCTAGGTCCACAATCAGTGTCTGTGGGTCACACCACTGCCTCCTCTTCCCCTATGTTACGTGCTGGCCAATCCCCTATCCCAGACGAAGACCCGATGCCTCCCGCACATTAGTGAATTGTCATCTTGCAGCATCAGTCAGTAGCTGGAAGCAGTGTAGCACTGCAGTGGGGAAGCAGCAACAGGCCATGTTGCAACTTATTTGCTTAGGTGACAAACAGCACACTGCCGCAGAGCTGTGGCAGGGTATAAGGGACCAGACTGAGCTGCGGCTCTCGCCACTCAACCTACAACCAGGCATGGTTGTGTCTGATAATGGCCGCAACTTGGTGGCAGCTTTGGAGCTCTGCAAGCTCACACACATACCATGCCTAGCCCACATGTTCAACTTAGTGGCTCAGCGGTTTCTCAAAACCTACCCCAATTTGCCTGAGCTACTGGTGAAGGTGCTCCGCGTGTGTGCCCATTTCCAAAAGCCATCTACAGCTGCCGCTGGTCTGGAAGCGCTGCGGCAGCGCTTGAAATTGCCAGCTCACCGACTGTTGTTTGACGTGAGCACACGCTGGAACTCCATGTTCCACATGTTGGCCAGGCTTTGTGAGCAGCAGAGGTCAGTAGTTGAAATACCAGCCTGCTCTGCCGCCAGCGTTTTGTCAGATCGGGTATTTAGTAACTGATAAGTGCTAGTGTTGATCACGAATATTCGAATTTCGAATTTTTATCGCGAATATAGGCACTTCGAAAATTCGCGAATATTTCGAATATAGTTATATATATTCGCAATTTCGAATATTCGATTTTTTTCAGATTTTTTATTTTTTTTAATCAGTACACATGATCCCTTCCTGCTTCTAGCTTGTGGGCCAATAAGAAGGCTGCAATATACTTGACTTTAGGAGTAGTGATGAGCGGCAGGGGTCATATTCGAAAATGCACGATTTTTTTTTCTTGAAAAAATCGGCAAGGTAATGATTGTGTAATATGCGCATTTTCGTAATTAGAATTTTCGGATTGGAATTTTTATTGCGAATTTTTCAACTTTTAGACAAAGAAGATTATAGCACTATATTAGCTAAATTGCTCTATATTCGTTTTTTCGAATATTCGCTATATTGCTATATATTCTTGTTTTAGAATATTACAAATATTCGAAAAAACGAAGTTATAGCAATATAGCGAATATTCGGAAAAAAAACCGAATATAGAGCAATTTAGCTAATATAGTGCTATAATCTTCTTTGTCTAATAGTTGTAATTTTTTCTCATCTGAAGTTCAGATTGGAAAAAAATTACAACTATAAAAAAAAGATTATAGCACTATATTAGCTAAATTTCTCTATATTCGTTTTTTTTCGAATATTCGCTATATTGCTATATATTACGAATATTCGAAAAAACTGTTATAGCAATATAGCGAATATTCAAAAAATCGAATATAGAGCAATTTAGCTAATATAGTGCTATAATCTTCTTTGTCTAATAGTTGTACGTTGAAAAATTCGAATTACGAAAATTCGCATATTACACAATCATTACCTTGCCGATTTTTTTCAAGAAAAAAAATCGCGAATTTTCGAATATTCGACAAATATTCTAAAAATATTTGCGAAATATCGCGAATTCGAATATGACCCCTGCCGCTCATCACTAATAAGCGCATCCACCTGTCAAATCAAAATGAACAAGGCCTGGATTGCCCCTGACTTCTCTACTCCACCAGAGGAAAGCGGCTGAACATAAAGGCACTTTAAATGTGGCTTTTATGGTGTATTGAATATACTGTATTCCCATGCACCCCTTCCACCACAAAAAAGGGTATATGGTTCAATCTTCCTTTTCTCGTCCTCCTCCTCCATCATATCAACATGCTTATTAGGCTGCACTCGCTCCTAATGTTTTAGAGGGTCAACTCAGCAGCAGACCCTCACCCCTAATGCTTTAGATGGTCAGCTTAGCAGCAGACCCTCACCCCTAATATTTTAGATGGTCAGCTCAGCAGCAGGCCCTCGCCCATAATGTTTTAGATGGTGAGCTCAGCAGCAGGCCCTTGCCCATAATGTTTTAGATGGTGAGCTCTGCAGCAGGCCCTCGCCCATAATGTTTTAGATGGTCAGCTCGGCATCAAGCCCTCGCCCATGATGTTTTAGACGGTCAGCTCAGCAGAAGGCCCTCGCCCTTAATGTTTTAGAGAGTCAGCTCAGCAGCGGACCCTCACCCATAATGTTTTAGATGGTCAGCTCAGCAGCAGACCCTCACCCCTAATGTTTTAGATGGTAAGCTCAGCAGCAGGCCCTCGCCCTTAATGTTTTAGATGGTCAGCTCGACAGCAGGCCCTCACCCATAATGTTTTAGATGGTGAGCTTAGCAGCAGGCCCTAGCCTATAATGTTTTAGATGGTCAGCTCGGCAGCAGGCCCTCGCCCATAATGTTTTAGATGGTCAGCTCGGCAGCAGGCCCTTGCCCATAATGTTTCAGATGCTCAGCTCAGCAGCAGACCCTCGCCCATATTTTTTAGAAGGTCAGCTCGGCTGCAGGCCCTCACCCATAATGTTTTAGATGGTCAGCTCAGCAGCAGGCCCTCACCCATAATTTTTTCCATGGCCAGATCAGCAGCAGGCCCTCGCCCCTAATGTTTTAGATGGTCAGCTCAGCAGCAGGTCCTCACCCATAATTTTTTCTATGGCCAGATCAGCAGCAGGCCCTCGCCCTTAATGTTTTAGATGGTCAGCTCAGCAGCAGGCCCTTGCTTTCACTTAGTGCATAGGCTTTATGAGTGCATGAGTCCCTCTACCTGAACAATTGTACCACAATGTGAATTAGGCCCTCCTTTATGTGATATACAGGTTGTATCAGAGTGCCTCTTCCTTGTAATTTTTGGCAGCACTTTCATTTTACATCAAGGAAATATACAGGACCGAATGTTTCCTAACAATTTTTCCTCTAAAATCGATTTTATCTTCGGTTTTGTGCGTATTATTGTCAGTCTGTAAAATTGGCGTACCACTCAGACAACATTGTTCCCAGCATCGACCTGGGAGTCCAAGATGCATCCAAACATACTCCCCATGCTGTTACCGAACCATTTCAGTGGTGTATCCATCAATTTCTGACCTTTTCATGTGAACCAGGCACCCTCCCCTCTTCAGAGCAGAGGGTGCCTGATTTAATGCTCGTGTTCTCCCATTGACTTCCATTGTGCTTGGGTCCTCGGTAGAGCACCTGAGCATCCCGAGGTGCTCTACTCGAGCACCTGAGCACTTTGGTGCGCGATCAACACTAGTCACCATCCCGCTCCCTTAGCTTTGAGGCCTAGACTCCAGTCTATTCCTTCTGTGTGTCATTTGGTGTTATCCCCTCCCCATTACTCATATTATCAACTACCAAAAAAAAAGATTGTTTGGTTTGTGTCAGTGCAGCGATGGATACTGTTTCTACAATGGTCGATCGTATGCAGGGACTGTCTTTGGAGGTGGCTGACCTCCCCACGGCCGTCTCGCAGTTTCAGAGACCACAGGCGGTGGCTTCCAGCAGTGGGAACCAGACCTGCCCGGAACCTAACGTCGCTCTTCCAGATAGAATTTCCGGGGGAAGTGACAACTTTGTTCGGTTCAGGGAGTCGTGAAAACTATAATTTAGACTACATATACCTATATTGTTGCTCACAAACTCACAAACAACAATGACATACCCAATATAGTCAAAAATATATCCACTTTATTGCAAAAAAACCATGTACATAATATATAACAATATAATAGTAATGATAAAAGGAAAACAACAGTTGTATAAGGGTGCCAGAATCACCTAACCTATGTTGCTACTACTCCCAAAATGATCTTCCACATGTCAAGTGTCACTCTGTCCAAAGAATATACACTATAAAACATGAATATCACAAAACGGCCTACCTGTTACTACATACATGGGTATATCCCCCAGTACGGGTAGATACCTATATCAAGTTAACTTTTGGTATGCGTATAATAACACTCCTTAATAAATATTGCCCAAAACAATGGTACAGCATGAGCCCAGGAATAAGCACTGGGATGGAGAAAATGGAGGAAAAATAATATATGAAAAACAGAAAAAAGAAGAATGAAAAACAGAAAAAAGAAAAAAGAAAAGTAAAAGGAAGAAGAGAAACCCCCCCAAAAAAACACCCACAGCCTGGTCAGGAAAGCCAATAGCAATGTGACCAAAATTTGCCACAAGTTGCCATAATGTTATGTGCGATACATACCACAAGACATGATTGGGGGTATACAGAGCAGCGTAGGTCAGCGAAAATACCTCTGCTTCGTCAGGAGGTAGTGATGTGTAGTCCAAAACCCCTTTTTAAATCCAAAAAAGGTGCTAAATACCCACTCTCATCTTCGGGTTTTCGCATGGATTTGGAAAACGTCCGTGCTGTGTTGGACTGGGATCGACCCGAAAATCTGAAAGCACTCATGTGATTTTTGGGGTTCACCAACTACTACCGTAAATTTATCTTGAATTACTTGACTGTTGTTAAACCATTAACAGACATAACTAGGAAAGGTGCGGATTTCTCAGTTTGGTCTGATGTGGCATTACAAGCCTGTGCAGCTGTGAAGGAGTGTGTCATGCCTTGCCCTGTGAATGTGCAGAGGTCTGTCAGACTGGCTGCACGTGTCTGACTTCTCTGTTTGTTTTGATTTGGGTTTGAGCTGGATCCACCTTCCCTCAGGTGTACTGGGTTTCATTGTTAGTGAGGCTATTTATCCCTCCTTCCCCCTAGTGGCCTGTGCAGGTTATAGTTCTTTCCTGGGAGCTCTTGATTTGTGGTGGATCGCCTTCTCCAGCTCTGCTCAAGATTTCCCTTTGTGTGTTTTGTCTAGGCCTCTAGGGAGACACTTGCTTCCTCCTGGTTTGAAGAAGCAGGTTGCCTCTTCCCTTTTCCCTGCTGCTTAGGGTTTGCCCAGGGTGTTTAGGTTTAGGCACGAGGGCATGTGCATATCCACCCTAAGGGTATGCACATGGGCACAGCAGTTTAGGGAAAGCTTTTAGGGATCGCTAGGAGGTGACCCTTTTCTCCCTAGCTTTTGGGCCTAGTCGTTTGCTCTGTTTGTTTTCCCGTGTTTGGTTATTTCCCTGCTTACCTACCTATCGTGACATTATAACCCGCCCAAAAAACTCTCATATCCCTGCTGTTTGCGAAATGGAGGCTATGGATGCCTTGGTTGATCGCATGCAGGGATTATCACTGGAGGTTGCTGATCTCCGGAGTTCTGTTGCACGGTGTCAGAATGCTCTGGCGTCTGGCGCCGTTGGAGGAAATCCGTCCCACCTAAGTGGATCCGTCCCACATAGTCCCTGGGGTAATATGACTTTTGAATATGGGGCAGGAGAGGAGCCTATGCAGTGGGGCCAGGTTTCCTTTTGCTCATGTGATAGGGATTTGAGGAAGCTGAATAAGCTATGTTACTTCTGTGGAAAAGAAGGTCATTTTGTTTGTGCGTGTCCTTTTGTTAAACCTCAAAGCTGTAATAAAAAACTACGGGGGTATTCACATAAAGAGAAAAAAAAAAGACTTCCCTGTCTCTTGGTAGTGTGAATGGGGAGTCTGAGCAAGCAAATATGCATTCTCCCTGCAATACCCATTTCCTCCCGCCTGCCATGGTGGCGCTATCCTCAGGAAATTTTGATTTTGAGGTATTTGTTGACAGTGGTGTGGGGGTAAACCTTATTGATTTTCAGTTCCTCCAAAATCTTGGTTTTAGAACTAGCACTTTAGATAAAGAGATACCAGTGTTTGCTATTAATACCGCCCCTCTCTCACAAAAGAGTCTTACTCATATCATTCATGACATTCAGTTAAGGGTGGGTGATTCACATGTTGAGTCTATTTCTTGTTTTGTTATCCGATGGTTCTGCAGTTTACCGTGGTTGATAAAGCATAACCCTACTATTGACTGGCAAACAAGACAAGTCAGTAGCTGGAGTGAATATTGTTCAGACAACTGTCTTTGTGCTTCTATCTAAGGGGTGTCAACTATGGTCCTACCTCAGTTTTTTGCGGACGTATTCTTGGAGGGTGGAGCTCAAGAGCTGCCTCCCCATCGAGAATATGATTGTCCGGTCAATCTCATCCCTGGAGCTAAACTGCCAAAATCTCGACTATACAACCTTTCCCAACCCGAAAGAGAAGCAATGCGGAAGTATATTGCAGACAGTTTGGCAAAAGGAACATATTAGGCCATCTAAGTCCCCTGTGGCCGCCGGCTTCTTTTTCGTAAAAAAAAAAAAAAAACGGATCACTTAGACCGTGTTTAGATTTCCGGGAATTGAATCTCATTACGGTCCGTGATCCGTATCCCCTTCCTTTGATTTCTGATCTATTTGATCAAATTGTCGGAGCCAAGGTGTTCTTGTCACGGATGGTGTTGCAGAAAACAAGAAGTAACAAATAAAGATCCAACTGACTTGATCCCAAAACTAAGGAACAAAAGGGTGAGCTCTATTAAAGCCCTATAGCTCTCCCTGACTTCTCAGCCCATGCAAAGATCTCTATGATAGATAATTGCATGCCCTCGTGCCTCGACTGTATGACACCTGAACACCCTACAATAGTGAGGGGACATGACCACCGGCTCCCTGCACTTAATACGGAGGGAGTCAGGGTCACCTAGGATCAAGCCAACAGTAAAACACAAATAGAGTAACAGACTTATCTGAAGAGCCAGCAGTTGCAGCATCTAGCAGTGAGCACCGTCCAGGAAGTTGTATAAACCGCAAAGTGAGGCAGTATGGGAGAGGATATAAAGGGAGGCAATCACTGCTAATAGATGACAGCTGGGAGAGGGAGAAGAGATGTCAAAGTGAAACCAAAACAAGAGAACATCATGCAGGAGGTACTGAAGAACGTCTATCAGAACTTCTCAGAGATCTGGCGGTGACAGTTGTCCAAGTTGGATTTAAGAGGAGCTTATAATCTGATCAGAATTAAGGAAGGAGATGAGTGGAAAATGGCCTTCAATACACCCAAAGGTCATTTCGAGAATCTTGTCATGACCTTTGGTTTAACTTATTCGCCAGCGGTCTTTCAGCGATTTTTCAATGATATTTTCCATCATTTAGTGGGAAGGTTCATTGTTATTTACCTTGATGATATACTAATTTACTCCCCCTATTTGGAGACCCATCAGGATCACATGATACAGGTGTTGTCGATCCTTTGGGAGAATAAATTGTATGCAAAATTGGAAAAATGTGTATTTGCTGTCCAGGAGCTACTGTTTTTAGGATACCTGCTTTCTGACTCTGGTTTTCATATGGACCTCGAAAAGGTCCGGGCGGTACTGGAATGGGACTGAGAATCAGAAAGCTTTGATGCAGTTTTTGGGTTTTACCAATTACTACAGAAAATTCATCTTGAATTATTCCACCATTGTACCATTGTAAAACCTTTGACAGATATGACTAAAAAAGGCGCCGACTTTTCTATCTGGTCGGATGAGGCATTACAGGCCTATTCTGCTATTAAGAAATGTTTTGTGTCTGCTCCCATTCTGATGCAACTTGATGTGTCTCAACCGTTCATCGTGGAGGTTGATGCATCAGAAGTGGGGGTCGTAGCAGTTCTGTCGCAGGGTCCATCCCCTAGCAAATGGCGTCCGTGTGCTTTTTTCTCCAAGAAACTCTCAGCCGCTGAAAGAAATTATGATGTAGGAGATAGAGAGTTGCTGCCCATTAAATTGGCCTTTGAAGAATGGTGTCAATGGTTGGAGGGGGCTACTCATCCTATTACGGTATATACTGACCACAAGAATTTGGCTTACCTGCAGTCTGCTAAGCGCCTGAATCCTAGAAAGGCTAGATAGTCACTGTTTTTTACTAGGCTCAATTTTGTGGTCACCTTTCGCCCTGGGGTTAAAAACATCAAGGCAGATGCATTGTCAAGTAGTTTTCCTGGGGGAGTGATTCAGAGGATCCCATTCTGATTTTGGCTGATGGGGTGATGGTTTGTACTCTGTACCCCGAGTTGGAGATGGAGGTGTTGGGGGCCCAGGAGGAGGCTCCTGATTCTTGTCCTCCAGACAAGTTGTTTGTTCATGCTGAACTGCTATACAAGGTGTTCAAGCAACATCATGATACGGTCCTTGCTGGACATCCTGGAAGCAAATCCACCATAGATCTTATTTCCCGGAGATTCTGGTAGCCAGGGTTGTGCAAGGGTGTGGAGGTCTTATTTGCACGCGCGAAGGTGGCTCACACTTGGCCTTCAGGATCCCTTCTTCCTTTATCCATCCCGTCTCGTCCTTGGACGCATCTGTCCATGGACTTTTTTACCGATTTTCCCAGTTCCTCTGGGAAAACTGGGATTTTGGTGGTAGTGGACCGCTTCAGTAAGATGGCCCACTTTGTACCTAGCCTAGCTTGCCCAATGCCAAAACTCTCACTAAGGTTTTTATTGATAACATTGTGAAACTACATGGCATTCCCTCTGATGTGGTGTCTGATAGGGGGACGCAATTTGTTTATAGGTTTTGGAGGGCATTCTGTTCTCGTCTGGGAATTCAACAGTCTTTTTCTTCGGCTTTTCATCCCCAGTTGAATGGTCAGACAGAGCGCACTAACCAAATCTGGAGACCTTTTTGAGGTGTTTTGTTGCCGAGAACCAGGATGACTGGTCATCGTTCTTGTCTCTAGCCTAATTTGCCTTGAATAACCGTAGACAGGAGTCCACTGACAATTCACCATTTTTGGCACATATGGTTTTCACCCACAGTTTGGTACTTTTTCTGGGACTAGATCTTCTGGGATGCCAAAAGAGGAGAGATTCTCTTCCGCCTTGTCATCTATCTGGCGGAAGATCCAAGTTAATTTGGAAAAGATGGGTGAAAGATATAAACGGGTGGCTGACAGAAGACGCATGACTGGTCCGGACCGGTGTGTGGGTGATTTGGTGTGGTTGTCCACTAGAAACATTAAGCTGAAGGTACCATCTTTTTGGGTCCAAGATTTATTGGCCCTTACAAAATCTCTGCGATTGTCAAACCGGTGGCGTTTCACAGGTCTTTATAAAAGAAATATGTGGAACCTGTGGAACCATCTCCATTACCACCTCCCCCTGTCCTGGTGGATGGCAATTTGGAGTTTGAAAACTCTAAGATTCTCAACTCACGTGTTCTTCGGAGTTCCCTCCAGTATCTGGTGCACTGGAAGGGATACGGTCCCAAGGAAAGAATGTGGGTTCTGGCTGCTGATGTCAGTGCTAGCCGCCGGGTGAGGGCCTTTCACAGGGCGCACCTGGATAAAGTTGGTCCTGGGTGTCCGCAGGTCACCCGTAGAAGGATGGGGGGGGGGGTACTGTCATGCCTTGCCCTGTGAATGTGCGGAGGTCTGACAGACGGGCTGCACATGTCTGACTTTTCTGTTTGTTTTGGTTTGGGCTTGCTTCTGCTCCTATACTGGTGCAACCTGATGTGTCACAGCCATTCATTGTGGAAGTTGACGCATCCAAGGTAGGGTTTGGAGCTGTCTTGTCGCAGGGTCCTTCTCCTAGCAATTGGCACCCATGTGCTTTCTTCTCTAAAAAACTCTCTACCGCTGAAAGAAATTATGATGTAGGTAATAGAGAGCTGCTGGCCATTAAAGTGGCTTTTGAGGAATGGCATCATTGGTTGGAAGGAGCGATTCATCCCATTACGGTAATTACTGATCACAAAAATCTGGCCTATCTGGAGTTGACTAAATGTCTGAACCCAAGGCAGGCTAGATTGCCGTTGTTTTTTACCTGATTTAATTTCATTGTCACCTATTACCCTCGGGTTAAGAATGTCAAGGCGGATGCTTTGACGCATAGCTTTCCTGGGGTGAGGGATTTGGAGGATCCTGGCCCGATATTAGCTAATAGGAGATGCACCTGATTCTTGTCCTCATGAACATCACGGTACTGTTCTTACGGGACACCCTGGGAGCAGATCCACGGTTGATCTCATTTCCAGGAGATTCTGGTGGCAAGAATTGCGTAAATGTGTTGAGGGCTATGTGTCAGCTTGTGAGACTTGTGCGCATGCCAAAGTGAAACATACTCGGACTTCAGGATCTCTACTTCCCTTGTCTATCTCGTCCCAACCGTGGACTCATTTGTCTATGGACTTTATCACAGATTTGCTGAATTCCGCAGGGAAAACTGTGATTGTGGTGGTTGTTGATCGCTTCAGCAAGATGTTGCACTTTATAGCATTATCAGGTCAACCTAATGCTAAAACTCCTGCACAAGTTTTTGTCGATAACCTCGTGAAACTACATGGTATCCCCTCTGATGTGGTGTCTGATAGGGGGACTCAGTTTGTTTCCAGATTCTGGAAGGCGTTATGTACTCACCTGGGGGTACAATTGTCCTTCTCTTCGGCCTGCTTTTCATCTTGAACTTCCGCAGGATTTAAAAATTCATAATGTTTTTCACAAATCATTACTGAAAAGATATTTTGAACCTGATGAACTGTCCTCCTTACCTCCGACTCCGGTCATGGTGGACGGTAATCTTGAATTTCAGATTGCCAGGATAGTGAACTCACAATTTCTCAGTCGATCTCTTCAGTATCTCGTGCACTGGAAAGGTTACGATCCAGAGGAAAGAATGTGAGTTCCTGCGACTGTCATTAATGCCAGTTCCCTTGTGAAGGCCTTTTACGGGGCGCATCCTGATAAAGTCGGCCCTGGGTGTCCAGAAGTCACCCGTAGAGGGGGGGTACTATCATGGTCCCTCCCATGACAGAGGTGAGAAGATCGGAGAGACTGGCGGCACTTGAGGGTATCTGCCATTCTCTCTATTTTTTCCTTTCAGTGTTGTGTTTGCTAATGACCACACCTCTTGTCAGGTGCAGCTTGGAGTCATTACTGAGGCCCTATTTAGTTCTGACTCTCACTACTTACCATGCGGTTGATATTTCCTGCTGGAGTTGGTTGAGCTGGTGTGTTGTTCCTTTGGATCTCCTGCTCCTCCATTCTGCTTTAAGTTAAGTGAATTTTGTCTTGCATTTTGTTGTGTGTGTTTTTGTCTAGGCCTCAAGGAGATGCTGGTTCCTTCATCTGGGAAGGTACTAGTAGTCTTAATTCCTGCCACCATTCCTTCTTGAAGGTTGAAAATAGGGTTAACAGTCCCATGGAAACAGTTCTTGGCTAGGGCTGCTCCACCCATGCCCCCTAGAGGGGATTACTGCTCAGTTAGGCCAGACACATGCGAGTTGAATGAGAGGAACTAGCAGCGTGTGTCAGTATGAGGTACTATTCTGACCTCCTCTCCTCCAACAGGATCGCACAACATTATACAGATTTTTAATGCTGTGTAACTCCGAGGGTCCTGGAATCTATTGTATTACACTGACAGCATTATGTCAGTGTAATTCTGTAGATTTCAGGACTCTAAGGCCCCATGCAGACGAGCGTGTCCGGATTAGGTCCGGATGCGTCCCGATGCATTGCGGTAAACCCGCACGAGTAGATATGCAATTGCAGTTAGTTTTGACTGCGATTGTGTTCCGTTGTTCAGTTTTTATCTTGCGGGTGCAATGCGTTTTGCACGCGCGTGATAAAAAACTGAATGTGGTACCCAGACCCGAACTTCTTCACAGAAGTTCAGGTTTGGGTTCAAGGTTGTGTAGATTGTATTATTTTCCCTTATAACATGGTTATAAGGGAAACTAATAGCATTCTGGATACAGAATGCATAGTACAATAGGGCTGGAGGGGTTAAAAAAAAATTAAAAATATTTTAACTCACCTTAATCCACTTGTTCGCGCAGCCGGCATCTCTTCTGTCTTCTTTTGTGAGGAATAGGACTTTTGTAGACGTCACTACGTTCATCACATGGTCCGTCACATGATTCATCACTTTTCAGACGATTGTTCTGTGGATGGAGTTTCTTCTTGGACAATCTCTTTCAAACACAACTTGAGACGGTTGTGATGCACTATTAGTGGTGCTCTGTTCTCTTTGGTGATTTCATAGATATCAGTCTCAGGATTAGGAATAGCTGTGATGATGTAGGGTTCTCTTTCCCATTTACTATGCAGATTACTAGTGCAATGATTATTTTTCAGCCACAAATGGTTACCAATTTTTAAGGGTTCTGATTTTGCAGACTGATCATAGTCTTTCTGTTGCTTTTGGCGTGCATTCGCCATGCGGATTTGGACAATCTCTTGGGCATCAGCTAGGTGTTTTTGATGTTCACTTACCCAATCTGTTTGTGGTAAAGGATTGATGGAATCTGGAACTTGTACATCCAAGGTGAAATCTGCAGGTAATCTACCTTGACGGCCAACATAAGGTAATATGGGGTGTATCCAGTAGAACAATGGATGGTATTGTTGCATAGGCGTGAGCACGGGGTGTGCCGGGTGTGCCTAGAATGGATTTGCTCTAGGGAGGTATGATGTTGGGAAAGAGGCGGAGTCTTGTCATACAGGGGACGGGGCCTCAAGATATGCAGGAAATTCATCAGAGCAGGATATTGGAGAGAGGAGCAGAGCAGAAGCTATAGGTCAGTGTGTGGAGGAGAAGATTGACTGTTATGTGTACTTGGGGGGCTTTTTGCAGGGGCTGAAGGGAGGAGGAATAATCCTTGTACACTGGAGACTGTTAGAGGGGTCTGAAGAGAGGGGGGGGGGGGTGAAGTGATATTATTTACATGGGGACTGTATGCTGGAGGGGCTGAAGGCAGAGAGAGTGATGTATTTTACATGAGACTGTATGCTGGAGGGACTGAAGGCGGGGCGTGATGTATTTTACATGGGACTGTATGCTGAAGGGGCTCAAGGCAGGCAGCGAAGAGAGGAAGGGTGATATTATTTACATGGGACTGTATGTTGGATGGGCTGAAGGCAAGGAGTGATGTATTTTACATGGGACTGTATGCTGGAGGGGCTGAAGAGCGCCATAATTATTACTATTAGGTTCCATTCACACGTCCGCAGTGTTTTGCGGATCCGCAATACACCCGGCCGGCACCCCCATAGAACAGCCTATTTTTGTCCACAGCTGCGGACAAGAATAAGACATGTTCTATTTTTTTCCAGAGCCACGGACCGGAAGTTCGGCAGGCCGCTCCGGAAGAGCACACTGTGTGCTTTCCGCATCCATTCCGTCCCCATAGAGAATACATGGGCCCGCACCCATTCCACACAATTGCGGAATGGATGCGGACACATTTTGCGGACGTGTGAATGGAGCCTAATACAGAGGGGGCCATTATATTAAGAATAATAATAACACAGAGGGGCCAGTATATATTACAATTATACAGAGGGCATTATATTTATGGGCACTACGGGTGGAGGGGAGGTCTGTTATCTGAGGATGATAGTAAAGTGAGAAATCTAAAATTTTTCTGTGAAACTCTGCAGAGACGCAGCTGAAAGAAGGTATCATGGCGGTCTTATCTCCGAATGAAGACGTTGAGGAAGGTCTACATCACAGGAGACGTCACTGGATGTAACAGGTATGTGCTGCTGTACTCTACTGTATAGTGTGTACCATTATATGTAATGTCCATCCACATATCTGTTTGGGGGGGGTGGCTATAGGATTTGGCCCACACTGCCGAAGCCTGGCCCCAGACTTCAGGTCACACTGTGTGTGTTCTGAATTCTGGGGCCTCACACCCATCTACTACATTATCTGTACTTAAAGAGTTATCACTGTGTTATCTGAGGTGTTACATAGGACTGCAGGTGAAATCTGCTACATTATCTGTACTCAGTTATCACTGTGTTATCTGTGGTGTTACATAGGACTGTAGGTGACATGTACTGCATTATTTGTAAAAAAAGGGGCGTGTTCACAGGTTGTGGGGGGAACAATACTTCACTTGCCCCGAGTGCTGGCAACCCACGCTACGCCACTGGAACTCTGCCCTGTATGTTCCCTGCTGCTTGCTACCCCTCCTCAATTACACCCCTGTATAATGTACCCTGATACCCCTCAGTTATATGATACCGTATAACTGAGGGGTATCAGGGTAAATTACAGGGGGTAATATAACTGAAGGATCAGAGTAAATTATACAGGGGGTAAAACTAAGGGGTATTAGGGTACATTATTATACAGGGGTAATATAACTGAGGAGGGCTTTCTCAGGCGACATGATGAAGGGGTAATATAACATATAATATAAGTTATATTACCCCTGTATAATGTCCCTGATAGCCCTCCTCAGTTATATTACTCCTGTATAATTTACCCTGATAGCCCTTAGTTATATTTCCCCTGTATAATAATGTACCCTGATACCCCTTAGTGTATTTGTGTATATATATACAGTACAGACCAAAAGTTTGGACACACCTTCTCATTCAAAGAGTTTTCTTTATTTTCATGACTATGAAAATTGTAGATTCACACTGAAGGCATCAAAACTATGAATTAACACATGTGGAATTATATACATAACAAAAAAGTGTGAAACAACTGAAAATATGTCATATTCTAGGTTCTTCAAAGTAGCCACCTTTTTCTTTGGGTACTGCTTTGCACACTCTTGGCATTCTCTTGTTGAGCTTCAAGAGGTAGTCACCTGAAATAGTTTTCACTTCACAGGTGTGCCCTGTCAGGTTTAATAAGTGGGATTTCTTGCCTTATAAATGGGGTTGGGACCATCAGTTGCCTTGTGGAGAAGTCAGGTGGATACACAGCTGATAGTCCTACTGAATAGACTGTTAGAATTTGTATTATGGCAAGAAAAAAGCAGCTAAGTAAAGAAAAACGAGAGGACATCATTACTTTAAGAAATGAAGGGCAGTCAGTCCGAAAAATTGGGAAAACTTTGAAAGTGTCCCCAAGTGCAGTCACAAAAACCTTCAAGCGCTACAAAGAAACTGGCTCACATGCGGACCGCCCCAGGAAAGGAAGACCAAGAGTCACCTCTGCTGCGGAGGATAAGTTCATCCGAGTCACCAGCCTCAGAAATCGCAGGTTAACAGCAGCTCAGATGAGAGACCAGGTCAATGCCACACAGAGTTCTAGCAGCAGACACATCTCTAGAACAACTGTTAAGAGGAGATTGTGTGAATCAGGCCTTCATGGTAGAATATCTGCTAGGAAACCACTGCTAAGGACAGGCAACAAGCAGAAGAGACTTGTTTGGGCTAAAGAACACAAGGAATGGACATTAGACCAGTGGAAATCTGTGCTTTGGTCTGATGAGTCCAAATTTGAGATCTTTGGTTCCAACCACCGTGTCTTTGTGCGACGCAGAAAAGGTGAAAGGATGGAATCTACATGCCTGGTTCCCACCGTGAAGCATGGAGGAGGAGGTGTGATGGTGTGTGGGTGCTTTGCTGGTGACACTGTTGGGGATTTATTCAAAATTGAAGGCATACTGAACCAGCATGGCTACCACAGCATCTTGCAGCGGCATGCTATTCCATCCAGTTTGCGTTTAGTTGGACCATCATTTATTTTTCCACAGGACAATGACCCCAAACACACCTCCAGGCTGTGTAAGGGCTATTTGACCATGAAGGAGAGTGATGGGGTGCTGCGCCAGATGACCTGGCCTCCACAGTCACCGGATCTGAACCCAATCAAGATGGTTTGGGGTGAGCTGGACCGCAGAGTGAAGGCAAAAGGGCCAACAAGTGCTAAGCATCTCTGGGAACTCCTTCAAGACTGTTGGAAGACCATTGAGGTGACTACCTCTTGAAGCTCATCAAGAGAATGCAAAGAGTGTGCAAAGCAGTAATCAAAGCAAAAGGTGGCTACTTTGAAGAACCTAGAATATGACATATTTTCAGTTGTTTCACACTTTTTTGTTATGTATATAATTCCACATGTGTTAATTCATAGTTTTGACGCCTTCAGTGTGAATCTACAATTTACATAGTCATGAAAATAAAGAAAACTCTTAGAATGAGAAGGTGTGTCCAAACTTTTGGTCTGTACTGTATATATATATTGAAGAAAAATCCAACGGGAGCACCATCCAGAGAGCGGGTGCAATGTCCAACAATGGGTTTCAGCAATACCCAATATTATAAAAAAGAAAGAAAGTTGGACTGCACTCCTGAATTGTAGTGAAAACAATAAAAACTTTATTCACCCATATTGTGGCAAACTTGCGACGTTTCGGCTCACATGAGGCTTGAGGAAGGCTCATGTGAGCTGAAACGTCGCAAGTTTGCCACAATATGGGTGAATAAAGTTTTTATTGTTTTCACTACAATTCAGGAGTGCAGTCCAACTTTCTTTCTTTTTTTTATATATATATATATATATATATATGTATATACATACATACACACGCGCGCGGTGTGTTTGTGCTTTAGGGTGCACACCCTAATGCAATAGGCTGCGCACGCCTATGTATTGTTGTAAAGATACATCAATTGAGGTACGGTAGTAGAGTTGGCCAATAAAGCTATTTTAGCAGGTGGTACAGCTCTCAACATTTCAATCAAGGTTTGGTTCATTTTCTTGAGGATGGTAAGCTGTTGTTCTCATCTTCTGACAATTACGAAGTGAACATAGTTCATGGAAGAGCTGGGATTCAAAGGCAGATCCTTGATATGTGAGAATTTTTTCAGGGCATCTATAGGGCAACAGGAAATTCTTCCAGAAAACAGGTACAGCTACTACAAATTTGGTGTAGTGATCAATTATTGTCATTGCATAGGTATATCCTGAGCGACTTGGTTCTAGCTTTACGTGGTCAATGGCCACTATTTCTGAAGATGTTCGGCTTACAATGGGATGTAATGGTGCTTTTTGGTCATGTCTCTCATTTCTGCCAATGGCACAAATAGAACATTCTCGATACCTATTTTCTGGATCCCGGACGTACGCGCGGCCCTATAGAAATGAATGGGTCAGCAATTCCATTCCGCAAAATGCAGAACAGAATTGCGGACGTGTGAATGGACCCTAACAGTACATTATAAACCAATTGCAGATACTCTTTTCCACTGGGGTACTGCAACTCATGTGCAGCAGTTCCCATTCCAGACACCGCGTATCTGCTCTGCAGCGGCAGTAATAACACCTGGAAATGAGCAGAGTATAATGCAATGGAGGCAATATGGACAATCACAATACATTAGTAAGCACCTTGTATTAACTTTCTCCACATGATAAATATCATTTGCTGAAGTGAGGCAACCCCTTTACATTTATGACCTCCCTATGACTTGCATTTGCCACTCAGGAACTCTGGAATGTTAATAAATGGGAACATACTTGTTTACATAAAACCCTTCTTTAATATTTTTCTGTGGCCTATATAGTCTGGAAACATTTTATATGCGCTGTAACTGCGCTGTGATTTTTACAGGTTTTCAGGCTCTGGATATAATTATACAGTTCAGTGACAACAAAAAAAAGATATCAAGAGAAGGAGCAAGTCCATGTGCGGCACTTAATGGAGACCATATTCTTTGTCACCCAGCTTTCCCAGGGCAGAAATAGGGAGAAGTGAAAGGTGATAAAACCTTCCACAGTAAGCAGACGGATCAATATGGTTATCTTTTTCCAGCTGCTACTGACTACAGGAGTTTTTAGGGGCGTTCTCAATGCTCATATATATTTGCTATAGATTGTGGAAAGTGCCTTTTTCTCATTTTTAAACTGCTGAAAGCTATTTTCCTGACAGCCCATTCATCAGAAGCTGAGCCCGTTACCATGGCCACGCACGCTACTCTCTGTCATTATAAGATGCTACACTGTGGCTGCGCAAAATGCACAGATCCAGAATGGAAATTACTGATTTTATGCTGTTTCTAAGTGCTACACAGCCCTCCACTCATTATCCTTGTGTGCTGTAGACAGTGCTAAAAGGTAAAATACATTGACACAATAATACCATGGTAATGAACATATAATACCAAACAATGCCAAACAGTGCTTAAAATAATGCCACTAAACTGTGCTAAATAACAGCATCATGCAAAGTCTACGTAATACTGCCATATGTTTACAAGGCACTGCCATATGATGACCATATACTAATGATTCAGCAATATTATAATAGATAGGGCAATATTAGAGATTAGAATAATTATATTTATGTACACAGGGGCAGTATTACAGTATTAATATTCTTTTCCATAAGAGATCAGTTTTATAATACAGACCACTTATTTTAGAATCCCACCCCCTTATCCAGACCAATTTTCTATGAGCCATACTCACAAGTCAGTGTTTTGGTCAGTGATTGAGAGATGATATCAGGAGTGGAGGCTACGCAGAGAAAATGTACAGTATGAGAGGAGAATCGGCACCTGTTCTGATTGGTTCTGGCTCTTAATCGCTGATGAAAATCACTGGTCGAACACTGACTGTGTGATTGAGGCCTCATGCACACGACCGTGAGTTTTTTTTGCGGTCCGCAAACCGCGGATCCGCAAAAAAACGGAAGACGCCCGTGTGCCTTCCGCAATTTGCAGGAACGGAACGGGCGGCCCATTGTAGACATGCCTATTCTTGTCCGTAGATTCTAGAATATAACTACTATAATACTGCCCTCTATGTACAAGAATATAGCTATTATAATACTACCCCCTATGTACAAGAGCACAACTATTATAATACTGCCTCCTATGTACAAGAATATAACTATCATAATTCTGCCCTCTATGTTCTAGAATCTAGAACATAGAGGGCAGAATTATGATAGTTATATTCTTGTACATAGGACGCAGTATTATCGAAGTTGTGCTCTTGTACATAGGGGGTAGTATTATAATAGCTATATTCTTGAACATAGAGGGCAGTATTATAGTAGTTATATTCTTGTATATAGGATGCAGTATCATAGCAGGGCCGGCTCTATAATAAGGCAGACCAAGTAGTTGCTTGAGGACGCGGAGAAAGGGGGGGGGGGGCGCCAGGGCGGAAAATGTATTTCTTTATTTAATTTAATTTATTTTTTAAAATACATAACTGCAGGCTCAGCAGCAGCACGCCATCGGAAACACAGACAGTCACGGGGTCAAGGGGGGTGTGACTGCCAAATGGCGCTGCGGCGGGCAGCAGGAAGCAGCAACTGGTGTAGACTGGGGAGCGGAGGTCTGCAGACTGGAGGCGGAGTTGTTGGTGGTGAGTAACTGTGTGGACAAATGTCTCTAAATAGTCTGTCTGTTCGGCCCGCAGGGAGAAATGTATGTGGCATGATGGAGGGGGGAGAAATGTGACAACATGGATGGAGGGGGGGAGAAATGTGACAACATGGATGGAGGGGGGAGAAATGTGACAATATGGATGGAGGGGGAGAAATGTGACAATATGGATGGAGGGGGAGAAATGTGACAACATGGATGGAGGGGGGAGAAATGTGACAACATGGATGGAGGGGGGAGAAATGTGACAACATGGATGGAGGGGGGGAAATGTGAAAATATGGATAGAGGGGGAGAAATGTGACAACATGGATGGAGGGGCGAGAAATGTGAGAACATGGATGGAGGGGAGAGAAATATGACAACATGGATGGAGGGAGGAGAAATGTGACAACATGGATGAAGAGGGAGAAATGTGAGAAATGTGACAACATGGATGAAGAGGGAGAAATGTGAGTAACTGTGTGGACAAATGTCTCTAAATAGTCTGTCTGTTCGGCCCGCAGAGAGAAATGTATGTGGCATGGGGGAGGGTGAAATGGACATGATGGAGGGGGGAGAAATGTGACAACATGGATGGAGGGGGGAGAAATGTGAGAACATGGATGGAGGGGAGAGAAATATGACAACATGGATGGAGGGAGGAGAAATGTGACAACATGGATGAAGAGGGAGAAATGTGGCAACATGGATGAAGGGGGAGAATATGTGACAACATGGATGGAGGGGGAGAAATGTGACAACATGGATAGAGGGGGAGAAATGTGACAACATGGATGGAGGGGGAGAAATGTTGCAACATGGATGGAGGGGGAGAAATGTGACAACATGGATGGACGGGGAGAAATGTGGCAACATGGATGGAGGGGGAGAAATGTGACAACATGGATGGAGGAGGAGAAATGTGACATCATGGATGGAGGGGGAGAAATGTGACAATATGGATGGAGGGGGAGAAATGTGACAACATGGATGGAGGGGGAGAAATGTAACAACATGGATGGAGGGGGAGAAATGTTGCAACATAAATGGAGGGGGAGAAATGTTGCAACATGGATGGAGGGGGAGAAATGTGACAACATGGATGGAGGGGGAGAAATGTGACAACCTGGATGGACGGGGGAGAAATGTGGCAACATGGATGGAGGGGGGAGAAATGTGGCAACATGGATGGAGGAGGGAGAAATGTGACAACATGGATGGAGGGGGAGAAATGTGAGGGCTGATGTGACATAGGTGATTTGACATGGAGGGGGAGAAATGTGACATGGAAGGGGAGAAATGTGACATGGAGGGCTGATGTGACATAGGTGATTTGACATAGAAGGGGAAAAAGTGGCATGGAGGGGTGAGAAATGTGACATTGAGGGGGTGAAATGTGAGATGGAGGGGGAGAAATGTGACATGGAGGTCTTGAGGGGGAGAAATGTGACATGGGGGCTTATGGCTGACATGGGGGCATGATGGCTGACATGGGGGGCTGATGGCTGAAATGGGGGGTCTGATGGCTGACATGGGGGGCTGATGGCTGAAATGGGGGTCTGATGGCTGACATGGGGGTCTGATGGCTGACATGGGGGGTCTGATTAACATTGGGGGTCTGATTGCTGGTCTGATCTGAGGTGTAATGGAAAATATTTTTTTCTTATTATCCTCTTCTAAAACCTAGGTGCATCTTATGGGCTGGTGCGTCTTATAGGGCGAAAAATACGTTCCTGAAACCAGCAATTGTTTGAAGCAGAGCGAAGATACCAGGACCACACAGAGGAGAAGCCAACTGATGCAGACGGGAACAGGGCCAGGTCAGCTTCAGGGGGCGGGGAAGGGGGGGTCGGGGGCGCCAAAATGTAGCTTCCTTGTGTTGGCAATAATCCTTGCATCGGCCCTGTATCATAGTAGTTATATTCTTATACATAGGAGGCAGTATTATAGTAGTTATATTCTTCTACATAGGAGGCAGTGTTATAGTAGTTATATTCTTCTACATAGGGGACAGTATTATAGTAGTTATATTCTTCTACATAGGAGCTAGTATTATAGTAGTTATATTCTTGTGCATAGGAGGCAGTATTATAGTAGTTATATTCTTCTACATAGGAGCTAGTATTATAGTAGTTATATTTTTGTGCATAGGAGGCAGTATTATAGTAGTTATATTGTTCTACATTGGGGTCAGTATTATAGAAGTTATAGACTTTTACATAGGAGCTAGTATTATAGTAGTTTTATTCTTGTGCATAGGAGTCAGTATTATAGTAGTTATTTTGTTCTACATAGGGGTTAGTATTATAGAAGTTATAGACTTTTACATAGGAGGCAGTATTATAGTAGTTATATTCTTGTACATGGGCAGCGGTATTATATATATCAGATAGTATCAGATATATTTTTTGTAGAAAAAGTACAGTACTATATTAGATATGTTTATTGTACATAGAAGTCAGTATTATAGTAGTTATATTCTAGTACATAGAGGGCAGTATTATAAAAGTTATATTCTTGTACATAGGAGGCAGTATTATAGTAGTTATATCTTGTACATAGGAGGCAGTATTATAGGTTGTCAGTAATATAGTAGTTATATTCTTGTCAATTTTCTTTTTATTGAGCAATATACAGAAATGCGTATAGAAGAATTCTCCTTATAGTACATTGCATGAAAAGGCATTAGTAATGTATGCAAAAGCAACATACTGTAGTACATTGTATGTAGTAACATTAGAATATGATACACAAACCATAAGGATATTGGTCCATATAGGGCCGCATTACTTAGACAAAGAGACTTAATGTGAAGTGCATCAGAACTTAGTTTTAACGGGGGGTTGAGGGAAGGGAGAGGAGGGAAGTAGGGGTATGTGAGGGACGGTAAGGAAGGAGGAAGGTCAGAGGCCTTAGTGAAAAAAGGCCCTCCCGGACACCTGTTCCAGTTTGAGGCAGTGAAAGCTGGTGACACCTACAGGTCAAACGTATGCTAGGGTATTTATTAACTCCCGATGTAAGTGGTCTGAAGGATTAGGGTTTATCCGCTAATCAGTCAATAGAAGCACTTTAGCTGTCCTCTATGGCTGATGATCTAAATGCTAACCACAGTCTCCATATCCTTAAATGCCTCTCATGCTGTCTGGCCTCCCAGCTCACCAGCTTCTCCAAACGACATATATGGTCCACCTTGATTATTCAGTGGGAAAGTGTCGGTGGCTATTCACTAAGCCATCTCTGTGATATGAGTAGTCTCGCCGCTTGTATTAGGTGAGTAGCTAAATTTCTCTTAGAGGGGGACAGAGCGGGCGTAGGAGGCCAGAGAAGCACCAGTTCTGGAGACAGCGGAATAAAAGTGTTCGTTACCTTATTAATTGTGTCCGATATCTTCTCCCAAAATGAGCGGATTTTTGGACAGGACCAAAAGATGTGCGTCACTGTGTCCGAGCCCTCTCTACATATCCAGCATTGGTCTGAGCTACTAAGCCCCTTTAAAAACAATTGCTTGGGGGTTTGGTACCATTGTGTAAGTACTTTATATGAGTGCTCTTGCACCCTAACGCACAGTGAGAAGCCATGAGAGTGTGAGTGCATACGGAGAACATCTGTTTCTGTAAGATCCCCATTTAATTCAGTTGCCCACGTCTTCAGGTATTGTGGTATCCCCGTAGGACCAGGGGTGTTCAGTGAGATTCAGTAATTTTTCAAACCATGTCAACTCTACCTTATGTTTTTTATTGTCTAGCAGCGGTTTACTGACAGAATTAATCTCTATGGATTCCATAAAATTGCTGGATGTTAAAATGCGGTTTAGTGGGTGGAGGTCAGAAAGAGTTCCGGAGGCTCCATTTATAAATTTAGCTGTAGTATACTTATTTATACCATGCCGGGCAGGGCCGGTGCAAGGATTTTTGCCAAGACAAGCGAAGCTACATTTTGGCGCCCCACCTCTGTCCCACCCCCCTCCCCCGCAGTTCACCGTATCTTTCGCTCTATAAGATGCACCTAGGTTTTAGAGGAGGATAATAAAGAAAAAATATTTTCCATTACACCTCAGGTCAAACTAGCAATCAGACCCCCAATATTAATCAGGCCTCAGATCAGACCCCCAATGCCTCAGATCAGACCCCCATGTCAGCTATAAACCCCCATCCATCAGACCCCCATGTCAGCCATCAGCCCCCATGTCAGCCATCATGCCCCTATGTCAGCCATCAGCCCCCATGTCACATTTCTCCCCCTCAAGGCCTCCATGTCACATTTCTCCCCCTCCATGTCACATTTCATCCCCTCAATGTCACATTTCTCCCCCTCCATGTCACATTTCATCCCCTCAATGTCACATTTCTCACCCCTCCATGTCACATTTCTCCCCCTCCATGTCAAATCACCTATGTCACATCAGCCCTCCATGTCACATTTCTCCCCTTCCATGTCACATTTCTCCCCTTCCATGTCACATTTCTCCCCTTCCATGTCACATTTCTCCCCCTCCATGTCAAATCACCTATGTCACATCAGCCCTCACATTTCTCCCCCTACATCCATGTTGCGACATTTCTCCCCTCCATCCATGTTGTCACATTTCTCCCTCTCCATCCATGTTGCCACATTTCTCCCCCCCCCCCATCATGTCCATTTCACCCCCTCCCCCCATGCCAAATACATTTCTCCCTGCGGGCCGCACAGACAAATTCCACAGACATTTGTCCACACAGTTACTCACCACCAACAGCTCCACCTCCAGACCTCCGCTCCCCAGTCTACACCAGTTGCTGCTGCCTGCCGCCCGCCGCAGTGCCATTCGGCAGTCACACCCGCCTGACCTCATGACTGTCTGTGTTGCCGATGCTGTGCTGCTGCTGAGCCTGCATGCTGCTCTGTGAGGAATTGAGGGCCGGGGCCGCATGGCACACCTGCAGACTGGGGCGGGCAGCCGGGCCCGGCAGGGCAAGTCCGCAAGTTATGTATTTAAAAAATAAATTTTCGCCCTGGCGCCCCCCCCCCCCCTCTTTCACTGTGCCCTCAAGCAGCCTTATTATAGAGGCAACCATGGGAACACAGAAGTGTTACAGAAAATTAAAAACAGAGTGAGCTCCACACCATGAGGGACTAGTATATCCACAAATTGGCAGCATCAGACAGGTGGGGCTAATATAGAAAAGTGCACACAACGCAATGCCCCGCATGGCACAGATCCGTGCAGGGCAGTGTAATCCTTGCGCACCCCTACAGTGTGATGCTGCTATAGGGAAATAAAATCCATAAAGTCACATATGTGTTACTGACTCAGTCTGGAGCAGCCGCCCGACGATCGTTTCGCTTCACGCTTCCTCTAGGGGCATTTTTTTAAGTATACTATTAATGTATTGCAAATGGATGTTTAATAAAGGATTAATTGATAATATTTACTTGTGTGGTAGCTTTTTGAGCATTATAGGTGATATACGAATAACTCCACGCAAGATATTTATGGTATTTATTTTTTGGTGTTTTACTTATTATAGAGCCTTCCCCGATGCCAGGGACAAGTGCTCTTCCTTGGGTTTGACTGAGAAGGGTGCGAGATCAGCTGGCATAGCCAGGGATGGGCTATGGAGCAAGTAATGGTCTTTGTTTAGCTGCCGAATGACCAAGACTGTACCTCTAAGTAAAACATGAGAGTGTAGTGAAGAGGAGTTCAGCCCCCATAGCCCAGCTCTCTGTGCCAGAGAGAGTTGGAACAATTCTAGATCGTTACCCAGGGTACGGAAGTTAGGGACGTGGATCTGTATCCATCTTTTCAGGTGGATGGCTTTATAATACAGATGAGCATCGGGAAGGGCAAAACCTCCCTGTTTTTTTCTTAGGATCAGTCTGCAATGTGCCATTCTAGCTCCTCTCCCCCCCAAAGAAATATACTAAACAACCTTAGGAGTTGAGAAAAGAATGAGGAGGGGAGGAAGACAGGCAGCATCTGCATCACATATCAAATCTTAGACATGATAAATGCCTTTAATACATTTTTCCGACCCATCCAGGAGACGTACGCTATATGGAGCGAATGGAGATGTTGTTGAACATCTGCCAGTAATGGTGCATAGTTCAATTGGAACCGTCTGTCCAAGTTGGAGGGAATCTTAATACCTAGATACGATAAATGGGAGGTCTGCCAAATAAATGGACCTGAGGAGAGGAGAGGAACCTGAGGATAGGAACCAACTTTTGTGGAGCTGAGACATACATGGCTTCAGACTTTGAGTAATTCACCTTGAAGTTGGAAACCATGCCATGCTGATCAAAAAGGGATAACAGATGCGGGAAGGCCTTGATCGGGTTGGAGAGTGGAGACCATGACCAATAAGTCATCTGTGTACGCTGCATTAATATATTCTGTAGAGCCATCTTTAGCTCTAATTCCTCTAATACCTGGGTGATCTCGGATAGCTTGTAGCAGGGTCACTATAACGAATATGTATAGGGCAGGAGAAAGGGGGCAGCTCTGGCGCGTTCCATTACTTATGGGGAATGGCGGCGACAGAGTGCCATTCACCCGAATTCGAGCGCTTGGCTCACTATACAGGGTCATAATTGCTTCCTGGAACTGTGTTGGGATGCTAAACTTATGCAATGTCCTCTTCATGAAGCTACAACTCACCCAATCAAGGGCCTTCTCTGCATCTATACTCAACAAAACTAGATGGAGGTGTTTCCTCGTTGCCCATTGTATGGCTGTTATTAGTCTGCAGGAGTTATGACTACCCTCCCTACCTGGCACGAAGCCAGCTTGATCAGGGTGAATAAGCTTAGGGAGGAAGGCGCTAAGGCGAGTAGCCAACAGTTTAGCCCAAACCTCAATGTCCACATTTAAGTGAGATTGGCCCATAGCTTCCACAAAGTTTAGGGTCTTTCCCAGGTTTAGGGAGGATTGTAACTGTGGCTTCAAGGGACTGTTTGTGCAATTGGAGCCCGTAAGGAGCGCATTGCACCAGGAAGTTAGATATTCCAATCAAAAGTGACCACAGCACTCGTGTATAAGGCTTTTGTGGGTGCACGCCTCCAATCAATTCCTTCCACCCAAGGAGTCTTGTATACAATTTTACACAAAAGAAAGGGCCCAAAACGTTGCACTAGCCATAAATGCAATTGTATGTACTACTGTACGAATAAAGCCTAAATAGCAACTTCATCTGGTGTGCTGTCTCCGCCACCGGGAAGCCATCAGGGCCCGGGCTCTTACCTAAGGGTATAGAGTTTAAAATGTTTGCGACCTCTTTCTTGGTGGCCGGTGCTAATAGGGCTTCTCCTTCTTTATCATCTAGGCGGGGTAAGTTTAGATGCCATAAAAAGTAATCTATCATCGAGTCATCTGACCTATCTACCCCTCCCACTCCATCAGAGAGCCTGTATAAATCTTGATAAAACTTCTGAAACTCTTTGGCAATGTCAGCTGTCCTATGTAGCGTGGAGCCATCTTTTGTGTTGATAACTGAGATGTACATGGAGTCCTTTTTCTGTTTAATGAGGGACGACATCAATTTTGTGCCCTTATCCCCGTGTGAATAGAAGCGGAATTGTGAGTACTGATACGTTTTTGCGTGACAGATGTTTCGTTTGTTTCGTAAGTGTGCCAGCTCAGTTTGCACATTAAGGGCTTTGGATTGTTTATGAATGAATTCTATCGCAGCTATCTGTTTGAGCAGAGAGTGGAGTTTTTTGTCTATCCCTCTTAACCCTACTACTGAGGGCTATAAGTTCTCCGCGCATAACCATTTTGTGTGTTTCCCATACGGTCGTCAGAGGCACGCTAACTGTAGTGTTTTCACTAAAGAACCAGGACAGCTTTTGATTTACGGCCTTGACGTCCTCTATTCAATCTAATAAAGTTTCATTCAGTCTCAATTGCCGATTCTGAGAGGGCAAACTGGAAAACTGCAATGAAATTGATACAGGTGCATAGTCTGAGACTGTGATGGGCTCAATGAGAGACTGTTCCAACATATCGACACAACTGCTCGAGACAAAGATATAGTTTAGTCTCTTGAAGGTATTACGCGGAGCTGAGAAAAATGAAGATTCTCGGTCAGTAGGGTGGAGTAGATGCCAGGTATTCACAAGGTTGGCATCCAAAAAAAATAGCTATTTATTCAGCCTAAGGCTGCTTGAGTCAGCTGTGAGGAGCTATCCGAAGCATCCACAGTGGGGTTCAGCATCACATTGAGATCCCCTCCTAGCAACCATATGCCTTCCGCAAAGGAGGAGAGCTTTTTTAGGGTATTGACAATCCATTGTGCCTGCCCTCTATTAGGGCTATATAGGCTAGCAAGAGTAACCATTTGTGTGCCTATTGTCCCTTTTACAAAAATGTAAAGGCCATCTGGTCTGTTTGAGTAATAATGGTTTTAAAGGGAACACGTTTGGATATGGCTATTCCAACTCCCCTAGAAGCTTTATCAAATGCGCTAATAAATCAGTGCTGAAAGTACGTTTTCCGGAGTGTGGGTATGTGCGTTGATTTAAAATGTAATTTTTGGAAGAAACAGATGTCTGTGCGTGACTTTTTCAGTAGGCGGGTAACCTGCGATTGTTTCTGTGGGGTGCTAAAACCCTTTACATTAAAGGAGGTACATTTAATTGAAGACATCATGTCATCCATAAGGTGTCCCTGAAATGCATGTTAGCATAAATGTGTGTGGGTGACCAGGGAAACAGGGTGTAACCATAAACATCACTAAGATTAGAACTGTAAAGCACATTAATAGTAGAAAAAGCAGGTATCTCATGTCGGGCATGCCACTGCCACAAAGAAAAATGTAGCACAAACTGCATGAGGGACCTGAGATATAGCGCTTTGTCCAGGTTTGCGCAAGTATACCCCTGGTGAGTGCCTGAGGGGGAGGCAGATATATGGCTATTAACGGATAGAAGCCAACGTCCCCTGCAAAGTATGGTGGTCTATAGAAAACAATAGGATGATATTGATAGTTACCTAGCCACAAGATGTATAACCTTTTAGGACAGAGGTTCACTAAAGAGGGTAGAATCTCTGGTCCAAAAGGTAACTAAAGAAAGCAGTACGATTAGAACAGAATCGTCTCAATGCAACATATACTTGCGTGCTGGGATTAGGGTGAGGCGTTAATGACGGTTCAGAGAAGACCGCTTCTGCAGCACCCTATGTTGTTGCTGTCCACAAGAAAGGTTGTTCCCATGAGATTGTGCTCTAATGTCTCAAGGTCTAGGAGTGGTCTTCTTTTCAGTTAAGGCCTTAACCCATCTCTGTTCTTCTGGGAGGTCGGTAACGGGACCCCAAAGTCCTGCTGAGGATAGCCAAGATGGGATGTCAAGTAGGATGGTTTGAAGCAGCTCCCATGCTGCAGGTAGATCAGTGGGTAACCGAATCGTGCACCTCTTGCCTCCAGATGAAAAGGTGAGGCCAAAAGGGAATAGCCATTTGTAGGGTGTTTTAGTGGCCCTCAGGTGGTCTGTGAGAGGCTGCAAGACTCATTTGCTTAATGTGGAGGGCGCAAGGTCCTGAAACATGAGTATCCTGGCACCTTCATATAGGAGATCTTTATGCTCTCTGGCTGCTTTAAGTGGAGCTGCTGTATCCACATATCGCAGCAGGCCGCACACCACATCTCTCGGCTGTTCACTGTCTTTTGGTTTTGGTCTAAGCGACCTGTGAATGAGTTCTATACCAATCTCGGGTGCTGTGTCAGCTCCTAATAGACTGGAGAAAATGGCATTTGCCGCTTCTGGTAGAGCCTCGTGAGGCACATGTTCTGGGAGGCCACGCAGACGAACATTTTTCCGCCTGCTGCGGTTCTCCTGGTCCTCTATGAGGGCATAGGCATTGTCCAGAGATTCTACATAAGCAGCGCAGTTGTCCCTCAGTGTGCGGGTATAGGTGAGGATGGCCGCCTGCGTGTGTTCCAGCTTTTCCACGCGATACCCTATGTGCTTGATGTCACTTTTGATTTTAGTGAGGTCTGGTAGAACTGGGGCTAGCGCTGTTGATAAGGCTTGTTGTAAAAACTGGCGCGAGATGGATGCTAGGTTGTTCGAATGCGCCCCAATGTCCTGGTCTGAGGAGGCACCATCAGCTCCTTTAGTGCCGTGCACCCAGTCCTCGTGTTCCGACGGCGCCATCTTGTTAGAGCTTGCAGCTTGGGGCTCTTATTTAGATATTTCTCCATGTCCTGAGCTCCTTGGTCTTGTTTAGGAGGTTCTGGTTTGTCTCTGGGAATACACCTGCCGACTTTTCCCATTCTTTGACTGGCCAGGCTGCGGAATTTACCAGTTTGCAGGGTCACAAGGAGAGGAGCTTTCTCACATGCGTCCGACTCGGTAGTTATAGTAGTTATATTGTTGTACATAGGAGGCAGTATTATAGTAGTTATATTCTTGAACATGGGCAGCATTACATTAGTTATATTCTTCTAAATACTGTAGGAGTATTATAGTAGTTACCGTATTTTTCGCCCTATAAGACGCACCGGCCCATAATACGCACTTAGGTTTTTAGGGAGGAAAATAAGAAAAATATATTTTTAACCAAAAGATGTTCTTTTGGTGGGTTTGGAACTAATGGTGGTCTGTGGATGGCACTATTACTGGGGATCTGTGGATGGCACTGTTATGGGGGGATCTGTGGATGGCACTGTTATGGGGGGATCTGTAATGGACACTGTTATGGGAGGATCTGGGGATGGCACTGTTATGGGGGATCTGTGGATGACGCACTGTTATGGGGGGATCTGTGGATGACACACTGTTATGGGGGGATCTGTGGATGATGCACTGTTATGGGGGATCTGTGGATGACACACTGTTATGGGGGGATCTGTGGATGATGCACTGTTATGGGGGGATCTGTGAATGATGCACTGTTATGGGGGATCTGTGGATGATGCACTGTTATGGGGGGATCTGTGGCTTACACTGTTACAGGGGGGATCTGTGGCTTACACTGTTACAGGGGGATCTGTGGCTGACACTGTTACAGGGGGGATCTGTGGCTGACACTGTTACAGGGGGATCTGTGGCTGACACTGTTACAGGGGGGATCTGTGGCTGGCACTGTTACAGGGGGATCTGTGGCTGGCACTGTTACAGGGGGATCTGTGGCTGGCACTGTTACAGGGGGGATCTGTGGCTGGCACTGTTACAGGGGGGATCTGTGGCTGGCACTGTTACAGGGGGGATCTGTGGCTGACACTGTTACAGGGGGATCTGTGGCTGGCACTGTTACAGGGGGTATCTGTGGCTGGCACTGTTACAGAGGGTATCTGTGGCTGGCACTGTTACAGGGGGATCTGTGGATAGCACTGTTACAGGGGGGATCTGTGGATGGCACTGTTACAGGGGGGATCTGTGGATGGCACTGTTACAGGGGGGATCTGTGGGTGGCACTGTTACAGGGGGGATCTGTGGGTGGCACTGTTCCAGGGGGGATCTGTGGGTGGCACTGTTACAGGAGGGATCTGTGGGTGGCACTGTTACAGGGGGGATCTGTGGGTGACACTGTTATATATGTGCCATCCACAAACCCCCCATCCCATAACAGTGCCATCCACAGACCCCCCAGCCCATAACAGTGCCATCCACAGACCCCCCACCCCTTAACTGTGCCATCCACAGATGTTCCCCATAAAACTGTCATCCACAGATCTCCCCCCACCGCTCCAGTGCTGCAGTATACAAAAATAAAATGTCTCATTTAATTAAAAGTGATTAAACATGCCCCCCCCCCACTCCTAATATTACCGTACATCCTAACAGCTTCTGTACAATGCAGGCAGGCAAGCCGGACGGCCGGCACGTCACTCACTTGCCTGCACTGGCTGCTTCATTCATAAAGTAGGCGGCGCAGGCACGTGACATCAGGGAGTTACGCTGCCGCCCGCCCGGCCTGCCTGCATTCTACAGAAGCTGTTAGGATGTACGGTAATATTAGGAGTGGGGGGGCATGTTTAATCACTTTTAATTGAATGAGACATTTTATATCTGTATAGTGCAGCACTGGAGCGGCGGGGCCGGACTACAGTGACTGCACCGCACCGCCGCAATTTCCGGCCCCCAGCTGCTCCCCCCGCTCGCATATACATCGCAGCCTGCGATGTAAAACTGTCAGCATTCGCCCCTTAAGACGCAGGGGCATTTTTCCCTCAATACATCCCTCAGAGGGCAGTATTATAGAAGTCATACTCTTGTACATGGGTTAATATTGTTGCAGGGATATTCTTGGGCACATGGGTTATTATAGTTATATTGTTTTACAGTATATAGGGCAGTATGATAGCAGTTCCATTTTTGTACTTAAGGGGCAGTGTTATATTAGTTATATTCTACCACATAGGTGAAGTTTTATAGTGGTCAGACTGTAAAACTTGTGGTATAGAATGTTAAACAATTTGTAAAATGTTCTTTTGTAGATGCTATAGATGTAGGATTTTTTTTCCGGTGCAGTTTATGTTACAGACATTTCCAGGTATTTAGTGGCTCATCTGACTCTATTTTCACATGAGAGGATCAGAGAATGACTAATCCTAATGATAATACTTGTTAAAAAAAATAATTACACATTGCCTGCTAAAGGGGAGACGTGCGCTTTGTGCTCCGGAGAACACAACATATCAGCCAATACAGCATACAGCTGTATCGAGAGACACTTACAATGCAATTAAAGAGAATGTGTTAGGTTTGTCTTAATAACCAAGACCTGTTCCTTTAAGACATTTTCCAGCTAATATGCACTGTTCCTGCCTGTATTAAATGGGGGCATTGTGGCTAGAACTGTGGTTGGCATTGATTATAGGGCACTATGACCAGCACTTACATGGAGACTGGCTGACACTTTCATGGGTGAACTGTGGAGATTGTTATGGGCACTGTGGCTGGCAATGTTAGACAATATTATGTGTTGTCATGGGAACATGTGTATATAATAATAATTACCCAAGGCAGACGTAAGATATTCTTTTTTTTATTTTTATTATGGAGTAACACAAAAAAAGGCGTGTCACTGGTATTTCACCAAGCTGAGGGGTGGTTTCCTGGTACACACCATGCAAAGTAGGCATGGGGGCCTGGGTGACACCCCACTGGGCGTGCTACAATAGTATAACAATCCTTTATGCATTTTTATTTTAAGCCATGTCCACTTCCATTAATTTTTCTATTGCTCTAAAGGCTAAAATAAAAGTGATTCTGCAAACGCTCTTGTATCAAAATCTTGCTTTCCAATTAACTGATGTTTAATTATATTTATTCTCTGTTTATGTGGAAATTGAAATGATAGGAGATACTTGATGAATACGATTTTCTCCTGTTTGGCATTGGATTACATTTTGCAGTTTATTTTTTTCTTATTCAGTTATATGTCATTTTTCTACCAGGCTGTCACCTACATAGAATGCCTGTAACCACGGTTAGGTTAAAACATTTGGGGCCTGGGCCCCTGATGTTTTGTCCCAGGCCCTCAATGTATTGCCAGCCAGATAGATACAACTGTATTGCTGTACTCTGGACAGTAATACAATTGAATCTAATGCACTGCAAAAGCTTAAGCACCTGTGATGACATCACAGTCATGTAATCAATGTTGAAGACAGTGGTTGAGAAGGACCTGCGATTATGTCACATCATGTGACCAGTGCAAGACAGGAGGACAATCAGAAGTGAAGAGGAGAAGTCCTGGGGAAGAAACTGTGGTGAGGTCTGCTACATGACGAGAGCTAAGTGAAGGGATAGATTACTCAGTGTGAGAGGCAGAGTAAGTTGGGGGTTGTGGTTATTTAACTGGGACTGTATGTTAGGGCTAACAGGAGAGATGTTGTTTATATGTGACTGTATATTGGAGTGGGGTGGAGTGATGCTAATTACATGGGACTGAGCATTAGGGGTGATGTTATTTACATGGGACTGCATGTTGGAGGTGGCTTGGGAAGGGTGATGTTATTTACATGGGACTGTATTTTGAAGGTGGCTGAGGAAGGGAGTGATGTTATTTAAATGGGACAGAATATTGAGGGGGTTATGTTATTTACATGGGACTGCATTTTGGAGGTAGCTGGGGAGGAGGTGATGTTATTTACATCGGATCCTATATAGGCGGGGCTGAAGGAAGGCGAATGTTGTTATTTACATGGGACTGGATTTTAGAGAGGGAAGGAGAGATTTTGTGATGTTACTTACATGGGACTCTACTGCAGAGGGAGGAAAATAAAGTTATTTACATGTATGGTGAGGAATCATATTTTCTGAGGGCACTAAAGGGAGAAATATAACTACCAGGGGTCACTGCAGGGGGCATTATAAATACTGGGGGCACTTCAGAGCGAGCATTATAACAGTACTGGGTGATATAAATACTGGGGGCACTGCAGGGGGCATTATAAATACTGGGGGCACTTCAGGACGAGCATTTTAACAGTAGGGGCAAAATAAATACTTAGGGCACTTCAGGGCGAGCATTATAACAGTAGGGGGCGATATAAATATTGGGGGCACTGTAGGGGCATTTTAAATCCAGGAGACATTCATATTACTACTGGGGCTCTATAGTATAATAGTATTGGTGAGACTTTGAGGAGCACTACTACTATGGGGGGCCTATCTGTATGGCACTAATATTTCTTCAGGATAGTATTTGGGGGTATTGGAGAGCACAGCAAGCAGCAGGATAACACTGTTGGGACTCCAGGTTGAGGGATGATGATAGAAAAGTGAGGAACCTAAGATGTCTGTGTCACACTCTGCAGAGAGGCACTGGGGGTGATAGGTATGTGCTGCTGTATAGCACGTACAGTAAAATATCATTAGTGATAGAGTGTGCAGGGAAGGGTGGCAGGGGGTTGACTTAGAGAATTGGGCCATATGCTTTGGGCCTTGGGCCCAGATCTTCTGAGACGAGATGGCCTTGCGGTTCGCCCCGGCGGTCGTTTCGGGCCGAACTTTGCTCGTTCGCGGTTCGCCGAACAGGCGAACATATGGAGATGTCTGCCGGCACCATATTCTTTTACATTGTGAAGAACTTTGACCCATGACACATCCATCAGGTGGTACAGGACAGCCAATTGAGACGTTTCAGCACATGGACATACCTTTTAAATAAACCTGATCTGGTCGCCATTTTACATTCAGTCTTTTGCCAGTGTAGGGAGAGGTTGCTATGTGGAACAGAGAAAGACTGTTAGGGACACCAAACGCTAGCTAATAGGGCCACAATAGTACTTTTAAGGACTGGTATAGGTGTGCTATCGATAGATGTGACTTACTGAGGGGTGTAACATACTTATAATATACTTGCTAACATAGAAAGTATATTATAGTGCATTTGTATTGCGCAGCAGTTGTGAGCTACACAGAGTGGCAAACGCTATTGGAACAAATAATTTCTACTGGTGTGATATACCAGTTGCCCCCCAAAAAACTGATTGAAGCAGGGGTGTGATATACCAATAATATACTTTCTATATAGTGCATTTGGGTAGTGCAGCATTTGTTTGCGGTTTAGTTGCGTTACCTCAGCTACACAGAGTGACAAACGCCATTGGAACAAATAATTTCTACTGGTGTGATATATCAGTTGCCCCCGAAAAAAACTGATTGAAGCAGGGGTGTTATATACCAATAATATACTTTCTATATAGTGCAGTTAGTTAGTGCAGCATTCGTTTGCGGTTTAGCTGCGTTATCTCAGCTACAGATAGTGACAAATGACATTGGAACAAATAATTTCTACTGGTGTGATATACCAGTTGCCCCCAAAAAAACTGATTGAAGCAGGGGTGTTATATACCAATTATATACTTTCTATATAGTGTATTTGGGTAGTGCAGCATTTGTTTACGGTTTAGCTGCGTTACCTCATCTACAGATAGTGACAAACGCCATTGGAACAAATCATTTTTACTGGTATAATATACCAGTTGCCCGCCCAAAAAAGTGATTGAAGCAGGGATGTTATATACCAATTAAATACTTCCTATATAGTGCAGTGGGGTAGTGCAGCACTTGTTTGCGGTTTAACTGTGTTACCTAAGCTACAGATAATGACAAATGCCATTGGAACAAATAATTTATACTGGAATAATATACCAATCCCCCCCCCCCCCCACACAAAAAAAGTTATTGAAGCAGGGGTGTTATATACCAATTATATACTTTCTATATAGTACATTTGGGTAGTGCAGCATTTGTTTGCGGTTTAGCTGCATTACCTCAGCTACACATAATGACAAACGCCATTGGAACAACTAATTTTTACTGGTGTAATATACCAGTTGCCCCCCCCCCCCCCCAAAAAAAAGTGATTGAAGCAGGGGTGTTATATATCAATTATATACTTTCTATATAGTGCAGTTGGGTAGTGCAGCACTTGTTTGCGGTTTAGCTGCGTTAACTCAGCTACAGATAGTGACAACCGCCATTGGAACAAACAATTTCTACTGGTGTGATATATCAGTTGCCCCCCAAAAAAGTGATTGAAGCAGGGGTGTTATATACCAATTATATACTTTCCATATAGTGCATTTGGGAAGTGCAGCATTTGTATGTTTGCGGTTTAGCTGCATTACCTCAGCTACAGATAGTGACAAACGACATTGGAACAAATAATTTCTACTGGTGTGATATATCAGTTGCCCCCCCCCAAAAAATGATTGAAGCAGGGGTGTGATATACCCTCTTCCACAAATATGGCTCTTCTATAGGGACTTTTGTCACAGAGTCATTTTGAAAATGACAGGCAGAGGAAGAGGCACGCCATTCCGCAGGGGTGGTAGGGGTCGGGCAGTTGCACCAGGCCGGAGCCTAAGTGGGAAGTTGCAGAAGGTGCGTGCAATTATATCAAAGGACACACCAGACTTGGTTGAGTGGCTCACTCAGCCTTCCGCTTCTGCACCCTCCTCATCCTCTGTATCTGCACCCTCTTCACTCTCTGCTGTGCACCCCCAAAGACACCACCACCACCACCATATCCCTTCTGCTCGAGTCAGAGGATTTTTTTTTTGCATCCATTACAAGACCTTACATTCATGGCATCGGATCAGGAAGAGGAGGTATCAACAGTCGCCACCTAGCAGTCTGACGACAGTACCCAGATCATTCCAGGGTGGTCCCCGCTATTGCTGCCTTTGAGATCTGTAATGTCAGTGGTGGTGAAGGGGATGATGATGATGTGTCTATGGATGTCACATGGGTGTCCACAAGAGAGGAAGAAGAGGGGAGTTCAGAGTGAGAGATGGAGCAGCAGATAGGGAGGAGAAGGAGGAGAAGCAGGCAGAACTTACAGTGCACAGGAGGCAAAAAGCAGACTGCTAATGTATCTGGAACGAGCCGTCCACCATGCACGGTCACATCTGGTGCTTCCAGGACGCCGACACATAGCTCCGCAGTGTTGGCTTTTTTTAACGTGTCCGCTGCTGACAATAGTGTTGCCATCTGCAGACTGTGCTGTCAACGCGTAAGTTGCGGTAAGCCAAACACTCACCTAGGGACAACTTCCTGAAGAAGGCACCTGGCCTCCCATCACCGAGTCCAGTGGGAGCAACACCGTCAGAACCCACAAAGACACACTCCTGGTGCTCCACGTCCTGCCTCTTCTCCTTCCCCTTCTCCTCCCATTTGTCCTCCACTCAACATTTCACCGTGCCATCGTCACGTTCATCTGGCAAAAGGCAGACTTCCGTGGCCCAAATGTTCGAGCGAAAAAGATGATGGCGCCGGATAACCCTCTTGCCCAACGGCTGACTGCCGGCTTATCGGAACTGCTAGCTCACCAACTACTGCCATATAAATGGTGGACTTGGAGGCCTTTAGAAAATTTGTAGCCATTGACACACCGCAATGGAAGGTACCCGGAGCTATATGGCCACGTTCAGCGGCAAGTGAATGTATCTCTGGCACACAGTGTCGGTGCCAAGATACATCTGACCACAGACACGTGGTCTAGCAAACATGGGCAGGGAAGGTACGATACATAACTTTTACTGCCCACAGGGTGAACCTTCTGATGGCCGTCAAGCATGCAACCCGTGGCACCCGTGTGGATTTGGTGTTACCGCCACGGATTGCATGCAGGCCTACCTCTTCTTCTCCTCCTCCTACTCCATCCTCCGTCTCCTCCTTGGCTGACTCCTCCTTTTCCACTGCTACCGCCTCTTCCGCTGCGCCCCCTAAGCTCCCCAGAACCTATTTGACGTGCCAGGTGAGACGTCGCCATGCTGTGCTGCGGCTGTGATGCCTTGAAGCCAGGAGCCACACTGGTCCTGCACTCCTTTCAGCTTTGACAGTTGGTAAAGAGGTGTGCAACAACGGTGCCAATCTGCTGAGCGCACTGAAACAGGGCAAAAAGAAACACCTGCTTTGCATGGCACATGTCCTGAACTTAGTCGTGCAGGGATTTGTTGCCAAATACCCCGGTGTCCAAGATGTCTTGCGGCAGGCCAGGAAAATCTCTGGCCATTTTAGAACTTACACGGTGTTAAAGGGGAATATATAAATACCTAACTAGCTAGGTTATGTTAACTAGCTAACTACCTCTGTTACCTATACACTCCACTGAACTACACTACGGCCATTGCTGCGGCACCTACTACAACAAAAGACTACACACTGTGCTTAAATAAAAGGCATTTATTCACACACTATATGTCACAGTCTAATATTTGCTTATAATTATATATATATCTATATCAATGGAATAGATATATATACTTATAGCAGCACACAGCAATATAAGTAAACACACTATAACAACACACTAATACGGTTCTAACTACACTAACACAGTCCCAAATCCTCCCCAGAATCTACCTACAATTACAATAATACACTTACATACACACAAATATCAGTAAGGGGTAAACACAATTGTGGCACTGCAGGAGTAAATACATGCAGGCCAAGGAACACAGCGTTCTGGGCAAAGCGGGGCAAGGGGTAACTCAGGAAAGGGTGTTTATGCTCTGCAGGGACTTGCAGGGCTGAGGCAGGGCAGCATGTAGTGAAGGGGTTAATGGTCAGGGACAATAATACAAGTCTAATTATATGCTATATCTATATATATTTATAGATCAATGGTTATAAATATATATATACATATAGACGCACACACCACAATCCAAACCTATCTACACTAGACAATTTATAATTCCCAATTCCACCCCACATACATTCCTTAGCAGCCCAACCCAACCTGGCTCTAAGCTATCCCTATGGGAGGCAAAGGGTTAACACACCATCAGCTGCTGCTGGGGTAAGCAGGCAGCAGTGAAGGGGTAGGATTACAGGGCAGCTAAAGGGGTGACTGGGCTGCTTCCAGGGTACAGGCTCATCAGGGATTAATGCTGAGGCATGAGGTCAGCAGCCAGGGGTTAGGGGATGGTTGGTACTCAGCCATTTCCAGGAGCATGTGGCCGCATGTGGCCTCTCTTCCTTCAGGGAGCTGTTCCCATCCCATGTGTCTCTGATTGTAGTCCAGATGCAAGAGCCCCCTGTTCCTGGTTTCAGGCTCCTATATCAGCCTCAGAAACAGCCCACCTCCCCCTCCTCAGGGATGTGACATCATAGTGTGACTGTGACGTATGCCTGCCAGTTGGCCCCCTGAGGCTAGCAGCACCACACGCCCAGCCATGTCACAAACATAAGGTGGGGCAGAGCATAGTAACTAGGCTGATAAACTCAACAAAATGCCTCAGATCAATTGATCCCTTAGCCTTTGAAGTCACCAGCCACCTGGAGACATATCCACCCCCCTGCAGGAACTGGCGGAACGCTGTCCCTATGGGGGAATTTAAGTATATATATGTATATAGATACTTGGGGCGCATCTATATACACATATATACTCATTATAAACCTGGGGCATACATGGGCAGTTATAGGCCCATATATATATATATATATATATATATATAAACCGGATTCCCAAAAAGTTGGGACACTAAACAAATTGTGAATAAAAACTGAATGCAATGATGTGGAGATGGCAAATGTCAATATTTTATTTGTAATAGAACGTAGATGACAGATCAAACGTTTAATCCGAGTAAATGTATCATTTTAAAGGAAAAATAAGTTGATTCAAATTTTCACGGTGTCAACAAATCCCCAAAAAGTTGGGACAAGTAGCAATAAGGAGGCTGGAAAAAGTAAATTTGAGCATAACGAAGAGCTGGAAGACCAATTAACACTAATTAGGTCAATTGGCAACATGATTGGGTATAAAAAGAGCTTCTCAGAGTGGCAGTGTCTCTCAGAAGCCAAGATGGGTAGAGGATCACCAATTCCGACAATGTTGCGCAGAAAGATAGTGGAGCAATACCAGAAAGGTGTTACCCAGCGAAAAATTGCAAAGACTTTGCATCTATCATCATCAACTGTGCATAACATCATCCGAAGATTCAGAGAATCTGGAACAATCTCTGTGCGTAAGGGTCAAGGCCGTAAAACCATACTGGATGCCCGTGATCTCCGGGCCCTTAAACGACACTGCACCACAAACAGGAATGCTACTGTAAAGGAAATCACAGAATGGGCTCAGGAATACTTCCAGAAACCTTTGTCAGTAAACACAATCCACCGTGCCATCCGCCGTTGCCAGCTGAAACTCTACAGTGCAAAGAAGAAGCCATTTCTAAGCAAGATCCACAAGCTCAGGCGTTTTCACTGGGCCAGGGATCATTTAAAATGGAGTGTGGCAAAATGGAAGACTGTTCTGTGGTCAGACGAGTCACGATTCGAAGTTCTTTTTGGAAATCTGGGACGCCATGTCAAAGAGGACAAGGACAACCCAAGTTGTTATCAACGCTCAGTTCAGAAGCCTGCATCTCTGATGGTATGGGGTTGCATGAGTGCGTGTGGCATGGGCAGCTTGCATGTCTGGAAAGGCACCATCAATGCAGAAAAATATATTCAGGTTCTAGAACAACATATGCTCCCATCCAGACGTCATCTCTTTCAGGGAAGACCCTGCATTTTTTAACAAGATAATGCCAGACCACATTCTGCATCAATCACAACATCATGGCTGCGTAGGAGAAGGATCCGGGTACTGAAATGGCCAGTCTGCAGTCCAGATCTTTCACCTATAGAGAACATTTGGTGCATCATAAAGAGGAAGGTGCAACAAAGAAGGCCCAAGACGATTGAACAGTTAGAGGCCTGTATTAGACAAGAATGGGAGAGCATTCCTATTTCTAAACTTGAGAAACTGGTCTCCTCGGTCCCCAGATGTCTATTGAGTGTTGTAAGAAGAAGGGGAGATGCCACACAGTGGTGAAAATGGCCTTGTCCCAACTTTTGGGGGATTTGTCGACACCATAAAATTCTGATTCAACATATTTTTCCCTTAAAATGGTACATTTTCTCAGTTTAAACTTTTGTTCCATGATTTATGTTCTATTCTGAATAAAATATTAGAAGTTGGCACCTCCACATCATTGCATTCAGTTTTTATTCACGATTTGTATAATGTCCCAACTTTTTTGGAATCCGGTTTGTACCTGGGGGAGAGCCATGGCAGATACACATATATAGATGTTTGGGGCACATCTACCTGCATGTACATATACACAATATAATTCTGGGGCATAAATGGGCAGTAATAAGCCCACCTGCCTATGGATATATTATACATAGAGATGTATGCTGACAAGGGGGCATACATACATCTCCATGTATACACCCATACCACCTGGACCGGCCCATGCAAAAGGGCCAATATATATGCATATATATGTAAGGGCATATATACATATATATTTAAATCCAACACTTCCCTCAACACATGGCCATGGCTCACCTTGCTGACGTACAGCAGCGACACCACCTGCCCGTCAGACCTCTGATTTGTGACTGTCCGACGCGATGGAACTCCACCTTGTATATGCTTGATAGGCTGCTCCAGCAGAAATGTGCAGTTAACAACTACCTGTACGAACTCTGTGGCAGGACAGGTTCTGGGGAGCTCTTTTTTTTTCACCGCGCCAGTGGCTGCTCATACACAACGCATGCAGACTTCTGCGGCCATTTGATAAGATCACCAAACTGGTCATTCGCAGCCAGGGCGCCGTCAGTGACATCATACATTACGCCTTCTTTCTGGAGCGTGCATTGCGTTGTGTCATTGATCAACCTGTCGAGGAGCAATCTGAGACAAGTCAACAGGAGTCTGAAGAGGAGTCAGAGGAGGATGGTGCTGGGGCATAGGAGGAGCAAGAAGAGCATGCTTTAAACGTTTCTGGGATCCCTGGTGTTGTCCGTGGCTGGGGGGAGGAGACCGAGGATGACATTATCCTGGACGATGAGCAGGAGCCAGGCCACTCCACCACTTCCAATTTAATGCAAATGGGGGCCTTCATGCTCAAGTGATTGAAGAGGGACCCCTATATAAAAAGCATAAAGGGCAAGGACCAGTACTGGGTGGCAACTTACCTAGACCCCCGGTACAAACACAAAATGGCGGACATGTTACCACCATCACAGAGGGTTGTCAGAATGCAGCACTTCCATGGCCTTGCTTCGAAATGCTGCATTCTGCTTTTGCGGGCGCTGGTAAAGGAATTTCCACTCACAGAGAAACTGTTGCGGGTACCAATCCAACAATGCATGCAAGAAGAGGGCAGTTTAAAGATGTGTTGGTCACTTCGGATATGAGATCATTCTTGCAACCAACCCATCGACAGCCGCCCTCCGGATCCAGCCTCAGGGAAAGCCTAGACCGACAGGTGTCTGACTACATCGGGTTAATGGCAGATGTGGACACTCTGAGTAGCGAGAAACCCCGGGACTACTGGGTGTGCAGGCTTGACCTGTGGCCAGAGCTGGCACAATTTGCCATGGAACTGTTGGCTTGCCCCTTGTCCAGTGTCCTGTCCGAAAGGACGTTCAGCGCAGCAGGGGGTATCGTGACCGATAAGCACACTTGCCTAGCTCACGACAGTGTGGACTACCTCACATTTCTAAAAATGAATGAGGCATGGATCTCGGAGGAATTCAACACCTGTGATGACCACGTTTAATTGAATTTCCTAATGCCAACCCACAAATATTCGCCACCACACAGAACAAATATTGGTCCCTGTCTTAGATAAATACAGCTGCATAAAAGGCCTTTACTGTCCAATGAATGCCTAATTTTTTTGGCCTCTGAGGAATTCAACACCTGTGACGACCACGTGTTTCAACTATTAGCATTAGTTTTTTTTTTCAAGAGGATGGATTTCGTTAGCCATGTTTTTAATCCAATTTTATATTTTTAGTTCTTTTAAACATATGTATTTGACCTGTATTTGCACTGGCCTTTAGTAAAATTTATATTTATTGACCATCTAATAGACCTCCAGCCACATATTTGTTCTTTTATTACGCTGAATGCATAATATTTGGATCCTGTAGTACACTGGCATGCTGGAAAATTGATATCCAATGACCGTGTAATCTACCTCCAGACACATACTTAGGCTACTTTCACACTAGCATTCGATCGGATCAGTTCTGAACGGATCCGCTCATATTAATGCAGATGGAGGCTCCGTTCAGAACGGATCCGTCTGCATTATATTGGCAAAAAAAGTGTGAAATTAGCCTGAGCGGATCCGTCCAGACTTTTACATTGAAAGTCAATGGGGGACGGATCCGTTTGAAGATTGAACCATATTGTGGCATCTTCAAACGGATCCGTCCCCATTGACTTACATTGTAAGTCTGGATGGATCCGCACGGCCAGGCGGACACCCGAACGCTGCAAGCAGCATCATTCAGGTGTCCGCCTGCTGAGCGGAGCGGAGGCTGAACGCCGCCAGACTGATGCAGTCTGAGCGGATCCGCATCCATTCAGACTGCATCAGGGCTGGACGGAAGCGTTCGGGTCCGCTTGTGAGCCCCTTCAAACGGAGCTCACGAGCGGACAGCCGAACGCTAGTGTGAAACTAGCCTTACCGTACTTGTTGTTTTATGTACGCTGTATATTCACAAGAACCCTATTGTGGAAGAGCAGTGTTTGGGGATTCAAATTGCAGCTTAAGCTGTAGTTCAACAGCTGAATTACGCTTTTTCCTCTCCCACATTGATTGTTAAAACTACACCTTTATTATTTATCATTAATATATAAAACTACTATATCAATGAGAACCTATGGTTAAAACTTTCAGGGTGAGCAGTAGTATCGCTGAGATTTTATACACTCTTGAATAGCGTCTGTGGCTGCGCACTCTCGCAGACGCTTCTATTAGTTAACTCTATTAGCTGTATTCATTTCTATTATGCTCACTACCTGGGCTAAAACTGTAACTTAGAATCTGCCCCCCGACATGTTTCGCCAAGTACCGGCGTCTTCAGGGGCTGGGCAGTCTATGACTCCAAGTATCAAGGACTCGATCTTTTAATACCTCTGTTTATGACATCATTCCTAGTAAGCCAATACTCATCGCTATATCTTAGCCATTCTCCCATTGTCTATCTTTTCTTTCCCCCTATTGGTTGATCCTTAGTGATGCCTGATTCATGTTCTCTCCCGCACAATCTCGCACATGCGCCAGAACTTAAGGTATTCCTCATACTCCACTCCATTCTGCGCATATTTGCAGACTTAGTCAGAATCGTCTTTCTTTAATTCTGCGCCTGCGCTGGGTCTTGGAACATTTTCTGCTTCCCTTTGCACGTTGCGCATGCGTGAGGATTCGGTCTCTCTGCTTCTAAGATCGCTTACTACTGCGCATGTTCTTGCAATGAAGTGATTACTTGTTCCTACTGCGCTTGCGCTTGGACTTAACTTTTTGCGGACTCATCTCTTCAACTACTGGTGCGCATGTATTAGGACTTAGTATAATTATGATTAATCATCACTAGTGCGCTTGCGTTTATTTGTTTTGCGCTTGCGCTAGGTCTTAGAAGATTTGGCTTCACTTGCTTATTGCGCATATGTTGAGACTTAGGTTCACTTCCTCTAGAACAGGCATGTCCAAACTGCGGCCCTCCAGCTGTTGCAAAAATACAACTCCCAGCATGCCTGGATAGCTTACAGCTATTAGGGCATGCTGGGAGTTGTAGTTTTGCAACAGCTGGAGGGCCGCAGTTTGGACATGCCTGCTCTAGAACTAACTTCTAATACTCATGTTCTTGGACTTAATACAATGGTATGGTTGCTTATTCCTACTGCGCTTGCACTTGAACTTAGCTTTTATAGCTACTTCCTTACAGACTTATCTCTTCAACAGCTAGTGTGCATGTCCTAGGACTTAGTTTAATGATATAATTATCTTATAGAACGCAATGTAATAATCCCATCACTATTACCATACTATAGAACTGGGGACAAAATCTTACTCCTGTTTATTGAGATAATTCTTAGTAAGAGCCCACTAGTTATGGTATGGTGTTATCTGCTTAGTTCACCATATGGGCAACCTATTTTGATCCTTAACATAGTGTGAGTCCTCTTTTTATTTCTCATTCAATTATATATACATCTGTAATATTTATCAGTTTCCACCAGATTATATCTTTTCACTTTATTCATTTGATTTAGTTATCTGTCATATACATATCGGGCATTAGGGATCTTTTAAATAAATGAAGAGTAAGTGAACCCTTCATTGAGACCTTTGGGGCCTAAACTTTGCACGCGGTAGATCCAGCGAGTTTCTTTTTGTAGGATCTTTTATGTATGCTGAATGCATAATTTTTGGGGCCTGTAGTACACTGGGCTGCTGAAAAATTGATATCCAATGACCGTGTAATCTACCTCCAGCCACATACTTACTTGTTCTTTTATGTACGCTGAGTGCATATTTTTTGGGACCTGTAGTACACTGGCCTGCTGTAAAATTGATATCCAATGACCGTGTAACCTACCTCCAGCCATATACTTGTTCTTTTATGTACACTGAATTATTGTTGCGGCCTCGGTGGAATTCAACACCTATGACGACCACGTGTCATCGAATTTCAACTATTATCATTAGTGTTTTTTTTCAAGAGGGGGGATTTCGTTAGCCATGTTTTTAATGCAATTTTATATTTTTAGTTCTTTTAAACATATGTATTTGACCTGTATTTGTACTGGCCTGCTGAAAAATTGATATCCGATATCCGTGTAATCTACCTCCAGTCACATACTTACTTGTTCTTTTATGTACGCTGAATGCATATTTTTTGGGACCTGTAGTACACTGGCCTGCTGTAAAATTGATATCCATTGACCGTGTAATATACCTCCGGCTACATAATCACTTGATCTTTTCTGTCTGGTGAATGCCTAATGTTTGAGACCTGTAGTCCAGTGGCCTAAAGTAAAATTTTTATCCATTGACCTCATAATGTACCTCGAACCACATAATCAGAATTTCTTTTATGTCAGGCAAATGCCTAATTTTTAAGGCCTGTACTCCCCTGGCCTAAAATAAAAAATTTCTAGGCTCCAACATGGCACTTTTCAGAGAATTTCCCTTTAAGACGCATACAAATGTCCCCTGATTAAGATAGATATCTTTTGTTGGAATTTTTTTCATTGATCGCCCTCTAGTATGTCACTGTCCATGTTGTGGGACTATTTGTACACTTCTACTAAGTATTTGGTGGCTGCAAATATGAGCTGAAGGTTTTTCAGATTCACCTGCCATTAAAGTGAATGGGGCCCGTTGCGAACTTGTGGTTAGCAAACATTTGATCGCGTTCGCGAACCGTCCCGGCCGATGTTCGTCCATCACTACTTTTGAGACCCTAGAAATGCACCTGCCTGTAACCAAAAAGGGGTTATCCCACAACTCAGACTGGGTTGAGGGTTATGGTGCAGCCACACGTTCCGGTTTCTGCATGCAGCCTTTGAAGCCAAAATCAGCAATGGATTATGAAAGGAGAGAAAGTATCAAGGATAGATATCACTGCTCTTTTTTTAATTGACTCCGGGTTTTGGTCCCATAATACTATAATACTGCCACTATGTACAAGAATATAACTACTATAATACTGACCCCTACAGTATGTACAAGAATATTACTACTATAAATTATAGTAGTTATATTCTTGTACATAGGGATCAGTATTATAGTAGTTATATTGTTATGCATAGGAGGCAGTATTATAGTAGTTATATTCTTGTATATAGAAGGCAGTATTATAGCTGCTATATTCTTGTAAATAGGGAGCAATACTATAGACTATAATATTGATCCCTATGTACAAGAATATAACTGCTACAATACTGCCTTCTATGTACAAGAATATAACTTCTATAATACTGCCTCCTATATACAAGAATATAACTTCTATAATGCTGTCTCCTATGTACAAGAATATAACTACTATAATACTGCCTCCTATGTACAAGAATATAACTACTATAATACTGCTTCTATGTACAAGAATATAACTACTATAATACTGTTCCTATGTACAAGAATATAACTACTATAATACCGCCTCCTATGTATAAGAATATAATTACTATAATACTACGTGTATGTACATGAATATAACTTCTATAACTGTGCAAGAATATAACTACTGTAATATGGGCCTTGTTAATTGACTTAAATGGAAACAACACTGCAATATTCAGAAGAGCCACTATGAAAAATCCAGCATTCTGAATGGGAACATTATACATTAGGATGTAGACACAACCAGCTGATCCATCTAATATTGATGGCTTGTACTAAGGATGGGCCATCAGTATTAGGCGACTTCTTCGGAGATCCATCTGTCTGTTCCGGCATAGAGCAGCCCAACAGATTTTGCTGGATACGCGTTGTCAGACCATCTATTTCACCGCTGAATCCCCATTGATTGCAATGAGGTTCGGCGGTGATCCGGATGCTTTCAGGCATAAATGGCAGGTTTGCAACGATTCTTTGCCTGTACAACAGCTGGCATTTGAGCCGGATCTCCTAAATGGAGATGTGAACACAGCCTTAAAAGCTGAATCAGCTGTTTATGTTTGTATGTGTATAGATGCTTTAAAAGGAACCTGTCAGCACCAAAATGGTCCCTAAAGTGCAGTACCTTGCAGCTGATGTCATCTGGTATGATGTATTTGTCTAAGCTTTCAAATATGCATGTTCGCTGTAGTACAACTTTTATTGTATGCAAATGACGAAGCTTTCATGCTTGAAGTCAAACTTGCTGCACACCCTTCTTGCCCCTTTGCTTTTAATTTTATTTATTTTTCCGTTTTCTTTATGCGCGATTCCTCGTTGAGATTTTGTGCTTGGGCCGTATGATAACGGTCTCTGGAACGCTTGTGCAATCTCTCAAGAAGGAATTGAGCATGAAAAAAAATAATTCAAAGCCCACGAAATGCAAAGGGGTGGGAAGGGGACACAGCAAGCTTAAGCTTGAAGTGGGAAAGCCTGTGCCACCCCGACTTTAAGATCCCCATTTGCATACAGCCTGAGGAAACAGCAATCATGCCCATTAGATGACTTAGACACGCACGTTGTTAGAAACCAGATGATATCAGCTGTAAGGTACTGCGGGCTGTTTAGGGGCCATTTTAGTGCTGACAGTTTAAATAGGTGACATTCTGTGTTTCCATGGTGATGATCTGTATACAGCAGACGGGCCTGGTTGTATACCTTCCTGCTCTGATGAGATGACCATAGAGCAGCTGTCATCTTCACTATTTTCTCTATCAACTTTTAGGTGACAACAAGGGTTTCCTGATTCTGGTAACCGTTGCTCTGAATACCAATGTCGTATTTCGGTGTAACATGCCCAGGTTGTCAGGGCAACAGGTATCTCTATCCAGCATACAGAAGACCACTGTCTGTGACTACATGACAAATATCCAGATCCTACGGAGAAGAAATTATCATATTTAAACCTTATTCAGCCATATCTAGGATAGCTGATTAACAACCAATATGGCTGCCACTGCCCACAGCACCCAGGTTTCCCAGCGTCTGGAATGGCAAATCTATTTAGTTTTTTTAAATGTTAAAAAACTTCCAACTGCTTAGCTATGGAACTAGCATGGTCTGAAAAACTGAACAAACACCACTTCTACCCTAAAAGAGGTGACGTGGTGGACATTAGTGAGAGAAGTAGAACCACTAACCACTGCAGACATGTATTTTACAATAGGTCACTCCAATAATTTAGGTAGCTTGTAATGATCTTACATCAAGTCTTATACTCCAGTCACAACCAGAGCTACATGCTCAAAGCTACTCAGAATCTGGCTAGGATACACTTTGCAAACAGACATGTGACCCACTGATCCTTCTGAGGCTACATAATACAGTGCACGGAGCCGGACTTAGGCTATAAAATATACTGAATTGGTAACCTCAAATTTAATTTAAAATAAATTGATTTGATGGAGAAATGAATGCGTAGCTAATGCTTAAATAGGTTTTTATATATGTCCTATAGGTGCTGGATTGACCTCTAAGGAACCCTCTCCATCTGAAGAACAAGGGCCCCAAAGTCAATGGAGAGCAAGTCGCATACTTACAGACACCTGTCACGGACGTTCCCGCGACAGGTGGCAGGAGATCAGTGAGACTGGCAACAAGTGGTTTGATCTGATGTTTTCCGTTTGGCTCAAATGACGTCTGTGTTGTTTCTAGTGCTTGCCACACCTTCTTTCCCCAGGTGTGGCTATTAGGGTCATTTAGCCTCCTCTATTTATGGTTGCTTCTCCCACAATGATGTGCGGTTTATAGCTTTTCTTTGGACCTTTGGATAGATTGTGGTTGGATCTCGGCGGAATTCCTGGTGCTTCCATTGCTCCTTTGAAGTTAAGTCTTTCCTTTCCCTTTTGTATTTTCTTTGCGTTCTGTGTGTTGCATTTCCCTATTGTTTGTATTAGGCATGAAGGAGACTCCTGTTTGTCCTTTCTTTTGATGGAACAGGTAGTCTTCTCCCTGCCATTAGTACCAGGGTCCTATAGGGCTTGATAGGACTCTAAGTATTCCTGCGTATGAACTCACCTACCTTTGAGGTCTGTTCATACTGGTACTCAAGATTTTGGTTAGGAATTTCACTAGGAGGTGTCCATTTTCTTTCCCTAGTACTCAGGCCTCATTCCCTGTTCCCCCCTTCCCTCCTATGCTCAGTGTGGCGTTTCCCTCCCACACCGAAGCGTGACATTTTAAACCGCCAAAACCATCATTTTTTGCTTGTTTGTGTGCAGCCATGGATCCTATTGCTGCACTGGCAGGTCAGCTGCAAGGGCTATCTTTGGAGGTAGCTGACCTCCTTACGAGTCATGGGCTTTTTCTCTGCCGACCGGATCGCAGTCTCTCCGGTCAGTAGATGAATTTTTCAAAGCTTTGGGTCTTATCTATGATGATCCAGATTGGACCTCTCTAGCCGAAACCAAACTCTGCAGCCTTTGTCAGGGTGAGATTTATTGCTCTGAGTTTAGGAGGTAAGATACAGATACGGAGTGGAACAATCCTACCCTCCGTTGCCAGTTTTGTCAAGGGTTATCAGAGAGGCTGGAGGATGTTTTGGCCTTTCATGAAACCCCACTACTGTCTCTGGAGACTGCTATGTCTATTGCTATACGCATTGATAGACGCCTGAGAGAGAGATTTAGGGGCCCCCATTCTCAGGAAATACTATCACATGTTTTATTGTCCTCCTCTGACACTTGCATGAAGCTACTCCTGGGTTTATGTCTGGGGACAAACTCATGCAATTTGGGGGAGCTACTCCTGTATCCGCTTTTAAGCATACTGGTAATAGGAAGGGAGTGTGCTTTTTCTGCGGACAGAAGGTACATTTTATCAGAGTATGTCCATACATTCAACTGCAAAAAGAAAAAAGAGGGACATTGCATTTGTCTTTGACTGGTAGCACCTGATTTCTCCTGACTGTTGAGGTGGCACTAGAGTAAAAAACTGTGGGGATTAAGGTGTTTATCGACAGCGGGGCTGGGACGAACATGATTGATGCTTAGTTTCCCCATATGCACGGGTTGTCAGTGAGTGCATTAGAAAAAAAACATTTCCGTTTTTGCTATTGATTCTGCACCTCTAAGGCTACTTTCACACTAGTGGCAGCCTTCTCCGGCAAGCTATTCTGGCGGGTGAACAGCCTGCCGGATCCCTGCTGCCACTAGTGCATGCGTGCCGCTGGAGGTCCGCTCTGGCCCCATTGACTATGCTGAGAGGCAGCCGGAATAAAAGTAAGATGTTTTTTTTTAAGTGGTGCATGATATCAGATTAAGAGTGGGTGACTTTTATCAAGAATTTATCTCGTGTTTTGTATTGGAGGGTCTCCCTGCTCCGGTGATTCTGGGTTAACTGTGGTTAAGCAAGCACAATCCAACCATTGATTGGCAAGCTAGACAGATTTTGGATTGGGGTGATTATTGCATTGACAATTGTCTGAATACATCTTTTTCTGTTTTAACTACTAAGATATTACCCTCTTTTATATCTGATTTCGCCAATGTATTTTCTGAGAGTGGATGCCAGAATTTACCTCCACATCAGGAATATGACTGTCCTATGAACCTTATTCCCCAAGCTAAGTTGACGAAATCTAGGTTGTATAACCTTTATGGACCTGAAAGACTGGCCATATGAGAAAGTATATTGCCGAGAGTTTGGCTAAAGGACACATAAGACATTGTTTAAAAAAAAAAAGGACAGAGGTCTTCGGCCATGTCTGGATTTCCGTGAAATCAATCGAATTACTGATCCTTACCCTCTTGCTTTGATTCCCGATTTCTTTAACCAGATTGTTGGTGCCAAGGTGTTCTCCAAGTTGGACTTAAGGGGGGCATATAATCTGGTTAGGATCAAGGAAGGGGATGAATGGAAGACGGCTTTTAATACTCCTGAGGGGCACTTTGAGAACCTGGTCATGCCTTTTGGGTTGACCAATGCTCCTGCGGTTTTCCAGCATTTTGTGAATGCCATTTTTCATCACCTTGTGAGGAGGTTTGTAGTCGTGTATTTGGATGACATTCTAATTTATTTTCCAGACCTGGAGATACACCAGGATTAGGGTTGTTTCGATACCAAAATTTTGATTTGGTTTCGATACCATAAAAAAGTATTGTGATACTCGATACCATTCGATACCAAGCAAAAAAAATAAAACGCCAAAAAAAGCTGCGTGCATTCTGCATTTTATGGAACGTCCGGCCCATAAGAGAACAGTCCTATCCTATTTTTGGGGGGGACAAGGTGACAAATAAAAAGGCGAATGGCACAGTTTTTCTATTCTTTTTTTTTCTTTTACAGTGTCCACAGCATAAGAGAGATTTTTTTATATTTTGGACTTTTTGGACATGGCGATATGTAATATTTTATTTATTTATTGTTTATATATTTTATATGTAAAATTGGGAAAGTGGGTGATTTATACTATTTTGGTGGGGTTTTTTCACTTTTTTTTTTACATTTTATTTAATAACTATCTCCCCCTTAGGGGTAGAACCTGAGATATTGTAATCCCTTAACCTATTCACCCTAATAGATCTCTATTAGGGTGAATAGGATCTTATACTGTCCCTGCTGCCCTGTGCTTTGTGGACACAGCAGCAGGGAGCTGACCATGGCAGCCAGGGGTTCAGTAGCGTCCTGGCTGCCATGGTAACCTGATCGGAGCCCCAGGATTACAGTGCTGGGGCTCCGATCACAACTGCCACTGCCACCAATGAGAGGAGAGGAGGGGACTCTGTGGCGATTTTAATACTGTGAAGGGTGGGGGGGAGGGCGCACTGCGCCACCAATGTTTTTAATACTGGGGATGGGGGGGAGGGCGCACTGCGCCACTAATGTTTTTAATACTGGGGACGGGGGGTGGGGGAGGGCGCACTGCACCACCAATGATAATTAACGTTTAATATACAAATACAGCCGGCGGCAGAAACACATTGCAGGCACCCGACCTCTGACAGGGCGCTGCGATGAGAGGCAGTTAACTTCCTCAGGTGTGGCACCTGAGGGGTTAATTGCCGCAAATCGCAGCACGCTGTCAGAGGCAGGGTGCCGGCAATGTGTTTCTGCCGCTTGTATTAGTAATGTATTAAACGTTAGTTATCATTGGTGGCACAGTGGCCACAGCCCCTCTCCTCCTCCGCCCCTCTGTGCTCTCATTGGTGGCAGCGGCAGCACAGGGGGAGGGAGAGACTGCTTTCTTCTCCCCGTGCTGCTGAGGGACCATGGCCGCGCTGAGAGCAGCACGCTCATGTTCTCTGATACTGGGCTGTGCAGTTGCACATCCTAGTATCGATAAAAGGCAAATCCCAGTATCATATCGATACCGGAACAAAAGTATCGACTGGGTATCGAAAGTACTATACCTTAAACAACCCTAATCAGGATCATGTTAGACAGGTGTTACAGATCCTAAGAGATAATAAATTGTATGCAAAATTAGAGAAGTGCAGTTTTTGTGATACCTGCTGTTATCTTCATGTTTTCGAATGGATCTAAAGAAAGTCCATGCTGTATTGGACTAGGATCGACACGAAAATCTGAAGGCTCTTATGCGGTTTTTGGGGTTCACCAACTATTACCAAAAATGTATTCAGAACTATTCGACAATAGTAAAACCCTTAAAGGGGTTGTCCAGGTTCAGAGCTGAACCTGGACAGCCCTCCATTTCCCCCCCGGCAGCCCCCCTGACATGAGCATCGGAGCAGTTCATGCTCCGATGCTCTCCTTTGCCCTGCGCTAAATCGCGCAGGGCAAAGGCATTTTTCTGAGTTCCGGTGACGTACCGGGGCTCTCTATGGGGCTGACAGGAACCCCGGTGACGTCACCGGCACTGATGGGCGGGATTTGGCTCTGCCCTAGCCAGTAAAACGGCTAGGGCAGAGCTAAAGCCCGCCCCTCAGAGCCGGTGACGTCACCGAACACACTGCTGGGCGGAAGTTACCGCCCGGCAGTGTGTTATTGTAAACACAAGAGCCTGTGCCCTGCGCGATCTAGCGCAGGGCACAGGAGCGCATCGGAGCATGAGATGCTCCGATGCCAGGCTCAGGAGGGCTGCCGGGGTGAAAATAAGGGTATGTCCGGGTTCAGCTCTGAACCCGGACAACCCCTTTAACTGACATGACTAAGAAAGGGACAGATGTTTCAGTGTGGTCTGATTCTGAGTTGCAAGCCTTTTCTGCGATTAAGGATTGCTTCTCTTCAAGTTCTGCCCCTATATTGGTGCAGCCGGATGTATCACAACTAGAGTTGTGCGGACACCTGGATGTTCGGGTTCGACCGAACTTGAGAAACAAGTTTGAGTTTGGGACCCGAACTTGACCCTGAACCTGAACCCTATTGAAGTCAATGGGGACCCGAACTTTGGAGCACTAAAATGGCTGTAAAAATGTCATGGAAAGGGCTAGAGGGCTGCAAATGGCAACACAATGGGGTTAAGAGCATGGCAAGTGCTCTGCAAATAAATGTGGATAGGGAAATGACATAAAATAACATAAAATACATTTTAAAAAAAATTATCTTGATCTAGGACGAGGTCCATATGGAGTAGGAGGTTGAGGAGGTGGTGGATGTGGCGGTGTAGGTGGAAGCGGCGGTGGAGGAGGAGGAGGTAGCCTACACTGATTTTTGGTTTGTACACCCCAAAACATTGGTAAATATAACCTTCCAGTCATGCTAAACACACGTTCAGACAATACATTGGCTGCAGGGCAAGCCAGCACCTCCAAGGGGTAAAGGGCAAGCTCAGGCCATGGCCCAATTTGGAGACCCAGAAGTTGCATGGGCTGACCCCTGTCAGTCAGTTCCTGTAGGCGTGTGCACACTTACTGCCCCACCATGTCGCACGTCCCCGTGATGTTCGCGATCCAATTAGATATCTGCTCTATCAACTTTCGATGTTCTTTTATGCACCTACCATAGTGATCACAGGTGGTGGGGAATCAGGGTTCCAGGCCAGAGAGGGAGCGCGAGAAAGAGAGACCACATCCAAGGGAGGATTCGTTTTTTCAAATTTAAAATTATAGAGTTGAAATATGGGAGAAATTATTAAAGAGTAAAAGTGTGACAACTTTTCAAAGTTTAAGCATTGAATGAAAGGAGGTGGCGCGCATTAATTACTGAATAATATATTACATTTTATTCCCTGTCACCTATGCATAGCAGGTATTAATTCACGTCTAAAATTGTATAATGTCAACCAAAGAATGTAACAGAAAAATTATTAAAATTTATTAAGCTGTCAACTAGGTAGAGGGGTATATTACACCCAAAAATTGGTGAATTTCACCCAAAAATGTAACTGACAATTTTTCTTAAACCTGTCTACTAGGTATAGCAGTGGTACATCACACCCAAAAATTGGTGAATTTCACCAGAATATATAACGGACAATTTTTTTTTTGTTTAACCTGTCTACTAGGTATAGTAGTCATCCGCGTCCGTGATCCGTGTCCGTTTTTTCCTATCATTTCAAAGGCAAACTTGAGGTTCTGGCGGTGCCCCAGCTGCGTTGGCGACATCTTCCTCGTCCTCTGCCTTCGCCTTGTGCTTCCACTGTGCCCCCGCTGTCAGGTGGGAATGCCACCAGCAGCGCGTCTACCAGCGTGCGCATGTACTCGCGCATCTTACGATCACGCTCCAGTGAGGGAATTAAGGACGGTGAGTTGTCATTGTAATGGGGATCCAGCAGCGTAGCCACCCAGTAATCAGCACAAGTTAGAATGTGGGCAACTCGGCAGTCGTTGCGGAGACACTGCAGCATGTAATCGCTCATGTGTGCCAGGCTGCCCACATGAGCGATTACATGAGCTGTCTCGTCTGTGTCCTCTGTATCTCCCCATCCACGCACCAGTGATGGCCATGAGCTGGTCTGGGTGCCACCCTTCTGTGAACATGGTTCCTCCTCCTCCATCTCCTCCTCCTCATCCTCCACAACTGTGCCCTGGTTGGACAATTGTATACCTTGGGTTTGTGGGTGCAGGAACCCATCCTCGGACCCACTTGGAAATGACTAGCCGGAAACCCTACAAAATGATTCCTCTTCCTCCTCCTCCTCCTGTGCCACATCCTCTTCCACCATCGCCAGGAGCGTTTTTTTCAAGGAGGCATAGAAGTGGGATAGTAATGCTGAGAACGGCGTTATCGGCACTGGCCGGCTCTATCATAAGGCAGCCCAAGCGGCTGCTCGAGGGCGCTGCAAACAATTAACTTGCTAACTTACACTTGCCCCGCTGAGCCTGTGTGCCACGCAGCACGGCCGCCCCCCCGGCCCTCACTGTCGCAGTCACAGAGCAAGCGGCACACAGCTGACAGGCTGAGGCAGAAGACGCAGCAACACACAACACACTCTGAGCTACGAGACCCTGGTGTATTTAAATCTCATTTAGCATGTCTTTCATAAAAGTTTCTCCTGGGATTTGAACTCATGACTAGAGTTGAGCGAACACCTTGATGTTCGGGTTCGAGAAGTTCGGCCGAACTTCCTGGAAATGTTCGGGTTCGGGAGAGAGGTCCCATAGCAGAGATTCAGGCTTCATGTCATAGCAGAGAATCATGCTTCATGTCACCCAACACTGGAACAGGCCACTGTCAGATATTTTTAGGCCCCGGCACCTAGACAGGGGAGAGAGGTCCCATAGCACAGATTCAGGCTTCATGTCATAGCAGAGAATCAGGCTTCACGTCACCCAAAACTGGAACAGTCCATTGTCAGATATTTAGGCCCGGCACCCAGACAGAGGAGAGAGGTCCCATAGCAGAGATTCAGGCTTCATGTCATAGCAGAGAATCAGGCTTCACGTCACCCAAAACTGGAACAGTCCATTCTCAGATATTTAGGCCCCGGCACCCAGACAGAGGAGAGAGGTCCCATAGCAGAGATTCAGGCTTCATGTCATAGCAGAGAATCATGCTTCATGTCACCCAACACTGGAACAGGCCACTGTCAGATATTGTTAGGCCCCGGCACCCAGACAGAGGAAAGAAGCCGCAGCAACACACAACACACACTCTGAGCTACGAGACCCTGGTGTATTTAAATCTCATTTAGCATGTCTTTCAGAAAAGTTTCTCCTGGGATTTGAGCTCATGACTAGAGTTGAGCGAACACCTGGATGTTCGGGTTCGAGAAGTTCAGCCGAACTTCCCGGAAATGTTCGGGTTCGGGAGAGAGGTCCCATAGCAGAGATTCAGGCTTCATGTCATAGCAGAAAATCAGGCTTCACGTCACCCAAAACTGGAACAGTCCATTGTCAGATATTTAGGCCCCGGCACCCAGACAGAGGAGAGAGGTCCCATAGCAGAGATTCAGGCTTCATGTCATAGCAGAGAATCAGGCTTCATGTCATAGCAGAGAATCAGGCTTCACGTCACCCACCACTGGAACAGGCCATTGTCAGATATTTAGGCCCCGGCACCCAGACAGAGGAGAGAGGTCCCATAGCAGAGATTGAGGCTTCATGTCATAGCAGAGAATCATGCTTCATGTCACCTAACACTGGAACAGTCCATCGTCAGATATTTAGGCCCCGGCACCCAGACAGAGGAGAGAGGTCCCATAGCAGAGATTCAGGCTTCATTTCATAGCAGAGAATCATGCTTCATGTCACCAAACACTGTAACAGGCCACTGTTAGATATTTTTAGGCCCCGGCACCCAGACAGAGGAGAGAGGTCCCATAGCAGAGATTGAGGCTTCATGTCATAGCAGAGAATCATGCTTCATGTCACCTAACACTGGAACAGTCCATTGTCAGATATTTAGGCCCCGGCACCCAGACAGAGGAGAGGTTCATTCAACTTTGGGTTGCCCCGCAATATAATGGTAAAATGAAAATAAAAAGAGGATTGAATGAGTAAGTGCCCTGGAGTACAATAATATATGGTTAAGGGGAGGTAGTTATAAATGTCTAATCTGCACAAGGGATGGACAGGTCCTGTGGGATCCATGCCTGGTTAATTTTTATAAACGTCAGCTTGTCCACATTGGCTGTAGACAGGCGGCTGCGTTTGTCTGTAATGACGCCCCCAGCCGTGTTGAATACACGTTCAGACAAAACGCTGTCCGCCAGACAGGCCAGCACCTCCAAGGCATAAAAGGCTAGCTCTGGCCACGTGGACAATTTGGAGACCCAGAAGTTGAATGGGGCCGAACCATCAGTCAGTACGTGGAGGGGTGTGAACACATACTGCTCCACCATGTTAGTGAAATGTTGCCGTGACACAGCTGCGTTGGCGACCTCTTGCTCCTCCTCTGTCTTCGCCTTGGGCTTCCACTTGTTCCCCTGTGACATTTGGGAATGCTCTCAGTAGCGCATCTACCAATGTGCGCTTGTACTCGCGCATCTTCCTATCACGCTCCAGTGCAGGAAGTAAGGTGGGCACATTGTCTTTGTACCGTGGATCCAGCAGGGTGGCAACCCAGTAGTCCGCACACGTTAAAATGTGGGCAACTCTGCTGTCGTTGCGCAGGCACTGCAGCATGTAGTCGCTCATGTGTGCCAGACTGCCAAGAGGTAAGGACAAGCTATCCTCTGTGGGAGGCGTATCGTCATCGTCCTGCGTTTCCCCCCAGCCACGCACCAGTGATGGGCCCGAGCTGCGTTGGGTGCCACCCCGCTGTGAACATGCTTCATCCTCATCCATTTGTACCTGGCCTCTGCTGTTGCAAAAAACCTCCCTCTGAGTCACTTCGAAGAGACTGGCCTGAAAGTGCTAAAAATGACCCCTCTTCCTCCTCCTCCTCCTCCTCCTCCTGAGCCACCTCCTCTTCCATCATCGCCCTAAGTGTTTTCTCAAGGAGACATAGAAGTGGTATTGTAACGCTGATAACGGCCTCATCGCCACTGGCCATGTTGGTGGAGTACTCGAAACAGCGCAACAGGGCACACAGGTCTCGCATGGAGGCCCAGTCATTGGTGGTGAAGTGGTGCTGTTCCGCAGTGCGACTGAACCGTGCGTGCTGCAGCTGAAACTCCATTATGACCTGCTGCTGCTCGCACAGTCTGTCCAGCATGTGCAAGGTGGAGTTCCACCTGGTGGGCACGTCGCATATGAGGCGGTGAGCGGGAAGGCCGAAGTTACGCTGTAGCGCAGACAGGCGGGCAGCGGCAGGATGTGAACGCCGGAAGCGCGAACAGACGGCCCGCACTTTATGCAGCAGCTCTGACATGTCGGGGTAGTTGTGAATTAACTTCTGCACCACCAAATTCAACACATGCGCCAAGCAAGGGATGTGCGTCAAACCGGCTAGTCCCAGAGCTGCAACGAGATTTCGCCCATTATCACACACCACCAGGCCAGGCTTGAGGCTCACCGGCAGCAACCACTCATCGGTCTGTTGTTCTATACCCCGCCACAACTCCTGTGCGGTGTGGGGCCTGTCCCCCAAACATATGAGTTTCAGAATGGCCTGCTGACGTTTACCCCGGGCTGTGCTGAAGTTGGTGGTGAAGGTGTGTGGCTGACTGAATGAGCAGGTGGAAGAAGAGGAGGAGGAAGCCGAGTAGGAGGAGGAGGCAACAGGAGGCAAAGAATGTTGCCCTGCGATCCTTGGCGGCGGAAGGACGTGCGCCAAACAGCTCTCCGCCTGGGGCACAGCCGCCACTACATTTACCCAGTTTGCAGTTAGCGAGATATAGCGTCCCTGGCCGTGCTTACTGGTCCACGTATCTGTGGTTAGGTGGACCTTGCCACAGATGGCGTTGCGCAGTGAACACTTGATTTTATCGGATACTTGGTTGTGCAGGGAAGGCACGGCTCTCTTGGAGAAGTAGTGGCAGCTGGGAACAACATACTGTGGGACAGCAAGCGACATGAGCTGTTTGAAGCTGTCTGTGTCCACCAGCCTGAATGACAGCATTTCATAGGCCAGTAGTTTAGAAATGCTGGCATTCAGGGCCAGGAATCGAGGGTGGCTAGGTGGGAATTTACGCTTTCTCTGAAATGTTTGTGAGATGGAGAGCTGAACGCTGCCGTGTGACATGGTTGAGATGCTTAGTGACGGAGGTGGTGGTGTTGGTGGTACATCCTCTGTTTGCTGGGCGGCAGGTGCCAACGTTCCTCCAGAGGCGGAGGAAGAGGCCGAGGCGGCAGCAGCATAAGAGGCCGAGGCGGCAGCAGCAGAAGAGGTAGCAGGGGGAGCCTGAGTGAGTTCCTTGTTTTTAAGGTGTTTACTCCACTGCAGTTCATGCTTTGCATGCAGGTGCCTGGTCATGCAGGTTGTGCTAAGGTTCAGAGCGTTAATGCCTCGCTTCAGGCTCTGATGGCACAGCGTGCAAACCACTCGGGTCTTGTCATCAGCACATTATTTGAAGAAGTGCCATGCCAGGGAACTCCTTGAAGCTGCCTTTGGGGTGCTCGGTCCCAAATGGCGGCGGTCAGTAGCAGGCGGAGTCTCTTGGCGGCGAGTGTTCTGCTTTTGCCCCCTGCTCCCTCTTTTGCTACGCTGTTGGCTCGGTCTCACCACTGCCTCTTCCTCCAAACTGTGAAAGTCAGTGGCACGTCCTTCATTCCATGTGGGGTCTAGGACCTCATCGTCCCCTGCATCGTCTTCCACCCAGTCTTCCTCCCTGACCTCCTGTTCAGTCTGCACACTGCAGAAAGACGCAGCAGTTGGCACCTGTGTTTCATCATCATCAGAGACGTGCTGAGGTAGTATTCCCATTTCCTCATCATCAGGAAACATAAGTGGTTGTGCGTCAGTGCATTCTATGTCTTCCACCGCTGGGGAAGGACTAGGTGGATGCCCTTGGGAAACTCTGCCAGCAGAGTCTTCAAACAGCATAAGAGACTGCTGCATAACTTGAGGCTCAGACAGTTTCCCTGATATGCATGGGGGTGATGTGACAGATTGATGGGCATGGTTTTCAGGTGCCATCTGTGCGCTTTCTGCAGAAGACTGGGTGGGAGATAATGTGAACGTGCTGGATCCACTGTCGGCCACCCAATTGACTAATGCCTGTACCTGCTCAGGCCATCCTTAGAACGGCATTGGGCCCGAACAAATATCGCTGTAAATTCTGGCGGCTACTGGGACCTGAGGTAGTTGGTACACTAGGACGTGTGGCTGTGGCAGAACGGCCACGTCCTCTCCCAGCACCAGAGGGTCCACTAACACCACCACGACCATGTCCGCGTCCGTGTCCCTTACTAGATGTTTTCCTCATTGTTACCGTTCACCACAATAAGAAAAAAATTATTTGGCCCAATGTATTGAATTTAAATTCAGGCCTTTTTTTTACAGACACCTAACACTATCTGGCTATCTATTTAGGTACCGTATTACACTAATACAGGCACAGCAGTAACGACAAATTTAGCTGAATATAAATTGTAGGCCTAGTATTTAGGCGCTGGATGACAGGTATACGTTTACGGACAGAATTAGACTTGGAAATGCACGGTAGTGTGTGAAGTTATTGTGGATGACCCTATCAGCACCTTTAATCTAATATACCCTTTTATGGATAGATTTAAAGTAGGCCTGATACAGCAGAAACCGCTAATTTAGGGAATTGCTAAGTTGGGAATTGTATTTCAACCCGGAACAAAAACTGTGCTTTGACGGACACCAAATAACTTGACCAGCCACAGCAATAACCACAGATTTAGCTGGATATAAATTTTAGGCCTATTATTTAGGCGCTGGGTGACAGGTATACGTTTACGGACAGAATTAGACTTGGAAATGCACGGTAGCGTGTGAAGTTCTTGTGGATGACCCTATCAGCACCTTCAATCTAATATACCCTTTTATGGATAGATTTAAAGTAGGCCTGATACAGCAGAAACCACTAATTTAGGGAATTGCTAAGTTGGGAATTGTATTTCAACCCAGAACAAAAACTGTGCTTTGACGGACACCAAATAACTTGACCAGCTACAGCAATAACCACAGATTTAGCTGAATATAAATTTTAGGCCTATTATTTAGGCGCTGGTGACAGGTATACGTTTACGGACAGAATTAAACTTGGAAATGCACGGTAGCGTGTGAAGTTCTTGAGGATGACACTATCCGCACCTTCAATCTAATATACCCTTTTATGGATAGATTTAAAGTAGGCCTGATGCAGCAGAACCCACTGATTTAGGGAATTGCTAAGTTGGGAATTGTATTTCAACCCAGAACAAAATCTGTGCTTTGGCGGACACTAAATAAATTGACCAGCCACAGCAATAACCACAGATTTAGCTGAATATAAATTTTAGGCCTATTATTTAGGCGCTGGGTGACAGGTATATGTTTACGGACAGAATTAAACTTGGAAATGCACGGTAGCGTGTGAAGTTCTTGAGGATGACACTATCCGCACCTTCAATCTAATATACCCTTTTATGGATAGATTTAAAGTAGGCCTGATACAGTAGAAACCACTGATTTAGGGAATTGCTAAGTTGGGAATTGTATTTCAACCCAGAACAAAAATATATCCTTTGCCAGACAGCAGACAGTATTACAATTGGCTAGCCACAGCTGAAACACCAGATTTAGGGTACTGCTATTTTGGCAATTGTATTTCACCCCTCAATAAAATAGCAAGCACAGCCAAGCCCCTGATGTAGGATATAGCACTATTGATGGCTAAATGGACTTGGTGGCAGCTTGTGCTGGCGCACCACAAGACACAAAATGGCCGCCGATCACCCCAGAAAAAAGTGACTGAAAAACGCTCTGGGCAGTCTAAAAACAGTGAGCAATTGAATAGCAGAAGATGAATGATTCACAGCTGTAGATCGATCACTTCATTAAGTGTTTTTGCTGAGTAAATCCCTGTCTAGTGCCTAATCTCGCCCTAACAGCAGCAGCTGCATCCTCTCCCTACACTGATCAGAGCAGAGTGACGTGCGGCGCTACGTGACTCCAGCTTAAATAGAGGCTGGGTCACATGCTGCACTGGCCAATCACAGCCATGCCAATAGTAGGCATGGCTGTGATGGCCTCTTGGGGCAAGTAGTATGACGCTTGTTGATTGGCTGCTTTGCAGCCTTTTAAAAAGCGGCAAGAAAGCGCCGAACACCGAACCCGAACCCGGACTTTTACGAAAATGTTCGGGTTCGGATCTGTGCCACGGACACCCCAAAATTCGGTACGAACCCGAACTATACAGTTCGGGTTCGCTCATCCCTACTCATGACCTTTCACATCAGAGGCAAGGCACTTACCTACACAGCTATGAGAGCTGTATAGCCAGTTGCTTAAAAAAATAAAAATAAAAAATAAGACTTCTACTGTAGGTAACTTTGATACCTAGTGTACATCCATACACATTACAGCTGCCCCAGTACACTGTGTATCGATGTAGCAGAGCTGGGTGTGTTGGGGCAGCTGTCATTTGTATGGATGTACACTAGGTATCAAAGTTACCTACAGTAGAAGTTATACATATATATATATATATATATATATATATATATGTATTTTATTTTATTTTTTGTGACTGGCTATACAGCTCTCACAGCTGTGTGGGTAACTGCCTTGCCTCTGATACAGAAGGTCATGGGTTCGAACCCCAGGAGAAACTTTTCTGAAAGAGACTAAATAAGAACACAAGCACCAAATCTTCAACACTAGAGGCTGGTGGGAACACAGGCAGGAAGAGGCCTGCATCGCTGACATGGAGGTTAGTAAAAAATTGTATTTATTTTTTTAAATACTGGACTGTGTCTTTACTGCCACTGGGGAGGGGGGCTATTGGCGCCATGATACTGGCACAGGGAGGGGGGAGGAGAGAGACACTTGATACTGGCACATTAGGGGGCAGGGGGAGTGGATGGCACTATGATATTAGCACATGGGGGGGGCAAGAAATGCACATGAATCATGAGGAGCAGAAATGTGAAATGATGGGGGGAGGCAAGAAATGGACATGAATCATGAGGGCCAGAAATGTGAAATGATGGGGGGGCAAGGAATGTACATGAATAATGAGTGGCAGAAATGTGAAATTATGGGGGGGGGGCAAGAAATAGACATGAATCATGAGGGGCAGAAATGTGAAATGATGGGGGGGCAAGAAATGGACATGAATCATGAGGGGCAGAAATGTGAAATTATGGGGAGAGGCAAGAAATGGACATGAATTATGAGGGGCAGAAATGTGAAATGATGGGGGGGGGGGGGGGGCACCAAACGTAGATTCGCTTGTGTTGACAAAAATCCTTGCACCAGCCCTGTGGCCATGTTGGTGGAGTAATCGAAACAGCGCAACAAAAAACACAGTCTCGCATGGAGGCCCAGTCATTGGTGGCGAAGTGGTGCTGTTCTGCCGAGCGACTCACCCGTGCATGCTGCAGCTGAAACTCCACTATCACCTGCTGCTGCTCGCACAGTCTGGCCAGCATGTGCAAGGTGGAGTTCCACCTTGTGGGCATGTCGCATATGAGGCGGTGAGCGGGAAGGCCGAAGTTGCGCTGCAGCGATGACAGGCGAGCAGCAGCAGGGTGAGAACGCTGAAAGCGCGCACAGACGGACCGCACTTTATGCAGCAGCTCTGACATATCGGGGTAATTTTTAAGGAATCTCTGCACCACCAAATTCAGCACATGCGCCAGGCAAGGGATGTGCGTCAAACCGGCTAGTCCCAGAGCTGCTATGAGATTTCTCAAATTATTGCACACTACCAGGTCGGGCTTGAGGCTGACTGGCACAATCCACTCATCGGTCTGTTGTTCAAGGCCCGTCCACAGCTCCTGCACGGTGTGGGATTTTTCCCCAAAACAGATACGTTTTAAAACTGCCTGCTGCCGTTTACCCCTGGCTGTGCTGAAGTTGGTGGTGAAGGTGTTACGCTGACCGGATGAGGAGCTGGTAGAGGATGAGTAAGCAGAGTAGGAGGAGGAAGCAACAGGAGGCAAACTGAAGCGCCCTGCAATCCTCGGTGGTGGAAGGACATGCGCCTAACTGCTATCCGACTCAGGCCCAGTCACCACTGTATTTACACAGTGTGCTGTTATGGAGATATAACGGCCCTGACCGTGCTTACTGATCCACGTATCCGTAGTAAGGTGCACCTTGCCACAGATCGCGTTGCGCAGTGCACACCTGATTTTGTCCCCTACTTGGTTGTGCAGGGAAGGGAAGGTTCGCCTTGAAAAGTAGTGGCGGCTGGGAACGACGTACTGTGGGACAGCCACCGCCATAAGGTCTTTAAAACTATCCATCTCCACCAGACGGAATTACAGCATTTCAAAGGCCAGTAATTTAGAAATGCTGGCATTCAGGGCTAGGAATTGTGGGTGGGAAGGGGGGTACTTTCTCTTCTTCTCCAGCATTTGGGAGATGGAGAGCTGAACGCTTCCGTGGGACATTGTGGAGATGCTTGGTGACCCAGGTGTTGGTGTTGCTGACAGATCCTCTGTTTGAGGGGTGGCAGGTGGCACTGTCACTCCAGAGGTGGATGAAGAGGCCGAGACTGCAGCAGAAGAGGAAGCAGGAGGAGCCAGAGAGCTTTCTTGGTTTTTGAGGTGTCTACTCCACTGCAGCTCGTGCTTTTCACTTAAATGCCTGGTCATGCAGGTTGTGCTCAGGTTGAGAACGTTTATGCCTTGCTTGAGGCTCTGATTGCACAGTGTGCAAACCACTCGTGTCTTGTCATCAGCACATTGTCTGAAGAACTGCCACGCCAGGGAACTCCTTGGAGCTGGCTTTGGTGTGCTCGGTTCCATGCTGCTGTGGGCAGTAGCAGGCGTACTGTCTAGAGGATGGCTGCTCCGCTTTTGCACCCTGCTCCCTCTTCTGCTGTGCTGGTGGCTCTGTGCGACCACCGCCTCGTCTTCCGAACTACATCGGTCACTCGCATGACCTTTATTCCATGTGGGGTTGAGGACCTCATCGTCCTCCACATCATCTTCCACCCAGTCTTCACCTCTGCCTTCCTTGTCGGTCTGCACACTTTCGAAAGCCCCAGCAGTTGGCACCTGTGTTTCGTCATCATCCGAGACGTGCTGCGATGGTCCTCCCATGTACTCATCTTAAAAGATAAGTGGTTGGGCATCAGTGCACTCAATCTCTTCCACTTCTGGGGCAGGGCTAGGTGGATGGCCCTGGGAAACCCTGCTAACAGAGTTATCAAAAAGCAGAAGAGACTGCTGCATGACTTGAGGCTCAGACTGCTTGGCTGATTTGCAAGGGGGTGAGGTGAAAGACTGATGGACATCGGCTGCAGGTGCCAACTGTGGTCTTTCAGCAGGAGACTGGGTGGGAGACAATTTGAAGGAACTGGGTCCACTGTCAGCAACCCAATCTACTATCGCTTGTACTTGTTCAGGCCTCACCATTAGGCCCGACCAAATACCACTGCAGGTTTTGTCGCCTACTCGCACCTGAGGAAGGGGTTTCACTTGTGCGTGTAGCTTGCATAGATCGACCACGTCCTCTCCCTGCAATAGGAGCTCCACAAGCAGCACCACGACCTGGGCCACGTCCCTTATTTGACGCTTTCCTCATATTTTTTAAACTTAGGTTCTTGCCCTTAATGGGTGTTTAATTAATAGTAGAATAGAACGACAGTATGTAAAGGGTGTATCGCACACTGCCTGAACCAGACTAGGCATCAATTAAATCATTTTTGGACCAAAATGGCTGTATTTCAAATGCCTGAATCAAACCCCTGTATGTAGAGGGTGTATCTCACATGGCCTGAACCAGTGTAGGCCTGAATTCCATATTGGTGCACCGAATGGCTGTATTTCAAATGCCTGAATCAAACCCCTGTATGTAGAGGGTGTATCTCACACGGCCTGAATCAGTGTAGGCCTGAATTAAAGATTTGCCCAAAATGGCTGTATTTCAAATGCCTGAATCAAACCCCTGTATGTAGAGGGTGTATCTCACACGGCCTGACCCACTGTAGGCCTGAATTAAAGATTTCTTTGCCCAAAATGGCTGTATTTCAAATGGCTGCATTTCAAATGGCTGAATCAAACCCCTGTATGTAGAGGGTGTATCTCACATGGCCTGACCCACTGTAGGCCTGAATTAAAGATTTCTTTGCCCAAAATAGCTGTATTTCAAATGGCTGAATCAAACCCCTGTATGTAGAGGGTGTATCTCACACGGCCTGAACCAGTGTAGGCCTGAATTCAATATTGTTGCACCAAATGGCGGTATTTCACATCTCTAAATCTAACCAAAATGTATTAAGGGTGTATCTCACAATGACATCTGCATCAAATGCTGCCAACTAATTTTTATTTTTTTGCCCAAACAAGTGTTTGTTTAACAACTGAATTTGACAGCAGTATATAAACCTGTAATTTCACATGTGCTAATGCTGCAAGGCCTGAAAATAGTGTTTTTTTTTGCAAAAAAGTGTGTTTTTAAAACCCCAGAAAATGATGGGTGTATTTCTAGCTTAAATTGCAAACTGACTAATCCAGATGTTGTACAGTCGTGGCCAAAAGTTTAGAGAATTACCGTACATAAATATTGGAAAATGGAAAAGTTGCTGCTTAAGTTTTTATAATAGCAATTTGCATATACTCGAGAATGTTATGAAGAGTGATCAGATGAATTGCATAGTCCTTCTTTGCCATGAAAATTAACTTAATCCCAAAAAAACCTTTCCACTGAATTTCATTGCTGTCATTAACCTCTTAAGGACATAGGGCGTACAGGTACGCCCTTATGTCCTGGTACTTAAGGACACATGTACGCCCTGTGTATTTTCGATCACCGCCGCACGGCGGGCAGTGATCGGAACCCCGTGCCTGCTCAAATCATTGAGCAGGCACTTGGGGCAAATGCGCCGGGGGGGTCCTGTGACCCCCCCCATGTATGCGATCGCAGAAAACCACAGGTCAATTCAGACCTGCGGTTTTCTGCGTTTCCGGGGTATTCGGGTCTCTGAAGACCCGATAACCCGGAACAGGATAGTGATGGTGGTGTGATTTCACCCCACCAATCACCATCCAGCGATCCTGAGTGGTGATGGTGACATCACCTCTCAGAATCGCCTCTGATTGGTCTGTGGACGGGCCGGCGGGAGATTCAAAAGATGCAGGCGCTCCTCTCCTCCTCCTTTTGTGTTCCGGAGCCGGAGGAGAGAGGAGCTGCCTGCACGTGTCGTCTGTCGGTGCCAGCATCACCCCATCTGTGCCCCCCAGGACCCGATCTGTGCCCCAGCACCCCCCATCTGAACTTCAGGTACATAGGGAAAGCATAGGGAAAGTTTGGGTTAGGCAGGGAAAAAAAAAAGGAAAGTTAGTTTGTGAACTTTTATTGCATCACCCTAAGTTAGGGTGTCTGGGGTCCACAGCACAGCTGTGTGACCCCAGACCCCCCAGGGGTGCTGCCACTTGCCCCCCCCTGCCCTCCCCCCCACTTTTTTGGGGTGCAGTTTATTTTATTTTATTTTTTGTGTACGCTGACTGTGGCCGGCACTCTTCAGACGGTTGATCAGCGGTTTTGCAAAACATTTTTTTTCCACATTTTTTTGCCCTTTTTTTAGTTAGTTTTATTTTTTGTTAGTTTTAGGCTGAGTTCGTGAACACCCGTGCCGCCACACACACGCACACCAAATAAAGATTTACACACACGCACATATACACGCAGACACACACTCCCCTATGGCCCGCCGGACGTTCTCGGCCGAGGAGGCATATGCCCAGCTTGCCTCTGACTTGGAGAGTCCCAGTGAGGATGAGGATGACCCCGCATTCCTGTTGTCATCCGCGTCCTCCTCATCATCTAGCGATGATGATGAGCCCCCAAGGTGGCTGAGATGCCGCCAGGCGAAACAAGGGGACCGCCATGTTAGGGACCCTGTGGCCCACACTAGTACGAGCAGCTCTGGGGCTCATTCTGGTTTCCCGGCCCACCAGTTAAATCCACCGGAGCACCCTGCCGGTGAACTAGTCTGGTGTAGCCCAGAGCGATACGAAGCCCGTGATTCCTGATTTTGTAGGCCAATCAGGAATCCAGATTTCCACAGTGGGCTACACTGAATATGACATTTTTTTTTCAGTTTTTCAGTGACCCACTGGTAAATCTGATGGTGGAGCAGACAAACCTGTACGCCCAACAGTTCGTTGCTCAACACCCGGGCTCCTTTTTGGCCAGGCCCGGTGGCTGGACGCCGGTCAGTGCAGCCAAAATGAGGACATTTTGGGGCCTCGTGCTGCATATGGGCCTGGTCAAGAAACCCAGTGTCAGGCTGTACTGGAGTGGGGACGTCCTATACCAGACCGCACTTTACAGTACAGCCATGACATGCTCCCGGTTTGAGGCCATCCGGAAATGTCAGCATTATTCCGATAATGCAGCATGTCCCCCCCCCCCGAGGTGATCCTGCCTATGACCATCTGTATAAGATACGGCCGGTCATCGATCACTTTGGGGCCAAATTCATGGAGGCCTATGTACCTGGAAGGGAGGTCGCGGTTGATGAGTCTCTCATTGCGTTCAAGGGGAGACTCATTTTCCGTCAGTATGTGCCCTCCAAGCGGGCGAGGTATGGCGTGAAGCTATACAAAATTTGTGAGAGTACATCAGGGTATACTTACAAATTTCGTGTATACGAGGGGCGAGATTCCCGGATTCAACCCCCAGAATGTCCCCCCACTCTAGGTGTTACCAGGAAACTTGTGTGGGACCTTATGTACCCACTGCTGGATAAGGGTTACCACCTTTACGTGGATAACTTTTAAACCAGTATCCCCTTGTTCCAGTCCCTTGCCGCCAGATCCACATCCGCTTGTGGGACCGTGCGGAAAAATCAACGCGGCCTCCCTGCCCACCCCCTCCAGGTACCTATCCCCAGGGGTGAGACCCGTGCCCTTACCACTGGAAACCTGTTGCTGGTCAGGTATAAGGACAAGAGGGATGTCCTTATGCTGTCCACAATTCATGGTAACCGCATCACCCCTGTCCCTGTGCGAGGTACCGCGGCAACGGTCCTCAAGCCCGATTGTATCGTCGACTACAATCGGTATATGGGAGGAGTTGATCTCTCGGATCAAGTCCTCAAGCCATATAACGCCATGCGCAAAACTCGGGCATGGTACAAAAAAGTTGCGGTCTACTTGGTACAGGTTGCCATGTACAACTCTTTTGTGCTGTCCCGGAGCGCTGGCAGCACAGGGACATTCCTCAAGTTCTATGAGGCAGTCCTCAAGGCCCTGATCTTTTCGGACCGGGAAAGAGCAGGCCGGAGTACCTCGGGAAATGTAGGCACCCGAATCGTCCCTGGCCAACACTTTCCAGGTGTGGTCCCCCATACTGGAAAGAAGGGATGAACCCAAAAAAGTGCAGAGTGTGTCGCAGGAGGGGGATACGGAAGGACACCACTACTCAGTGCGACACGTGCCCCGATCATCCGGGCCTCTGCATTGACGGTTGCTTCAGGGAGTATCACACTTCCATGGAGTACTAAATTTATATCCCAATTTAGCACTGACATTGGATAAAAAAAACTGGTTCTCAGACCCCATGACCTAACCCCCCAGATTAACACAGTCCAGAAAAAAAAAAAAAGGTGCAAAAATTTTTTGGGGGGTCACCTTACATAATAAAAAGTTTAATAGCAAGCGATCAAAAAGTCATATAGCCCCCAAAATAGTTCCACTAAAACCGTCGTCTCACCTCGCAAAATATGAGCTCCCACATAGGATAATCAGATAAAAAATAAAAAAACGACACTTAGACTTTAGAGATACAAAAAAGTTTTGGGGTATCAAAAAGGATAATATAGTCAAAAACCTAAATAATTGTAAAAAAAAGTAGACTTATTAGGTATCGCCGCGTCCGTAAGAATCTCCTCTTTAAAAATACCCCATGACCCAACCCCCCAGATAAACATGGTCAAAAAATAAGATAAAAATAGGTGCAAAAAAAGATTTTTTTTGTCACCTTACATAACAAGAAGTTTGATAGCAAGCGATAAAGTCATATAGCCCCCAAAATAGTGCCAATAAAACCGTCCGCTCATCCCGCAAAAAATTAGCCCCCACATAAGATAATCGGATAAAAATTAAATAAAAAAAAACAGACTTTGTTTCAAAAAGGATAATATAGTCAAAAACCTAAATAATTGTAAAAAAAAAGTAGACTTATTAGGTATCGCAGCGTCCGTAAGAATCTCCTCTATAAAAATATCCCATGACCTAACCCCCCAGATTAACACGGTTAAAAAAAAATAATAAAACGGTGCCAAAACCGCTATTATTGGCACTTTCCCATTTCAATCCGTTTTTTCCGGTAACAAAACAAGGGTTAACAACCAAACAAAAGTTAAAATTTATTACCCTGATACTGCAGTTTACAGAAACGCCACATTAGTGGTCGTAAACGGCTGTATAAGTAAAAGGGAGGCCGCAAAAGGAATGGACCGACATGGTTTCTGGAAGGCCGATTTTGATGGCCTTTTTTATTGACACCATGTTCCTTTTGAAGCCCCCCTGATGCCCCCCTAGAGTAAAAACTCCCTAAAAGTGACCCCATCTAAGAAACTACACCCCTCAAGGTATTCAAAACTGATTATACAAATTTTTTGTAACCTTGCCTCACAAAAATGTAATATAGAGCAACCAAAAATCATATTTACCCTAAAAATAGTCCCCAAAAAAATGGCACCTTATCCCGTAGTTTCCAAAATGGGGTCACTTTTAGGGAGTTTCTACTCCAGGGGTGCATCAGGGGGGTTGAAACAGGACACGGTGTAAATAAACCGGTCCATAAAAATCAGCCCTCCAAAATCCAAACGGTGCACCTGTTTCTGTAAACGGCAGAGTCAGGGAAATAAAGATACAGTCTTGTTTGGCTGTTAACCCTTGCTTTGTTAGTGGAAAAAATTGGTTAAATGGAAAATAAGGCAAAAAAATGAAATTTTCAAATTTCATCCCCATTTGCCAATAACTCTTTTGCAACACCTAAAGGGTTAACGACATATGTAAAATCAGTTTTGAATACCTTGAGGGGTGTAGTTTCTTAGATTGGGTCACTTTTAGGGAGTTTTTACTCTAGGGGTGCATCAGGGGGGCTTCAAATGGGACATGGTGTAAATAAACCGGTCCATAAAAATCAGCCTTCCAAAAACCAAACGGCGCACCTTTCACTCTACGCCCCGCTGTGTGGCCGTACAGTAGTTTACGACCACATTTTGGGTGTTTCTGTAAACGGCAGATTCAGGGCAATAAAGATACAGTCTTGTTTGGCTGTTAACCCTTGCTTTGTTAGTGGAAAAAATGGGTTAAAATGAAAAATTTGACAAAAAAAATGAAATTCTCAAATTTCATCCCCATTTGCCAATAACTCTTGTGCAACACCTAAAGGGTTAACAACGTATGTAAAATCAGTTTTGAATACCTTTAGGGGTGTAGTTTCTTAGATGGGGTAATTTTGGGGTGGTTTCTATTATGTAAGCCTCCCAAAGTGACTTCAGACCTGAACTGGTCCCTAAAAGTTTTTGTAAATTTCTGAAAAATTTCAAGATTTGCTTCTAAAATTCTAAGCCTTGTAACATCCCCAAAAAATAAAATATCATTCCCAAAATAATTCAAACATGAAGTAGACATATGGGGAATGTAAAGTCATCACAATTTTGGGGGGTATTACTATGTATTACAGAAGTAGAGAAACTGAAACTTTGAAATTTGCAAATTTTTCCAAATTTTTGGTAAATTAGGTATTTTTTTGTGCAAAAAAAAATATTTGGGGGACTTCATTTTACCAGTGTCATGAGGTACAATATGTGAGGAAAAATCAATCTCAGAATGGCCTGGATAAGTCAAAGCATTTTAAAGTTATCAGCACTTAAAGTGACACTGGTCAGATTTGCAAAAAATGGCCTGGTCCTTAAGGTGAAATAAGGCTGTGTCCCTAAGGGGTTAAAGGACCTGCTGAGATCATTTCAGTAATCGTCTTGTGAGAATGTTGACGAGCACAAGGCTGGAGACCATTATGTCAGGCTGATTTGGGATAAAATGGCAGACTTGACCTGTTAAAAGGAGGGTGATGCTTGAAATCATTGTTCTTCCATTGGTAAGCATGGTGACCTGCAAAGAAACGTGTGCAGCCATCATTGCATTGCATAAAAATGGCTTCACAGGCAAGGATATTGTGGCTACTAAGATTGCACCTCAATCAACTAATTATAGGATCATCAAGATCTTCAAGGAAAGAGGTTCAATTCTTGTTAAGAAGGCTTCAGGGCAAGAAAGTCCAGCAAGCGTCAGGATCGTTTCCTAAAGAGGATTCAGCTGCGGGATCGGAGTGCCACCAGTGCAGCGCTTGCTCAGGAATGGCCGCAGGCAGGTGTGAGCGCATCTGCACGCACAGTGAGGCGAAGACTTTTGGAAGATGGCCTGGTGTCAAGAAGGGCAGCAAAGAAGCCACTTCTCTCCCCAAAAAACATCAGGGACAGATTGATCTTCTGCAGAAAATATGGAGAATGGACTGCTGAGGACTGGGGCAAAGTCATATTCTCCGATGAAGTCTCTTTCCGATTGTTTGGGGCATCAAGAAAAAGGCTTGTCCGGAGAAGAAAAGGGGAGCGCTACCATCAGTCCTGTGTCATGCCAACAGTAAAGCATCCTGAGACCATTCATGTGTGGGGTTGCTTCTCATCCAAGGGAGTGGGCTCACTCACAATTTTGCCCAAAAACACAGCCATGAATAAAGAATGGTACCAAAACACCCTCCAACAGCAACTTCTTCCAACAATCCAACAACAGTTTGGTGAAGAACAATGCATTTTCCAGTACGATGGAGCACCGTGCCATAAGGCAAAAGTGATAACTAAGTTGTTCGGGGACCAAAACGTTGACATTTTGGGTCCATGGCCTGGAAACTTCCCAGATCTTAATCCCATTGAGAACTTGTGGTCAATCCTCAAGAGGCGGGTGGACAAACAAAAACCCACTAATTCTGACAAACTCCAAGAAGTGATTATGAAAGAATGGGTTGCTATCAGTCAGGAATTGTCCCAGAAGTTGATTGAGAGCATGCCCAGTCGAATTGCAGAGGTCCTGAAAAAGAAGGGCCAACACTGCAAATACTGACTCTTTGCATAAATGTCATGTAATTGTCGATAAAAGCCTTTGAAACGTATGAAGTGCGTGTAATTATATTTCGCTACATCACAGAAACAACTGAAACAAAGATCTAAAAGCAGTTTAGCAGCAAACTTTGTGTCATTCTCAAAACTTTTGGCCACGACTGTAGATTACTGCCTGAATAAACGCTTAAAATGAAACTTTATTTTGATATTTATTAAAATCGTGGCAATCTACCACATGATGAACTCATCAGGCTAAGTCTGGAGGGATGGCTCACCCCACAATTGTATGGGTGCAACCACTACCTCCACACTTGAAAAACAGTGTGTTAGTCTGGATGTATCAGGATTTTATTGTCTGTGTAGATATCCTGCTGAATTATCCAAACACACTAAGAGTACTTGCTAGATACGCTGGATCTGTTTAAATGTATCGCTATCACCAGCTATATATCAAGTGGCAACTGTAAAATTGTTGCAACAGTGTAGTTCAACTAGCAAGTTTGTACAGATGGCGATTAGGACAGATAGATAGCGGGTGAGAGCTTTTTTATTTAAGCTCTGCTTACAACCCTGCTTCTCTTAACCTCTTGCATCCCATCACCATATCAACAATAAATGGACTGTGCCTGCCTTTTCATGCGTCTGCTCGACGCGTTTCTATATCACTGTAAGTACCAGTGACATGTCTTCAGGAGCAGAGTTTCAATTGGCATAAGTGCAGTTCATCTAGTCTATTTCTCAGAACTAGCACTATGCCTACTGGTAAAGAACACTGCACTCTCCTGTTTGCGTGCGTGCAGCTCAAGAGACACAGCCTCCGGCACTTGTTTACGGCCGTCGCGCGGCCGCTTGACCGCCGATCTCATATTAAGATCACCACTCCCACTGGGCGGAGCTTCCTCGGCATGCGGTTACGTCACCAAGAGAGGTGAGACATAATATTGTTCCGCTCTGCCTAATTTGTTCTGCTAACCGCTATCGTGGATAAACTTTTATGGGAAGAAAGAATTGCCTGCCATATCAGGGGATACACTGAAAAATAGTACCAGCTCCAGAGGTGACTATAAAACAAATATCACCAATCCCACAATAAACATGATCACATCGCCAATGTCATGTATCGTCACTTAAATCACTAGTGACATGTTAGATGGCAATATAATGGCTTAAGGATATAGGGAATCTACCTCTTATATACCACATATATGTAAGGGTTTGGAACTATAAGCCCACATACATGCCAAACTGCATATACGTGCGGTCACCAATAGCAACCCGTTTTACTAAGTCTCTCCGACAGAGTATGGCAGGCTTCCTATCGGGGGATTTTAACACTGAAAAATGGTTAGGCAACCCTAAAGAGGTATTTTCGGACAAAGAACTACCTGCACAACCTAAAACACTGAGTGTGAACTCCTGTGTTTAAGAATCTCACCAGAGTGTACAAAAATCAGGTGCGCTCGTAGTGGTAGTGTCACAACCAGACATCTGAGAAGCTCTGACAGATGCCTTTCAGAACCTCCTCCTTGAGCTTTCTTTGTTTTGGTTTTCAGTTCCTCATCTTGTTAGCCTCTCTCAACTGTCTTGTAGTTGGACTGATTGCATCCCTTTAAATTCCTCCCCATAATGCATTAGTGTGCGGTTTATACAACTTCCTGGAGTGTGTGTGCATGCTGATCCTATTTCCCAGTCTTCTACAAGATAAGTGCTGTACATTCATTTGTGATTTTCTGTTTGCTGGATCCCAGGTGACCCTGACTTCCTCCGTGTCTAGTGTAGGGAGCCGGTGGTCGTGTCCCCTCACTATTGCAGGGTGTTCAGGTGTTAGATAGTCGAGGTACGAGGATAAGCGATCATCCACCATTGGGGTGTTCGCATAGGCTGAGCAGTCAGGGAGAGTGCCAGGTCTTATGCAGGGGTCTCCCTTTTGTTCCTTAGTTTTGGATCCAGTGAGTCATATATTCATTTTGCATTGTCTTGTTTCCTGTACACCTTTCCGTGACAGGGAGGTACAAACTCTCGAAACATACTTGAAAAATAAAATAGTCCCACGGGGTTTGAGAAACCCAATTATACCAAATGGGAGAATTAGATCAGAATCCTTTATGAAAAAATGGGAGAAAGAGTCCATTGAGTCATCTCTCAGACTCATGAAGCTACTCCTAGAAGAGGAAAGGGAATTGTTATCCAAAAACACATCTGAGCTTCAGGAGTGTATAGAGTCAACAAAGAAATTTGCTGCTGTCACAGATTTTGAGAAGAGAGAACTGGTGCTTCAACAATCTGTAGAAAGGTTTACTGGGTTCTTGAAAGAAAAGAAACATTTTCAATTTATAAGAGATACAAAGGACTTTAAAGAAGGAAAAATATTTGACTTTATTAAAACAGATAGGAAAGTTGCCAGTGAAAGTGAAGCTGAACAGTCATCTTCAGACTGTGACATTGAATCAGACAGTCAATCCAAGAATTCGTGAATAGAGGGAGAAAAAGAGGTGGCTACCGGAGCCGTGGCCGTGGACATGGGGGAAGTGAAAGGGGAAATAGAGGTGTTTTTTTAGGGTCTGTACCAACGAACTCGGAATACCCATTGAGGAACAGGAGGGGCAACTAGAACAAAAGAGAGATATTGATAAATTACAAGTCATTAACATTTCCAAACGCCCTATATCTGATGTGGAAATGGACGTTCTATGTAAAGGCTTGTCTTTTGTCCCTGATTGCCACTATAACCCGTTTAACTGGGTAAAGGATCTCAATTTATTTATAAGAAAGCTAAAATGTCGAAGATAAATTGGGCATTGACCCTGAGGAATTGCAGGATGTGAGACTCCTAGCTGGCCTCATAGAGGAAAGCGAGAGAGAAATTGGTCAGGGTCCATTGACAAATCTTCGCCTACCTTCACGTAGACCCCCACCCACCAATGAATATTCCCCACTGGATGCCTTCCTTACCGTGACCACAGAAAAATTGAGGTCACTCCGCATGCACAAACCTCACATATCCAATGTCACAGAAGAAGAAAAGGTGGCGCTGGACATGTTAAAAAAGGACACCACTATAGTCATCAATCAAATGGAGTGTGGCAAAATGGAAGACTGTTCTGTGGTCAAACGAGTCACGATTCGAAGTTCTTTTTGGAAATCTGGGATGCCATGTCATCCGGACCAAAGAGGACAAGGACAACCCAAGTTGTTATCAACACTCAGTTCAGAAGCCTGCATCTCTGATGGTATGGGGTTGCATGAGTGCGTGTGGCATGGGCAGCTTGCATGTCTGGAAAGGCACCATCAATGCAGAAAACTATATTCAGGTTCTAGAACAACATATGCTCCCATACAGACATCATCTTTTTCAGGGAGGACCCTGCATTTTTCAACAAGATAATGCCAGACCACATTCTGCATCAATCACATCATGGCTGCGTAGGAGAAGGATCCGGGTACTGAAATGGCCAGTCTGCAGTCCAGATCTTTCACCTATAGAGAACATTTGGCGCATCATAAAGAGGAAGGTGCAACAAAGAAGGCCCAAGACGATTGAACAGTTAGAGGCCTGTATCAGACAAGAATGGGAGAGCATTCCTATTTCTAAACTTGAGAAACTGGTCTCCTCGGTCCCCAGACGTCTGTTGAGTGTTGTAAGAAGAAGGAGAGATGCCACACAGTGGTGAAAATGGCCTTTTCCCAACTTTTTGGGGATTTGTTGACACCATGAAATTCTGATTCAACATATTTTTCCCTTAAAATGGTACATTTTCTCAGTTTAAACTTTTGTTCCGTGATTTATGTTCTATTCTGAATAAAATATTAGAAGTTGGCACCTCCACATCATTGCATTCAGTTTTTATTCACGATTTGTATAGTGTCCCAACTTTTTTGGAATCCGGTTTGTAAAAGGCATTTTAAATAAAGCTATGCAACAACATCTCATAGATAAGACAGAGTATGCTTTTCTGTTACCAGAATATCCTGTAACAGCAGCATTCTATAGTCTACCAAAGATCCACAAGGGGCTGAGCCCCTTGAATGGCAGGCCCATTGTGTCTGGGATCAATGGTTTGACTGAAAAAATCTGTCTTTATGTAGATGAGGTGCTGAGAGCCTTTGTCATGAATCTTCCTACCTATGTCAGAGATTCCATGGATGTCCTGAGACGCCTCATTGATATCTATTGCGAACCGGGTACCCTACTGGCAAGCCTTGATGTAGAGGCTCTTTATAGCTCGATACCCCATGATAGGGGCTGCCAGGCAGTGGGAGCCTTTCTTACTGAAAGGGGATCACATCTGGCAAATCACAATGGTTTTGTGATTGATTTGCTCAAATTCATTTTGAGCCATAATGTGTTCACATTTGATCGCAAGTTCTACCACCAGCTCAGGGGAGTGGCCATGAGAAGTCCATGTGCCCTGACTTATGCCAACCTCTCTACCTGGGCTGGTGGGAGAGAGAATATGTATTCAGCGAGACCATGGAACAGTGGACGTCGTCTAATGTCTTATGGCTTAGATTTATAGACAACGTATTCATTTTGTGGAACGGCACCAGCACGGCCTTTAATGAGTTTGTGATGGAACTCAACAAAAACGAATTGGGCCTCTTTTTTATGAGTGAAGTGAACAGTACTCAGCTGACGTTTCTGGATCTATCCATTAGTATTGATGGATCCAGGAAAATCATCACTAAGATGTTCCGTAAACCAACGGCTACTAACACCCTGCTCAGATGGGAGAGTGCACATCCCACTAATTTTAAATATGGAATACCAAAGTGGCAATATTTAAGAGCTCGACGGAATTGCTCAAAATGGGTGGATTTTAAAAAAGCATCCTCTGACTTGCAAAAAAGATTCAGTCAGAGAGGATACCCTGGCCCCTGTCTTGCTGAGGCATATCAACATGCCTCAGTAAGTAACAGGGATGACCTCCTGGTCCCTAAAAAAAGAACAATGAACAATAAAATCAGAATTATAGGCACTTATGATCAGGCCAATAAGGAGGTGAGAAACATCATCAGGGAGAATTGGAGTATCCTTAAATCAGACCCGATAATTGGACGTCTTGTAGGTGAATCCCCACTTATCACGTCCAGAAGAGGGAGTAATTTGAGAGACCAACTGGTGCACAGCCTGTACAGTCCCCCAATACAACCCACTTGGTTACCGAATAGACCACCCAGCACGTTCAAATGCGGCAAATGTGTTGCATGTAAAGCCATTAAAAAGGGGAACATAATCAAATGCACGACCACAGGACGGGAGTTTGCCATCAGGTCCTTCATAAACTACAAAACGGTGGGGGTGGTCTATGTGGCTACATGCATTTGCCAAAAACAATATGTAGGCAAAACCAAGAGGGAATTCAGGAGACGCATTGGGGAACATTTGTTGAACATCAATAACGAGGACGATACGCCTATTGCTCAACATGTCATGGAATGTCACCCAGGGGTGAGACAATGCATATCCTTTCAGGGTATTTAGCATGTTAAAGGATCTCTGAGAGGTGGGGACATAGATAATTTGTTACTGAGGAAAGAGGCTCAATGGACTTTTACATTAAGGACAGAAAAACCTGTTGGCCTTAATGACTATATACCCTATACTTGTTTCATATAAAGGATTTCCTTCCCAGAATTTTAATTTGTAGGGAATAACATGATAGTGATTTGATAGTCACACTATTTAGATTAGACACCGAAACCTGAAATACCACCTCAGTAAAACGGGTTGCTATTGGTGACCACACGTATATGCAGTTTGACATGTATGTGGGCTTATAGTTCCAAACCCTTACATATATGTGGTATATAAGAGGTAGATTCCCTATATCCTTAAGCCATTATATTGCCATCTAACATGTCACTATTGATTTAAGTGACAACACATGACATTGGCGATGTGATCATGTTTATTGTGGGATTGGTGATATTTGTTTTATAGTCACCTCTGGAGCTGGTACTATTTTTCAGTGTATCCCCTGATATGGCAGGCAATTCTTGCTGCCCATAAAAGTTTATCCACGATAGCGGTTAGCAGAACAAATTAGGCAGAGGGGAACAATATTATGTCTCACCTCTCTTGGTGACGTAACCGCATGCCGAGGAAGCTCCGCCCAGTGGGAGTGGTGATCTTAAAATGAGATTGGCGGTCAAGCGGCCACGCGATGGCCGTAAACAAGTGCCGGTGGCTGTGTCTCTTGAGCTGCACGCTCACAGACAGGAGCGTGCAGTGTTCTTTACCAGTAGGCATAGTGCTAGTTCAGAGAAATAGACTAGATGAACTGCACTTATGCCAATTGAAACTCTGCTCCTGAAGACATGTCACTGGTACTTACAGTGATATAGAAACGCGTCGAGCAGACGCATGAATAGGCAGGGACAGTCCAGTTATTGTTGATATGGTGATGGGATGCATGAGGTTAAGAGAAGCAGGGTTGTAAGCAGAGCTTAAATAAAAAAACTCTCACCCGCTATCTATCCGTCGTAATCGCCATCTGTACAAACTTGCTAGTTGAACTACGCTGTTGCAACAATTTTACAGTTGCCACTTGATATATAGCTGGTGATAGCGATACATTTAAACAGATCCAGCGTATCTAGCAAGTACTCTTAGTGTGTTTGGATAATTCAGCAGGATATCTACACAGACAATAAAATCCTGATACATCCAGACTAACACACTGTTTTTCAAGTGTGGAGGTAGTGGTTGCACCCATACAATTGTGGGGTGAGCCATCCCTCCAGACTTAGCCTGATGAGTTCATCATGTGGTAGATTGCCACGATTTTAATAAATATCAAAATAAAGTTTCATTTTAAGCGTTTATTCAGGCAGTATAATACAAATTATATATATACGCAAAATGTATTTCATAGTTAAACCATAACTGTAGATTGCCAAAAAAGTGTTTTTGGGTAACAGAATATGAAAGCTGTATATATTAAACTTGAATTTAACACTTGCAGATCAGGAAAATACATTTTTTGGGCGTATTTCTAGCTTAAATTGCACACTGACTAATCCAGATGTTGTATATTGCCCCAAAAAAAGGTGATTTACAATGTCCCAAAAGCTCAGATGCAGTGCTGGTGCATTAAGCTTTCATAAAATAACCTAACTAACAGATGTATAAAAGTTTATGTCAATGGGCTCAGGGCAGGGTAAAACAATTGTGCCCTGCACCCACACAACTATTTCTATGTAGATCACTGAGGTAGATTCTCTCCTATTCTCTCCCTGAAATCCCAAGTCCAGCAGCATCCTCTCCCTACACTTGTAACAGCAGAGTGACGTGCAGCGCTACGTGACTCAAGCTTATATAGAGTCTGGGTCACATGCTGTTATGGCCAATCACAGCCATGCCATTAGTAGGCATGGCTGTGATGGCTTCTAAGGTCAGACAGTTAACCGCTTGTTGATTGGCTGCTCTGTAACCTTTCAAAAAGCACCAAGAAAGCACCGAACTCGAACTTTTACTGAAATGTGGGGGTCCAAAAATCCTAAAGTTCGGTACGAACCCGAACTTTACAGTTCGGGATCGCTCAACCCTAATCAAAACCTTTCATTGTGGAAGTGGACGCATCTGAGGTGAGGGTAGGAGCAGTTTTATCGCAGAGCCTGTCACCTGGTAAATGGCGTTCATGTGCCTTCTTTTCTAAAAAATTCACTTCCACAGAGAGAAATTATAATGTGAAGAACAGAGAGTTACTGCCCATTAAGTTGGCTTTTGAGGAATAGCGTCATTGGTTGGAAGGGGCGATTCATCCGATCACGGTGATCACAGATCTAAAAAACCTGGCTTAACTGGAGTCAGCTAAATGACTGAACCCAAGGCAGGCCAGATGATCTTTGTTTTTCACCAGATTCAATTTCACTGTAACCTATCGTCCTGTGGTTAAGAACGTCAAGGCAGATGACTTGTCATGTAGCTTTCCTGGAGGTGGTGATTTTGAAAATCTGAGTCCTATACTGTTGGAAGAGGTAGTGATATCTGCTCTTTACCCTAACCTAGAGGTGAAGGTGTTGGAGGCCCAGGGAGATGCACCAGATTCTTGTCGCTCTGGGAAAGTGTGCCATCGGAATTGCGTCACAAGGTGTTTGAGGAACTGATCTACATAATTCTTCAGGAAATACAGTTATTCTGGTGGTAGTTGATCGCTTTAGTAGTTGATTGTGGTTGGATCTCGGCTGAGTTCCTGGTGCTTCCATTGCTCCTTTGAAGTTAAATCTTTCCTTTCCCTTTTGTATTTTCTTTGGGTACTGTGTGTTGCATTTCCCTATTGTTTGTATTAGGCATGAAGGAGACTCCTTTTTGTCCTTCGTTTTGGAGGAACAGGTAGTCTTCTCCCTGCCATTAGTATCAGGGTCCTATAGGGCTGGATAGGACTCTAGGTATTCCTGCGTATGAAGTCACCTACCTTTGGGGTCTGTTAATACTGGTAGTCAGTTAGGATTTTTGTTAGGGTTTTCACTAGGTGGTGTCCATTTTCCTTCCCAAGTTCTCAGGCCTGATTCCCTGTTCCCCCCTTCCCTCCTGTGCTCGGTGTGGTGTTTCTCTCCCTCACCGAAGCGTGGCATTACTCCTCCATTAATTGCTATGTTCTCAGCTATTTTCTGAAGTCCCACAGCAGTAAATGGAGTGAACACTTTGCATGTGCAGAGGGCTATTTAAGATATAGTTTAGAGTTGTAGCGGTGCCATACCAAGGTTTTTACATAAATGCAGTACCAGAACCATGTTCATTACATAAATGTAGTACCAGAACCATGCTCATTACATAAATGCAGCACCAGAACCAAGCATGGTACATAAATACAGCACAGGAAACAAGCTACTGTATTTTTCACCCCATAAGACACACTTTATTCACCCAAAGTGGGGGGTGTCTTATGGGGCGAATACTAATGAGCACTTCCATCATGGAAGTGCTCATTAGTAGGGATGAGCGAACCCGAACTGTATATTTCGGGTTCGTACCGAATTTTGGGGTGTCCGTGACACGGACCCGAACCCGGACATTTTCGTAAAAGTCTGGGTTTGGGTTCGGTGTTCGTCGCTTTCTTGGCGCTTTTTGAAAGGCTTTTTGAATTGGCAAAGCAGCCAATCAACAAGCGTCATACTACTTGCCCCAAGAGGCCGTCACAGCCATGCCTACTATTGGCATGGCTGTGATTGGCCAGTGCAGCATGTGACCCAGCCTCTATTTAAGCTGGAGTCACATAGCGCCGCCCGTCACTCTGCTCTGATCAGTATAGGGAGAGGTTGCAGCTGCGACGTTAGGGCGAGATTAGGCAGTGATTAACTCCTCCAAAAGACTTCATTCAGAGATCGATCTGCAGCTGTGGATGATTGAACTGCTGCTATTGAATTGCTCACTGTTTTTAGGCTGCCCAGAGCGTTTTTCAGTCACTTTTTTCTGGGGTGATCGGCGGCCATTTCGTGTCTTGTGGTGCGCCAGCACAAGCTGCCAATAAATGCATTTAACCCTCAGTAGTGTGGTTGTTTTTTGGCTAAATCCTACATCAGGGTCAAGCTGTCACACCAAGTGCATTTAACCATCAATAGTCTGGTTATTTTTTGGCCATATACTACATCAGGGGCAAGCTGAGCCTGTCACCAAGTGCATTTAACCCTCAATAGTGCGGTTGTTCTTTGGCTAAATCCTACATCAGGGTCAAGCTGTCACACCAAGTGCATTTAACCATCAATAGTCTGGTTATTTTTTGGCCATATACGACATCAGGGGCAAGCTGAGCCTGTCACCAAGTGCATTTAACCCTCAATAGTGTGGTTGTTTTTTGGCTCAATCCTACATCAGGGTCAAGCTGTCACACCAAGTGCATTTAACCATCAATAGTCTGGTTATTTTTTGGCCATATACGACATCAGGGGCAAGCTGAGCCTGTCACCAAGTGCATTTAACCCTCAATAGTGTGGTTGGTCAAGCTGTCACACCAAGTGCATTTAACCATCAATAGTGTGGTTATTTTTTGGCCATATCCCAGTCTAATTCTGTCCGTAAACGTATACCTGTCACCCAGCGCCTAAATAATAGGCCTCAAATTTGTAGTCAGCTAAATCTGTGGTTATTGCTGTGGCTGGGCAAGTTATTTAGTGTCCGTCAAAGCACAGTTTTTCTTCTGGGTTGAAATACAATTCCCAATTTAGCAATTCTCTAAATTAGTGGTTTCTGCTGTATCAGACCTCCTTTAAATCTATCCCTAAAAGGGTATATAAGATTCAAGGTGTACATAGGGTCATTCTCAATAACGTCACACACACGCTACTGTGCATATCCCAGTCTAATTCTGTCTGTAAACGTATACCTGTCACCCAGCGCCTAAATAATAGGCCTCAAATTTATAGTCATCCAAATCTGTCGTTATTGCTGTAGCTGGTCAAGTTATTTAGTGTCCGTCAAAGCACAGTTTTTGTTCTGGGTTGAAATACAATTCCCAGTTTAGCAATTCTCTAAATTAGTGGTTTCTGCTGTATCAGGCCTACTTTAAATTTATCCCTAAAAGGGTATATTAGATTCAAGGTGCAGATAGGGTCATTCTCAATAACTTAACACACACGCTACTGTGCATATCCCAGTCTAATTCTGTCTGTAAACGTATACCTGTCACCCAGCGCCTAAATAATAGGCCTCAAATTTATAGTCATCCAAATCTGTCGTTATTGCTGTAGCTGGTCAAGTTATTTAGTGTCCGTCAAAGCACAGTTTTTGTTCTGGGTTGAAATACAATTCCCAATTTAGCAATTCTCTAAATTAGTGGTTTCTGCTGTATCAGGCCTACTTTAAATTTATCCCTAAAAGGGAATATTAGATTCAAGGTGCTGATAGGGTCATTCTCAATAACTTCACACACACGCTACTGTGCATATACCAGTCTAATTCTGTCTGTAAACGTATACCTGTCACCCAGCGCCTAAATAATAGGCCTCAAATTTATAGTCAGCTAAATCTGTGGTTATTGCTGTGGCTGGGCGAGTTATTTAGTGTCCGTCAAAGCACAGTTTTTGTTCTGGGTTGAAATACAATTCCCAATTTAGCAATTCTCTAAATTAGTGGTTTCTGCTGTATCAGGCCTACTTTAAATTTATCCCTAAAAGGGAATATTAGATTCAAGTAGAGTTGAGCGAACACCTGGATGTTCGGGTTCGAGAAGTTCGGCCGAACTTCCCGGAAATGTTCGGGTTCGGGATCCGAACCCGATCCGAACTTCGTCCCGAACCCGAACCCCATTGAAGTCAATGGGGACCCGAACTTTTCGGCACTAAAACGGCTGTAAAACAGCCCAGGAAAGGGCTAGAGGGCTGCAAAAGGCAGCAACATGTAGGTAAATCCCCTGCAAACAAATGTGGACAGGGAAATTAATTAAAATAAAAATTAAATAAATAAAAATTAACCAAAATCAATTGGAGAGAGGTCCCATAGCAGAGAATCTGGCTTCCCGTCACCCACCACTGGAACAGTCCATTCTCAGATATTTAGGCCCCGGAACCCAGGCAGAGGAGAGAGGTCCCGTAACAGAGAATCTGGCTTCATGTCAGCAGAGAATTAGTCTGCATGTCATAGCAGAGAATGAGGCTTCACGTCAGCCACCACTGTAAGAGTCCATTTTCATAAGTTTAGGCCCAGCACCCAGGCAGAGGAGAGAGGTCCCGTAACAGAGGATCTGGCTTCATGTCAGCAGAGAATCAGTCTTCATGTCATAGCAGAGAATCAGGCTTCACGTCAGCCACCACTGTAAGAGTCCATTTTCATAAGTTTAGGCCCAGCACCCAGGCAGAGGAGAGAGGTCCCGTAACAGAGGATCTGGCTTCATGTCAGCAGAGAATCAGTCTTCATGTCATAGCAGAGAATCAGGCTTCACGTCAGCCACCACTGTAAGAGTCCATTTTCATAAATTTAGGCCCAGCACCCAGGCAGAGGAGAGAGGTCCCGTAACAGAGGATCTGGCTTCATGTCAGCAGAGAATCAGTCTGCATGTCATAGCAGAGAATGAGGCTTCACGTCAGCCACCACTGCAACAGTCCATTGGCATATATTTAGGCCCAGCACACAGGCAGAGGAGAGAGGTCCCGTAACAGACAATCTGGCTTCATGTCAGCAGAGAATTAGTCTGCATGTCATAGCAGAGAATGAGGCTTCACGTCAGCCACCACTGCAACAGTCCATTGTCATAAATTTAGGCCCAGCACCCAGGCAGAGGAGAGAGGTCCCGTAACAGACAATCTGGCTTCATGTCAGCAGAGAATTAGTCTGCATGTCATAGCAGAGAATGAGGCTTCACGTCACCCACCACTGTAAGAGTCCATTTTCATAAGTTTAGGCCCAGCACCCAGGCAGAGGAGAGAGGTCCCGTAACAGAGGATCTGACTTCATGTCAGCAGAGAATTAGTCTGAATGTCATAGCAGAGAATGAGGCTTCACGTCAGCCACCACTGCAACAGTCCATTGGCATATATTTAGGCCCAGCACCCAGGCAGAGGAGAGAGGTCCCGTAACAGACAATCTGGCTTCATGTCAGCAGAGAATCAGTCTTCATATCATAGCAGAGAATCAGGCTTCACGTCACCCACCACTGTAAGAGTCCATTTTCATAAATTTAGGCCCAGCACCCAGGCAGAGGAGAGAGGTCCCGTAACAGAGGATCTGGCTTCATGTCAGCAGAGAATCATTCTGCATGTCATAGCAGAGAATCAGGCTTCACGTCACCCAACATTGGAACAGTCCATTGGCATATATTTAGGCCCCGGCACCCAGACAGAGGAGAGGTTCATTCAACTTTGGGTAGCCTCGCAATATAATGGTAAAATGAAAATAAAAATAGGATTGAATGAGGAAGTGCCCTGGAGTCCAATAATATATGGTTAAGGGGAGGTAGTTAATGTCTAATCTGGACAAGGGACGGACAGATCCTGTGGGATCCATGCCTGGTTCATTTTTATGAACGTCAGCTTGTCCACATTGGCTGTAGACAGGCGGCTGCGTTTGTCTGTAATGACGCCCCCTGCCGTGCTGAATACACGTTCAGACAAAACGCTGGCCGCCGGGCAGGCCAGCACCTCCAAGGCATAAAAGGCTAGCTCTGGCCACGTGGACAATTTAGAGACCCAGAAGTTGAATGGGGCCGAACCATCAGTCAGTACGTATAGGGGTGTGCACAAGTACTGTTCCACCATGTTAGTGAAATGTTGCCTCCTGCTAACACGTTGCGTATCAGGTGGTGGTGCAGTTAGCTGTGGCGTGTTGACAAAAGTTTTCCACATCTCTGCCATGCTAACCCTGCCCTCAAAGGAGCTGGCATTGACACAGCTGCCTTGGCGACCTCTTGCTCCTCCTCTGCCTTGGCCTTGGGCTTCCACTTGTTCCCCTGTGACATTTGGGAATGCTCTCAGTAGCGCGTCTACCAACGTGCGCTTGTACTCGCGCATCTTCCTATCACGCTCCAGTGCAGGAAGTAAGGTGGGCACATTGTCTTTGTACCATGGATCCAGCAGGGTGGCAACCCAGTTGTCCGCACAGGTTAAAATGTGGGCAACTCTGCTGTCGTTGCGCAGGCACTGCAGCATGTAGTCGCTCATGTGTGCCAGGCTGCCCAGGGGTAAGGACAAGCTGTCCTCTGTGGGAGGCGTATCGTCATCGTCCTGCCTTTCCCCCCAGCCACGCACCAGTGATGGACCCGAGCTGCGTTGGGTGCCACCCCGCTGTGACCATGCTTCATCCTCATCCTCCTCCACCTCCTCCTCATCCTCGTCCTCCTCGTCCTCCAGTAGTGGGCCCTGGCTGGCCACATTTGTACCTGGCCTCTGCTGTTGCCAAAAACCTCCCTCTGAGTCTCTTCGAAGAGACTGGCCTGAAAGTGCTAAAAATGACCCCTCTTCCTCCTCCTCCTCCTCCTCCTCCTGGGCCACCTCCTCTTCCATCATCGCCCTAAGTGTTTTCTCAAGGAGACATAGAAGTGGTATTGTAACGCTGATAACGGTGTCATCGCCACTGGCCATGTTGGTGGAGTACTCGAAACAGCGCAACAGGGCACACAGGTCTCGCATGGAGGCCCAGTCATTGGTGGTGAAGTGGTGCTGTTCTGTAGTGCGACTGACCCGTGCGTGCTGCAGCTGAAACTCCACTATGGCCTGCTGCTGCTCGCACAGTCTGTCCAGCATGTGCAAGGTGGAGTTCCACCTGGTGGGCACGTCGCATATGAGGCGGTGAGCGGGAAGGCCGAAGTTACGCTGTAGCGCAGACAGGCGAGCAGCAGCAGGATGTGAACGCCGGAAGCACGAACAGACGGCCCGCACTTTATGCAGCAGCTCTGACATGTCGGGGTAGTTGTGTATGAACTTCTGCACCACCAAATTCAGCACATGCGCCAAGCAAGGGATGTGCGTCAAATTGGCTAGTCCCAGAGCTGCAACGAGATTTCGCCCATTATCACACACCACCAGGCCGGGCTTGAGGCTCACCGGCAGCAACCACTCGTCGGTCTGTTGTTCTATACCCCGCCACAACTCCTGTGCGGTGTGGGGCCTGTCCCCCAAACATATGAGTTTCAGAATGGCCTGCTGACGTTTACCCCGGGCTGTGCTGAAGTTGGTGGTGAAGGTGTGTGGCTGACTGGATGAGCAGGTGGAAGAAGAGGAGGAGGAAGCCGAGAAGGAGGAGGTGGCAACAGGAGGCAAAGAATGTTGCCCTGCGATCCTTGGCGGCGGAAGGACGTGCGCCAAACAGCTCTCCGCCTGGGGCCCAGTGTGCAGTTAGGGAGATATAGCGTCCCTGGCCGTGCTTACTGGTCCACGTATCTGTGGTTAGGTGGACCTTGCTACAGATGGCGTTGCGCAGTGCACACTTGATTTTATTGGATACTTGGTTGTGCAGGGAAGGCACGGCTCTCTTGGAGAAGTAGTGGCAGCTGGGAACAACATACTGTGGGACAGCAAGCGACATGAGCTGTTTGAAGCTGTCTGTGTCCACCAGCCTAAATGACAGCATTTCATAGGCCAGTAGTTTAAAAATGCTGGCATTCAGGGCCAGGGATCGAGGGTGGCTAGGTGGGAATTTACGCTTTCTCTCAAATGTTTGTGAGATGGAGAGCTGAACGCTGGCGTGTGACATGGTTGAGACGCTTGGTGACGGAGGTGGTGGTGTTGGTGGTACATCCCCTGTTTGCTGGGCGGCAGGTGCCAACGTTCCTCCAGAGGCGGAGGAAGAGGCCGAGGAGGCAGCAGCAGAAGAGGCCGAGGCGGCAGCAGCAGAAGAGGTAGCAGGGGGAGCCTGAGTGACTTCCTTGGTTTTAAGGTGTTTACTCCACTGCAGTTCATGCTTTGCATGCAGGTGCCTGGTCATGCAGGTTGTGCTCAGGTTCAGAACGTTAATGCCTCGCTTCAGGCTCTGATGGCACAGCGTGCAAACCACTCGGGTCTTGTCGTCAGCACATTGTTTGAAGAAGTGCCATGCCAGGGAACTCCTTGAAGCTGCCTTTGGGGTGCTCGGTCCCAGATGGCGGCGGTCAGTAGCAGGCGGAGTCTCTTGGCGGCGGGTGTTCTGCTTTTGCCCCCTGCTCCCTCTTTTGCTACGCTGTTGGCTCGGTCTCACCACTGCCTCTTCCTCCGAACTGTGAAAGTCAGTGGCACGACCTTCATTCCATGTGGGGTCTAGGACCTCATCGTCCCCTGCATCGTCTTCCACCCAGTCTTGATCCCTGACCTCCTGTTCAGTCTGCACACTGCAGAAAGATGCAGCAGTTGGCACCTGTGTTTCGTCATCATCAGAGACATGCTGAGGTGGTATTCCCATGTCCTCATCATCAGGAAACATAAGTGGTTGTGCGTCAGTGCATTCTATGTCTTTCACCGCTGGGGAAGGGCTAGGTGGATGCCCTTGGGAAACCCTGCCAGCGGAGTCTTCAAACAGCATAAGAGACTGCTGCATAACTTGAGGCTGAGACAGTTTCCCTGGTATGCATGGGGGTGATGTGACAGACTGATGGGGTTGGTTTTCAGGCGCCATCTGTGCGCTTTCTGCAGAAGACTGGGTGGGAGATAATGTGAACGTGCTGGATCCACTGTCGGCCACCCAATTGACTAATGCCTGTACCTGCTCAGGCCTTACCATCCTTAGAACGGCATTGGGCCCCACCATATATCGCTGTAAATTCTGGCGGCTACTGGGACCTGAGGTAGTTGGTACACTAGGACGTGTGGATGTGGCAGAACGGCCACGTCCTCTCCCAGCACCAGAGGGTCCACTAACACCACCACGACCATGTCCACGTCCGCGTCCCTTACTAGATGTTTTCCTCATTGTTATGGTTCACCACAACAACAAAAATATTATTTGGCCCAATGTATTGTATTCAAATTCAGCGGGATATAAATTTGAGGCCTAGTATTTAGGCGCTGGGTGACCGGTATGGATTTACTGACAGAATTAGACTTGGAAATGCACAGTAGCGTGTGTGTGAAGTTATTCTGAATGACCCTATGTGCACCTTGAATATTATATACCCTTTTAGGGATAGATTTCAAATAGCTCTGATATAGCAGAAACCACTAAATTATGAAATTGCTAAATTGGGAATTGTATTTCAACCCAGAACAAAAAATGTGCTTTGACAGACACTAAATAACTTTCCCAGCCACAACAGGACAGCGGTAACGAGAGATTTAGCGGGATATAAATTTGAGGCCTAGTATTTAGGCGCTGGGTGACCGGTATGGATTTAGTGACAGAATTAGACTGGGAAATGCACAGTAGCGTGTGTGTGAAGTTATTCTGAATGACCCTATGTGCACCTTGAATATTATATACCCTTTTAGGGATAGATTTCAAATAGCTCTGATATAGCAGAAACCACTAAATTATGAAATTGCTAAATTGGGAATTGTATTTCAACCCAGAACAAAAAATGTGCTTTGACGGACACTAAATAACTTTCCCAGCCACAACAGGACAGCGGTAACGAGAGATTTAGCGGGATATAAATTTGAGGCCTAGTATTTAGGCGCTGGGTGACCGGTATGGATTTACTAACAGAATTGGACTTGGAAATGCACAGTAGCGTGTGTGTGAAGTTATTCTGAATGACCCTATGTGCACCTTGAATATTATATACCCTTTTAGGGATAGATTTCAAATAGCTCTGATATAGCAGAAACCACTAAATTATGAAATTGCTAAATTGGGAATTGTATTTCAACCCAGAACAAAAAATGTGCTTTGACGGACACTAAATAACTTTCCCAGCCACAACAGGACAGCGGTAACGAGAGATTTAGCGGGATATAAATTTGAGGCCTAGTATTTAGGCGCTGGGTGACCGGTATGGATTTACTAACAGAATTGGACTTGGAAATGCACAGTAGCGTGTGTGTGAAGTTATTCTGAATGACCCTATGTGCACCTTGAATATTATATACCCTTTTAGGGATAGATTTCAAATAGCTCTGATATAGCAGAAACCACTAAATTATGAAATTGCTAAATTGGGAATTGTATTTCAACCCAGAACAAAAAATGTGCTTTGACGGACACTAAATAACTTTCCCAGCCACAACAGGACAGCGGTAACGAGAGATTTAGCGGGATATAAATTTGAGGCCTAGTATTTAGGCGCTGGGTGACCGGTATGGATTTAGTGACAGAATTAGACTGGGATATGGCCAGAAAATAACCACACTATTGCTGGTTAAATGCACTTGGTGTGACAGCTTGACCAACCACACTACTGAGGGTTAAATGCACTTGGTGACGGGCGCAGCTTGCCCCTGATGTAGTATATGACCAAATAATGAACAGACTATTGCTGGTTAAATGCACTTGGTGACGGGCGCAGCTTGCCCCTGATTTAGTATATGGCCAAAAAATGAACAGACTATTGCTGGTTAAATGCACTTGGTGTGATAGCTTGACCAACCACACTACTGAGGGTTAAATGCACTTGGTGACGGGCGCAGCTTGCCCCTGATGTAGTATATGGCCAAAAAATGAACAGACTATTGCTGGTTAAATGCACTTGGTGTCACAGCTTGACCAACCACACTACTGAGGGTTAAATGCACTTGGTGACGGGCGCAGCTTGACCCTGATGTAGTATATGGCCAAAAAATGAACAGACTATTGCTGGTTAAATGCACTTGGTGACGGGCGCAGCTTGCCCCTGATTTAGTATATGGCCAAAAAATGAACAGACTATTGCTGGTTAAATGCACTTGGTGTGATAGCTTGACCAACCACACTACTGAGGGTTAAATGCACTTGGTGACGGGCGCAGCTTGCCCCTGATGTAGTATATGGCCAAAAAATGAACAGACTATTGCTGGTTAAATGCACTTGGTGTCACAGCTTGACCAACCACACTACTGAGGGTTAAATGCACTTGGTGACGGGCGCAGCTTGCCCCTGATGTAGTATATGGCCAAAAAATGAACAGACTATTGCTGGTTAAATGCACTTGGTGACGGGCGCAGCTTGCCCCTGATTTAGTATATGGCCAAAAAATGAACAGACTATTGCTGGTTAAATGCACTTGGTGTGATAGCTTGACCAACCACACTACTGAGGGTTAAATGCACTTGGTGACGGGCGCAGCTTGCCCCTGATGTAGTATATGGTTAAAAAATGAACAGACTATTGCTGGTTAAATGCACTTGGTGTGACAGCTTCACCCTGATGTAGGCTTTAGCCAAAAAACAACCACACCATTGAGGGTTAAATGCACTTGGTGACAGGCGCAGCTTGCCCCTGATGTAGTATATGGCCAAAAAATAAACAGACTATTGCTGGTTAAATGCACTTGGTGTGACAGCTTCACCCTGATGTAGGCTTTAGCCAAAAAACAACCACACCATTGAGGGTTAAATGCACTTGGTCGCAGCTTGTGCTGGCGCACCACAAGACACAAAATGGCCGCCGATCACCCCAGAAAAATGTGACTGACAAACGGTCTGGGCAGCCTAAAAACAGTGAGCAATTGAGGATCAGCAGCTCAATGATCCACAGCTGCAGATCGATCAGTTAATCAAGTCCTTTGGAGGAGTTAATCTGCCTAATCTCGCCCTACTGTCGCAGCCGCAACCTCTCCCTACGCTAATCAGAGCAGAGTGACGGGCGGCGCTATGTGACTCCAGCTTAAATAGAGGCTGGGTCACAATGTGCTCTGGCCAATCACAGCCATGCCAATAGTAGGCATGGCTGTGATGGCCTCTTGGGGCAAGTAGTATGACGCTTGTTGATTGGCTGCTTTGCAGCCTTTCAAAAAGCGCCAAGAAAGCGTCACAAAAGCGCCAAGAAAGCGACGAACACCGAACCCGGACTTTTACGAAAATGTCCGGGTTCGGGTCCGTGTCACGGACACCCCAAAATTCGGTACGAACCCGAACTATACAGTTCGAGTTCGCTCATCCCTAGATTCAAGGTGCTGATAGGGTCATTCTCAATAACTTCACACACACGCTACTGTGCATATCCCAGTCTAATTCTGTCCGTGAAAGTATACCTGTCACCCAGCGCCTAAATAATAGGCCTCAAATTTGTAGTCAGCTAAATCTGTGGTTATTGCTGAGACTGGGCGAGTTATTTAGTGTCCGTCAAAGCACACTTTTTTTTTCTGGGTTGATATACAATTCCCAATTTAGCAATTCTCTAATTTAGTGGTTTCTGCTGTATCAGGCCTACTTTAAATGTATCCCTAAAAGGGAATATTAGATTCAAGGTGCTGATAGGGTCATTCTCAATAACTTCACACACACGCTACTGTGCATATCCCAATCTAATTCTGTCTGTAAACGTATACCTGTCACCCAGCGCCTAAATAATCGGCCTCAAATTTGTAGTCAGCTAAATCTGTGGTTATTGCTGTGGCTGGGCAAGCTATTTAGTGTCCATCAAAGCACAGTTTTTGTTCTGGGTTGTAATACAATTCCCAATTTAGCAATTCTCTAAATTAGTGGTTTCTGCTGTATCAGGCCTACTTTAAATTTATCCCTAAAAAGGAATATTAGATTCAAGGTGCTGATAGGGTTGTTGTGGTAAAAATATTAATAGTTGTAATCAGCTCGCATCAAAGTTAGTGTAAGGAAAAGGCAACTCCATCCTCCATCAGCTACAGCCAGAGAACCACACAAATGCTACCTATCTTGATTCAATTCTGAGCAACTCCTTCCTCCTCCATGCCCAGTGCATCCTTTATTGACTAAAACAAAAGGTGTAAAAGGGGCTGGCCCAAGACAAGGATACAGGAAGTGATGACATATCAAAGGACAGGGAAGGGCAGCCAATGTGGCTGTGCAGACAATGGACACACCCCATACAAACACATGTATACAATATTCTACCATTACCACTGAGAGACATGATGACAATCTATAAAACACACACACATCCTAAGATAAAATGTCCGCATAATAAAATTTCCACAACAGTCCCTCCTCTTTGTCATATGCTCCCCAGTGTCCCTTGACGAATCTTGATCTTCTTCTTTGCAAAAAAACAGTCTTGTCTACGAAAAGTCCTGAATCCATAAAACAAAACAGATGATGGAAAACAGAAAGTCAATCTTGACACGTAGCTTCTTTTCTTCGGGAGGTGACTTAGGAGGTGGCGTTTCGCGTTGGTCGCCGGCTGGTTTGGAATCCTCTGCATCTGGTCCATGGTTTGGTCTTCAGGGCGTCTTGTCTGTTCGGGCTTCGGTATATCAGTCGATTAGACATCAGGAACATCTCACTCCGGCGTATAGAAGGAATGGAGACAAAAAACATAAGTATATGTCCTATTTCCTTTCGCCCGGATCCAATGGAAAACCAGTGAGCCCCAAGACCTCCCAAGGCTTTAAAAAGGATTCTGACTCTCACTGATCATAGCTCCGCCCCTGCCTTGCTCCTGTCAGTATGGGCCTGACCCTTGTCAATGGTGTCTGCTAGCCTGGCATAACCATATACCTTCCTCACAACTGGAGGATCCCAAATCTACGGGTCGCCTAGCTGCCCGGACACCCATACAGGATTAACAAGCGAGGAGCAGGAGCCAGAGCTAATATTAATATTGTCTATCAACAAATACCTCCTTGTAACAAATAAACAAAAGTGATACTCTGCATTCTTTGACTTAGTTGAGCAGCTTCTTGCAGTGACCGGTGTGGATCCAGTTGTCTCGTCCCTCGAACTTCAGAGAGGTTGGCGTCATCAGCAGCACCTGGAATGGCCCAAGATATCTCGGCTCTAGTCCCGTTCTCGGATGATTCTTTAGCACGACCCAATCACCTGGTTGGCTAGAATGAACACTGGTTATTGAGTCTGGGAGCAATTCCCGAACCCGATGGTGGACATCGGGTGATAACCCGTGGGGCTGCCTGGAGGGATACCTGATGGAATAAAAGGGTTACAGCGGAACATTCAGGCCATGGATCGGCCGTGATTTTTACCTACTTTGCAAAAATCTGACCCAAGTACCAGCAAAGAAAAGGCAGTTGTGATTGATTGACATTTGAGAGGTTAGAAAGTTTGAAGATCGTTGATTTCTGCACCAATTTCCCCCCTTCTCATCGGCCTTAAAACCAGGATGAAGAGAAGCTGGATTAGCATGGTGCATCGTCTCAAGGTTAGATGGAGAGATGACGGAGGGATGAGAGAGAGAGAGATAGAGAAAGAGAAAAAGAAAAGCGCTTCTCTTGGACTCTGCAGTCTTAGCGGGATGGGAGTACATGACAGTGTTAGTTCGCACTGTCTGGGACTTTTGAATGTCCTGTTGCTGGAGATCGATGGATTCGTGCAGCCACAGTTCTGCTTTCTGGAGGGAACCATGGCTTTGGAGTCTAGTGGGGAATTTACGGATGAACTTTTTCCCAATCCAGACCCCAAAGGTCCCTTCTTTGGGGATGATCCACTCTGAACCTACAGTCCCTTGGTGCCAATCTTTGAGGGGCTTAACAACTCCCCCTCCATAGATGGATTTCATGTACTGCTTGGCTGTCCTATAGTAGTCAGAAGTGGTACCCTTCTGATCCCTAATTTTCCCTAATCCCATGCTCAAGCATAAATTTTCCTGCGACCTACGCAAGGAATTTTCTAAAAGTAGGTGCGTCCACCTCCAGTGTCCTGCGACAAACGCCTGGACGGCTGCTACTCCTCTTCGTTCGCCTCTGAGTTGCCCTAGGGTTTCTGGCACCGACACACGGACCCGTTCACCCTAGTTAGACCTCAGGAAAAGGAGTAATCAGTGTGAGGAAAAGGGCTCTCGCCAACACACGGCGGCCCTCTGAGTCTCCTAATGAGATATACCAGCCTCGGTTTTGGCTCTGAATAGTGACCTGACCACAGGATAGGGCTTCCAATTGACCTGGAGTGGAAAAGGGGGGTGCACAGAGAACACACAGTACCCTCTGTGGGGACGAGGGGCAGAGGCGTACATAGGAATCACTGGGCCCCATAGCAAAAATCTGAATTGGGCCCCTTAACCCCGCCCACTACCCACCATGGCCCCTCCCACTTCCTGACTTTGCTCCTCCCATGCCACACCCCCATTAAATAAATTTATACATGACCTACAGAAACTGTTAGGGGTTTCCTGGGGGTGACCTGTCACATGGGATATCTGCTGCAGCCTGCAGGTCTCCTTATTTGGGGTGCCATGTTAGGCTACTTTCACACTTGCGTTCGGGTCTCCGCTTGTGAGTTCTGTTTGAAGGCTCTCACAAGCGGCACCGAACGGATCCGTCCAGCCCTAATGCATTCTGAGTGGATGCGGATCCGCTCAGAATGCATCAGTATGGCTCCGTCTGTCCTCCGCTCAGCAGGCGGACACTTGAACGCTGCTTGCAGCCTGGCCGTGCGGAGGCAAACGGATCCGTCCAGACTTACAATGTAAGTCAATGGGGACGGATCCGTTTGAAGTTGACACAGTGTGGCTCAATTTTCAAACGGATCCGTCCCCCATTGACTTTCAATGTAAAGTCAAAACGGATCCGTTTGCACTATCATGAACAAAAAAAAAAATGTTTTTTTTTTTTTTGTTCATGTTAATGCAAACGGATCCGTTCTGAACGGATCTAAGCGTTTGCATTATAGGTGCGGATCCGTCTGTGCAGACACCAGACGGATCCGCTCTGAACGCAAGTGTGAAAGTAGCCTTAAAGGGAATCTGTCACTAGCAATTTACCCCCAATTTTTTTTTCATGAATCCATGTTTAACAGAGTACCTGTTTTCCATCTGTCTTGTTCTTTTGATTGTGAGTCTTGTCATGTCTTCAAAAAATCGATTCTTATGATATGTAAATGAAGCTGTAAGGAGCCCAGAGGGGCGTTATTCTTTCTCCACGGTGCCCAGGAACGCCCCTCTGAAGTGCCGTGCCCGGCTAAGTTTGAAAACTAATAACGCCTCCAAGTTCATCTAAATCGCCTCCCAGAGGCACGGCTAAGTGCTCAACACCCCCCTCCTCAGTGCCGCGCTCTGCGGCAAACACCCCGATCCTCCTCTCGCCGGCATCCCAAATCCCGCGCAGGCGCAGTGCCGTCAGTCATCTTATCATAGCGCAGGCAATCGCCGACACTGCGCCTGCGCGGGATTTGGGATGCCAGCGAGAGGAGGATCGGATTTGGGAGGCGATTTAGATGAACTTGGAGGCGTTATTAGTTTTCAAATTTAGCCGGGCACGGCACTTCAGAGGGGCGTTCCTGGGCACAGTGGAGAAAGAATAACGCCCCTCTGGGCTCCTTACAGCGTCATTTACATATCATAAGAATCGATTTTTTGAAGAAATGACAAGACTCACAATCCAAAGAACAAGACAGATGGAAAAAAGGTACTCATGGATCCATGTTTAATAAAGTACCTTTTTTCCATCTGTGTTCTTCTTTTCCATGTCAGTCTTGTCCTTTCTTCTAAAAATCGATTCTTGCTGTAAGCCGGACTGGAGCCCAGAGGGGCGTTTTTCTTTCTCCACGGTGCCCCTCTGATTAGTGCCGTGCCCGCCTAAATATGAAAACTCTAACGCCTCCATCATTTAGCTGAATCGCCTCCCAGAGGCGCGGCTAAGTCCTAGACACCCGCCCCCCTCCTCAGCGCTGCGCTCTGAAACACCCGATCCTCCTCTCGTCGGCGTCCCAAATCCCGCGCAGGCGCAGTGCCGGCGATTGCCTGCGCCTGCGCTCTGATAATACGGCTGAGGGCAACAGCTTCAACATCGTCACTGGGCTCGGCGCATGCCCAGTGACGATGTTGAAGCTGTTGCCCTCAGCCGTATTATCAGAGCGCAGGCGCAGGCAATCGCCGGCACTGCGCCTGCGCGGGATTTGGGACGCCGACGAGAGGAGGATCGGGTGTTTCAGAGCGCAGCGCTGAGGAGGGGGGCGGGTGTCTAGGACTTAGCCGCGCCTCTGGGAGGCGATTCAGCTAAACATGGGGGGGGGGGCCCTGGGGAGAAAAGCAGCCGCATAGCCGGCTGCTGGTCATCAGTGGGCGGGGCCTTATCTGCGCTACGGGCCCCCCAGTGCCGCGGGCCCCATAGCAGCGGCGTGGTCTGCCTCTATGGGCGGTACGCCACTGACGAGGGGTGCACAGGAAACAAACACACAGTACTCCTGTGGGGAATGGGGTTACTCACATAGCTATTGGTATGCTCAGGTGATATACATCACCTTGTCTCCTTAAAAAAAATGCTCATCAACTCACTTTCCTTTGCCGATATGATTCTATATAGTCAAGCTGAACAGCACACGAAGCCCTTTTTGCAGTGCCTGATCAAAAACCTCTCGCTCAGCAGCAGCCCTTGAATTCAGACAGTAGTTCCCACACAATATCATGAGACCCCCAGTACTCCTAACCAAATCTACAGAGAAAAGAGAGGGAGAGAGAGAAAAGCAGCAAATATGCAATAAAAACCTAAAAAATAAAAATGAGTAAAAGAAGAAAAATGTAAATAGAAATTAATCAAAGAAATACCCACACAAAAATAGACAAATATAACTGAAAAATAAAAAAGGAAAAAACACTTGATTACATACATTGAGCTTCAGTAAAAAAATCATTTTACCTTAAAACCCAAAACTCATGCAAAAACTAAACCCTTAGGAACACATACAATTGTATAGGACTGAATTAACAAATCAATGTCCTGGAGGGTTCCCCTGAAACCGTACAAGAGAAACTCTACCCACCCAGTAATTGAAATGTTAATTTGCCCAGCCCCAAACAGCTTCAGATTCTTAACATCACAAGGTCCCAAAACCGGTTTTTCCTAGGAGGAGGGATTCTATTCAAATTAGGTCTTAAGAGTTAAAATGGTTTCCAAAGCCCTTAATGTACCCTTCTTTGGCACACAAAAATTAGAAACTCTACTGAATTCCAAGAACCAATCTCTTTCCTCTCTGAGCTTCACATTTTCACATTTTAACCGTTCATATTGTGATTTAAAATCTGCTTCACTGATAAATGACCTTGGTTGTCCCTGGGTTCTCTGCCTTTGCAAAGAACCATGTCTGGGACCATTACCCCATCTTGCTGAATAAACCACTTTACTTCTAGGTGTGGTTCTGGGGTACTCAACATACCTGTGTCTGTTGCCATTAGCAACATTACAATATCGTGCAATGTGACCGTATTCCCTGCATGCGAAACAAAGGATAGCTCACCTCCCTCCACAATAACTTGCACATGGCGATTTGAATTGGCGCACAACATTAACCATCCTAGCATGAGTAGCTCCCACATTACGATCTGTATTGAGTCCACTTACCACGGACTCATCTGAGGAATCTTCTGGCATTGTGTTAACACTTCCAGCTCCAGGGTCAGACAAATTGTCCATCTCCATCCCTGAATCGGTTCCACTATCTGAACCACAATCCTCAGACTTCTCCGTGCTTATAGCCCATACATTGCCTCTAATCCCAGACACATTACTCTCCAACAGTTGTTTCAATAACTCTTGCAATTCCCTTACAGCACACTGTGCAGGCCTCAGGCTTTCAGATAAACTTTCATTCTCCTTGCACAGCTCAGTATTACACCTCACAGTACATTCAGACTCAGCGCTAGCTTCAGCTGCCTGCTGGACAAGAGATCTCAATTTAACAATTTCCACTTTTAAATCTTCCACTTCTCCTTCCAAACTCAGCTTCAGCCTACAAGACTCCTGATATTTATCCGCTATCCACCCAGCAGCAAAAATCAGAGCGTACTTGCCTTTCCTTTTGCGCAATTTTTTTGTACTGATCAGGTTTTCTACACAATTCTGGGCCTGCAGCCATGGATCAGTGGATCCCTGCATAGCCTGAAGAATGGCTGCCGTGTCCTTCAAGTTTGTTACTTCTTTAAAAATACTTTCCATTGCACCAGAAAACAAACACCACAATGGTTGCTACAAAAAACAAAACACTAGAAACCAATTTCTAGGAGTTGTCTCAATACTTTTGGCACAGAACCTTTCTACACTGTAGTACCCGTATTAATTATGCCAAACAAGTCTACAATTTAGTGTAACAGCCACAGATATACAAACATTAAGCAGAATCATCAACTATAGGACGATTTCACCACTAAACTGCCACTAATGCTCACAGAATGGTTCCTGTATCAGACTGGTCACTGCGCTATAACATAACCGAACACTAAACCGATATCACAAAACTTACTAAAACAAAACTGTACATAGAAAAGGTTACAAAAAAACAAGATAACTATTCAACAAAACTAACATTTCCGGCAAAAACAATCAAATCGCTTCCCATAGCAAACTAATTAAGATGGCCGACAAACTTAAAGATGGCCAACAAGCATGGTCAAGATGGCCGACAAGCACATGGTCAAGATGGCCGACAAGCACATGGTCAAGATGGCCGACAAGCACATGGTCACACAAAGGAAATCAAGATAGTGTCTACAATATCCAGCAATAAAAACTGTTTTTATATTTCCCTATGTTTAAACCAGTATCTTTTTACTGCCTAAATAAAGTACGTTAAAATTATTTTTATTAAATTATATATTAAAATTATCTGCAACACGTTAGGCTTGGTAGGGTGAAGGGGGATATCTCAGACTGATGATGCTGATCCCTATAATCATCCCTACCACTAGAGCTCCAAAATATAAGGAGTCAATGATATGTGGCGTGTTCCTCTATTTATCTGGGGTGTATAGGTAGCTTCCATACATAGGCACCTGATTGAAACAATGGGTGAATGTGACAGGTCTCTAGTAAGAGAGACTCTGCACACCACACAGTGTCAGGTAGCACTACTAGGATAGCCCAAACCCCAATCGATAATAAAATGTAGGAACAGGCCGTAGGCTTCTACAGTCAGCAAGTCAGTCTGTAGTTGTTTCCACAGAGAATAATTGAGCACCACTGTGTGGTGTGCAGAGTCTCTCTTACTAGAGACCTGTCACATTCACCCATTGTTTCAATCAGGTGCCTATGTATGGAAGCTACCTATACACCCCAGATAAATAGAGGAACACGCCACATATCATTGACTCCTTATATTTTGGAGCTCTAGTGGTAGGGATGATTATAGGGATCAGCATCATCAGTCTGAGATATCCCCCTTCACCCTACCAAGCCTAACGTGTTGCAGATAATTTTAATATATAATTTAATAAAAATAATTTTAACGTACTTTATTTAGGCAGTAAAAAGATACACTTTGAGCTAGTACGTAAACGCTACTGTGAATCACCAGTTAATTCGATTTCTATGTTTAAACCAGAGCAAGACCTCCACTCTATGGGTAATTTACAGGCTAACAATACAAAAACCACTCTGAACACTGTCTCTAACGTACAGACACTAAAACCAATTGCTGCCTCTATTTTTTTATTTTTTTTTTATAATTTATTTATTGGGAAAACTACAAAACATTTGCAATAAAAAAGTTTTTACAATCTCTCAATTCTTAGTGACCCGAGTAATTATATATAAATATATTCCACTCATCTTTTCATAGTATTTAGAAAACCCTCCCCTCCCTCCCTCCCAGTTTGTGGTGCGTCAAAGTAGGACCCCTATATATGAAACAACTTGATCTCAACTAACCAGACCTCCAACCACCCCATATCCTACTCCATTGGTATTCATTTTCCCTCCGTCTATATAAAAAATTTTCGTAGTTCTTTACCTTATCAATTAAATTTATCCATGTGTTTATGTCTGGAGTGGATCGGGCAAACCAGGTGCGGCTGATCAAAACTCTAGCCAACATCAGTACTCTACTCAGGAGAATCTTTTGATGCTTATGATTTTTTAATTTGGAGAGATCATTGAGAACAAATACTTGTGGTTCAAAAGGAATTCGAATTTTTAGTGTACACATAATACAGTTATTGATACCATTCCAGTAGTTTATAAGTTCTGGACAGGTCCATATCATATGGAGAAAGTCTGCTCCTACAGTATCACATTTGGGACAGTTGGACGTGTCTCTTAGCCCGCATTTATTCATCCACAATGGAGTAATATATAATCTGTGGCAGATATAAAATTGTATCAGGACATGGTTAAAGTTCTGGGATAGTGACGATAGATTCCCAAAAATATTCTCCCACCCTTCTATTTGTACATTCGGACAATCCACCTCCCACGCTTTTTGTCCTGGTGAGTGTATGTCACTAAACCGTACCTTAAGTAATAACTTATATATATTTGAAATTTTTATTCTAGAAAGTGTACCCCCTACCCAATCATTCAGAAAGGATAAATTATCTATATCCAACATCCGCTTATCATCCAAACTAGATAATACAGAACGCAATTGGAAATACCTAAACCATGAAAGATTTTTTATATTTTGTGTCATTTCTATATAGGGTTTAATTTCTCTATCTTTAACTACCTGTGAAATATATAAAATTTTATTCTTCTGCCAAAATGTGTCAGCTGCAATTTCATCCAGCCTTTGTAAATGCAAATTATGCCAAAGAGGCGTAAATGTGAGTGAACCCTTAACCTTCAACCATGTCCTAGTTATAGCCCACACCTTAAGGAGTAGTTTTATAGTCTCTCTATAGCCTTGCTCATAACTCTTCAATAGGCCAGATTCCAACAAGGAAAAAATATTATTGTGGGCGTGACTAGTTACCAACTTCCCCAGTAGTGCGCTATGCTCTGATTCATAGCATCTCAATAGCTGGGCTGCAATAAAGTACCCCTTAAAGTAGGGGAGATTTAAACCCCCGCACTCCACTGATTTATACAAATACTCCAACTTAATTCGAACTCGCTTTCTTCCCCATATTAAATCATTAATTAGTCTCTCCATAAGTTTAAAATGTTTGTCTTGTATCCAAATAGGTGTATTCCTGAGCACATAAAGAAATTGTGGTAGTATCACCATTTTAACTAGTGAAACTCGATCAGCTCTAGATAGGGGAAGTTTCAGCCAGATTCCTATTTTAGCTCTGATCTTTACCATTATGGGGATCAAATTAAGTTCTACAAAGTTTTCGACCCGAGACGATATAGTCAAACCCAAATATTGAAAAGTATCAACAATATCCAACTGTGTAACAGGAGCCTCTTTCTGTGGCAGGGGGTCTATTGGGAGCAGACTGGTCTTGGCCCAGTTTATAAGAAGACCAGACACCTCACCAAATAATTTAACCATTTGAATGATCCTAGGGAGAGTGGTTTCCGTGTGATCTATAAAAAACAGAACATCATCTGCATATAATGAGATGCGATCTTGTATTCCTAGCGTACCAAATCCTTTGACCTGATCGTCCTGCCTGATGGCCATCGCAAGGGGTTCGATATATATATCAAATAATAAGGGAGATAATGGGCAGCCCTGACGGGTGCCTCTGTTTAACTCGATACTACTACTCAAAATTCCATTAAGACTCAATTTAGCCCTTGGAGATCCATACAATAACCTAAGAGTACGTATAAACCTCTCTCCAAAGCCCATCCTAACAAGAACCTTCCAGAGGAAACGCCACTCCACCCTGTCAAAGGCCTTAGAGGCATCCAATGACAGGATGGAGCGGGCGGTCCCCCCAGGGGCCTGGATATTAGAAAAGAGCCGATGTAAATTATGATGTGTACCCTTATTTTTAATAAAACCGCTCTGATCCGGATGGACTATGGAGGAGATAACCCCAGAGAGCCTTGTAGCAAGGACCCTCGCCAAAAGCTTTACATCTGCATTAAGCAGTGAAATTGGTCTATAAGATTCTAGATCTAGAGGGTCCTTGCCTTTTTTTGGAATTAGTATCACTGTAGCCTCCATCATTGAATCTGGCAACCTCCCATCCTCCATTGATTCAGCAAAGACCTCCAATAATCTAGGAAAAATACAGTCCCCATATTTACTATAAAATTCATATGGAAGCCCGTCTGAACCAGGAGTAGAATTAGCTGAACCTAATTTAATAGCTCCCTCAAGTTCCTGAATTGAGACCTCCAATTCTAATGCTTTCTTTTGAATCTCAGTGATAGTTGAAAAGTTGATCCTATCTAGATAGAAATCTATCTTATCATCTGTAATATTAGAATCAGCCTTGTACAGATCAAGAAAATAATCAAAAAAGGCCTTCTCCACCGGACCCTGTCCAGTAACTATTCTACCATCCCTCACTCGAACCTTGTCTATATGTTTTTTAGGTTGTTGATTGGAGATTACTCTGGAGAGGAGCTTACCGGGTCGCCCAGACTCTGTAAAATATTTTTGCCCTTTAAAGAAGAGATTCTGTTGAGCTTTATCCAGTAAAAAATTAGCATATATTTGTGTGGCTTTTTGCATATTTTCCCTATTATTCTCCGTCTTATTTATATGGAAGGATTCTGTCGCTGAGATTACATGTTTTTCTAGATTTCTCTGTTTTTTTCCATATTCCCTTCTAAGATTCGTGATATTACTAACCATCAATCCCCTCATGTACGCCTTAAAGGTATCCCATACCACTTGAATTTTTGCTGAGCCGTAGTTAATATCCCAGAATCGGCCTATTTCATTTCGAATTATTTCATGTGTCTTTATAACTGATAACCAGTAAGGGTTTAGTCTAAAGGGAGGTTTTGGTGTATATCTTTCCTGAGAGAAGCATAATTCAAGTACTAACGGGGAGTGATCAGATATTGACCTTGTTTCATATTTCATTTGTTTTATCAGTTTCACATATTTGCTATTTATCAGTACTAGGTCTATTCTGGACAATGATTTGCCTGCTTTACTAAAGCATGAAAAAACCCTTTTCCCCTGTCCCAGAGACTCCCAAGCATCTTCAAATCCAGCCTCCAGACAAAACCGTGCGAGGGGAGACCCCTGGACCGGGCTGTCACTCCTAGCACTCATAGAGACCCTGTCACATAGAGGATCGATGACACAGTTAAAATCACCAATAATCAATGTTGGACATTCTGGCCATTTATCCATGAATAATAGAAGAGAATTAAGAACCAGAAGAGAAAATGGCGGAGGGATATAGACAAAGGCCAAAATACATAACTCTCCCCCTAACCTGCAATATAGAAAAATAAATCTCCCCTGTTGGTCGACAGAGGATGCCTCACAAACGAAGTCAATAAGTCTATGTATCAACACCGTAACACCTCTCGAGTAGTTGGAGAGGGTAGAATGATACGTGTGCGCAGCCCATCCCCTGTCGACCACTCTAGTGGTCTCCTCAGTAAGATGGGTCTCTAGCAGGCATACTATTGCTGGTAGATGGGCCTGAGTCAAGTCAAAAACCGCTTGTCTCTTACCTCTCTCCCCCAAACCACGTACATTCCAAGAAAAAATTCTAATCATCGTCATCAACAATGGTTAAATGGAAGATCAGGAGAGAGGGAAAAAGGAGAAAACAAGAGGAAAAAAAAAGAAAATAATAAACTGAAAAAAGGGGAACCACACCCACTTTGACGCACCACAACCCAACCCCCCCCCCCCTCACCCCCCTCCCACAGGCAATCCACCACATATTGTAGTAGATTTCTTTCCTATGACCAACCCTCGACCCTCCCCCCACTCAACCACCCCCACACCGCCATTATGAAGCAAAGAAAACTACATTTAGGGGTATGAGCCCCTTATAATACTAATTATTCCCGCCAGATCGTAACCCAATTGGGTCATCTCTTGTTTCGCTCAATCCAATCCGCGGCTTCTTCTGAGGTATCAAAAAAAAGGGTTTTATCTTCAAAAATAATCCGCAATTTGGCCGGGAATATAAGAGAATATTTAATATCCCTTTCTCTTAGCTTCTTTTTAACAGTCATGAATGTGCGTCTCTTTTCTTGTATTTCTTTCGAAAAATCAGGAAAAAAGGCCAGTCTAATCCCGTTATACACAACCGGTGAGGATTCCCTCGCCCTTCTCAGGAGGACATCTCTGTCCCCTGTAGTCAATGACTTAGCAAGGATTGTCCGAGGTTGTCTCCCTGGAATTGGTTTTCCTCCTGGGACCCGATGAGCTCTTTCAATCATAAAAAGAGGAGAAAATGACTCTTTACCAAAGTTCTCAAGAATTAATTTCTGTACAAATTCAGTTGGATTTTTTCCTTCCTCACCCTCTGGAATCCCTATTATTCTCACGTTGTATCTTCGTGACCTATCCTCCAGGTCCACTACCTTTTTCTTCAGGAGATTATTTTCCACTTTAAGTATAGAAACTTCCGTATTTATTTTTTTGGATTCCTTCTGTATAAGGGTGACGGAACTTTCAAGGGTGTTGACTCTGTCTCGCATTTTGGACAATTCATCTTTTATTAGTCCCACATCAACTTGAATAGATCCAAGTTGGGTTGTAACCACCTGTATTAAATCCCCGTTCTGTTTAACCGCTAGGAGTATTTCTTCCAGCGGGGAAGAGTTGTCATTAGGGATAGCTTCCCCCATTATTCCATCTTCCTCTTCAGGGTATCTAGCGCCTTTTTGTATTTCTCGCTCAGTTACCTCTGATTCATAATTTTTTTTTTCAAAAAATTCCTTTTGTCCGCCCCTCGTATTGACCCTTGGGGATTTCAGAAACTGGTCCAGTTTTGTTGGTTCAGCAGTTCTGGACCCATGTTTCTGACCTGATAGATCAGTCGAACGCCTAAAGGCTTTTGGGCCCATATCTTATTTCTCTTTATTCCTCTTTATTATTTTTTTTTTAATATTTATTATTTTTTTTTGGAATATTTATTTGTTTTTTTTCCCCTTATTCCGCCTCCTTCTCTCCTTTAAATATATATCTTTTCTTCTTTGCTCTCCTTCTTTCTCTTTTTTTTTTTATTCTTTTTCTTTTTCTTTTTTCCTTTTTCCTTATCCCCCTTCCCTTTTTTTTTTTAGTGCCTTCTTCTTAGTTCTGTTTTTCTTCTCCTTTTTTTTTTTCTTTTTTTTCCTCTTTTTATTTTTTTTTTTTTTCGCTCCCCCCCTTTTTTTTTTTTTTTTGTGTCCACTCTTCTTTATACTCTTTCTCCTCTTATTTTTTTTTTTTTCCCCTCCACCTTATACTTTAAACTTTAAAGTTCACTTTCTTGTAATCATATGCAACTTAGTCAAACTCCGTTCAAGGTTAGTTGGAGTCAGCAGTCATGAGGAGGTTAGTCACTAGAGGAGAGAAGCTTATCGTCTTCTCCAACAAACCATCAGATAAGGGGAACACAGGTAGGGGGAACACAGGTAGGGGGAACACAGAGGTTACTCACTGACACCAGAAAGGGAGGTAGCAGATCAGGCAGGAACCGGAGGCACGTTCCACGGGGGTAAAGGAAAAAAAACCTCCAGACAGCAAACTGTTCACAGCGACATGGAGGGCAAGAAAGGAGGCAGGAGCCGCAGGAGCGGCAAAATCAGGAACGGCAGAATCGACAAAGAGCCGGAGGCAGCCCCCACATCCGAACCCGACAGCCGATAGCAGCAGCGTGGCAGGCTTGGGCAAAAGGCAACAGCGCCACGGTTCAACAGCGCTGATCACACGGTCCCGGTCGCAGAGAGGGTAGATGGAGGATTCGGCAGAAAGACGCCAGCATAATCGAAGCGGCAGCGGGGTAGCTGAGCAGCGGGGAAAGCCGGGAGCGCGACGTCCACTACAAAATCACCTCTTACAAAATCACAGTAACATAAAAGTTAAGAAGTTACAAGAAAACACAATACCCTGTCCTGCTCATCATACAATCTCTGTACAATCAACACAATGGAAAAACACTTACCTTATCCCCATACCCCTTGATGCGGCAGACAACAACCACATAGGTTGTTTGAACAGATTTTTCTTTCCTCTGATAGCAGCAGATTGGAGTACACAGATTTCAGTTCTCAAAGAGCAAAACTTTCTCAAAAATGAGAGTAAAGAAAAGGATATTACCTTATGCCGGCCTTTTTTGCTTTTTGAAAATTAAACTGTGTCTCCTTTTAAGTTCTGCCGATAACAGGGAAAAAAAATTATTTCCTTCCTGAGCTCGCCATCTGTTGTGGTAAAAATATTAATAGTTGTAATCAGCTCGCATCAAAGTTAGTGTAAGGAAAAGGCAACTCCATCCTCCATCAGCTACAGCCAGAGAACCACACAAATGCTACCATCTTGATTCAATTCTGAGCAACTCCTTCCTCCTCCATGCCCAGTGCGTCCTTTATTGACTAAAACAAAAGGTGTAAAAGGGGCTGGCCCAAGACAAGGATATAGGAAGTGATGACATATCAAAGGACAGGGAGGGGCAGCTGCGAGCTGATTACAACTATTAATATTTTTACCAAAACAGGGTCATTCTGTGCATATCCCAGCTACTGTGCATATCCCAGTCTAATTCTGTCTGTAAACGTATACCTGTCACCCAGCGCCTAAATAATAGGCCTCAAATTTGTAGTCAGCTAAATCTGTGGTTATTGCTGTGGCTGGGCAAGTTATTTAGTGTCCGTCAAAGCACAGTTTTTGTTCTGGGTTGAAATACAATTCCCAATTTAGCAATTCTCTAAATTAGTGGTTTCTGCTGTATCAGACCTCCTTTAAATCTATCCCTAAAAGGGTATATAAGACTCAAGGTGCACATAGGGTCATTCTCAATAACTTCACACACACGCTACTGTGCATATCCCAGTCTAATTCTGTCTGTAAACGTATACCTGTCACCCAGCGCCTAAATAATAGGCCTCAAATTTATAGTCATCCAAATCTGTCGTTATTGCTGTAGCAGGTCAAGTTATTTAGTGTCCGTCAAAGCACAGTTTTTGTTCTGGGTTGAAATACAATTCCCAATTTAGCAATTCTCTAAATTAGTGGTTTCTGCTGTATCAGACCTCCTTTAAATCTATCCCTAAAAGGGTATATAAGATTCAAGGTGCACATAGGGTCATTCTCAATAACTTAACACACACACTACTGTGCATATCCCAGTCTAATTCTGTCTGTAAACGTATACCTGTCACCCAGCGCCTAAATAATAGGCCTCAAATTTATAGTCAGCTAAATCTGTGGTTACTGCTGTGCCTGTATTAGTGTAATACGGTACCTAAAAAGATAGCCAGATAGTGTTAGGTGTCTTTAAAAAAAAGGCCTGAATTTGAATTCAATACATTGGGCCAAATAATATTTTTGTTGTTGTGGTGAACGATAACAATGAGGAAATCATCTAGTAAAGGACGCGGACATGGTCGTGGTGGTGTTAGTGGACCCTCTGGTGCTGGGAGAGGACGTGGCCGTTCTGCCACAGCCACACGTCCTAGTGTACCAACTACCTCAGGTCCCAGTAGCCGCCATAATTTACAGCGATATTTGGTGGGGCCCAATGCCGTTCTAAGGATGGTAAGGCCTGAGCAGGTACAGGCATTAGTCAATTGGGTGGCCAACAGTGGATCCAGCACGTTCACATTATCTCCCACCCAGTCTTCTGCAGAAAGCGCACAGATGGCGCCTGAAAACCAACCCCATCAGTCTGTCACATCACCCCCATGCATATCAGGGAAACTGTCTGAGCCTTAAGTTATGCAGCAGTCTCTTATGATGTTTGAAGACTCTGCTGGCAGGGTTTCCCAAGGGCATCCACCTAGCCCTTCCCCAGCGGTGGAAGACATAGAATGCACTGACGCACAACCACTTATGTTTCCTGATGATGAGGACATGGGAATACCACCTCAGCAAGTCTCTGATGATGACGAAACACAGGTGCCAACTGCTGCGTCTTTCTGCAGTGTTCAGCCTGAATAGGAGGTCAGGGATCAAGACTGGGTGGAAGACGATGCAGGGGACGATGAGGTCCTAGACCCCACATGGAATGAAGGTCGTGCCACTGACTTTCACAGTTCGGAGGAAGAGGCAGTGGTGAGACCGAGCCAACAGCGTAGCAAAAGAGGGAGCAGTGGGCAAAAGCAGAACACCCGCCGCCAAGAGACTCCGCCTGCTACTGACCGCCGCCATCTGGGACTGAGCACCCCAAAGGCAGCTTCAGGGAGTTCCCTGGCATGGCACTTCTTCAAACAATGTGCTGACGACAAGACCCGAGTGGTTTGCACGCTGTGCCATCAGAGCCTGAAGCGAGGCATTAACGTTCTGAACCTGAGCACAACCTGCATGACCAGGCACCTGCATGCAAAGCATGAACTGCAGTGGAGTAAACACCTTAAAAACAAGGAAGTCACTCAGGCTCCCCCTGCTACCTCTTCTGCTGCTGCCGCCTCGGCCTCTTCCTCCGCCTCTGGAGGAACGTTGGCACCTGCCGCCCAGAAAACAGGGGATGTACCACCACCTCCGTCACCAAGCATCTCAACCATGTCACACGGCAGCGTTCAGCTCTCCATCTCACAAACATTTGAGAGAAAGCGTAAATTCCCACCTAGCCACCCTCGATCCCTGGCCCTGAATGCCAGCATTTCTAAACTACTGGCCTATGAAATGCTGTCATTTAGGCTGGTGGACACAGACAGCTTCAAACAGCTCATGTCGCTTGCTGTCCCACAGTATGTTGTTCCCAGCCGCCACTACTTCTCCAAGAGAGCCGTGCCTTCCCTGCACAACCAAGTATCCGATAAAATCAAGTGTGCACTGCGCAACGCCATCTGTAGCAAGGTCCACCTAACCACAGATACGTGGACCAGTAAGCACGGCCAGGGACGCTATATCTCCCTAACTGCACACTGGGTAAATGTAGTGGCAGCTGGGCCCCAGGCGGAGAGCTGTTTGGCGCACGTCCTTCCGCCGCCAAGGATCGCAGGGCAACATTCTTTGCCTCCTGTTGCCACCTCCTCCTTACTCAGCTTCCTCCTCCTCTTCTTCTACCTGCTCATCCAGTCAGCCACACACCTTCACCACCAACTTCAGCACAGCCCGGGGTAAACGTCAGCAGGCCATTCTGAAACTCATATGTTTGGGGGACAGGCCCCACACCGCACAGGAGTTGTGGCGGGGTATAGAACAACAGACCGACGAGTGGTTGCTGCCAGGTGAGCCTCAAGCCCGGCCTGGTGGTGTGCGATAATGGGCGAAATCTCGTTGCAGCTCTGGGACTAGCCGGTTTGACGCACATCCCTTGCTTGGCGCATGTGCTGAATTTGGTGGTGCAGAAGTTCATTCACAACTACCCCGACATGTCAGAGCTGCTGCATAAAGTGCGGGCCGTCTGTTCGCGCTTCCGGCGTTCACATCCTGCCGCTGCTCGCCTGTCTGCGCTACAGCGTAACTTCGGCCTTCCCGCTCACCGCCTCATATGCGACGTGCCCACCAGGTGGAACTCCACCTTGCACATGCTGGACAGACTGTGCGAGCAGCAGCAGGCCATAGTGGAGTTTCAGCTGCAGCACGCACGGGTCAGTCGCACTGCTGAACAGCACCACTTCACCACCAATGACTGGGCCTCCATGCGAGACCTGTGTGCCCTGTTGCGCTGTTTCGAGTACTCCACCAACATGGCCAGTGGCGATGACGCCGTTATCAGCGTTACAATACCACTTCTATGTCTCCTTGAGAAAACACTTAGGGCGATGATGGAAGAGGAGGTAGCCCAGGAGGAGGAGGAGGAGGAAGAGGGGTCATTTTTAGCACTTTCAGGCCAGTCTCTTCGAAGTGACTCAGAGGGAGGTTTTTTGCAACAGCAGAGGCCAGGTACAAATGTGGCCAGCCAGGGCCCACTACTGGAGGACGAGGAGGACGAGGATGAGGAGGAGGTGGAGGAGGATGAGGATGAAGCATGGTCACAGCGGGGTGGCACCCAACGCAGCTCGGGCCCATCACTGGTGCGTGGCTGGGGGGAAACGGCAGGACGATGACGATACGCCTCCCACAGAGGACAGCTTGTCCTTACCCCTGGGCAGCCTGGCACACATGAGCGACTACATGCTGCAGTGCCTGCGCAACGACAGCAGAGTTGCCCACATTTTAACGTGTGCGGACAACTGGGTTGCCACCCTGCTGGATCCATGGTACAAAGACAATGTGCCCACCTTACTTCCTGCACTGGAGCGTGATAGGAAGATGCGCACATGAGTACAAGCGCACGTTGGTAGACGCGCTACTGAGAGCATTCCCAAATGTCACAGGGGAACAAGTGGAAGCCCAAGGCCAAGGCAGAGGAGGAGCAAGAGGTCGCCAAGGCAGCTGTGTCACGGCCAGCTCCTCTGAGGGCAGGGTTAGCATGGCAGAGATGTGGAAAAGTTTTGTCAACACGCCACAGCTAACTGCACCACCACCTGATACGCAACGTGTTAGCAGGAGGCAACATTTCACTAACATTTTGGAACAGTACGTGTGCACACCCCTCCACGTACTGACTGATGGTTCGGCCCCATTCAACTTCTGGGTCTCTAAATTGTCCATGTGGCCAGAGCTAGCCTTTTATGCCTTGGAGGTGCTAGCCTGCCCGGCGGCCAGCGTTTTGTCTGAACGTCATTACAGACAAACGCAGCCGCCTGTCTACAGCCAATGTGGACAAGCTGACGTTCATAAAAATGAACCAGGCATGGATCCCACAGGACCTGTCCATCCCTTGTGCAGATTAGACATTAACTACCTCCCCTTAACCATATATTATTGTACTCCAGGGCACTTCCTCATTCAATCCTATTTTTATTTTCATTTTAACCATTATATTGCGAGGCAACCCAAAGTTGAATGAACCTCTCCTCTGTCTGGGTGCCGGGGCCTAAATATATGACAATGGACTGTTCCAATGTTGGGTGACGTGAAGCATGATTCTCTGCTATGACATGCAGACTGATTCTCTGCTGACATGAAGCCAGATTCTCTGTTACGGGACCTCTTTCCTCTGCCTGGGTGCCAGGGCCTAAATTTATGACAATGGACTGTTACAGTGGTGGGTGACGTGAAGCCTGATTCTCTGCTATGACATGCAGACTGATTCTCTGCTGACATGAAGCCAGATTCTCTGTTACGGGACCTCTCTCCTCTGCCTGGGTGCCAGGGCCTAAATTTATGACAATGGACTGTTACAGTGGTGGGTGACGAGAAGCCTGATTCTCTGCTATGACATGAAGACTGATTCTCTGGTGACATGAAGCCAGATTCTCTGTTACTGGGACCTCTCTCCTCTGCCTGGGTGCCGGGGCCTAAATTTATGACAATGGACTGTTACAGTGGTGGGTGACGTGAAGCATGATTCTCTGCTATGACATGAAGACTGATTCTCTGGTGACATGAAGCCAGATTCTGTGTTATGGGACCTCTCTCCTCTGCCTGGGTGCCGGGGCCTAAATTTATGACAATGGACTGTTACAGTGGTGGGTGACGTGAAGCCTGATTCTCTGCTATGACATGCAGACTGATTCTCTGCTGACATGAAGCCAGATTCTCTGTTACGGGACCTCTCTCCTCTGCCTGGGTGCCGGGGCCTAAATATCTGAGAATGGACTGTTCCAGTGGTGGGTGACGTGAAGCCAGATTCTCTGCTATGGGACCTCTCTCCAATTGATATTGGTTAATTTTTATTTATTTTATTTTATTCATTTCCCTATCCACATTTGTTTGCAGGGGATTTACCTACATGTTGCTGCCTTTTGCAGCCCTCTAGCCCTTTCCTGGGCTGTTTTACAGCCTTTTTAGTGCCGAAAAGTTCGGGTCCCCATTGACTTCAATGGGGTTCGGGACGAAGTTCGGATCGGGTTCGGATCCCGAACCCGAACATTTCCGGGAAGTTCGGCCGAACTTCTCGAACCCGAACATCCAGGTGTTCGCTCAACTCTACTCATTAGTACCAGAGGACCTGGAAGCAGTGAATGCAGCAGTCCCTAGGCTTTGTACTCACTTCCTGGTCCTCTGCCGTTGACTGTGCTGTGATTGCGCACAGCGCGAGGATGCTCGGTCACCGCACATCCATGGCAGTAAGAAGACGAGAGCTGGATCCTGGGAGCGTCCGGAGCAGGAGAGGTAAGTTGATTTTTTTTTTACTTTATGTGATCTGAGGCATGGGGGCTTATCTGAGGCTGGGGGCTGATCTGAGGCTGGGGAGTCTCGTCTGAGGCATGGGGGTCTCATATGAGGTCTCAATGGGGAGTCTTAATTATATTGGGGCTCTTATCTGAGGTCTGATTGGGGGCCATTCACATTGCGGTCTTAACTGAGGTCTGATTGTGTGTCTGATCTGAGGTCTTATTCGGGTCTTATTAACATTGGGGGTCTGATATGAGATGTGATTGAGGGTCTTATTAACATTAGCAGTCTGATTGGGGCTGTGAGCTGAGGTCTGATTAAAGGGGTTGTCCGGGTTCATAGCTGAACCCGGACATACCCATATTTTCACACAGGCAGCCCCCCTGACAAGAGCATTGGAGAATTTCATGCTCCGATGCTCTCCTTTACCCTGCGCTGAATCGCACTGGACAAAGGCATTTTCAGGAGATCCGATCACTGGCACTGATGGGTGGGCTTTAGCACTGCCCTAGCCTGTAAAATGGCTAGGGCAGCACTAATGCCAGCCCATCAGAGCCGGTGACGTCACTGAAATGTAAATAAAAAAAGGGAGAGCATCGGATCATAAAATGCTCTGATGCTAACATCAGAGGGCTGTCTGGGTGAAAATATGGGTATGTCCGGGTTTAACCTTGGGGGTCTGATTGCTGGTTTGAGGTCTAATGAAAAATATTTTTTTCTTATTGTCCATCTCTAAAACCTAGGTTGGCAAGTGCGTCTTATAGGGTGAAAAATGTGGTAATTACACAATACAGTACCAGAACTAAGAGCATTACATAAATACAGCACCAGACTCAAGTACATAAATACAGTACCGGAACCAAGTTCTTTACATAAATACAGCAACAGAATGAAGTCCATTATACAGTGCATTCAGAAAGTCTTCAGACCCTTTCACTTTTTTTCACCTTGTGCTTAGAATAAAAATAAAATTCAAATTTTCCCATTCTGCACTCAATCCCACTTAATGAGAAAGTGAAAAAAGGAATTTGAGAAATGTTTGCAAATTGATTAAAAAGGAAAAACTAACATTTTGTGTGGACATAAGCACTCAGACCCTTTGTCTAGACACTAGATATTTGGCTCTGTGGGCTTCCCATTTCTCTTGATCACCTTGATTTGGGCCCACCTTTGGCAAATTCAGTTGATTGGACATGATTTGGGAAGACATTCGCTTGTCTATATAAGGTTTCACAGCTAACAATGTATATCAGAGCGAAAACTAAGCCTTGAGGAGGAAAGAACAGCCTATAGAGCCCATAGACATAATTGTGTGGAGGCACAGGTCGGTAGAAGGGTATGAAAAATGTTGGCTACACTGATAATTCCCAACAGCACAGTGGCCTCCATAATTTTTAAATAGAAGTTTGAAACAACCAGGACTCTTCCTAGAGCTGGCTATCCCTACAAACAAAGTATTCAGGGGAAAGGGAGCTTGGTAAGAGAGGTGACCAAGAATGGAATGGTCACTCTGGCTGTTCCAAAGATCCTGGTGTGTGCAGATGGGAGAAACTTCCAGAAGGCCAACCAATACTACATCATTCCACCAATCTGGGCTTTAAGGTACAGTGGCCAGAAAAAAAAGCTTCTCCTCAGTAAAAGACACATGAAAGTTTGCAAAAAAGCACCTAAAAGGCTCTCATCCCTACAGCGAAGCATGGTGGTGACTGCATCATGCTGTGGGGGTATTTTTCAGCGGCTGGGAAAGGGAGACTGGTCAGAGTTAAGGAAAGCAAAGAACAGAGATATTCTTAATGAAAACCTGTTCCAGAGTGCTCTGGACCAAAGGTCCACCTTCAAAGAAGACAATGACCCAACAACACAGGAGTGGTTTAGGAATAACTATGTGAATGTCCTTGAGTGGCCCAGCCAGAGCCCTGACCTGAACCCAATCGAACATCTCTGCAGAGACTTGAAAATGGTTATTGACCGATGATCCCCATCCAACCTGACGGAGCTTGAGAGGATTTGCAGAGAAGATTTGGCATAAAATGTAGCTGGCCAGCTAAGACCTCTCCTAGGTTGCTAGTATAGCTTATATGTGTATATAGCTAATCCTGCTAATAACCTTAATACAGTTCCTATGTTTATGTGTTACAGACAAAAGCAGAGTTATTTACTGTGACATCATGTTTTGGATGTCATATAACTGTTATATTTTGTGTTCACAGAAGCAAAAAAAGATAATATGCCTTTAAGATTCATTTTGTAATGTAAGGTAAGCTCAGTGACACAGCGCAAACAACAGAAAGCATAGTGTTAATCTGCTGTTGCTGGGCAGAAGTCTAGACCAATCACAGACAGCTTCTCACACAGCAAGAGTTTTCACCAATCACAGCCAGCCTCACAGACTGCCTGTCTGGGAATTCCCCTAGCAGGAGCTGCTGGAATCATTACTCACAAGAGAGAGGAGCTGAACAGACACACAGTTCCAGTCAGAGTCCAGTTTTATGGGAACAAGAGGCCAAAATAGGTATTTAGAACAGCTATATAATGTTCATATTGATAGTATTGTAATTAGAACTGTATACTGAACCAGTTATATGTGTGTTTACTTACAGTTCCACCAAATACAAACTCAAATTCAAATGCAACCAAATCAAATTGCTAGCTACAAATTGCAAGCTACAATTGCAACCATACAATTGCAAATACAAATTGCAAAAATAAATTGCAACCATACAAACCAGATTCCATACAAATTGCATACAAACTGCGAACTGCTCATACCAGATCATAAGCAATTGCATACTGCAAACTGCAAACCAAGTTGAGCAAGCAGAACTATTAGTTAGACCTCAGATATACTTCTCAGAGAGATCATAAAGTGCTTAAATAACTTAAAGTGACAGTACAGATACTGAAGAGAGAAATATATCCACCATTTTATGTTGAATGACAAGATTGAAGAGTTGAACCACCATCTTAATCATACCGCCATTTAGTGATATCTTTTCAACACGTATTATGTACATGGACTATCTGCTGCAAAGGCGGCAGTGTTATATATGAAGAAAAGTTAAAGTTAATAAAGAAGTTATTTGAAGCATTTGGTGTGCTCTTTAAACCTACTGTTTCTATAGAACAGCGCTAGAGGAATTACAGAGTAATAGTCTGGTAAGACTAAAAGTCAGAGATACCAAAATTCTTCTAATGCCATAGCGCAAAAGGCACTTCATAGTGCTGCGCCTGCCACAGGGGAACTATAGCCCTCAGAGAGCGAAGCGATAGCACTCCTCAGCTTGAACAGTAAAGAGCGCATTAGAGCAGCGGAGCGCCAGTATATACCGCCGCGCAGCAACTGTTCCCTGAGTGAGCAAGCAAAAATATATCAGCGGAGCTACCATAAAGGCCATAGAACGTGTGCATTAGTCAGACTGTAGTCGACTCTTAAAGTGGCAGAACAGCAAAGGCAAAATAGAGAAAAAGCGCCAACCCTACTGCGATCCCTAGAGAGAGAAAGGGACACATGTGGGAGGATAAAGTCCAGAGCTAGAGTGCCTGCACCACTATCCACAGATAGACCACGTACTGCAGTCAGCTAGTTTCCCGCCACTAGGCCCAAAGCCTGCAGCAGCGTATCCAAGCCAGCGCATCGCAAGTCATCACAGATCATCGCAAGTCATCACAAAGCATCACAAGTCTGCTCAAAGCATCGCAAATCAGCACAGAGCATTGCAAGTCTGCACAGAGCATTGCAAGTCAGCGCAGAGCATCACATCAACAAAATACAAGTCTCCTTTAAGACAGACATTTGTTCCAGCAATCTTCAGATCACAGTATCCTTCTCTTCAGAATAAGGTCAGAGCTTTCCTTTTATTACTTATCATTGCATATAGGCTTTGGCATAAAGAGACATTTTTGTGTTCAGAAAAAAGAGACTTTAAATAAAAACAAAGGACAGTTTGTAGTACATGGACTCTAAAGCATTTAAAGTGAAAGTCATTTATTGCCTGCATTCATCGCTGTTGTATTTAAATTGACTGTCATTTATTTCTGCATGTATCAGTATTGCATTTAAAGTGAAAGGACTCTTAATTTTCTGATTGATTGTCAGTATTGCATTTAAAGTAAAATGTCTGAACCTAGTATTACCCTGCCACTGTTAGAGGATACAAAGTTAGATAGAGTAGAGGGGGAAGAGCAAGGGAACCTGTCTGAGGTAGAAGAGTCTGATATAGAATTAGTCTTGCCTCAAACAAATATAGCCCAAGCAGATAAACTAAGACGTTCATCACGTGCCAGAAAACCGACCCCAAAGATGCTGGAAAATTTGTCAGCAAGAAGCAGCACTGAAAGGAAAAAAGTTTGCCAGAATGTATGATAAATGGAAATTATACATTGAAGACATTCGTAAAAAGCTAAAGCAAGAAAGTATAAAAGAGAACTTGATGGTAGAGACTGTAGAAGAATCTGAATCAGAGATTATGGCAGCATATGTCAACCTGCAGTCATTTACGACACCTTCCCAGGATATTATAAGGAACATGGACACATGTACTGTGGTCACTAAAGATTTAGTAAAGCTCATGAGAGAATTATCATCTGCAGAAAACTATGATGAAGCTAAAGCAAGAAGTAGAATGAATGAGCTTTTTATGAGAGACTATGCTAGGTCCTTAGGTGGTACCACAATCTCAACTGTGACTTCCTTTGCTAGCAGAAGTGTCCTCAAATACTTCAGCCAAAAGAAAGGAATTAGCTGAACTTGTTGTCAAGAGAGAAGAAATTGAAATGGAAGCTGCCATCGAGGCACAGCACCAAATGATGACTGAAAAGGAAGCTGAAAAGGATGCAAAACGCCAACAGATGAAAAGTCTGGAAAGGCAAAAAGAAGTTAAGATCATAGAAGCCAGACTTAGAGTACACAAAGAGGATATGAATCAGAGTAGTCATAGGCTCAAATCTGTACTAAGTGAAGAAACAGGATCCTACTTTCCTACATACTCCCAGGAGAATGGAAGGAAATCTCCAGCACTTAGTGAGGAAATAAATCATTATCCTTCCATCCCTGCTCAGAAATACAAAGAGAGGCCTAGTCCAGTGTTAGGAAAAAGGTGTGTGGATTTACCCTCTATCTCTGCCAGAAAAGAAGAAGAAAGAGACTCACCTAATTCAGAACTAAGTGAGAAAATAGAACTGGATGATTCTATTACTAGATGCCACGGCAATGCTCAGGAGAATGTTACAACCATTGTCCCAGCAAGACCACAGAGAACAGTCCTAGCTAGACTTCCAGTTCCAGAACCCACAGTATTTTCAGGAGATGTACTGAAGTTCATAGAGTGGAAGGCAAGTTTTGAAATGATCATTAAGCATCATTGCTTCAGTCCAGTTGACAAGTTATTCTACCTTCAGAGATATGTTGGTGGAGAAGCCAAGAAAGTTATTGAAGGTAACTTCTATAGAAAAGACGAAGAAGCCTGCAAAGCAGCTTGGAAAAATTGAATGCAAGAGATGGTCAGCCTTTCTTAGTACAAAGAGCCTTTAGAGAGAAACCGAATAACTTGCCTAAAATAGGTCCTAAAGAAAACTTCAGACTCCAAAAGTACGGTGACTTCCTGCAAGCATGCAGCAATGCCATCCCACACGTTTAAGGACTGGAAGTACTGAACGACTATCTAGAAAACCACAGGATGCTAACTAAGCTACCCGAAGAAGTGGCTTCTAGATGGAATCGCTATGTGACTAAACAGTTAGATGTAGATAAAAACTTCCCAAGTTTTAAAAAGTTTTCTGAGTTTATCAATGAGGAAGCACAGATAGCATGTAATCCAGTAACAACATCTTACGTCTTAAAAAGCTTAGAAGAAAGGCCTGCAAGAGAGATAAGACGTGCAAGAGCAACTAGCTTTGCAACCAACACAGAAGCTAAAGGTCCAGATACCTATGAGAACAAGTTCAAAGTCACTACTGGGATCAGGAGAGAGACAGAACCGACAAATCTTCAGACTACCTTCAAGTGTATGTTCTGTGGAGAGAACCACTACCTACATAAGTGCCAACAATTGAAGCGGAACTCCCCAGAAGAAAAGAAAAAAAATTGTGCTGGATAACCAACTGTGTTTCGGATGCCTAAGAAAAGGCCATGTTACTAAGGAGTGTAGGAAAAAGGCCACATGCAGCGTTTTCAAAGGACGCCATCCTACACAACTACATGAAGAACGTCCAAAGAAAGATAAATCCTCAATACCTAAAGATACTGAGGAAGAAAAGAAAGTATCGGTATTCTCTTGCAGAGTGAGGGAAGGAGAAAGCAATGGCACATCAATGGTTGTACCAGTGTGCATATTAAATCCTAAAAGGAGGAACAAGAAGGTATACACCTATGCGCTACTGGATGCCCAGAGTGATGTCACCTTCATTGATCAAGGAGTCTGCAAGAAACTACAAGTGGCTACAGAACCAGTGAAGCTCAAACTCACTACAATGATGGGGAGAGACACATTAGTGAACAGTCAAAGGGTCAAAGGACTGAGAGTTAGAGGACTTCATTCAAACTGCACATTAGACCTACCTCCAGCTTATACAAAAGACGATATACCTCTAGATCAAAATCACATACCTACCTGTGACACAGACAATGAATAGGAGCACCTATCTGTCATATCTAAGGAAAACCCCCGCTGAAGGAGTTTGGTGTTGGACTGTTGATAGGTTATGATTGTCCCGAAGCTTTGGTACCACGAAAGGTAATCACAGGAGGAAAGAGTGAACCCTACACTGTTCAAACTGATCTAGGATGGGGTGTTGTTGGAGGAAAACAGCAGATCTCAAACTGAAGACAGGTGACAGGATTATGTCCCACATAGAAGGCTTATCAATAAAGTGCAGTCATTGGGCTTGGACTCCCATATTGTTGAATGGATTAGGCAGTGGCTGAGGGACAGGCAACAGAGGGTTGTAGTCAATGGAGTATATTCAGACCAAGGTCTTGTTACCAGTGGGGTACCTCAGGGATCTGTTCTGGGACCCATATTGTTTAATATCTTTATCAGCGAAATTGCAGAAGGCCTCGATGGTAAGGTGTGTCTTTTTGCTGATGATACAAAGATTTGTAACAGGGTTGATGTTCCTGGAGGAATAAACCAAATGGAAAAGGACTTAGGAAAACTAGAGGAATGGTCAAAAATCTGGCAACTAAAATTTAATGTTGATAAGTGCAAGATAATGCACCTGGGACGTAAAAACCCAAGAGCAGAATATAAAATCAGTGATACAGTCCTAACCTCAGTATCTGAGGAAAGGGATTTAGGGATCATTATTTCAGAAGACTTAAAGGTAGGCAGACAATGTCACAGAGCAGCAGGAAATGCTAGCAGAATGCTTGGGTGTATAGCAAGGGGAATTACTAGTAGAAAGAGGGAGGTGCTCATGCCGCTCTACAGAGCACTAGTGAGACCTCAATTTGGAGTATTGTGCGCAGTACTGGAGACTATATCTCCAGAAGGATATTGATACTTTGGAGAGAGTTCAGAGAAGAGCTACTAAACTGGTACATGGATTGCAGGATAAAACTTACCAGGAAAGATTAAAGGACCTTAACATGTATAGCTTGGAAGAAAGACGAGACAGAGGGGATATGATAGAAACTTTTAAATACATAAAGGGAATCAACAAGGTAAAAGAGGAAAGAATATTTAAAAGAAGAAAAACTGCTACAAGAGGACATAGTTTTAAATTAGAGGGGCAAAGGTTTAAAAGTAATATCAGGAAGTATTACTTTACTGAGAGAGTAGTGGATGCATGGAATAGCCTTCCTGCAGAAGTGGTAGCTGCAAATACAGTGGAGGAGTTTAAGCATGCATGGGATAGGCATAAGGCCATCCTTCATATAAGATAGGGCCAGGGGCTATCCATAGTATTTAGTATATTGGGCAGACTAGATGGGCCAAATGGTTCTTATCTGCCGACACATTCTATGTTTCTATGTTTCTATGAATATCTGTCCAAGAGTTACCAACTGTAAGTCCAGCAAAAGTAATCAAGATCCTTGAATCCTACTTTGCAAATATAAGTTCTAAAGAATAGAGTGTATCCCAAGAAGACATAAAGTTAGTACACACTCTAGAAGAAAATATTCAGCAGAATCAACAAGGTCACCTTTTAGAGAGCGACATTGTCTGCCAAATAACAGAAATCTTGCCCTAGCAAGATTTAAATGTTTGAAGAAAAGGTTGGGAAGAGATCCCAAACTCAATGAATGATTATTTGAAATTCATGGAAGGCATCCTCGAAGAAGGACATGCAGAGAAAGTTAATAACCAACCTAAAGAAGGAGAAGTGTGGCACATCCCACATCAAGGTGTTTACCACTCAAAGAAATCAGATAAGATTAGAGTAGTATTTGATTGCTCAGCAAAGTACAATGGTGTTGCATTGAAAGATCATCTACTAAAAGGACCAGATCTTACAAACGCTCTGCCTGGAGTACTCTGTAGATACAGAAAGTATCCCGTAGCGGTCATGTGTGACTTTGAAGAGATGTTCCACCAGTTTCATGTGAAGAATGAAGATGGAGACTTCCTGAGGTTTCTATGGTGGGAGGACGGAGATACAGATTCAGAGCCGGCAGAAAACAGAATGAAAGTACACTTGTTTGGAGCAGCATCATCTCCAGGTTGCGCCAATTATGGTATTAAGTACCTAGCTAAATCAGAATGAAAAGCAGAACATTTTCTGAAGAAAAACTTTTATGTAGATGATGGTTTCATAAGTCTGGAGTCTATAGAATCTGCAATCAAACTAGTGAAAGAAAGCCAAGAGTTATGTACAAGAGGAAACCTGCGCCTTCTCAAATTCATCTCAAACAACAGAGAGGTACTGGAATCCATCAGTGACTCTGAACGTGCAGCAACAATGAAGAATGTAGATCTCAATTATGATCATCTTTCAGTTCAGAACGTACTTGGATTGGGATGGAATGTAGAGAACGAAAAGTTCTTCTTTGAAGTATCTATTGAAAAGAAAGTTTCAACTAGATGAACCATTCTTTCCACAGTGGCTTCTATATTTGATCCATTGGGATTCTTTGCCCCAGTAATCCTCAGAGCAAAAGAAATACTGCAATAATTATGCAGACAGACATTGGGATGGGATGAGCCCATACCTGAAAATTTGAGGCCAAGGTGGGAGAGTTGGATAAGAGACTTGCAAAACTTGAGAGAAGTTCGGATACCCAGATGTTTTGTACTTCATGATTTCGGAAAGTACAAGAAAATAGAACTTCATCACTTTTCAGATGCCAGTAATGAAGTTATGGTTATGGTCAATGCTCCTACATCAGAGTAATAGAAGAAGAAAATATACACTGTGCCCTGGTTATGGGGAAGGCCAGAGTTGCATCTACCAGAATTCAGACAATACCAAGACTTGAACTGACAGCAGCCATAGTTTCAGCATCAGAAAGCAAGTTTGAGAGAAGCATTGGAATTGAAAATAGATGAAGAATATTTTTGGACAGACTCACAAGTTGTCCTAAGATACATAAACAACGAAGCTCGAAGAGTCCATATCTTTGTCGCCAACAAAGTTGAGAAAATTCGGGAAATACCAAATCCAGAACATTGGCATCACATTGACACAAAGCAAAACCCAGCAGACCATGCTTAAAGAGGCCTGAATGTAACAGAATTGAAAAATTGAAACTGGTTCACAGGCCCAGAGTTCCTTTGAGAAAAGGATATCACGCCCAGTAAAGGTAACACAGAATTGTCTATGGGTGATCCAGAAGTAAAAGTTGTAAAAACATTGAGCACTGCTGCCAAGTGTCAAGATGACATACTTGAAAGACTAGCCAGATGTTCAAAATGGAATATAGTCATAAACGTAGTAGCTCGAATTCAACGTTTGGCAAAGGGAATCAAAAAGAAGGAATTGTTGAATGTAGAAGAAAGAATGAAAGCTGAAGAAACAGTCATAAGACTCATTCAACAGAGATTCTACAGTGAAGAGAATTAGTCAAGAACCTAAAAGGCTTCCAAACAACCACCCATTGTACAAGCTTAATCTTGTTCTGCAGGATAGTATACTGAAGGTGGGAGGGAGACTGGGAAATGCATCGTTACCTAGCAGAGTGAAGCATTCAGCAATTCTACCCAAAAACTCTACCTTCACAAGATTGATTATTGATCACTACTACAACATATCCTTGCATCAAGGTAGGAGCTTTACCCAAAGCTGTTTGAGAGAAGGTGGATACTGGATTGTAAAAGGAAGCAAAGTTATAGCAAAGTATATAAGTAAATGTGTAGTCTGCAGAAAGGCACGTAGACCTACATAAGAACAAAGAATGGCAGATTTACCGGCAGATCCTGTAAACCCATCACCACCATTTCCTTATAGCGGAATGGATTGTTTTGGCCCATTCATCACCAAACAGAACCGCAAGGAGTACAAGAGATATGGACCATTATTTATATGTCTGAGCTCCAGAGCAATTCACCTGGAAATATTAGAAGATATGTCAACTGACGCATTCATCAACGCCTTGATGGTTTCATAGCCATTAGAGGTACCGTCAGAGAGTTTAGATTTGACCAAGGGTCTAATTTTGTAGGCGCAAAGAATGAATTGAAAAAAGCGCTAAAATAGATTGATAAAGAAAAAGTAACTGAGTATTTGTTAGAGAAAGAGTGATTTTTCACATGAATGCTCCACATGCAAGCCATACAGGAGGAGTTTGGGAAAGACAAATCAGAACTTTGAGAAATGTGTTAAGTTCAGTGTTGAAAAAGAACGCTGGAAGAATGGCTGATGCTTCACTTAGGACCCTATTCTATGAAGTAATGTCTATTGTTAACAGTCGTCCACTTACAGTTGATAACATCAATGATCCAACAAGTTTGGACCCTTTAACTCCCAACCATCTACTTCACCTTAAGTCTGATTATATACATCCACCACCTGGCAAGTTCACCAAAGAGGATTTATATCATAAAAGGAGATGGCAAAGAGTTCAATATCTATCAGAACAGTTTTGGAATAGATGGAAGAAAGAGTACTTATGTAGCCAATCTTATGCTAAGAAGTAAATGGCAAACACCCAGAAGAAATGTCCAAGTTGGTGACATAGTGTTAGTGAAAGAAGATTTACCTAGAAGTCAATGGAAATTGGACAAAGTTCTAGAAGTTCAAAAGGATGAAGACAAACTAGTAAGAAGAGTGTTTTTAGAAATAGGAGACTCAAAACTTGACAAAAAAGGAAAACGTCTCCCTACTCCACACAAGTTGGAACGTCCTATACAGAAGTTAGTTGTTCAACTTGAGAGTAATAAAAGACACTTGGAAGTTGAGAACCTGATGGAAAATTCCTCAAATTCATGTTCAAGTCCTACCACTAAGAACATAGAATTATAGGTAATTTTGGTGGGAGTGTAGCTGGCCAGCTAAGACCTGTCCTAGGTTGCTAGTATAGCTTATATGTGTTGTGGGGGGATAAGCTCGGGATCACGTTTGCTGGGGTCAAAGGAAACTTGTCTGTTTCACACAATTCTGACCAGCCACCAAGGTATAGGTTTTCAGCTGGCCTGGAGCAAGGTTTATTGAGCAGGTTGCATAAATAAAATAAAACAAAAGAATAGTCTTGCCTGTCCGGCACTTACTAAACATTAAAGGTTCCTATCTATCCGCTGGAGGGCTTCTCCCAGCCAGCTCACACAACAAGGCTTCAGCAACCTAGCACTCACAGTTTGCTCACTCACACAGACATGCTTTCTGTGTCCCTAGGCAGAGAGAGAGAGACTGACTTCCTGGCTCTGTTATATCCCCACCCTCAGTGCTGCTTCATTAATTACCTCAAAGGTAGAGTCTTTCACCTGCTACTTACATAGGAGAGGAATCTTGGGGAAATATACCTCCCTTCCACTACCAATCCAGCATTGGTATCACATATCCCCCCCCCCCCCCCCCCTTGCTCAGTCTGAGCAACTGAAACCAGCAGACAATGCACACGTGACAACGCATCCGCATTTCCTTGCCACTTTCCTGGCCTGTGCTCTACTGTAAAACTGTAAGCCTGCAGGGCCAAAAAACATCTTGTCACTCTGCTATTTTTCTCTCTATTCAGGTTCATCCACTTCACAGGGGCATGATCAGTGACCAAGCAAAACTTCCGACCCAGCAAGTAGTATTTGAGTGATTCTAAGGCCCACTTGATGGCCAAACACTCTTTCTCTACAACTGCATAGTTCTTCTCATGCTTATTTAGTTTGTGACTCAGGTAAAGCACGGGATGCTCCTCTCCATTAACAGTCTGTGACAACACTGGCCCTATTCCTGAGCTGGAAGCATCTGTCTGTACCACAAATTCATTTCTAAAGTCAGGGGTCATCAATACTAGTTTTGGGAACAAAGAACCTGTTTTAGAGTCTGAAACACTTCTTCTGCCTCATAATTCCATTTTACCATCACCTTGGTTTCCCTTGGTGAGATCGGTTAAGGGAACTGCTATAGCTGCAAAATTGGGTATGAATCGCCTATAATAGCCAGTAATCCCCAGAAATGCCTTCACTTGTTTTTTATTTACAGGCCGCGGCCAGTTCTGTATAGCTTCAATCTTGTCAACTTGGGGCTTGACTACCTCTCTACCAATAATTTAACCCAAGTACTTAGCTTCTTCTAGGCCAATGCTACATTTCTTGGGGTTTGCAGTCAACCCTGCTCTCCTCAAATCATCAATCATTGCCTGTACTTTGAGTAGGTGTGTTTCCCAGTCTGCACTGTGTATCACTATATTATCAAGATAAGCAGACGCGTACTGTCTATGTGGTCTTAACACTCTGTCCATTAGCTGCTGAAATGTTGCAGGAGCCCCATGTAGTCCAAAAGGCATAGTTACATATTGGAATAGGTCGTCAGGTGTGGAAAATGCTGTCTTCTCTTTGGCAGCGTCCGTCAGGGGTATTTGCCAATAACCCTTTGTCAGGTCTAAGGTCGTCATGTAACGTGCTGTACCAAGTCGGTTTATAAGTTCGTCCACTAGTGGCATAGGGTATGCATTGAATTTGGACACAGCATTTAACCTCCTAAAATCATTACAGAACCTTATGGTACCATCAGGCTTTGGAATTAACACAATCGGGTTTGACCATTCACTATGAGACTCCTCAATTACTCCCAACTCCAGTATATCTTTTACTTCTTTTGAGACCGCTTCTCGTCTGGCTTCAGGAATCCTATAAGGTTTTACATGGACCTTAAACCCAGGGTCAGTTATGATGTCATGTTTTATGAGTGATGTCTGCCCCTACTTTTCTGAAAAAAATTCTCTGTTCTGAGCGACCAACTGTCTAGCTTCCTTCTTTTGGACATCGGACAGAGTTTCGGCTATTCTGACAGCAGGTATTGCTGCTCCATTATTGATGGGTGGAGCAAGTCCTGCTGCCAGGACTGGCCGGTCCTTCCAAGATTTTAACAGATTTATATGGTAAATTTGTTCTGGCTTCCTTTTACCTGGTTGGTATACTTTATAGTTCACCTAACCTACTCTTTCAATTATTTCAACCGGACCTTGCCATTTAGCCATGAATTTACTCTCCACGGTGGGGACGAGAACTAGTACTCGATCCCCTGGTGCAAATGTTCGAATCTTGGCCCCTCTATCATAAATCATTTTCTGTACTCCTTGAGCCCATTCCATATGTTCCTTAATAATTGGCATGACTGATGAAATTCTGTCCTGCATCTGGGACACGTGCTCTATTACACTTTTGTACGGTGTGACTTGTCCTTCCCACGTTTCTTTAGCCACATCTAATAAACCACGTGGATGTCTACCATATACAAGCTGGAAAGGTGAAATCCCTGTGGATGACTGCGGTACCTCCCTTATAGCAAACAGTCCCAATTTTTGCCATCTTTATCTACCACCCTTTTCAGCATTTGTTTTAGGGTTTTATTAAATCCTTCCACCAATCCGTCAGTTTGGGGGTGATAGACTGACGTACGTAGCTGGGTAACTTTAAAAAGCCTGCAAAGTTCCTTCATGACATTAGACATAAAGGGCATCCCTTGGTCTGTGAGTATTTCTTTTGGAATACCAACCTGACTAAACACCTGGACCAGTTCTTTTGCGATAGTCTTTGACAAGGTATTGCGCAAAGGTATGGCCTCGGGGTAACGGGTAGCATAGTCCATTATGACTAAGATATGCTGGTGACCCCGAGCTGACTTTATTAGGGGACCCACCAAATCCATCCCAATGCACTCAAAGGGTATTTCAATAATCAGCAGGGGCACCAAAGGGCTACGGAAATGGGGCATAGGGGCTATGATCTGAGGGCAGGATTCACAATATGCTTTAATGTCCCCATGCATTCCAGGCCAGAAAAACCTCTCTGAAATCCTTTCAGTAGTTTTATGGATCCCCAAATGGCCATCCATAATGTGTCCATGTGCCAGATCCAGAACAGTTCTCCGGTAGGGCTTTGGGACCACTAACTGCTGTACCACCTCCTCTCCCTTCTTGTCTATCTGATACAACAATTCATTCTCTAGAGCCATGTAGGGAAAAAGCCAGCCTAGCACCGGACTCCACAGGATTCCCATTTATCACTTTTATATTCTCTCTGGCCCGTGTAAGGGTGGGGCCCTTCATTTGCTCACTTTGAAAGTCGTGTTTCCTAACGTCTAGGTCAGGCATACCCTGAATTGTTACCCCTTCAGTCTCAGTCTCTGATGTGGACTCATCTAGGTCCCCTGCCATAACAGAGAATGGAAAAGGGGTGGAGCTAATTAGTAGGGAATCCTCTAATAGTTCTGGGCCTATATCAGATGCTGTCAATATCTGCGGTGTACTTTTTTTGTTTCCAACTTGGATTCCCATCATTTCCAAAAATGTGGAAAATCTCTCCCAAGAATAACCACATGCAGTAGTGCTGGGACTACCCTAACTTTATGACACACAGACCCATAGGGGGTGGTAATATAAGCAAGAGTAGTCTGGTATTCACATGTATCCCCATGCACACAAGTCACAGTGAACATGTCTGATTGACTGTCAGAGGGGGCTATAAGGCCTGCTTTCAGCAGGCCTTATAGCAGCGCAGTCGCACTCTTATTATCCACTTTTAATTGACACAAATGTTTTTACGCACTGTCTGAACCTGCCGCAGCACACACCACTTGCGCAAACATAGACATGCGTTTTTTCATAAAGGCAACACCACATTGCATAGGTTCAGTAGTCATAGGACACTTCACTGCAATGTGTCCCAACCCATTACACCGAAAACATCTTATAGGACCTTTGTTTAGTCCAACATTATACCCTTTGGGCTTTCCTGAGCCCACAGTCTCATTATTTTCTTCACTTAAAGTCTTTACATTTCTCCCAGTTCCCTTAAACCCTGGAACAGTCTTACCCGGAACCCTTGGACTCCGTGGGGTTGAGAGCTGAGAGTTATTTAGAAGATCCTCAGCCGCAGAGTATCGCTCCACCAGGTCAATAAGCTGGTCTGCTGTATTAGGGTCCCTGTGGCTCACCCACTTCCTTAGGGCTGGGGGTAGCGACCTAGGGAACTTGTCAAGGACCACCCGCTGCAAGACGTCAGGTGCTGATAGCATCTCGGGTTGTAGCCATTTTCGGGCCAAATGGATGAGATCGAACATCTGCGAGCATGGTGGTTTATCTATTTTATATGTCCACTGATGTACTCGTTGTGCTCTAACTGCTAGGGTAACACCTAGCCGAGCCAGGATCTCCGATTTAAGTTTATCATAGTCCTGGGCAGCCTCAGGATCCAGGTCAAAATAATCTTTTTGACTTCACCTTCAAGAAATGGGGCTAGCAGTCCTGCCCACCGTGGCTTTGGCCACGCTTCCCGCACTGCTGTCCTCTCAAATGTAGCCAGGTAAGCTTCCACATCATCCTCTGCTGTCATCTTTTGCAAAAAATGACACACATGGAAAGTTGTCTGCTCTTTTCCTGGCTGTACCGCTGAAAGACTTGCCACACGCTGCACCACTTCCTGCAAGATTTGGCGGTCTTTATTCGCGGCCTCTATCAGGGTGGTTAGCTGTGCAGACAGTAAGCGGTTTGCTTCTTGATGGGCTGCATTTGTACGCTGTTGTTCTCTGGTTGCCTCCTGCTGGGCTGCTGCAGACTGTATCAGGGCCTTTACCACGTCATCCATTTTCAGACTTTAAACGTGTTACCCACTCCAAGCCACCACTTGTGGGGGGGATAAGCTTGGGATTGCCTTTGCTGGGGTCAAAGGACACTTGTCTGTTTCACCCACAATTCCGACCAGCCACCAAGGTCTAAGTTTTCAGCTGGCCTGGAGCCAGGTTTATTGAGCAGGTTTCATAAATAAAATAAAACAATAAAAGAAAAGTCTTGCCTGACACTTACTAAACATTAAAGGTTCCTATCTATCCGCTGGAGGGGTTCTCTCAGCCAGCTCACAAAACAAGGCTTCAGCAACCTAGTGTCATGGAAGGTGTGCAGGAAACTAGAAAACACAAAATGAATATACGACTGACTGGATCCAAAACTAAGGAACAAAAAGGGAGAGCCCTGCATCAGACCTGGCTCTCTCCCTGACTGCTCAGCCTAAGCAAAAATCCCAATGGTAGATGATCGCATATCCTCGTACCTCGACTGTATAACACCTGAACACCCTATAATAGTGAGGGGACACGACCACCGGCTCCCTACTCTAGATACGGAGGGAGTCAGGGTCACCTGGGATCCAGCAAACAGAAAGACACAAATAAATGAACAAAACTTATCTTGTAGAAGACTCAGAAGTAGGAGCAGCATGCACACACTCCAGGAAGTTGTATAAACCGCAAAGTGATGCACTATGGGAAAAGGATTTAAAGGCATGCAATCAGTGCAACTACATGACAGCTGAGAGAGGCTAACGAGATGAGAAAATGAAAGCAAAACAAAGGAACCTCAAGGAGGAGGTTCTAGACGTCTGTCAGAGCTTCTCAGATGTCTGGTGGTGACACCTAGTACTCACAGTTTGCTCACTCACACAGACATGCTTTCTGTGTCCCCAGGCAGAGAGAGAGAGACTGACCTCCTGGCTCTGTTATATCCCCACCCTCAGTGCTGCTTCATTAATTACCTCAAAGGTGAGAGTCTTTCACACGCTACTTAAATAGGAGAGGAATCTGGGGAAAATATACCTCTCTTCCACTACCAATCCAGCATTGGTATCACATTGTATACAGCTAATCCTGCTAATAGCCTTAATACAGTTCCAATGTGTATGTGTTAAAGACAAAAGCAGAGTTATTTACTGTGACATCCTGTTTTGGATGTCATATAACTGTTATATTTTGTGTTCACAGAAGCAGAAAAAGATAATATGCCTTTAAGATTCATTTTGTAATCTAAGGTAAGCTCAGTGACACAGCACAAACAACAGAAAGCATAGTGTTAATCTGTTGTTTCTGGGCAGAAGTCTAGACCAATTACAGCCAGCTTCTCATACAGGAAAAGTTTTCACCAATCACAGCCAGCCTCACAGACAGCCTGTCTGGAAATTCCCCTAGTAGGAGCTGCTGGAATTATTACTCACAAGAGAGAGGAGCTGAACAGGCACATAGTTCCAGTCAGAATCCAGTTTTATGGGAACTAGCGGCCAAAATAGGTATTTAGAACAGCTATATAATGTTCATATTGTTAGTATTGTGATTAGAACTGTATACTGAACCAGTTATATGTGTGTTTACTTACAGTTCCACCAAAAACAAACTCAAATTCAATTGCAACCAAATCAAATTGCTAGCTACAAATTGCAAGCTACAATTGCAACCATACAATTGCAAATACAAATTACAAATACAAATTGCATACAAACTGCGAACTGCTCATACCAGATCAAAGCAATTGCATACTGCAAACCGCAAACCAAGTTGAGCAAGCAAAACTATTAGTTAGACCTCAGATATACCTCTCGAGAGATCATAAAGTGCTTGAATAACTTAAAGTGACAGTACAGATACTGAAGAGAGAAATATATCCACTATTTTATGTTGAATGACAAGATTGAACAGTTGAACCACCATCTTAATCATACCGCCATTTTGTGATATGTTTTCAACGTGTGTTATGTACATGGACTGTCTGCTGTGGAGGTGGCAGTGTTATATATGAAGAAAAGTTGAAGTTAATAAAGAAGTTATTTTAAGCATTTGCTGTGCTCTTTAAACCAACTGTTTCCATAGAATGGCGCTAGAGGAAATACAGAGTAATAGACAATCAGATAAGACCAAAAGTCAGAGATAGTCCATAGTGCTTTACCTGCCACAGAAAATCCCCACATCCAGGTGTACAAACCTTGTGGCATCATACCCAAGAAGTCTGGAGGCTGTAATTACTGCCAAAGGTGCTTCAACTAAGTATTGAGTAAAGGGTCTGAATACTTATGTCAGTGCAGTATTTTAATTTTTCCTTTTCAATAAATTAGCAAAGCATTCTATTTTTTCTTTCCCATTATAGGGTATTGAGTGCAGAATGATGGGGAAAAAATAGATTTGTTTTATTCTAGCAGAAGGCCACAACATTTTATAATGTGAAAAAAGTTAAAGGGTCTGAAGACTTTTCAAATGCATCTTAATGCAAGAAATACAGTGACTTTAACACTTTCAATGCTTTGCAGTAAGGGCACTGCATTTTCAGTTATGACCTGTTACTATGGGTTACCATTACCACCTTGTTGTGGTGGCAAGTCCTCCAAGATAAAATTCTTGAACTGTTGTGCTACTGTTATGTTTATTTCATGCCTTTATCATCTCCCCACATTTAAAAGGAATCTGTCAGCTCCAAAACTAAAGTACGAGGTATATAGTCTAAGTAAAGATGAGTCTAATTATGCAATTTGTATCTTCATACTCACTTGCATTTCAACACTGTCCTTCCACGAACAAGCTGTAAAATGCATTGAGAGGAGTCCTCCTTAAGTCCCTTCCATTATGGGTGTGACCGTGGGAGTCTCTCAATGCATTGTATTGCCTTTTTGTGGAAGCAAAGCTTTGGAATATGAAGAAAAAAATTGCACAATCGGATTCAGTGTCCCACTATACATTGCTAACTCTAGTTTGTTTGGGGGATGTTTCAGAGCTAACAGATTCCCTTTAAGTGTGCCATATAAACAGAACGGTGAATTATATGGCACATACTTTTAAGCAGTTGTTAGAGAAAGGGTAACATGTAAGTCAACTATTGTGGGTGAAATGCCATGCCTACTGTGGCCTTGTCACAGATGGCCTGTCATGGTGCTCTGTCTTTATTTGGCGTGATATACCTATGGCAGGAGGTTGATTGGTGCTGCCTACAAAGGGGATGTAAATCACTCTGTTTGTTATGGGAAACCCACTGTGTAGGCAAGGAGCACCCTGTACCTGGATGGCAGTAAAGGCTTAAATTGCCTATAACACAGCATGAGCTGAGCTGTCACGCTACTGAGAACATTCTCAGAAGGGAATGGATGCACTTGGCAGAAATTTTTACTCATTGTCCGATTAGTAGCAATCAGGGAGAAAGAGAGTGTATGCTTGAAAGATGCTGCTGCTAAATAAACAGCCAGCAATAGTTCTGGGTGTAGCCAGATAGCATGTGGACGTGAGTGACACTAACCCAAAGAGGGCACCACCTCAGAACCTGGATACTACCCCCAGGCAATTGTGCATTGCAGTGGACAGGCAAAGCCAGAACGCAGGGGCAGCCAGACACCACCTATTTTCTGCACACTGTTAGCAGTCAGAAATCTGTAGAGAAACCAGGTTGAAAGCACAAAGACCAGCCAGAGTGCTTGCAGTGTAAGCAGCAATTGTCTGTGTCTCATGAGGAGAGAGATACTGTGACTTATAAGAGACAGTACGGAGTCTGAACAATGAGTTATGAGGATACAAATACCACAACTTGGGTGTGCATATACATATAGTGCAATGGTGCATTACAAGATGAGACAGTTGTAGCCTGTAAAACCACCCCCAGCCATTTTCAAGGCTGCCAAGCTAGGGGAGACACTACTGAAAGTTATGACAACCAGGAAAAATGGGTACAAAGCAAGCTAAGGCAGAATAAGCTGTTCCCCCTAAACAGACAGTATCCATATTTAACTTGTTGCTTCTGAAACTGTGCACTCACTGAGAGACTTATATAGTCATATTGTAGCGAGTACTTTGTGAGACTGCAACCATTAAGATTACAGAGTGTAAGACTTTTGAACCATCAAGCTTGTTGCCTCAAGTACAGTAAAAGCAGTTTTTTTTTATTACATCTGTGTCTGCCTGTTCCTACCACCATCTTTGCATGGGGAGCCACACAACACTTAGGGACCAAAACAAATCCTTCTGATTATGGGTCTGGTCGACAGTCAGTATTTATAGGGACTGATCTGGGGTCTGTATTAGTTTGGGGGTGTTTTCTAGGGTCTGTATTTAGGAGGACTAGTCCGGGATTGTTTTCATTTAGGGATCTAGTCTAGGGTCTGTATTTATATTGGGCTGTGAAGAGGATTATATGCACAACTTGTGATTTAAACATCTTAGGTTGGGAGCATGCCCTATGTAAATGGGCAGAAATACAGTTGCAAGAAAAAGTATCTGAACCCTTTGGAATGATATGGATTTCTACACAAATTGGTCCTAAAATGTGATCTGATCTTCATCTAAGTCACAACAATAGACAATCACAGTCTGCTTAAACGAATAACACACAAAGAATTAAATGTTACCTTTTTTTTGAACACACCATGTAAATATTCACAGTGCAGGTGGAAAAAGTATGTGAACCCTTGGATTTTATAACTGGCTGAACCTCCTTAGGCAGCAATAACTTCAACCAAATGTTTCCTGTAGTTGCAGATCAGACGTGCTGTCACGGGGATGGGGAAAACCCTCAGCCATGTGATGCCAGATGATGGTAGTCGCTGCTCGACCAGGGAGACAGAATTAGGGAGCAGGTCACCTCCTAACGCATCCCTAATCCGACCCTGACTCCTAGCTGCATGAGCCGACCTTGAAGGTAGGAGGGCTCATGCTCAGGAACCTCGGATCCCTACTCACCCTCCGCCGATCCCTGAACTAGGAGCTGGGTAGACCACCTGTTCCTCCTGGATGCAGGATAAACAGGAGTCTAAACTGGCCGAGCTGCAAGGGGATATAAACATAAACAGACATATGGCAATGGCGGGTAAGTGAAACTAGAAGTACACCTACCTGCCACAGACACACAGCCTGGAACCCATGTACTAGTGCTGATGTCCACAACAACACAAGGGACACAGCACACACCACACATCACACGGGAACCCAGGAAACCATACGCTGCAATAAATAAAGAGACCAACGCAACATCTTCACAACACCGTACATGAACGTATGACAACAAGGGTGGCCCCCGCTGGCAGATGGAAAATAAGAAGGAGGATGACTCTAGCTTACATAGCTAAAGTACCCCTCAGACTTCTGAATCACAGCAGAAGCTATATAGTCCCAAGTAGCCACACCCACACTCAGACACACCCAGTGCACACACACTAGGAAGGAAGTTAACCCTTCCAACACCAGGGAAGGGAAGACAGCAACTTAAAGGGGAATACACACACAATAAACCCCGTGCACACCAAATGGATAAAAGGCACACCTATAAAGAAAGGTTGCCAGGTGCAACCGCATGCACATAGCAGCAAGCAGCCTAGCACAGCTCAGGCTGCTATACTGACAATAACAACATGTCGCCAGCGGCAACCACAAGTGAGGCAACATACTAGCAGCACTCACCTATGGTTGAACAACAAAACCAGACCGCAGGCAACAGCACGCAGTACAGGAGTCACGACCATGACCATGGTCGTGACACGTGCACAATGGTCAGGAGTAATTCTTGACCGTTCCTCTTTACAGAACTGTTTCAGTTCAGCAATATTCTTGAGATGTCTGGTGTGAATCGCTTTCTTGAGGTCATTCCACAGCATCTCAATTGGGTTGAGGTCAGGACTCTGACTGGGCCACTCCAGAAGGCGTATTTTCTTCTGTTTAAGCCATTCTGTTGTTGATTTAATTCTATGCTTTGGGTCGTTGTCCTGTTGCAACACCCATCTTCTGTTGAGCTTCAGCTGGTGGACAGATGACCTTAAGTTCTCCTGCACAATGTCTTGATAAACTTGGGAATGAATTTTATCGTCGATGATAGAAATCCATCCGGGCCCTGATGCAGCAAAGCAGCCCTAAACCATGATGCCCCCACCACCATACTTCACAGTTGGGATGAGGTTTTGATGTTGGTGTGCTGTGCCTCTTTTTCTCCACACATAGTGTTGTGTGTTTCTTCTAAACAACTCAACTTTGGTTTCATCTGTCCACAGAATATGTTGCCAGTACTGCTGTGGAACATGGTGCTCTTATGCAAACTGTTTACGTGCAGCAATGTTTTTTTGGACAGCAGTGGCTTCCTCTGTGGTATCCTCCCATGAAATCCATTCTTGTTTAGTCTTTTACATATCGTAGATTCGCTAACAGGGATGGTAGCATATGGCAGAGACTTTTGTAAGTCTTTAATTGACACTCTAGGATTATTTTTTACCTCATTGAGCAGTCTGCACTCTGCTCTTGCAGTCATCTTTACAGGACTGCCACTCCTAGGGAGAATAGCAGCAGTGCTGAACTTTCTCCATTTAAAGACAATTTGTCTTACCGTGGACTGATGAACAGCAAGGCTTTTGGAGATACTTTTATAACCCTTTCCAGCTTCATGCAAGTCAACAATTCCTAATCGTAGGTCTTCTGAGAGCTCTTTTGTGCAAGGCATCATTCACATCAGGCAATGCTTCTTGTGAAAAGCAAACCCAGAACTGGTGTGTGTTTTATATAGGGCAGGGCAGCTGTAACCAACACCTCCAATCTCATCTCATTGATTGGACTCCAGTTGGCTGACACCTCACTCCATTTAGCTCTTGGAGATGTCATTAGTCTAGGGGTTCACATACTTTTTCCACCTGCACTGTGAATGTTTACATGGTGTGTTCAATAAAAACATGGTAACATTTCATTATTGGTGTGTTTTTAGTTTAAGCAGACTGTGATTGTCTATTGTTGTGACTTAGATGAAGATCAGATCACATTTTATGACCAATTTGTGCAGAAATACATATCATTCCAAAGGGTTCACATACTTTTTCTTGCAACTGTATATTCCAAATGTTACTCGCTGCTTAACACATGGATTTGGCTTATTATACTCTTCCTTATGTTCTCAATGGAGCTATGAAAGGATACCATTGACTTATAAGACATCAAGCTTCCAACATAGTTCTCCTTTGTTATACGTGTGATAAGCATTTATTTATTGTTCAATTCCACTTGAATCCAGAGGAAAAAAAGCAGTCTGGTTTCAGAGCAACCAGAGCACAAGCAAACAAACAACGCAAGTTTGTGAGTGTTCATGTGTTTGAGTCCAAGTGTGTGTTTGTATTAAGTGTGTGACTTTAGATTACGTGACTTGACATTCCGGGACTTTAGGGGGGGACTACAGTAAGTTAGGATTCTTATCACTACACCATATTGTATTTTTTCTCTTTTTTTGCGTAATCCCCATTTAGTATGTGTTCCATTAATGAAAGCGCAGTCCAGTGCACATCTTGTCTAATGTATGCAGTCCTAGAACAGCCATTTGAGGGTGCATATATTTGTTCAAAATGTGAGCAAATTGCCTGTTTGGAATTGCACATCATGTATCTAACCAAGCGAGTTTCAACACTGAGCACTGTTGACAATTTGGAAAAGAGTTTGCTGCTCACTGAGCAAGCACTCTATGGGGTATATGTGGGGGAGGGTGGTAGTGAGAAGTCTAAGGAAAGTGAGGTAGCTAGCTGGATAACAGAAAGCGGGGTAGAGGGAAGAGTGCCAGGGAGGCTAGCTCTGATCTAACACACCCCAATAAGTTTGCATGGTTGGCAGATGAGGGGGATGTCCGTTCAGGGAGAGCACTGCTGCAGCCCGGACCTTCCTCTGCCAGACAGGGGAATGTCAGCTCCAGTAAGCAGGGGACCAGGAGAGCAGGGCAGGCCAGACAGGTGCTGGTAGTGGGAGACTCAATTATTAGGGGTACAGATAGGGCGATCTGTCACAAAGACCAGGATCGTCGAACGGTGTATTGTCTTCCTGGCGCTCGATTTCGACTCATCGCAGACCGGGTTGACAGATTACTGGGAGGGGCTGGAGAAGAACCAGCAGTCATGGTCCATATAGGAACCAATGACAAAGTTAGTTAGGTGGAGCGTCCTTAACAATGATTTTAGGGATTTAGGTCACAAACTTAGGGAAAGCACCTCAAAGGTAGTGTTTTCCAAAATACTATCTATATACCACAAGCCACACAAGAAAAGCAGCGGGAGATTAGGGAGGTTAATAAGTGGCTCAAGAACTGTTGTAGGATGGAGGAGTTTGGGTTCCTGGAGAACTGGGCCGACTTCTCTGTTGGCTACAGGCTCTATTGTAGGGATGGGCTACACCTCAATGGGGAAGGGGCAGCTGTGTTGGGGGAGAAGATGGATAAAAGGTTGGAGGAGTGTTTAAACTAGGGACTGGGGGGGGAGGGTAATTACATTATAGGATGGGAAGATAGTGCAGATAGAGACCGGGGGCAAGGTAATGGGACTGGGGGAAGAATGGAAGTAGGGACTAGAACAGTTCAGAAGGAAAGGTGTAGGGTAAAAAAATATACATAAACCTCTTAACTGTATGTATATTAATGCCAGAAGCCTGAATAAAAAAATAGAATAAAAAAAGAATAAAAAACACCAGCGGCTCAACCTCTCACCTTAGATTGATAAGCTGCTCACCTAAAAAGGCCCACCCTCAGGTCCAAATTAAAACATGAACAATATTAAATGTATAGGGACACACAAGCTCAAATGGGGGCACTAAATCCACCGGATGAATGTAATTTATTAAAACACACACATATAAAATACTTTAAAATGGCGACAATGCAAAAATCACATGGGCCCTAACAAACAAGATCACTATATATCTTATACTGTCTGTATATCACTATGAAGCAAGTGTTCCGTCTCTTGCCCAGTATAGAACTGCTCCTCAGATCGTCCAGCATAAAGTGAATATCAGCCTGATGGTTAATTTAACCTGCCAATACACTATATATATATAGCTGTTACGCTGTAGAGGAACATATCACAATTCATCCACTGACCTCAATAGCCAGCCCGCTGCATAGGTTCAAACTCCAGACATAGTCCAGTAAGCACTTCTATTATATTCATAAGCAGTTACTTGTAGCAACTCCGAATTGGCCTCAGCAAAAGTGCTTAGTGAGTGCACAACTATCGAGCAAACTCCTGACGGGAGCTGGGTCTTACCCTTCTTCACTGCGACTCTGCAGCGCTGGTTCCAGGCGGCAGCACACCAGCGGCGTCCCACGTGGTGTGCTGAGGCCATAGACCTAACTAACTGGAAAGTCCTCACAAATAAAAATACAGCCACAAAATGGGATATTTTTAAAAGCATCCTAAAATATAATTGTGAGAGGTACATACCTTATGGGAATGAAAGGTTAAGGAACAAGAAAAAGCCAATGTGGATAAATAGAACTGTAAAGAAAGCAATACATGACAAAAAGAAAGCATTTAAATCACTAAAACAGGAGGGTGGCGAGGAAGCACTGAAAAACTATAAGGAAAAAACTAGAATATGTAAAAAATGAATAAAAGCAGCCAAACTAGAGGCTGAGAGATTAATTGCCAAAGAGAGCAAAACTAACCCTAAAATGTTCTTCAATTATATAAATGGCAAAAAGTATAAATCTGAAGGTGTCGGCCCTCTACAGAGTATTAAGGAGGGGGGGGGAGTTGCAGAGAGCGATGAGGAGAAAGCAAAGCTATTAAATATTTTTTTATCCACTGTATTCCCTCTGAGGGCAATTACCCCTGCGTCTATGATTATGCGTTCCGAATTCAAATAGCGTATGTGCACAGAGAAGGCTGATACAGACACACAATGGTTTTAATCAGTAATCTACTTTATTGTAAATTAGCAGACAATTTTATACCATGATTATTGGTAGACGTCGAACAGCCGTGCGTCACATAAAACCACAAAGACAGAAGAAACTAAATATCTTTATCAGAAAAGAGGATGTGAACTTAGAGCAGCAGAAGTTATTATTTCTGAAAATAGAGTGGGGGGTGTCAGGGGATATACAAGATGGAGTTCTATCTCTCACAATTCCCCCATTTTGAGAAATCTGTGAACTGTTACTGCCCAACAGTACTTCAGAATAAGCTAACCTTATTCTACCTTAAGGATCCCCTTAAGGGGGAAAGTACCACAGATACTCTCAATAATCTGAATATTGTTTCCCCTTCTTACAAACTTTATTAATAAACATATCTATGTCGCAATGGGGTATTATAAAGGTTGCAGGAGTAAGCCAGGCGATTGTACATAAACCAGTGACATTTCTGAGCAACCACTTGTATGCCTTATGCTCACAGACCAGGAATATATCTTCTGGGACTGCAACCACAGTACTATTAAACAACTGAGCTATCATTTTGGCCAGTAGGACACCTTCTGCCAGTTTTGGTCCCTTTTCCTGACTTTCTGAGGAGTTAGAGGTTATTCCAGCAATTAAATCAACTAAGGTACAGTTGTTGCAGGCCAGATTCTTACCCTTTACAGGATCTATACCAACACACTGTACCAGGCTGTTCGGGTTAGAGTCATTGCAGCCGAATTTGTCATGAGGACTAAAATAAATACCTTTCGACTGTATTTGCAAACAATAACAGTGTGTCCAGCTTGGAAAGCACGACACATTGCACTACATGTTCTCGTTCCAGGGGGTAGAGCTATAATCAACTGATGGCCCTGATCTGTTTACCATGAACCAGGGGGGCTCAGCCCATCCTGCAACAGGTAAGGGTACATCCCTGTTTTTCGTTTGAACTTAACCTGCTTCATGCCTGTGAAAAAGATAGTAGAGTTGGCGAGTTCAGTCAATTCAGAAAAACTGAGGGGCATGGTGAAATAGGGCATACTGGCTGAACTCAAAAGACTGTGAGTACAGATCCAACAGTCTCTCAATTTTTCAATTTCTTTTCTTCCTTCAAACAGTACCTGATGGTGCCGTATCAAAGCATTGTCCCATTCATCATTCAGTGGACAAAATACTGCCTACACGCTCAGGGTCAGAGCCACTGTCAGCAGAAGGACCTTCATCCTGTGGTTCCAAGACTTTCTTGCAGTGAGAAGCGTGTATCCAGTTGGGTTTTCCTTCAACCTTTACAGTGGTGTGGGTGGTCAACAGTACTTGAAAGGGACCATCGAATCTTGGAACTAGTTCTTTTCTCACATGCCTTTTTATCATCACCCAGTCTCCAGGCTGCAAGTTGTGAGTTCCTTCTACTGAGTCAGGATCTGCAAGTGAAGCAAACACCTCTTTATGGTGTATTCTAGCCTTTTTGTGAGGGCCCGTATGTAACTGGTTAGACTGTCATTATTCATCTGCAGCTGCTGGGGAAAGTACTACCCTAACCTGAGGGCACTTCCAAACAGGATCTCAAATGGGGACAACCCTGTCCTCTTTTTTGGGGTAGTCCTTACTGAATATAGAGCCAGAAGCAAGCACTCTGTCCAGGGCCTCTGGATCTCCCACATGGCCTTTTATCCGTTCAAGTGCTTAACTCGGAAAGCTTGGATCACCCCTAATGCTTGCATAACTTCCCTCATCACTTCAACTGCGAAATGAGAACCTCTATCTGACTCAATAACTTCAGGAACACCATACCTGCATATCAGTTCACTGACCTGTTTCTTTGCCGTATTCTTGGCATTTCCTTTGGCTATTGGGAAGGTTTCCGGCCAACCTGAAAAGAGATCAACACACACGAGAACGAATTCATACACTCCTACCTTTGGTAGTTGTATATAGTCTATCTACAGTCTTTGAAACTGGTAAAGTGGCCTGGGGGTGTGCTTGCTTGAAGTCTTCACCACTTGACTGGGGTTATTCAGTGCACAGAGAAAACCCTGGAGCAATCCACCCTCTATTAACCACACTTACCAAGGCACCTTTTGATGGGTGAGTGGGCCCGTGGGCCTCCTGAGCCATAGCTGGGTACAGAGAGCATGATAGACAAATGTTGTCCTTGTTTTTCCATACTCTTTGGTCATCTGGCCTAGCCCCTTGTTTAGTCCACAGTTCTTTCTCTTCAAGTGGGGCCTGTTCAAACAACTTAATTAAAATGTCTTTAGATATATCCACAGGCTTTAAGGCTCTTACCAGGGTGGCATCAGCATTTATTGGCTGGAGCGCAGCTTGTTTGGCTGCCTTGTCAGCTCTGCCATTGCCTTTCACCTCTACCGTGGTACACCTTGTGTGAGCCTTTACCTTTACAATAGCAACTTCTTCTGGCAATAGTAAAGAGTTTATCAGTTCAAGCACAGAGTCTTTGTTTTTAATGGGCTGACCTGCAGAGGTTAGAAAGTCTCTAGCCCGCCATATGGGTCCATAGTCATGAGCAATACCAAAACCATACCTTGAATCTGAATAGATGTTCACCTTCTTCCCCTGAGACAATTTACACGTCTCAGTGAGTGCCTTCAGCTCTGCCTCCTGCACAGACATGTGTGGAGGGAGTGGTTCACCAATGGCTACCTCATGCTGTGTGTACACTGCATATCCAGTGTAGAACCGGCCATCCTCTCCCATATTCCTGCGTCCATCTACAAAACACTAAAAATCAGGGTTATCAAGAGGTTTTTAATGAGAAAATCCAGACGTTTCTTGTTGCATCAACTGTATACAATCATGAGGAGTATTTTCAGCTAAATCAGACAAAAGGCTTCCTGTGCTACCCTCCCCATTTCTGAATCTGTAATTAGTAACAAAGTAGCAGGATTCAGAGTAGTACATCTTTTGAAAGAAAGGAGGAGTGCACATTGGAGTCTGAGTTGTCTAGCGCAGTGTTTCCCAACCAGTGTGCCTCCAGCTGTTGCAAAACTACAAATCCCAGCATGCCTGCACAGCCAAAGGCTGTCTGGACATGCTGGGAGTTGTATTTTTGCGACAGCTGGAGGCACGCTGGTTGGGAAACACTGGTCTAGCCATAGAAATATGTTTTAGTTGCACCTGTGTGAGAATGCCCTGTATGTCAGGAGGTGTTTGCACAACTGTATTTTCCCATTCCTCCCCCCCCCCTGCTCATTCATTTCATTGCCTGCAGTGCCGCGACTGCCGTGACACAGGAGGGGGCACCGTGGGCAACAGGGTCTAACCTGGCTGACTGTGACCCTAAATTTTAGAACAGAATAAGTTAAATTCCTTATCATATTTTGGAATACTCAGGGCTGGGGCTGAGGTTATGCATAGCTTCATTGTATGAAAATTATTCACTGCCTCTTCTGTCAGGTGAAATGCGTCAGATAACAGACAATCACACAGAGGCTACATTAACATGGAGGCATTTCTAATCCAGTATGACACCAGTCCCAAAAACACCCTTAGGCTTTGTGCTCCTTTGGGCACTTGAATCTTTTCAACAGCCTCCCTTCAATTTTGGGTTTTCAAAATTGTCACCTTGTTAACTTCTCTAGGAACATTAACCATCCTGTAACTGACAGGCAGCCTCTTAACTGGGTTTCTTCTTTAGTAACAATTGGGTAACAACCGTCCTGTCTTTTATCTTTAGTTTAACTGGCTCAGAGTCACGGAAAAAAACAGTTTCTCCCATAAATCCCACAGCCGTTACATAACAGAGAGTTAACTGATAAGGCTGCAAGAAACTCTTTCCTATTCTTTCTCTCACTATTTGTCTGACAGTTTTCCTCTTCTGCTCCCCGGACTTATTTGGTATGGTCTGTCTAAGTCCAATCCCAGGATTTTGGTCTGTCTCACAAGGCACTTTAACACCTGAAATCCTGAATTACATAATTTGACGGCCGGGCTTCCCCTAGGTCCTCCTCCCTCAAATCATAATCCTTCTGGTAAACCTAGTTAAAACGTACCCTAGGTCCTCCTCCCTCAGACAGTCCTTCTGGTTCACCTAGTCAGGACTTACACACATACCACCTTGGGGACCCACCAGATCTATAATAACCTCAACATAGGATGTCCCTTAGAAGTAACCAGCTCTCCGCCTCCATATGTTCTCTCACTCAGCAAACAGAGTTCCTACGGGTTCTGCAGCAGTAATTCTTGCATGTACATTTAACCCAAATACCCCTCACTCCCTGAGAGGGGTGGCAGTCACAACCGGACTTGATGAGTCGCAACTTTAAAGAATCAGTACAGAAATTTCCTCTGCTACATTGCACAGTTTTTTTTTCTTTCTTTCTTCTTCTTAGGGGAGACACAATCAACTTCTTGTTTACCCACTTGAACATTAACAAGACTAAAACAAGCGGCACCTCCCCTCTTTAACAACAAGCAGGGCTTACCTCACTGGCAGACAGGATTTTTCCCCGGCTTCCACGGTTGGCCTGCCAGTCGGACCACCCCCTCTGCCCCCTAGTCTGGCAATTCCTCCAGACTCTCACAGGCAGAAATCTCTTGTAGTCTCTGACAGTCCTATCCCTGCTCTTAAAGCGCAATCTTCTGCCAGGGGAATTCTCTTGCCCTGGTTAATTGCTAACTGGGAGGTGCCTGACACACAAACCACAGAAAACACAGAGAAGAATATACACAATAGAGTAAAATTTTCCTTCTCAGTCTGAAGTTCTAAAGACCCAAAATGTCAACACCAGTTACTACTCACAGTATGATCGTCATCGTCCAGCAGACAGACAGTCGTGACGTAACGAAACAAAGCAACTAGAGGCAGGCAAGATTGCTTACATTCTCATGGGGCCGCGGTCCCCTCCTCAAGTGCCTTTCGTAATGCCCCAGAGGTCATTTATGTCGGCTACCGATGCTTCATTCTCTCTCAAACACCCAGTTTCAACTTCACAAACTACTTTTATACATATTTCAACAACTCGTTTGCATCCATTATCCCTAATCCAACCACCATAAGTTTGTTTGAACTTTTCCCACACTTCTACTAGAGTCTTTGCTGTCTTGCAACCCTCTGGGACACTAAGATTATTAGCCATATCTGTCAGTTGTCCACAAGTTTTGTCATTTAACACCAAAGAATACAATTTCCTGATGTCCGTTTCTCCTAGTCCTTACCTAGGGCTTTCTCACTTGTACCAGTGTACTCTAGAAGACTAAAACATTTTTTCCAGCAAACCCAACTTAGTTTTCCACAGAAATTCCCTACTATATACCTAGTGTATTCTGCACTGAGCCTCAGCTTATTCAACCCCTCAGGGGGTTCCAGGGCTCCTGATTTCAATTTTTGGTGTTCTTAGTTATTTCCTGCAAAACATACGGGACAACAGATATCTATATCAGCAATCCCAAAACCACGCAAACTATTCCCAGTTTACTGTCTCAAACGTCATAGTCAAAGGTCTTACCCAATAATCATAGGAATATCATCTCTTTACCAAAAACAGGCTGGACTGTAAATCAGCTTTTTAGACTCCAACTCCACACCAATTTGGACAGACAGGAGATGAGGCACAGATTTTAGCAAGATAAAGTCTCTTACCTTGCAGCGCTGCTTTAAGTGGATCTGTACTTCCTCTGACCATCTGACTGTGGTTATCGGGGTGTCGAGGGAGAGCCAATTAGTTCAGCCCCACGTTGGGGGCCAAGTTTTGTGAGGGCAATTACCCCAGCGTCTATGATTATGGGTTCAGAATTCAAATAGCGTATGTGCACAGAGAAGGCTGATACAGACACACAATGGTTGCAATCAGTAATCTACTTTATTGTAAATTAGCAGACAATCTTACACCATGATTATTGGTAGACGTCCAACAGCCGTGCGTCACATAAAACCACAAAGACAGAAGAAACAAAATATCTTTATCTGAAAAGAGGATGTGAACTTAGAGCAGCAGAAGCTAGTATTTCTGAAAACATAGCAGTGGGGGAGGTTGTCAGCTGATTCTCCCCATCCCCCCCATCCCGCATGCCTGAAAAAAGCTGACACTTCAGCTAACATTTTATTAACCTCTAATTGAACTCTGGTTCAGATAGATATAGGATATACAAGATGGAGTTCTATCTCTCACATTCCCCGAGGAAAATAAACTGTCAGATGAAATGTAGAATGTAAAAGTAAATTCCCCATTAAAATTGCCCTGTCTGACCCAGGAAGAAGTACAGCAGCGTCTTAAAAAGATTAAAATAGACAAATCGCCAGGACCAGATGGCACACACCCCTGTATCCTAAGAGAATTAAGGAATGTCATAGCCAGATCCTTATTTCTGATATTTAAGGACTCTATACTGACAGGGAATGGTCCTCAGGATTGGCGCATAGCAAATGTGGTGCCAATATTCAAAAAGGAACCAAAAGCAGAGCTCGGAAACTATAGGCTGTTAAGTTTAACATCTGTCGTGGGTAAACTGTTTGAAGGTTTTCTAAGAGATGCTATCTTGGAGTACCTTAATGAAAATAAGTAAATAACGCCATATCAGCATGACTTAATGAGGGATCGGTCATGTCAAACTAATGCAATCAGTTTCTATGAGGAGATAAGTTCTAGACTTGACAGTGGCAAATCAATGGATGTTGTATATCTGGACTTCTCCAAAGCACTTGACACTGTACCGCATGAAAGGTTAGTATATAAAATGAGAATGCTTGGACTGGGAGAAAATGTCTGTATGTGGGTAAGTAACTGGCTCAGTAATAAAAAACAGAGGGTGGTTATTAATGGTACACACTCAGATTGGGTCACTGTCACTAGTGGAGTACCTCAGGGGTCAGTATTGGGCCCTATCTCTTCAATATATTTATTAATGATCTTGTAGAAGGCTTGCACAGTAAAATATAAATTTTTGCAGATGACTCTAAACTGTGTAAAGTAATTAACACATAAGAGGACAGTATACTGCTACAGAGGGATCTGGATAGATTGGAGGCTTGGGCAGATAAGTGGCAGATGAGGTTTAACACTGACAAATGTAAGGTTATGCACATGGGAAGGAATAATGCAAGTCACCCCTACATACTAAATGGTAAAACACTGGGTAACACTGACATGGAAAAGGACCTAGGAATTTTAGTGAACAGCAAACTAAGCTGTAGAAACCAGCAGCTGCTGCCAAGACCAATAAGATAACGGGTTGCATCAAAAGGGGCATAGATGCCAGTGATGAGAACATAGTCATACCACTTTACAATTCACTAGTCAGACCACATATAGAGTACTGTCTACAGTTCTGGGCTCCTGTTAACAAGGCAGACATAGCAGAGCTGGAGAGGGTTCAGAGGAGAGCAACTAAAGTAATAACTGGAATGGGGGACTACAGTACCCTTAAAGATTATCAAAATTAGGGTTATTCACTTTAGAAAAAAGATGACTCAGGGGAGATTTGATAACTATATATGAATATATCAGGGGTCAGTACAGAGATCTGTCCCATCATCTATTTATCCCCAGGACTGTGACAAGGGGACATCCTCTGTGTCTGAAGGAAAGAAGGTTTGTACACAAACATAGAAGAGGATTCTTTATGGTAAGAGCAGTGAGACTATGGAACTCTCTGCCTGAGGAGGTAGTGATGGTGAGTTCACTAAAAGAGTTCAATAGGGGCCTGGATGTATTTGTGGAGCATAATAATATTACAGGCTATAGCTACTAGAGATGGGTCGTTGATCCAGGGAGTTATTCTGATTGCCTGATTGGAGTCGGGAAGGAATTTTTTCCTTCCTCTGGATCAACTTGCAGGATAACAGGCCGAAACTGGATGGACAGATGTCTTTTTTCAGCCTTATAAACTATGTTACTATGTAATTTCAGGCAGTTTGTGGATAATTTCAGTAGAGGCCATGGTAATTTTCTGTATTAATGATGCATGTTTTTCTCTGCCAATCACCCGGAATACGTCATCCTGTCTTATCTGTGCTATATCAAGACTTAAATTATACTTTCTTTGTATAATGTTTTTAATGATAGTTTACTCACCACCCACGCATCCCCTCTCCGCCATTATCCCAACCACTCAATATCGTAATTTTTAAAAAATACTTTTCTAAGTTGCACTGCTTAAATACTGTACATTTAAGAACAGTGTGTTAAGTACAGATATGCCTAATTTTTTCGTAAAATGTTGCAGTTTCCTCCCCAGTGTATTCCTTTGATTCTTAATCCTGCTGAAAAAAAACACATGATTCTAAAAAGCGTGGCTTCATAAGGACATCCTCTGTCTATATCTCCTTTAAGGAGATATGGAAAATATAGAGGGGCTTCCTGCCCAAGTCAGGACCTCCCTCTATAAACATCCCACTATGAGCTGCTGATAACAGTAGCTACCAGTCATAACTTGAAGCTCCTGGGCCCCACTGCTAAATCTAATACAGGCCCCAAAATACTATATATAATTTCTAATACTATGTGTCATGTAACATAGTTCGTAAGTCTGGAAAAATACATCTGTCCATCCAATTCAGCCTGTTATCCCTCAAAATTGATCTAGAATATGGCAAGAAACTCTCATGAGTTAGAAACCAATTTTCCTAATTTTAGGGGGAAAAAATTATTTCCCAACTTTAAATCTGCAATTTATTATTTACCGTATTTTCCGGCGTATAAGACGACTGGGCGTATAAGACGACCCCCAACTTTTCCAGTTGAAATATAGGGTTTGGGCTATACTCGCCATATAAGACTACCCCTCCAACAACATTTACTTTGGCATCAAGATCTGCAGGTAATTGTTGTGCAATTTTCGTCTTTTGCCTCAGTACCATACTATGCCTTTCCAAGAATCTAGTACACCAGGATGCAGTGGCCTTAAATCTGTTGCTGTGATCTGGGTTAGATTTGGCTCACTGAAGTACAAACAAACATATTTTATTTTGTGTCACTACATAACCGTTTTGGCGATGCTCATTCACCATGCCTGCTACATGTTTTTCAAGTTCTGGCCAATGTGGGGTGCCTCTCCTTAATACACACTTACCCCTTGGCATACTCTTTAATGCTTTTAATTTGCTTTCCAGTACGCAAACCATCTTTTCTGTTACTCCATATTGTCTTGCAGCAGCGCAGTTATTATGTTCCATGGCAAAGTTTACAACTTTAAGTTTGAAACTGACTTCATATTTCTTTCTTCTTGCTGGAAGAGCCATGATGGGGTCTTGACTGTTAGCCATTTGTATACTGTACTGTATGTACTGGCGCTATACTGTATGAACCGATGCAGATACTGGTGCTGTACTGTATGTACAGGTACAGATACTGGTGTTGTACTGTATTCACCACCACATGTATCCGCTCCCCAGATAGACTCTGTTTTTTCACCACAGATAAGATGCACACCAAACTTCATTAGAGATCCGCCAACATTAGAATTGGCTGAAGTGCAGATGCTCCTGCTCCCCCCCTGCCTTCCCTCAGAATCGCCAATCCAACCCAGTATACAACAACCAGCCAATCACAGCAAGCGATGTACCAGTATTTTCTGTGCACACTGCATACAAAGCCTGCTTGGATTGGGTGGGTCAGCTCTCCCTGCCTGCCCAGCCCTCCCTGTCTTCAAGACGATCTGAGCGGTAGTACGCAATGTGATACTGCCGGCATGAGAAAACCACTGAGAGCAGGAAGAGGGGGCTGCTTCAGGAGCGGCTGGCCGGGATGCAGCACACGGTGGCTCAGCTAGAGGGCGCCTGTCCCTGAAGCTGGAGAAGGACAGCTTCTCCAGTCTTGCTAGGAAGTAAGTTTCTGCACGCTGTATACCGGCATATCAGACGACACCCGGCGTATAAGACGACCCCCGACTTTTGAGAAGATTTTCATGTGTTAAAAAGTAGTCTTATACGCAGGAATATACAGTATTTATTTTACTCATTTATATAGTGCTGGCATATTCTGTTGCGCTTTACAGACATTATCGTTGCAATCTAAATTCCCGACCAGCATGTCTTTAGAGTGTCAGAGGAAATGCAGTGTCCCACTCTGTAGTGATAGTGAGGCCCTGTATACATAAGGATATTTGCAGTATGTCCATTGTGACACATGTATGTATATTGATGTAATTCATTTTAACAGGCTGCTTACACCTTACATGTAGACACACCCAGTCACCCCTAGGTGGTGCTGGTGCTATATATATATATATATATATATATATATATATAAATATAAAAAACAGGTTGCAGGAAGTACAAGTGAGTGGGGTTTAGCTTTTGGAGAGAAAGGTCAGTTTAGACCAGAACACTGAAGTATGGTCAATGTAAGTTTAGTCTGTAGCCAAGGGAGCTAATCCTAAATCAGACACAAAAGTCAGATGTCTCAGCCAGACCGCAGAGTCAGACAAGGGAGACGGCTAACTAAAACTAGGGCTGGGTCTG